>NC_082706.1:191209949-191884949 GCF_030144855.1 Hypanus sabinus
CTTTTAAAATTGACTTATATAACTTTTCATTGATAAATACATTTCTATTTTCTTTTTATTGAATACTTCAATTGTCTAATTTTTTTTTCTGTTACCCTCAACACTGATATCATTTTTAGAGTTAATATCTCTGGAATTATATTGCTGATAGTTTTCAAAAGTTGTTGGAAGAGCTTACAAATCAGTATTTTATCTGCTGACACCTATCCAGCTTTGACTATCACTTACAACGCACAAAATGGCAGCTGAAGACGTTATTTTAAGTCTATATGTCTCCTGATGTCTCAATGTGCCTTTTCAATGAGTACAAACAGTTGCAATCCCAGTCTGTTCTGGGTTGGATAGAGTAGTGGTTGCAGAGGCTGTTGTGATGCGCCCAGGGTGGTAGTGTAGAGGGTAGTGCCTGTTGCTCTCGCTTTCACCTTCCACTGCTGGTTAGCAGTCTCACGAGAAGGAAAGCTGAATGTGTAAGTCTCTCCCTGCCAGTACGTAGCCTCTCCAACAGCAAGCCTCATATAGTGCCTCCTTGCTGGCGACACACGGAAACTAAACTCCTTTCGAACTCAGGCTGAACTGCAGAGGACGGGGAGGAGGTCTGGCCCCTGCACACATAGCACACAGGCCCACCGGCTTGTGGACACACCCTGGTGCTCATGAACCAGATCCCCAGCTATGGGTAAATAGTTCCACTGCCTTGTGGGCAGCTTCAGGAGGAATGAAGGCTATGGGAGTAAAACCCAGACGGCAAATCTAGAGTGAAGCCCTGAAGGCAGCTGGTCATCATTGAACATTCTTCCGGCAGCTCCTGCAGCCAAGCTGGTGCCAAATGTACTGCTTTATAAACTTTCCTTTGGACTACACTGGCGAGGCCAAGAAAGTGATCTTAATGCCTGGGCAATTCAGGATCTCCATACTCTCTGCCCAGGATTGTGATGATGACCATCATTACCCATAGTCCTTCGAGATGGACAGATGCCAACCAGCCAATCGCATTCTCCTACCTTCTCGCTGTAACCTTTGACACCCTTGCTAATCAAAAACCTATCAACCTCCGCTTTAAGTATACCCAATGGCTTTGCCTCCTCAGCTGTCTGTGGCAATGAATTCCACAGATTCACCACAGTCTGGCTAAGGTTATTTCCCAGGATAGTAAGCTAAAAACTCCCATTCAAATGACAGTGTTATGTAACAATATATAAAATGCTGGAGAAAATCAGCAGGTCAAGCAACATCAATGGAGGTCAATATTTCAGTTTGAGACCCTTCATCTGGACTAGAAAGAAAGAGTGGAGATAGTATAAGGAGGTGGGTGGAAGTGATGGAGTGAGAACTGGAAGGAGGTAGATGGATCAAGTTGAAGACAGATGGACATGACAAAGGGGTGAAGGAGGTGGAATCTGATTGGAAAGGATAAGGGCAGAACTGAGCTAATACAATGCCACCGTGATTGAAAATCTTAACGTTGACTGTCCAGTCTCAAAGCAGACACAAGATCTTGTCATTTGGATAGGATGCCAAGGCTGACCAGTGGCAAAGGCACTGCAAGTTAGGACCAATTTCTACAGGCAGACCATGGAGAGCATCGCCGTCCGGTATGGAGGGGCTAATGCGCAGGATCGGAAAAAGCTGCAGAAAGTTGTAATATCTGACAGCTGTCCCAGTGTTAAGCCAATCCCTTAAACAAGAAGCATCCACCACTGAAGACCCCACCACACAGGATATACACTCTTCTCATTACTACCCTCAGGCTGGAGGGTCAGGAACCTGAAGACACACACTCAACGTTTTAGGAGCAGCCTCCTTGCCTCTGCCATCAGATTTCTAAATCTCACCTTACTCCTTTTGTCCTCTTTCTTTGCTCTGCATACACACATATCTGTATATATGTGTGTGTGTGTGTGTGTGTGTGTGTGTGTGTGTGCATTTATATTTCATATTGTAAGTTACAGTATATTTTATGCATTGCACTGTACTGCTGCCACAAAAGAACACATTTCACAACATATGTCAGTGATAGTAAAGCCGACTCTGATTCCGATTCAAGTCAAGGTTTTCAGCAGAGGAGCCAAGAGGAATACTTCAGTGTTGGAAATAAAGGAGAAAGCACATTTGGCTTGGAGTCAACAAAGAAACACATGTTTTTGCATTTGCACCTCCAAAGCAACCTGTCAGATAAACACAAAGTTATAATCTGTATTTACCTTTCACCATCATCTCCTCAGGGCACAGCAAAACCCTTCACAATGAATTAATTACTAAAAGGCTGCAGCCAGGCACGAAGGAATGAAGATCCCAAATTAAAACGTGTATTAACAAATAGATTTAGTTTCATTTGGTATTGTTGGCTGACACAGAAATGTTGACCAGGACACTGGGAGAAGTCCCTGCTTTCCTTCAAACGTCATGCGGCCATTTACAGTATATTCGAGACTCACAGAATACTCTTGTATGGCCTCCGTTTAAAATCGCATTTAAATCGGGCACTGATAATGTCAGCGATGCATTACAGCCACAGAACAGCATGCTGAGATCCTGTAATCTTAATGCGCCCATCCCTAAATCAGAGGCTTCGTGTCAAAAAGCAGAATTAGAGAAAAGCACATTACCAAATGAAGCAAGCTGACAAAACAAAGTATGCTGTGTATCAAAATGTTATTTACTTTGGAGAAAACACACTGGAAAGATCGTGCCCCCACAGAAATACTTATAGCATTACCAATGCTAAACTCACTGGAAAAGTTATCAGTCACTTTTCAATGTTTTTGCTGCTCGTGCTTTCATCTTTGATGACATTCCCATAGCCTTTAGGCCGATGCTGCTGTCAGTTCTTGGAAATAGACCTGAGAGATTTGAAATAACATGCGTCTGGCACGCCGGGGAGCTGGACGCTTATCACTCACGTTAGCCCCACACGTTAGCAAAGGGCTTCGGTGTAAGTATTATGCATTTTAGCTCTTATTTCCAGGAATTATCGGGCCTGTGAGTTAACTTAAAGGGCACAGCTATACATGTTTGTGGGGACTTCAGATTCTCAGGAGGTTTCATAACGATTGTTCAGTGGACCCTCGCTAGCACGTAAATACTCTGTGAGAATCAACCAGCCCGGCTGTTTGACGGAAGATGCGGCGATGCTAAACTCAACAACGTGCTTCAGAGATATGCTGGCCCCTCCTACTAGTCTCTGCACAGATGCATTCATGGAATGAGATACACACAGCCCCTTTCTCTAAAGGAACGTCATCGCAGTAAGTTGAGTAGCTAAGTTTGTGTAAGCTTAGGTAACCATATGCTGATTGGTGCGTATACACACCCTGATCTGAGAATGTCACATATTAAGGTTACTGTATTTGTGCACTGAAAACAACACGTCAGTTCATGGCCCCCTCTACTGCTATGATGAGGCACTCTCGGGTTGGAGGAGCAACATCTCATATTCCAAACACAAGGAGATCTGCAGATGCTGGAAATTCAAGCAACACACACAAAATGCTGGTGGAACACAGCAGGCCAGGCAGCATCTATAGGGAGAAGCACTGTCGACATTTCGGCCAAGACCCTTGGTCAGGACTAACTGAAAGAAAAGATACTAAGAGATTTGAAAGTGGGGGGGGGGGGGAGTGGGAAATCCGAAATGACGGGAGAAGACAGGAGGGGGAGGGTTGAAGAGAGTTGGAAAGGTGATTGGCGAAAGGGATACAGAGCTGGAGAAGGGAGAGGATCATGGGACGGGAGGCCTCTGGAGTAAGAAAGGGGGAGGGAAATACCACAGGGAGATGGAGAACAGGCAAGGAGTGATTGTGAGAGGGGCAGAGAGAGAGAGAAAAAAGGAGAGTGGAATAAGTAAGTAAGTAAATAAATAAATAAATCAGGGGTGGGGTAAGAAGGGGAGAAGGGGCATTAACGGAAGTTAGAGAAATCAATGTTCATGATGTTAATGCCCCTGCCCCTTCTTACCCTCTGTGAGAGAGAGGGGGGGGGGGAGAGAGAGAGCGCGCACGCGCCTGTTGGTCCTCATGTTGATGGGGTGAGGGGTGCTTGGAAATCTGTCACAGTAAAGTGTAACATGAGAATGAGCTTCTCTCTGCCTCATTGAGAGCCTGTCTGAGATACTGAAGTGATGGTTCGTGGACTGTAGTTTTGATGGACTCTTGATCAAGGACTCTTTCTGGCTTGAGCTGTTGCTTGCATGGTGTGGGGGGGTGGTGGTGTGCTATCAATGTTTTTGCTGCTGCATGTGCGAAAGGAGGAAGTGGGGTAGTTTTGGGCCTTCGATGATTCTATCATTCATTCGTGGATGTCTGTGAAAAGTACGGATATCAGCTTGTATTCTCTGGTGTTAAATGAACCTCTGAATGTTTGGACACACTGCTGGAAGACAGAGGAAGGAGAGGAGAATTGGGCAGAAGGTTATGTCCATGCAGGAAGTTCAAGGAGCATTTCTCTCACCAGGAAAGTTGCATAAGACCCATCTGAGTTCAGTAACGGTGCTGTTTGCTGCAGCAACAGAGCAGGACAATGACCTGGCTGTCAGTGGCTGTAAAGGTAACTGTGGCGGTGAACCTTCATGTAACGATCTCCTTTCAGTCTGAAACTGGACATACTTGCAACATCCAATAGTATGTTGCGCAAGAGAGGTCACTGAGGTTTCCAATTCAAAGCCAGCCAATGAGATTCCACTTTTTTTTACCATGACTTTTGCAACTCCCTGCACACCCTCTTTGAACTTTAAAGTCTACCGGCATGATGGCAGCAATTCTGGCTTTGACTGGTGCCCGTCAGTTATTAAGAGGTTTCTGGCTGGACAATGTCCCTTACTGCCATATTGATCAGCAGGTGACAGTGCACGGGTGGGACAGCACGTTTAACAATGGAGTTGGCCACTATTTCCATACTAAATCAAATAAGCTACAAGCTCTAAAGAAATTTTGGTGCCAAATTACTGTCAGAAATTGTTATGTTCTTTAGTATTGAGCAGAAACATTTTTGGAAGGTTTCCAAATGCACCAAAATTCTTTCAACTGCTCAATCATTCCTGATGTGACCACGATGCGGGAGATATTTTGCAGGCTCTTGCTCTCTGGAAAATGGCTTCCCTTTCTCACTGAAAATCAAAATGTACTGCAAAGGATTCAAATGTGGAGTATTCAAACAAAACAGTGGAAAGACTTAGCAGGCAGGCAGCATCAGAGGAAAGGGTCTTCAGTTTGAAACATTGACCCTTTCTCAACACACACAAAATGCTGGAGAAGCTCAACAGGCCAGGCAGCATCTATGGAAAGGAATAAGCCCTTGACATTTCAGGCTGAGGCCCTTCTTCAGGACTGGAAAGGAAGAGAGAAGAAACCAGAATAAGAAGGTTGGGGTGGGGAAGGAGTACAAGCTAGAAGGTGAAAGGTGAATCTTGTTGATGGGGAGGTAAGTAGGTGGTGGGGGGAGGAGGTTGAAGTGAGAAGCTGGGAGGTGAGAAGTAGAAAAGGGAAAGAGCTGAGGAAGAAGGAATCTGATTGGATAGAAGAGTGAGCCATGGGAGAAAGAGAAGGAGGAATGGCACCAGGAGGTGGTGGTAGGGGAACAAGGAATGGAAAAAGAAGGAGGGAGAAAATTAGAGTTTGGATATTGACTGACCTGGTGAGTGTGTCCAGTATTTTCTGTAGTCATTACCATTCCTTGTGTTCTGCATCAGTGCGCCACATGCTGATGATCTGCTGGTTAATGGGAGGTGAGCTGTAGGCATAACAGCATCTCACCTGACTTCAGCCTAAATCTGACCATTCCCTGGACAAAGATTCCAGTACTGGCCAGCGCCATCCTCTGCAATGGAGGCCAAGTCTGTGGGTATATTTAAAGTGGAAGTTGATCGCTTCCTGAATGGTCAGGACGTCAAAGGATGCAGTGAGAAGGTATTGAGTGGGATCCGTAATCTGCCATGATGGAATGGTGGAACAGACTTGATGGGCTGAATGGCCCGATTCTCCTCCTATGTCATGGTCTTATGGACTCCAGTGCAAGATTGACAGCTGACTTGCACTACATCACCCTGTCACTGATCAGGCTCTCCCCTGCCAACCACTCACTGCATGCAACCTTCACCTGTAAGCAAGACTTGAAGTGAGTCAGTGTGTGCTGTGCAGGCGAGGTTTTTGTAAATAAAATGGCAGAGGCATTTTAAATGAAAGGGAAACCGTAACAACTGTTTGTTGTCAACCAAACTCCAGAACATAAAGCACGGTAAAAAAACTTCACATAATTTCATTATCACGTCAGACCAGCCTCTTAAAGTGTAATCCTAACTCAGCGTCGGTGGTTGTGAATTATGCAGGTTTCCACCCTTTACATTACCCTGCAAGGGTTCAAAATCTGGCAGCGTGAGTGCGGACTGTGAGATGTGGACGTCCAGGTGTGTGATTTGCTGCAGAGCTCACTGTGTGAGCATGTGGTGCTGTGTATGAGAGACAGGCTGAAGTCCTGATTGACTGGAGTTATTGGGAAGTGAGTGAAAAAGGATGACACTATCAGGGCTAATGTTGCAATAGATATGATGTGAAGCTACAGAAAGTTGTAAAATTAGTCAGCTCCACCATGGGTACCAACCTCCATATTATCCAAGACATCTTCAAGGAGCAGTGCCTCAGAAAGGCAGAGTCCATTCTTAAGGCCCCTCATTACCCAGGAGATGCCCTCTCTCATCGTTACCATCAGGAAGGTGATACACACCCAGCAATTCCGGAACAGCTTTTCCCCTCTGCCATCCGATTTCTAAATGGACATTGAACCCATGAACACCACCTCACTGTTTTTGCACTATTTTAAATTTAATGATTGAGTATACATTTATCTGCTTTCTGTAAATGATTTATTTTTTCTCTATTATCATGTATTGCATGTACAGCTGCCACTAAATTAACAAATTTCACGACATATGCCAAATTCTAATTTGATCTAATTCTGATTTTGACATGATATACCAGTGGAAAGAACTTTATCTGATCTGTACTATTATATGAGAACATTGAACACCTTGTGGTAATGCATCGGGGTCCTTTGTATTTGACTCCTGTAATAAGCCACCATGGCGATCTCTTCAGTTGCTTTTAAGTGCATGCCTGCAACACTCCCTGGTTTCCAACAGATGCACAGCATTTCACCAGTTTTCTTTCTCCTCTGTCTCCAGAGCTACATCAACAGAATATGGAGCCTGCACTTTTTTTTTAGCGTTTTCCAGCTTAAATGTAGTTGCAAAACTACCCTGCACCAACTAAAGGAAAGTGGGCCAGAGATAAAGGAGCTGCAAGTGTTGTAGTTGTAGCATTATCGTCTCTGCTCCTGGAACACCTTTCCTTAAGTGATGTTTTATGCAGCGTTGCCTTCTTTGCCTGGAGTCAGCAGTCACGGTATTGGACTCCTGTTGATGCATGTACCCAGTAAGACAGTACTACTCATTGAATGCTGCAAAACATTGAAAGCAGTAGCTAGAATAACACTGATATACTCCACCCCCCCCAACTTTACCATATCATTAAGGTTTAACGGCATATCACAGTTGTGCCTCAATTGCCTCATAACCCAATTAATTTTAAATGGCTTTCCCATCATAACTCTGTCTTTCTCAGGAAAAAGTGTCTAGCCCTGTTTAATCTTTCCCAACAGAAGAACTTGTTCAATTAAAATATTGCCTTCATTTTAGCGACAATGATTCTATATTATTGTTCAAGTGTGGGGTCTGGAACTGAGTAAAAGCCTATTTAAGTGTGTTCATAAACACATAAGAGTATTTTTGATGCATTGTTGCTATTTCCTTAATGCCAGACTAAACCATTGTAGATTAAAGACAGAATAACCCCTGCCAATATTTATTTTCCTGGTGAACGAAATTGATTTGTTTTCACTCCAATATCAGCTACTAGTTATTTAAATCTGAAATTATTGCTTTAGTCAATAGAAATGTAACATGGAGAGAATTCTCTGTGTTGATTCCATGTGTACTGGCTTCTATAATCTCTTGTCAAACATACGGCAAGACATGACGTTGCCATTGCAACAACTTGCAAAATAATCGCTTTCTAAGGAGGACCAATTCAAGGACTGCTTTACATCAGTCTGTAGAAGTGGCTACATATATATAAGCTCTATGTCTCAACATTTATTTCAATATTAATTCTGGTAGTGGATTCAGCCCATTATATCATGACTAAAGCCCTCCCAACTATTGAGCACACCTACATACAATAGACAATAGATAGACAATAGGTGCAGAAGTAGACCATTCAGCCCCTCGAGTCTGCACCGCCATTCTGAGATCATGGCTGATCATTCACTATCAATACCCAGTCCCTGCCTTGTCCCCATATCCCTTGATTCCCCTATCCATCAGATGTCTATCCAGCTCCTTCTTGAAAGCATCCAGAGAATTGGCCTCCACCGTCTTCCGACGCAGTGCATTCCACACCTCCACAACTCTCTGGGAGAAGAAGCTCTTCCTCAACTCTGTTTTAAATAACTGACCTCTTATTCTCAATCCATGCCCTCTGGTACTGGACTCTCCCAACATCTGGAACATATTTCCTGCCTCAATCCTAACAAATCCTTTAATTATCTTAAACGTTTCAATCAGATCCCCTCTCAATCTCCTCAATTCCAGCGTGTACAAGCCCAATCTCTCCAATCTCTCTGCGTAAGACAGCCCTGCCATCCCAGGAATCAACCTAGTGAATCTACGCTGCACTTCCTCAATTGCCAGAATGTCCTTCCTTAAACCTGGAGACCAAAACTGTACACAATATTCCAGGTGTGGTCTCACCAGGGCCCTGTACAAATGCAAAAGAACATCCTTGCTCTTGTATTCAATTCCCCTTGTAACAAAGGCCAACATTCCATTTGCCCTCTTCACTGCCTGTTGCACTTGCTCATTCACCTTCATTGACTGGTGAACTAGGACTCCTAGGTCTCTTTGCATTTCTCCCTTACCTAACTCTACACCGTTCAGACAATACTCTGCCCTCTTGTTCCAGCTTCCAAAGTGGATAACTTCACATTTATTCATATTGAATGACATCTGCCAAGTATCTGCCCACTCACTCAGCCTATCCAAGTCTCCCTGTATTCTCCTAACGTCCTCTTCGCATGTCACACTTTAGTATCGTCAGCAAACTTGTTGATATAGTTTTCAATGCCCTCATCTAAATCATTGACATAAATCGTAAAGAGCTGTGGTCCCAATACAGAGCCCTGTGGTACCCCACCTCCAGCCAGTCTAAGAAACACCCATTCACTGCTACCCTTTGCTTTCTATCTGCCAACCAGTTTTCCATCCATGTTGAAACCCTGCCCCCAATGCCATGAGCTCTGATTTTACTCACCAATCTCCTATGTGGCACCTTATCGAATGCCTTCTGAAAATCTAGGTACACAATATCTACTGGCTTACCCTCGTCTAACATCCTTGTTACACCCTCAAAAAACTCCAACAGATTAGTCAAGCATGATTTGCCCTTGGTAAATCCATGTTGGCTCGGCCTAATCCTATTTCTGCCATCTAGATGTGCCACTATTTCGTCCTTAATAATGGACTCAAGCATCTTCCCCATGACTGACGTTAGGCTAACAGGGCGATAGTTCTCCGTTTTCTCCTTCCCTCCCTTCTTGAAAAGTGGGACAACATTAGCCACTCTCCAATCTTCAGGAACTGATCCTGAATCTAAGGAACATTGGAAAATGATTACCAATGCATCCGCAATTTCCTGAGCCACCTCTTTTAGAACCCTCGGATGCAGACCATCTGGACCCGGGGATTTATTAGCCTTCAGTCCTACCAGTCTACTCATCAAGGTTTCTTTCCTAATGTCAATCTGTCTCAATTCCTCTGATATCTTATGACCCTGGCCCATCCATACATCTGGGAGATTGCTTGTGTCCTCCCTGGTGAAGACAGATCTAGTACGCATTAAATTCTGTTGCCATTTCCCTGTTTCCCATAACAATTTCTCCCAATTCATTCTTCAAGGGGCCAACATTGTTCTTAACTATCTTCTTTCTCTTCACATAGCTAAAAAAGCTTTTGCTATCCCCTTTTATATTCCTGGCTAGACTGAGCTCATACCTGATTTTTTCTCTCCGTATTGCTTTTTTAGTTAAGATCTGCTGTTCCTTAAAACTTTCCCAATCATCTGTATTCCCACTCATCTTAGCCCTGTCATACTTCTTTTTCTTTAATGCTATACAATCTCTGACTTCCTTTGTTAACCACTGTGGCCCCTTCCCCCTCTTTGAATCCTTCCTTCTCATTGGAATGAACTGCATTTGCATCTTTTGTATTATGCCCAAGAATCTGTGCCACTGCTGATCCACTGTCTTTCCTGCCAGGGCATCCGCCCATTTAACTTTGGCCAGCTCTTCCCTCATGGCTCTGTAGTCTCCTTTATTTAATTGCAACACTGACACCTCTGATCTGCCCTTATCCCTCTCAAATTGTAGATAAAAACTTATCATGTTATGATCACTACTTCCTAATGGCTCCTTTACTTCAAGATCACTTATCAATTCCTGTGCATTACACATCACCAAGTCCAAAATAGCCTCGTTCCTGGTTGGCTCAAGCACAAGCTGTTCCAAAAATACATCCCTTAGACACTCCACAAACTCCCTATCCTGGGGTCCAGCACCTACCTGATTCTCCCAGTCCACCTGCATGTTGAAATCTCCCATAACGACTGCATTACCTTTAGCACATGCCAATGTTAACTCCCTAATCAACTTGTACCCAATATCCAATCTACTGTTTGGGGGCCTGTACACAACACCCATTAGGGTCTTTTTACCCTTACTGTTCCTCAGCTCAATCCACACAGACTCTACTTCCCCTGTTCCCAAGTCACCTCTTGCTAAGGACTGAATCTCATTCCTCACCAACAGGGCCATCCCACCCCCTCTTCCCATATTTCTGTCTCTACGATAGCACGTATACCCTGGTACACTCAATTCCCAGGCCTGATCCCCTTGCAGCCATGTCTCCGTTATCCCAACAATATCGTAGTTCCCCATTTTCATCTGAGCTTCAAGCTCATCTGTCTTATTTCTGACACTACGCGCATTCAAGTATAGAATTCTTAGCCCATTCCTCCTCTCTTTGCTTAAAACACTGTCTACTGTACCTAACCCAGCTCCTTGAACTTCCATCAGGCAAATTGCACCCTGAATTTTGATGACCTTCTCAAGATCACCCAAACCTTGTACACATTTAACCCCATGCACCTTCTGACCAACCCTCTGGATCTGGATCCCTGCCCCCTGCAAATCTAGTTTAAACCCCCCCGAGCAGCACTGGCAAATACTCCTGCAAGAATGTTAGTACCCCTCCGGTTCAGATGTAGACCATCCCTTCGAAACAGATCCCAATGTCCCTGGAACAAAGACCAATTATCCAAAAACCTGAACCCTTACTTCCTGCACCATGCTCTCAGCCTCGTATTAATGTGCATAATCATTCTATTCTTCGCCTCACTCGCACGTGGCACAGGTAGCAATCCCGAGATTGTCACCCTGGAGGTCCTGCCTTTCAGCTTCACTCCTAACTCCCTGAACTCTCTAAGCAGGACCCCCTCACTCACCTTACCTACGTCATTGGTCCCTACATGGACCACTACATCTGGGTTCATGCCCTCACTCTCAAGAATAGCCTGCACCCGATCTGAGATGTCCCGGACCCTGGCACCAGGGAGGCAACATACCATCCGAGACTCCCGATCTGCCCCACAAAATCTCCTATCTGCCCCCCTAACTATAGAGTCCCCTAAAACTATCGCTCTCTTCTCTTCCCTCCTCCCCTTTCTAGTTGAGGGTTCAACCTCTGTGCCAGAGGCAGGACCACTACAACTCATTCCTGGTAGGTCATCCCCATCAACAGTATCCAGTACGGTATACTTATTGTTAATGGGAATGGCCGCAGGAGTGCTCTGCTCTCTCTGCCTGCTCCCCCTGCCTCTCTGGACCATCACCCATCTGCCTACTTCTTGGTTTTTTGGTGTGACTACCTCCTGATAACTCCTATCTATCTCTGCCTCCACCTCCCGAATGATCCGTAGTTCATCCAGCTCCTGCTCCAACTCCCTAACTCGGTCTGATAGGAGCTGCAGCTGGATGCACCTTTTGCAGGTGTGGTCATCAGGGACAATGTTCTCATAGCTTACCAAGCTTACCGTGGGTTAATGCTTTGCTTAAGAGGAGTGTTAGGAAGAAACGTAAGCTGTATAATCGTGCCAGAAAGACAGGTAATTTTTTTACCTGGGATGAGTTTGAACTTCTTCGGAGAAAGGTTGACAGGCAGATGAGAAAACTTCACCGTGACTATGTGCATGATATTGGTACAAGTCTCCAGAGTGAAAATACCAAACCTTTCTGGAACTACATGAAAGCCATACATCAGGAAGTAATCGGTGTCTCCCCATTATCATCTATGGGAAGGATTGCTTCCGGTGCAAAGGAGAAAGCGGAAGTACTCAACCAACAGTTTTGCACTGTTTTCACAAGACAAGATCAGTACATAGTAGTTTTCCAAATATGCCGAATATCAACATTACCACTGCAGGTGGTGAAAAATTATTGAAGAACCTCCAGGCCCACAAAGCCACAGGACCTGATAATGTGCCAGCCCGTATTCTCAAAGAATGTGCTGCTAGTGCTGTTCCAATACTCCAAAAAACTATCAAAAGTCTTTGTCTGCTGAAACCTTGCATAAAGACTGGCTCAAAGTCAATGTCATACCAACCTACAAGAAAACGGACAGGTCTTTACCATCTAATTACTATCCTGTGTCACTTACTTGTATTGCAAGCAAGCAGTTAGAACACATTATTCACAACAATATCATGGGTCAGCTGGAGAGATTCTCACTTCACTCCGACAGACAGCATGGACTTAGGAGTGGATGGTCTTGTGAAACACAGCTAGCCGGACTCATTAATGATCTAGCCCAAACTCTGGATGCAAAGAGTCAAGTTGACATTTGCATAATGAATTTTAGTAAAGCTTTTGATACTGTACCACATCCAACGCCTATTAGCTAAACTTGACCATCTTGGCATCTGAGCCTCTACCAAGGATTGGATAAAAAAGCTTTCTAACTAAACGGCACCAGAAGGTATTAATCGACAAGCAATCCTCATCCAGCTGTCCGGTGTTTTCGGGAGTACCACAGGCACTGTCTTGCGCCCACTACTTCTTTTAACCTGTATAAATGACCTTACAACTTATGTTACTGATGCACCATCAATAACTCACACTGAGACGTAAGGCGAGATATCGGCTTTTATTGACTGGAAGAAGGAACCAGGAGTGAGTGTCCATCATACTATGACCTGGAGACTGAGGCCGAGCGTCAGGCCTCAGATCGCCTTTATACAGGGGCCTGTGGGAGGAGCCACAGGAGCAGTCAGCAGGGGGCGTGTCCAGACAGGCACATAGTTCACCACAGTTACATCTGAAGTTAGACTGTTTGCAGATGACCCGATTCTGTACAGATCCATTAATTCTCCAAATGACTGCAATACCCTTTAACAAGACATTAACTTGCTGTGCAAGTGGAAGTCCTCCTGGCAGATGAAATTTAACATCTCTAAGTGCTACATTATGAGAAATGACCCACAAGAAAAAGTTTTACCATCATCAGTACCTCCTGGGAAATGCTGCACTCCAGGAAGTAAAACATCACCCCTACTTGGGCATTGAACTGTCAGATAACCTTAGCCGGGCAAAACACATCAACCAAACCATTTCAAGTTCCAACAATATCCTTGGCCTTTTACTGCATAACTTTTGGAATTGCTCAAAAACCACAAAAGAAGTTGCTTATAAAACTCACATCCATCCAAGACTTGAATACTGTAGTGCCATTTGGGATCCCTACCAAACCATTCACATCAATAACTTGGAGAAAGTCCAGCGAAGAACTCAAGTCAAGTCAAGTCACTTTTATTGTCATTTCGACCATAACTGCCAGTACAGTAGAAATGAGACAATGTTTTTCAGGACCATGGTGTTACATGACACAGTACAAAAACTAGACTGAACTACGTAAAAAAAAACAACACAGAGAAAGCTACACTGGACTACAGACCTACCCAGGACTGCATAAAGTGCACAAAACACTGCAGGCATTACAATAAATAATAAACAGGACAATAGGGCAAGGTGTCAGTCCAGGCTTCGGGTATTGAGGAGTCTGATAGCTTAGGGGAAGAAACTGCCAGGTTTGTAACCAGTGATTATAGAAAGACCGGTAGTGTTACAGATATCTTCTTGACCTCAAATGGGATAACTTCCAAAGATGCCACGCAATAGCCAGGCTTACTACAATTTATGAGGAAACTCATTCATTAACTCCATCTAACATTAGTCACTTTTTGTGTAACCAGAATAACAGAGCGTTAACCCGACAAAACCAATCCCTGAACTACAAGGCCACCCAGACCAACAAGGACTGCTACCGCTACTCACTCTACCCTAGGACCATTCCGGTCTGGAACTCCCTGCCGCCGCACGGTAAATCTGCTGCTGATAGTAAACTTTCAGGTCGCTGCCCTTAAACACTGCAATTTAAATTACTACTGCATGCATGAGGGACTGCACGTCTATAGCCCAGCGGCGGCAGTTGGTGCAGTATAGACAAGACAAGACAAGATAGGAAAGCAGCATCAATCATCAAAGATCTTCACCACCCAGGCCATGCTCTTTTCTCACTGCTGCCATCAGGTAGAAGCTACAAATGCCTCAGGATTCACACATATCAGATTCAAGAACAGTTACTACCCCTCAGTCATCAGGCTCTTGAAAAAAAAGGGGATAACTATACTCATTTAAGGACTCTTTTATCTTGTTATTTCATGCTCATTGTTTATGGCTACTTACTTATATCTGCATTTTGTAGTCTGTTGTCCATTGATCCTGTTTACAGTTACTGTTCTATAGATTTGCTAAGTATGCCCTCAGTAAAAAAAGAATCTCAGTGTTGTGTGTGGTGACATGTATGTACTCTGATAAAGTTTACTTTGTACAGCATTCGTGGAAAACGAGCCTTCATTCACAACATTTGTTTCTCTTCTGTGACTGACATATTTCACTGAAAGTTAAGTTGAACTAACTTGTCAACTTTGAAAGCAAAAGCATTGCCAAGTCGATGGGTATTCAGAAACTGGTCCCACAGCATTCATTTTTGATGTAAAGTTCACCTAAGGGGCAGCAATTTGTCTCACATAGTTAGTTCCACTCTCAATGAACGCTGAGTACTAATTAAAGCAAGCATTAGATCTGTAAATCAGTAGGCAAATACTTAGGTTAGGACTCCAAATACATATGTTGTGCTCCACCTATATATTAGATCCCCTGGTATTTCTTCTAAGTTCTCAACGGTGTGTTTAGTATTGGCTGTGAGCCAGCATCATTGAAATGAAAATGAAGCCAGCGCTGCACCTCTGCTTTCTCAGAAGTTTGCACAGATTTGGCATGTTATACAACACCTCGACAAACTTATATGGATACACATTGGAGAGTAAGCCCAATGGTTGCACCATGGCCTGGTATGGAAACACCGATGCCCAAGAATGGGAACGCCTACAATAAGTGGTGGATATGGTCAGCCTATCACAGTTACTGTGATGGGTTACTGTGATCACAGTTCCTCACCCAACTGAGCACATCTACAAGCCAAATTGCCACAGGAAAGCAGCATCTGTCATCAAGGACCCCACCATCCAGGCTATGCTCTCTTTTTTCACTGTTGCCATTGGGCAGGAAGTCTTAGGTCCCATATCAGCTGGTTCAGGAACTGGGGCTTAATTGGGACTGACCGCAGTTAAGGAATTTTAACCATTCTTATCCATTTTCATAACTATTCTATAATTAGTATAATTTATAGTCACTAGTCCCAAAATATATCCCCCACTGACACGTCTATCAATTGCCCTGCCACATTTTTGAATAGGAGGTTCAGTGTTGTTTTCTCTTTTATAGCGCCATCTAAGACTGTGGTAGTCACAGTCAATATCAGGGAAGGCAAAATCACCTCGTACTGTAGCCCTATTAGCAATCTCCGTAGATAGTATACATAATAATTCTTACACACTGTATACGGAATAAGGCCAATGATCTTGTAGCACAGCTAGAGATTGGCTGGTATGACATTGCAGGCATCACAAAGTCTTGGCTGAAAGATCACGGTTGTTAAGGACAGGCAGGCAGGCAGAGGGGATGGGGAGGCTCGGCTGGTAAAAAATGAAATCAGATCCTTAAAAAGAGGTGGGATAGGATCAGAAGATATAGAATCATTGTTGGCAGAGTTAATAAACTGCAAGGGTAAAAAGATGCTGATGGGAGTTGTATGCAGGTTTCTGAACAGTGGCCAGGATGTGGGCTACAAATTAAAACAGGAGACAGAAAACGCGTGCCAGAAGGGCAATGTTACAATAGTCATGGGGGATTTCAACATGTAGGTTGATTGGGAAAACCAGGTTGGTCCTGGATCCTAAGAAGGAAAATCTGTAGAATGCCTATGAGATGGCTTTTTAGAGCAGCTCATGTTTGAGCCCACTAGGGAAAGGTGATTCTGGATTACGAGGTGTGTAATGAACCAGATTTGATTAGGGAAGCTAAGGTAAAGAAGTCGTTTTGAGGCAGTGATTGTAATCTGATAGAATTCACTCTGCAAATTGAGAGGGAGAATATACAGTCAGATGTGTCAGTATTACAGTGGAGTAAGGAAAACTACAGAGGCATGAGAAAGTTGCTGGCTGAAGTTGATTGGAAGGGGACGCTCTTAGACATGACAACATAACATCAATGGCTGGAGTTTCTGGGAGTAATCCGGAAGGTGCAGGATAGGTACATCCCAAAGACGAAGAAGTATTTGAAAGGGAGGCTGAGCAACTGTGGCTGACGAGGGAAGTCAAAAACAACATCAAAGAAAAAGAGAGGGCATATAGTATGGCAAATATTAGTGGGAAGTTAGAGGATTGGGAAGCTTTTAAAAACCTGCAGAATGTATCTAAAAAGCCAGAAGAAGTGAAAAGATTAAATACGTTAGTCAGCTAGCCAATAATATAAAATAGAATACCAAATGATTTTCAGATATACAAAGAGTGAAAGAGAGGTGTGAGTGGACATCGAACCACTGGAAAATGACACTGGAAAATTAGTAAGGGGGGACAAAGAAATTGCGGATGAACTTAATAAGTACTTCCTGTCAGTCTTCACTGTGAAAGACACTAGCAGTGTGCCAGAAATGTGAGAGTATCAGGGCAGAAGTGACTGTAGTTGGTGTTACTAAGAGAAGCTGCTTGGGAAGCTGAAATGTCTGAAAGTAGATCAGATGGACTACACCCCAGGGTGCTGAAAGAGCTATCTGAAGAGATTGTAGAGGCATTAGTAATGATCTTCAAATGATCACTAGATTTGGGAATGGGTCTGGAGGACAGAAAATCGCAAATGTCACTCCACTCTTCAAAAGAGGAGGGAAGCAGAAGGAAGGAAATTATAGGCCAGTTAGCCTGACTTTAGTGTTTTGAAAGATGCTGGGGCCCACTATTAAGGATAAGGTTTACTTGGATGATAAACTGGGTCAAAATCAGCATCGTTTTCTTAAGGGGAAGTCTTACCTGATAAATCTGTTGGAATTCTTTGAGGAAATAACAGGCAGGATAGACAAAGGAGAGTCAGTGGATGTTGCTTACTTGGATTTTAAGAAGGTCGTTAGCATGGTGCCACACATGAGGATGCTTAACAAGAGGAGAGCCCATGATATTATAAGAAAGATGCTAGCATGGCCAACTGATTATGTTGCTAGTGGAGAGTTTCCAATTGTGTCAGCTCTAAGGCATTGATGGGATGAATATCCCAACAGCTAAATGCTTTGGCTAAAGCACAATCTATGAACTTTGCAGTACTTGCAGTCAGTTTCACAGCTTCCCAATTGCTGTCCCAATGTCAGCAATGTGCTTCTTTAACGGCACCAAAGGAGCAAGATTTGACTTGTATTCATCCATCTGCTGCTCAATAACTCCAGTTTATGCCAGGAAAAGAGAAACCATAACCAACCTGTCATAGGATTTGCACATAAAAAGCAAATGTTGATGTGTCTGGATTCAGGTGTAAATTCAGGTCTGTTTTGACGGAGAGTGAGAACCTGCCCAGTCCTCGAGATGGTGGGGTGGGTGGGGTGTTGGGCTTGAAGAAGCAACAGGGAAGTTTGCAATATTGGAACAGTGAGTTCCTGGTCTCCACTGGTGTTGTTGCAGGAGCGATCTCTCAGTCTCCCTCACCAGACAGAGAGAGCCTGTCTGAGATTAGAAAGAGCTGGGTTTTGATGGACCCTGGATCAGGGTCTCTTTGGAAGCTTTTGCTGTTGTTTGCATGGCGGAGATGGGAGTGTAGGTGCTTTGGCTGGCACGAGTTGGGGGAGAGGGGGCTTGATGCTTTTGTTGTTGCTTCTGTGAAGTGTAGGGGAAGGGGGTTTTCGGGCTTCGATGTTCTATCATTCATTCCATGAGGCTTCTTGTTTTGTGGATGCCCATGAAGAGTATGAATTTTAGGTTGTATTAAAGGGATCAAAAAATATTGGAGGGGGGTTATTGGAAACAATTGAAAGAAAGGCATTATCCATAACGTGGATCAGGAAAATAGCTTTTACTGACTCCTCAACAATATTTTTGCTAAATTTTCACATAAGTTTTGAGCCAACTGCTTTAAGAAGGCCACATTCTGTAAATGATTTTTTGAAACCCATTGGCATCCAGACATCACCAGTGTCAATGCCGAATTTCAAGTTCACCCTCCTTGTAATACAAAATCAAGTGATTCAAAAAGAATTATTCTGATCACTGAGTTTATGCAAATATCTGATAGAGCAATCCCTTCACTTGCTCTTTCTCTTCACCAAGCAGATTACGGTTCCTCAAAGTGTATCACCAATTCCTTTTAAAAGTCACTGATTGGGTATAATATTCCCTCTAATTTGAAATGACCAGTGTGCGCAAAAGTCTTGTGCGGTGCAATAGTTTTGCCCAATGACAACACTGCGTGCGCACTGAATAATCTCTTCAATAAAAATGGTGTAAATAAGCCAGTTCTAAAATCAGCAAAAAAGTCATTGCAAATTCCATGTTGCCAACACTGTCCACAGCAGAAACCGGAAAAGGAAATGTGATTGCGTATGATTGTGAAATATACTTAATATGCCAGCGAGGGAGATGGTGACAACCTTTTGTGCTCAGTTTAAATGTGCTAGTAGAAAAAGATGTGTGTGCACGCACACACGCACACCTTAGGGAGAGCATTGATTGGATGTGTCTAGTGACTAGTGGGGTACCGCAAGGCTCAGTGCTGGGACCCCAGTTGTTTACAATATATATTAATGATTTAGACGAGGGAATTAAATGCAGCATCTCCAAGTTTGCAGATGACATGAAGCTGGGTGGCGGTGTTAGCTGTGAGGAGAATGCTAAGAGGATGCAGGATGACTTGGATAGGTTAGGTGAGTGGACAAATTCACGGCAGATACAATTTAATGTGGATAAATGTGAGGTTATCCACTTTGGTTGCAAGAACAGGAAAACAGATTATTATCTGAACGGTGGCTGATTAGGAAAAGGGGAGATGCAATGAGACCTGGGTGTCATTGTACACCAGTCATTGAAGGTGGGCATGCAGGTACAGCAGGCGGTGAAAAAGGCAAATGGTATGTTGGCATTCATAGCAAAAGGATTTGAGTACAGGAGCAGGGAGGTTCTACAGCAGTTGTACAAGGCCTTGGTGAGATCGCACCTAGAATATTGAGTGCAGTTTTGGTCCCCTAATCTGAGGAAAGACATTCTTGCCATAGAGGGAGTACAGAGAAGGTTCACCAGATTGATTCCTGGGATAGCAGAACTTTCATATGAAGAAAGACTGGATCGACTAGGCTTATACTCACTGGAGTTTAGAAGATTGAGGGGGGATCTTATTGAAACATATAAAATTCTAAAGGGATTGGACAGGCTACATGCAGGAAGATTGTTCCCGATGTTGGGGAAGTCCAGAACGAGGGGTCACAGTTTAAGGATAAAGGGGAAGCCTTTTAAGACCGAGATGAGGAAAAACTTCTTCACACAGAGAGTGGTGAATCTGTGAAATTCTCTGCCACAGGAAACAGTTGAGGCTGTTGGCTAAACAGTTGGCTATATTTAAGAGGAAGTTAGATATGGCCCTTGTGGCTAAAGGGATCAGGGGGTATGGAGAGAAAGCAGGTACAGGGTTCTGAGTTGGATGATCAGCCATGATCATACTGAATGGCGGTGCAGGCTCAAAGGGCCGAATGGCCTACTCCTGCACCTATTTTCTATGTTTCTATGTTTCTATGTGTCCACCAGCATTATAGGCAAGTTCCAGATTGTACGTGCACTCATTTTTTTTCACATAAGTTTTCTCAATCACCCTGGTACCTTTTAAGGGGAGGTGTACATCTGTGGCAGCTCATTCCAAAGCACCGCCTTTTGTGTGAAGAAGCTTTGGGTGCCGTGGTTGCAGAACTGTTAGTATGATGCTATTACAACTAGGGTCATCAGGGTTTGAAATTTAATTATGGCGTCCTCTATAAGGAATTTGTGTGTCCACCCCATGGAATGTGTGGGATTCCTCCAGGTGCTCCGGTTTCCTCCCTCAGTCCAGAATGTATTGGTTAGTAGGTTAATTGGTCATTGTAAATTATCCAATGGTTAGGCTAGGATTAAATCGGGGGTTGCTGGCCGCACCTTGAAGGACTGAAAGGGCCTGTTCCGTGCTATATCTCTAAATAAGTAAATAAAATAAAGAGATATCCTTTTACATCTCTCAGTTCTGATCTTAAACTGACAGCTTCTCGTTCTTAGCATCCCCTCCCTGTGAACAAGACTGTGTCCTTTCACCCTGTTCCTGCTCTTCATGATCAGTACCCATATCTGACCACTCCTTAACTGGAACAGTTCATAGAAACATAGAAGCATAGAAAACCTATAGCACAATACAGGCCCTTCGGCCCACAAATCTGTGCCGAACACATCCCTACCTTAGAAATTACTAGACTTATGTTGATTCTCATTTTGATTGCATCTGATTAGGGCCTCACAAAAGTGAGATGTCTAGAATTAAATGCAATGCTCCAATATTTCCATAATCAGAATTTCAACAGCTTCAACATAGCCTCTTTGCTTTTGAAATTGCGCATTTATTTACAATCCCAGTATCTCAGATGCTTTATGAGCCCCTCTTAAAGATTTATAGTCATAGACCATCATGTCCCTCTAATCTTGACCACTGGCTAAAAGCATGCCTGACGTTATTCAATGTTGTGTCCTCTGGTTCTTGTTGTCACAAGCTGTCATCACACTCGTGTTTAAATCCATCTGCTGTTTCTGCCAGCCCGTCTGTGACCTCATGCAGTCTGTAACTATCCTCCTCAAATATTTTCCACAATTTTAAGCTTCGGATCTTCCAATTTGTTTGAAATTTTACTTGCAAACTAATGTCTGGCCTTCACATTTATTGGAAACAAAAACAGTGACCTCAACAATAGCCGCGGGCGGACACCTCTGTGTACCATACTCTGGTCTGTAAAAGAATTGTTTATCAGTTATTTCCAACATCTGCCTTTAAGCCAACTTGCTGTTTGCCAGTTTTCACCACAAGCAAATTTCTTGACTGGTGTTTTGTTTTTATTAAGGATTATATATCAAAAAGGCAAGAATCAAATGAATTGTCATCCACTGCAATGGTTCGTTACAGACTAGATGGGCTGAAGGGCCTGTTTCTGTAACTCTTCTGATTCTGTGACTCACTGGAGTGAAAGATAAATTCTAAGCAGCCAGACGTCCTTATATTCCTTCTCAATTTCCTCTTCTCTTTTGTGACCCTGTTTCATTAAAATTCTACTGGGAAAATATTTCAAAGTAACTTGTAGTCAACGCAAGTTTTATTTTTTTTCTTCCTGGCTATCATTCATCTTGGCGTTTTTGTAGATCATTGTGATAAGACTGAGGAGCCTATTCGCTTTCCAGAGAAGGGGTGCTCAGCCAACTTCTCTAAAATAAGGATCATATATAAAGTTCTTTTTGCTGATGATGATTGCCATGAGTGTATTCCCAATAAATATATTTATTCCCCTTCTCATTAGTCTTTACAACAGAGAATCAGTGTGGAACTAATCTTACGGCATTGTTGCTCCTTAAGCAAAGATATCAATGTGTAAGTAGTACTCCAGGTTTGCTGTCATTAATACCCTGTGCAGTGGAAGCTAGACTTCCTGAATTTTGTGGAGACACAAGAGACTATAGATGCCGAGCAAGGAATGAGAAGCTGGAGGAGTTTCAGCAGGTAAGTCATCATCTGTGGAGGGAGATGGACAGTGAATGATTTGAGCTGAGATCTTTCATTCATTCCCCCCCTCCCCACCACCACAGATGCTGCCTGACCTGCTGGGTTCCTCCAGCATCTTGTTTGCTCCCTAATTCTATGCTCCATCCTTTATGCAGTATAGGTCGATGGTTCCTAATTATTTGCTCCATCTACATGCCAACGCTATTGTTTCATGTGTAACCCTCTCACCAGAGCTCTACAGCCACATGACTCAGCAGAGAACAGGGCGCCTTTCTAAACGATATACAGCCAAGGTCGGTATGATTTGGGATTCTGATTAAAGGAACTTCGATTTGAGCAAATGCTGTGTAAATACTACTCGTACACAATTATCAGTCGGCAAGAAATAACAGGTCGTACACCAGCATAAAATTATAACGGAAGTATACTTACCAATTTCAGCTGCATCAAAGAGTTAATAGGAAAAAGAAAAGAAAAAAATAAGAGAGCCCACTACAGTTAAATGTGCACACAAACATTGGAGCTAATTTCAGTAGTGGTTGGGTACACTGCTTTACTCATGGTGCTGAATTCCCATCACCAATCACAGGTGGAACTCCCCTTCTTGAACTATTTTGTCTCGCAAAGGACTGCTTGTATTAAAATCTTCCCTTTGGATGGGATCCACCAGGTGCCTTCCATGTTTCCTTCCTCCCCAAGAGACCACAAACCTGACTACTGTCCGCCAGAGATCTCTCTCTGCCCAGCACTCTCTAGAACCTTCTCTCCGTCCCACCATCCTGATTGGCTGACACAACATTCCTAAGTTGGACAACATGGCTCCTGCAGCTGAAACCAAAACAGGATGTACTGCTTTTACAGAAAACTGTTAAAATAAAATGCCTCATAGCATAGCAGTAGAAATCTTAACCAGGGCATTACACGTGTTATAAGGAACTGCAGAGTTTTCCTTCTCACAATCTGTCACCTTTTGATCAATATTCTGCTTTCCTTTGCCTCTGACTAAGTTTGCCGGTAATACTTAATTAGGGGATCTGGTTGGTAGTGCAACAGTTTACAATGAATTCCAAAGAGATTTTGATTACGTATGGCAATGGACTGAGGAATGTCAAATGGATTTCAGCTTGGATAAGTATGAGGTGATGCATTTTGGACATTCAGACCAAAATAGGACATATACAGGGCGTTGACAAGTGTTGCGGAATGGAGTGATCAGACAGGTCAAGGCTCACTTCACTAAAAGCAGCCATGCAAGTAGACAGTGGTGAAGAAGACTTCACCAGTAAAGGCATCGAGTTTAGGAGTGGGGACATTATATTGCCACAAAATAAGTCATTGCTGAGGCCACAGTTGGAGTGTTTTGTAAAGCTTTTGTTACAGGAAATACATCATCAAGGAGAGTGTACAGAAAAGATTTTATGAGGATGCTGCCTGGACAAGACGACTTGAGTTATAGGGAGAGCTTGGCCACACTCGCATCCCTGAGATTCATCTTCTTGCAAGTGTTCCCAATAGAACAAAAAAATACAACAGAATCAATGAAAAATGCCATATAAACAAAGATTGACAATTGATTGATGGCATCTGTCTGTCTTGAAGGACAATAGATAGCAACACTGGAGTGGCCTCTCCAGGCCGCAAGCCTGACCAGAAGGTATAGAGATCCTGGGATGCCAAACTCTGAGGGAAATTGTGTCAATGTTTCAACATTGTCATTTTAATTATTTAGAAATTCAATTACACAACACTTTCCCTTCAATATCATTGAACTAAAACTCTTTGTTCTTGCGTGCTTGTCTTTCAATGACTGAAAGTGTAAGTACAAAAATGGTATTGAGCAAACATTACGTCAGTTCCTTCAATTAACAATTTCTTTTACGCATTTGTCAAACTGGTGGCTTATTCCGAAAACCCCGTGTTATAATAATTTTAAACCAAAATATTGTTTAGTCGTTCAACTTGTTCTGCCTGAAAAAATGGCGCAAGAGTTACAAGTGTGGAGTGAGGCTGATAGGAATTTGTGCTGTATATTTAATCATTCTTTCACAGTGCACACAGGTTGCTGACAAAGCTGACAACCCTTGAGCTGTTTCTGAGAGTTTCTGATTAGGCCGTTTTTAAAGGCTGTTTGGAGAAAGATAAACTGATACACCTGTGGCTTACTAATAGGCCAGAAAGGACACTCATGAGCCAAATGTCTCTCTGCTGTTATTAATTCTGCACTGTCTCTCTGACATTCCTGTCAACTGAGTGGTGCAGAATATTCAGAAGAACAATGCCAGTGAAATGATAATAAATGTTGATGGAAGAAGTATTCTTGAAGACAATGTCAATGAATGTAGGTGATTTGACCCGCTCATGTTGGAGATGATTATCATCTAGCACCTTGGTGGCAAAATCTTACTTGACCATGTTTGCATTTTGCCTTTGCCTTAATGCATGCAAGCAACGTCTGCTTAGAACATAGAAAATAGAACAGTACAATACACGAACAGGACCTTCGTCCAACAATGTTGTGCTGACCTTTGTCCAATGATGTTATGTGAAATCAATTAAACTAGTAAACAAATATCTAACTAAACTGATCTGTTCTGTCTACACAACGTCCATATCCTCCTATTTTCCTTACGTTCATGTGCCTATCTAAACATCTCTTAAAAGTCCAATGTATCTGCCACTATCACCACCTCAAGAAGTGTATTCCAGGCACCCACCTCTCTCTCTGTAAAAAACACCCCTCCTTTGAAATTACCCTCTCTCACCTTAAATGCATGTCATCTAGTATTAGACATTTCAATTCCTGGCAAAAGATACTTACTGTCTGCTCAGTGATGATGATGTCACTGACAGCAACGTGACATAGAAAACCAAGAATGTTGTCTTAGACAAGACATCTTCCAAACCTGATGCTACTCCACAAGCCCAGAGGCACGACAAGAACGTTATCATTGACAAGGCACCTTCCAAACCTGATGCTACTCCACAGGCTCAGAGCCACGATCCTGAAAGAAACAGAGCGGCACCCAAAAAACTGAACTTTTAAAACTGTGAAATTAGTTAAGGACTGTTATTGCGAAAACATGTTTATTTGGAATATAGGTTTATGAAAGGGAAATTGAATGTTCCATACATATACAATTTTATGTTGCATTTATCCAAAGGGGGAGGAAGTGCAATGTATGGATTTATTTCTTTTAGAGCAATGACCCCTCCCTCCTTAGCACTACATAGTGACCTGTTGTCTACAGATGAGCATTGTTCTCTCTCTCATTGCAATGCATGCGTGCTTTCATTTCATTGTTATGTAGTTGTGTACAGGTACAACACAATCTATGCCTCTCATAATCTTATAAACCTCTATCAGACCTCCCCTCAGCATCCGCCACTCCAGAGAAAACCACCCAGGCTTGTCCGACCACTGGTTATAGCGCATGCAGGCAGTATCATTGTGAGCCTTTTCTGTACCTTCTCGACATCCTTCCTATAGTGAGGCGACGAGAACTGTATGCAAAACTCCAGATGCAGCTTAAGTATAGCTTTAGAAAGCTGCAGTATCTTACTGACTTCTGAACTCAATGTTTCAACTAATAAAGGCAAGCATGCCATCTGCCTTCTTAACCACCCTGTCAACCTATGCAACCATCTTCCAAGAGCTATGAACTTGGACACCAGGATCCCTCTGCTCATCAGTCTTACTAACAGTGTACTGCCTCCTTGCATTTGACCTGCTAACATGCAACACTTCACATTCGGCCGGGTTAAACTCCATCTGCCATTTCTCCATCCGTATCTGCAACCGATCTATAGCCTGTTGTATTCTTTGCCAGTCTTCTATGCTATGTACAACAACACCAATCTTCGCAACATCTGCTAACTTACTGGTTCCCTACTTGAATAATGTAACATTAGCTATCCACCAGTCCTCCGGGACCTCACCCGTGGCTAGAGAGGACACAGAGATATTGGGCAATGTGCCAGCCATATCTTCTATTGCTTCTCTCAATAAGCTGAGGTATGTCCCATCAAGCCCTGGATATCCACAGGTCATTTGTGAATAGGTGCTGCTTGATGGTAAAGTGCATTCTACCTTCCATTACTTTACTAGCAGTTCCAAATCCATCAGTGGGGCGAATACTTTCCGGAGTGACTTTTACTTGCTTTTGTGGGCAAGGCCCACCAGATTGGCTGACAGATGCTGTTACTTTTACTTGCTGGAGCAGTTCATTTGGAAGGGAGCCTGACATTGGAGTACAAGTCTTCAGTAATGTCACAATCAGAATTAGCTTTAATATCCCTGGTGCACATCTCACTTCTTCTTAAGCCCATCACCCCAAAGTGGACTTAGGCCACCAACAGCAGCTTGACACAGTCCTCTGTCCTGGGCCGGTCTTTTGAATTGTCTCCAGGTGTAGCCCATCACTGCAGATCCTTCTCCCAATCATGAGGCCCTTGTGGTTTCTGTAGCACTGGGATTTTATGGGATGGGGTTGCTAGATGCATACCCAATCCTCCCCCTTTCACAGCCAGGCTTCGAATTGTCCATGGCAGAGTAGTACATTCCAATACGTAATAATAAAAACAGCCTGGATGTTGTCTGGTCCCACAGCCTTTCTGTATCCATTAACCTCAGCCAATTTATGATATCATGGGGACTGAACTAGGCTGGCTGAGATTGATTTCTGTGCTGCTGGGAACCTCCAGTCAAACCCAAGATGAATCATTCACTTGGCACTTTGGGCTGATCTGAATGCAAATAATCCAGATTTGACTTTATACTCGAATGTCGCCGCACATGATTACAAAGAAGTGTTTGCAACTAAATCTGTAAGAAGTGCTCAAGTGAATAGACATGTACTCAGAGCCTCCTCCTTGCATTCGGTGTTTAGTTGTCCACTGTCATTCTTTGCTAGACTGCTGAGCTCGGTTCTGGTCCATTGCTAAAGTTGTTTAGCACTTTCCCGTTTACTACTTTTGCTACTTGCCGTGTCGCAGTTTTACCAGGGAGGCACCTTTACCTGGTGATGGTCCCTGCCCTTCTGCACTATGCACTGAACCAATGCTGATCCCCTGGTTCTCCTGGGATAATGGTAGAATGAGGTGTATGCTAATTCATGGAGTTTCAGGGTCTGGAGTACAGTATACCTCACCATAATGCCGCAAGATGAAGTGGAGAGGGAGGGAACTCATAGAGGATGGTGCCAGAGCCTTGGGGCTTGGGCGAGGTTTAATCGACGTGGTCTGTGGATTGGACTCTGCAGTTCTTGTTATAATGTGTTTGTGGTTTCCTTTTTCCTTGCTATCTTGTGCTGTTTTAATTGGGGTGGACTCACTCTGCAGCCTGCAGCCAACAGCACTAAACTGAATTGAACTGAACATTCCTAGGCTGTTTCAATGTGTTTTGGGGTTTTATATTCTGTGTGCTTTTCGCTCATTCTTTGCCGTTTGCAAGATTGGTTCTTTTTTTTTTTGCACGTTGGGAGTTTGATATTTTCTTTGAACAGGTTCCATGGTGTTTCTTTGTTCCGTGACTGTCTGTGGGGGAGATGAATCCAAGGTTGTATACTACATACATACATTGATAGTAAATGTACTTTGAATCTTTGACTTCGAGTCAGAGAATCAGAGTCATAGAACACCAGAGCACAAAACAGGTCCCTTTGCCCATGTAGACTGTCGAGCTATTATTCTGCCTAGTCCCATTCACCGGCACCTGGAATATAGACCTCCATATCCTTCTCGTCCAGGTACTCATTCACACTTCTCCTAAACATTGAAGGCAATCCAGAATCCGCTATTTCTGCTGCAGCTCGTTACACACTCTCGCTACCCTCTGAGTGAAAATGTTCCTCTTAAATATTTCACCTTTCACCCTTAACCTATGACCTCTAGTTCTAGCTCCACCCAACCTCAGTTGCAAAATAGTTTGCTTGCATTTACCCTGTCTATATCACTCATAATTTTGTATACCTTTATCAAATCTCCCCTCATTCTCCTCATTGCTGTAAACACTGGCATGGATAAATTGGACTGAATGGCCTGTTTCTGTGTTGTAAAATAGGGTAAGGTTAATGCTGCCCTACTACTGGAGAAGAGTGTAGTGAAAGAACCCGAAAAGTCTCTGGACATTTTGTGGTAAACTATGAAGAGTGCATTTGCCAGCAGCCTTCTCTTCTCTGTATCCTTTGTGCACAATACTCAGAAGCTATTTTGATATGAGTGTGAGTAGGACTTGGAGTCATAGAGCCACAGAGCACTGCAGCAACAGAAACAGGCCCTTTGGTCCATCTAGTCCGTGCCAGCCTGGCGCCATCTACTTGCGCTCTGACCATAGCTCCCTATACCCTACTCATCCACGCACTATCCAAACCTCCCTTATTTGTTATAATTGAACTTCCATCTACCACTTGCTCATTCCATGCTCATGTTCCCTCTGAGGGAAGAAGATACCCCCCAGATCCCCCTAAACTATTTCACCTTCCACCTTTAAACCTGTGACCTCTAGCTCTAGTCTCACCCAGCTTGAGGGGAACGAGTCTCCAAGCTTAATGTGTTCCAGAGAGATTCATAATGGAAACTGGATCCACATTGGCAGATACAACACTGAATTAAACGGAGGCACAGCAGGGTTTTGTGGACGTAATCTGCGGTAAATTCATTCCGCTCAGAAGAGGTTGTAAGTGGCCAGCCAAAAGCTGTCAAGGAATCAGAATTGTGATTTTATATATTCCACCGATTCCACCGAGGTGCACCGCTGAACACCATAGGATGTCCTTTCTCCCTGTGGCTATAAGACTTTACAACTCCTCCTCCTTAAGTACATAAGTATATGGTCTCAGTGCACATCCTTATTTTACTTTTTAATGCATAATTATATTCTTTTTCGCACCTCCATGCTTGCATTTTGTATTTTAAAGTAGATATTTCTGACTGAGCAACCTTACACCAATAACTTCCTTTGGGATAAATAAAGTATATCTTATCTTATCTTAAACAGGAACATGTTGTGATTTTAAACACAAAAGATTCTGCAGATAATGGCAATCCGAGAGTAACGCATACAGATTACCGAGGAACTCGGCAGGCCAGGCAGCATCTATGGAGGGGAATAAACAGTCAACAGTTTGGACGGAGATCCTTCAAGAACAATCATTTGATGATTCCCCTTTGAACTGTACGAATAGAATCATTATTTTCCGGCACTATCTGCAATTCCCATTTAGATTCCCGTTCTCTGAATTCACACTCAAATGTGGATGAGGCCGAGGTCAAATGAATGCACTTTTGTGAAGATTCTCCAAGGTCAAGAGGCTGTTGATGCTCATTATCTACCTACTCACGAAAAACGGTGAATTACTGTAGGACTATTGGCTCTGGAGGACTCAAAGGTGAGTTTACCGTTTTGAAAAGACCACAGAAAAAATAGAGGGAGAATATCTCTGCAAGGGCAGTTAAGTCCTTTAGAAATATTTGCAGATTCTTACGAAAGCAAAATGAGTATCTTTCTTTTACTGTAATGTTATTTTCATAAACCAATGCATTGAGGCTCCCTGTTCATGTAGATCAGGGGTTTGCAAGCTGGGATCCATAGTTAATGGTCGGGGTTCATGGCATAAAAAGAGGTTGGGAACCCCTCATGCAGATTGATATGGCCACGCAGGTGTGAACTGTGAGGTCATATAAAGAGTAAACATCTTAACCCATAATTTGTGCGTGAGAAATATAATAATTGTATAAGGGTATGTCGCCACCTGTTTTCCAACCTGCCTGGAGTAGTTAATTTTGTTTACCCTCACTCACCTTCTCCAGTCTCAGGAGCCTGAAAAAAAATACTTTTATTATTTGCAAACTGCACACAGAGGTAGTCATCAAGGTTGATGTGTAGTTTATTGTTGCTAGCCTAGCTGCCTACCCCAACAGGTGCCAGGCACCCTCCTGTAAAATATTGACCCTGAGTTATGTGCACAGGCAATGACGAATTCTGTTTACATGTACGACTGCTTTCCTTTGCACCCAGCTTGTACTGGTAATAAAAGTTTATAACTATATGTTACCTTCAGATTCATTCCTATCCTCCCATCTTGGCTAATAATCTAAAGGTTTATTTAGTTAAATTAGGTTAGGTATCGTGAATTGGATCACTGCTGGTAAATTAAATGCAGCCTCGAAACCCAGCTATTTATTAAAAGAATGAATTGGCCGAGTGCCCAGTTTTGGGAATGTGTTTCTCATACTCTCTGCAAACGTTGGACATTGGCAAACAAATGTTCTTGAAATGTTTTTTTTTCTTTTTGTAAGCTGAAAATGTCACGCAACCTTGAGAATAAAATAATGAAATATTTAGACCAGCTGAAAACAATAACACATGAATGTGTTTTATTCTGCAAACTAAAACACAGTTGAGATAAATGTAATTGGTGGACAATTTTGGTTTTGAGTGAAAATGCGAGCACAGAAACCATGGAAGATTGCGCAAGCGCTGGAGGGGAGGAGAATGGTTCAGGAAGAGAAGGAGGGTTTTCTTCTTGCTTGATGCAGTTCAGTTGAACAAAGGTTGGGAAAAAAATGTTAAACGCAGTCAAAACAGCATTGAGGGAAAAAGCATGTTCTGTTCATCCTTTCAGTTTTTTCATCTACGCAATAGTAAGAAAATTATTGGTGATGCTCCGCATTCTGTTGCTGAATGTAGTTCAGCGGATCAGTCTACTGCCCAGGAACAGGAACTTCATCCCGAGACCTTTTAGAATGCAGGCTCATTCTTCCGATATCAGACACACCTGAAAATCTGAGGGCATGCGCCGAGAATGAAGTACTTGAAGGTCTGATAATTCTCATAAATTAGCAGAAAGTCCTGGTCTGACACTTACGTGCCAGCATGGCATGGGGTTATGCAGACGAGAATGGCCTAGATCTTTTGCTGTGGTCATACCAGGAACACTATGGCTGTCCTGAGCCAGCAGCGACAGAATCATTACCCTCACTCCTGGTCACTTCCAATGACCTTAGGTGGAAAGTGCTTGCTCATGCTGGCTGAAACAGTATCAGGATCGTTGCTAAGGCTGATAAAATTCAGTCCATATCTGATACCTACAGAACACAATGCGACAAGCAGTTAATATGTTTTGTGAAGAGGACTATACATACGGCATGTTGGCAACTGGCTGGAAGAAGAAAGGAACCAAATAGTTTCAAAAATATTTTTGTATAATCATAGATTAATAAGAACAAAGGAGGCCAGGAGCCAATTGTGCTCGTGCCAATCCTTACAAAGAGCTCTTCAACCCAGTACTCCTGACATGGCATTATGTAATTCTGTTTCAGCTTCAGGTACATGGCAAATTTTGCTTTGAAAGCTGTCATTGAATCTGTTTTAACCAGCCTCTCAGGCTGTGTGCCTGGCCGTGGTTTTGGTTTTAAATGGATATCCATGACACTGCACAAGTCTAAGTATCACATAGGTGTTTTTAACTTGCACCAACAAAGAACAAGGAACAATACAGCGCAGTACAGGCCATTCGGCCCACACTGCCATGCTGACCCTTAAACCCTGCCTCCCATATAACGCTCCACCTTAAACACTGCACCAGGACCTTGATTCCTATCATTTGCTAGAGATTTGTAATTCCAGAGCAAACTAGCAGCAAAATTGCTGGAATTTGCCAACATTAGCAGCACACGGCCCACTTGTTAAGAGCTTGCATCTCCAAACGGGCTTGTAGCACATTATAAATTTGTGATGACCATTTTATTTAATTTCTGGTGAAATATTGGATCATAGAACATTGAGTCGTACAACATTTACACAGGCTCTTCAGCCCAGTGAATCTGTTCTAACCATTGTGCCCTGGCCAGCCGGCCCCAGTTTACTCTCTTCAGCCCATATCCTTCTCAGCACTGTGCCTCCATACACCAATCCAGGTGCTTCTTAAATGACACTGTTGTACTTACCTCAACCACGTCCTCTGGCAGTTTGTTCCATATACTCACCACCCACAGCAGGAAAGATTTGCCCGCAGGTACCTTTTAAATGGAGGGCTATGGTCCCAGTGCAAGTTGATGGCAGTAGGCAGTTTAAATGCTTTGGCATGGACTAGATCACCCATAGGTTCTGTGTCTGTGCTGTACTTTTCTATGAGTCATGACTCTAAATCTATGCCCCCTAGTTTTGGACTCCCCTACCTGGGGGGAAATATTCTTACCATCTACCTTATCTATGCCCCCAATATTTTAAACATTAATACAATATAATTAATATAAACGTTCACTGATGTTTCAAGGAATAAAGGCTTAGCCTCTGCCCAGGATCCAACGCTTTTAGTCCTGGCAACATCCTTGTAAATATCTCCTGCACTCTTTCCAGTTTAACCATATCTTCCCTGTAACAGGGTGGCCAAAACAACATCATACTTCAAGCATGGCCTCACCACCAACTTATACAACACCAACATAAAACCCCAACTCTTATACTGCCTTTGAAACGATAGACCACAACATTCTCCTGGATCACCTTAAGAACTGCAATCGTGCCTGTGGTGAACTGCATATACCTGTCTGGACACATCCCCCCCCCCCCCCCCCCCGCTGACTGCTCTTGTGGCTCCTCCCACAGACCCCGGTATAAAGGCGATTGAGGCCTGAGCCCGGCCCTCAGTCTCCAGGATGTAGTATGGTGGTCAACTATTGCTTGTTCTTTCTTCCAGTCAATAAAAGCCTATATCTCGCCTTCACATCTCAGAGAGAGTTATTGATGGTGCATCAGTGCCCTTAATTGGTTTTGTTCATATTATCATAGAGAGAAAATTTCTTGTCTGTCTTGGAGACCAGTTTTCTAAGAATTACAATGTGCTGCTCTTTCAGGGAAGCTGAAAGGGCCAGTGACATCATGAAGCTTCCCACTGACTCTGCTCATGGAACGCTTGTCCCATTTCCATCACCTAGGGGGCTACGTGGCATCCATAAGAGGACAACCAGATTCAAAACTTGTTACTTTTCCCCCAAGCAGTGAGGCTGATCAATATCTTCAGCCACTAAATCACCCCTCCAGACTCCCAACCACCACTGCTTTATCATTTCCTGTCAGTTACAACATGTATAGACACTTCTTTGCCTCGTATTACTTTATGGACATGCAATCAATCTGTGTTTACAAGCGATCTTAAGTATTTGTATTTATTTTGTCTTTTAAATCACAGATGTGCTCTTTATCTGATAATGGATTTTTTTGTGCTGCGTTGGATCTGGAGTAACAATTATCTCATTTTCCTTTACACTTGGGTACTGCAAATGACATTAACTGATCTTGAATCGTGAATCTTGAATCTTGGTCCCCTGCTCTTCTCGTTATACATGCACCCCTTAGCAGACCTCATTAGAGAGCATAAACTTCATTTCCAGAGTTATGCAGATGCCATGCAATTGTGTATTCCTGTTGAGCCTGATGATAACACCCTCTCTGTCTGACTTCTGGCATGGCTGCAATATACAAATGAATAAGCAATGATTTCCTAAAACTAGACGAAAATAAAACTGAAATACTTCTGGTCGGTCCCAAAGCAAAAAGAGATAAACTTCTTGATAAACTTGAAAACTTGGCTCCCCTTGTAAGATCAGCAGTAACAAGCCTGGGTGTTCTTGATTCAGATCTGAATTTGAAATCCCTCATAAAGAAAGTGACCAGAATTTCTACGCTTAAGAAATATTGCAAAGGTGCAGTACGTCCATTTCTGTCACGTAATGATGCTGAGAAACTAACTCACACCTTTATATCGAATAGACTAGATTGCTGCAATGCACTTTTTACTGGCCTTCCAAAGCAATCCATTGACAGATTTCAACTCATTCAGAATAGCGCTGCTGGAGTCTTAACTAAAACCAGGTTGTTGAAGCATATCTCTCCCATACTAGCTACTCTGCACTGGCTTCCTCCATCTTTTCGAATTGATTTTAAAGTTCTCTTGCTTGTTTTTAAAGCTCTCAATGGTCTGGGACCAGAGTACATCACAGAATCATTCTTGTTCTATAATCCTCCCTGAGCTCTCCGTTGTCTTCTGTCGGTCTCTTAAATTTAAACAGTCTCCCTCAAAAGATAATTGGCAGGTCAGTTTTTTTTTGTACTCTGCTCCCAAACATTGGAACTCAGTACCTAAAACTATAAGGGATGCAGACTCAGTTGACACTCTTAAATACCAGCTCAAGACCTATTTATATAATCTTTCTCGTAACTAACGTCAATTTTTCTTTGATTTTTATGTTTGCACTTTATCCCATTGTAAAGCACTTTGAACTACATCGCCTGTATGAAAAATTATCTGTGAATAAGATAATATTATTATCACAGTCAATTTTCTGACTGATGAGCACCATTTTCACCACCCTCTTTACCAGTGATGCCCCTCTCAATGATCTGTGTAGCTGTACGTCCAGATTTTTCTGTTCCATTTTCTCCCTAGTGCCTACTATTCATAGCATAAGTCCTCTGCTGGTTGGATTTTCCAAAAATCATTACCTCACGCCTATCTGTATTGAAATCCATTTTCCACTCCTCTCCTCACTTCCTCCACTGATTAAGATTGTTTATTTATTTAGAGATACAGAGCAGAACAGGCTCTTACAGACCTTCGAGCTGTGTCTGCCAGAAACCCACTGATTTAACCCTGGCCCAATCATGGCACAATTTAAATGACCAAGTAACCTTCTAACCTGTCCATCGCTGCCTGTGAGAGGAAACCTGGAGCACCCAGAGGAAACCCATACTCACAAGGGAAGGATACTTCGAGAGGACCCCGGAACTGCGCTCTGAACTCTGATGCCCCAGGCTGTGATAGTGTTGTGCTAACCACTGCACTGCTGTAGCTCCCCAAGATCCCCCTGTAGTTATGATAAACTGCTTCATTATTAACAACTGGTTTCAATTTCATGTCGTCTACAAATTTACTGTTCAAGCCTTGTACATCCAAATCATTGATATAAATAACCAATACAAACAGTACCTATGGCGTATGCTGAATGCAGTACTCCAGGTGTGGCCAAACCAGAGCTTTGTAGAGTTGCAACATAACCTCTTGACTTTTGAACTCAATGCCTCAGCTAATAAAAGCAATAATTCTCCCCTATCTTAACCACCCTATTGACCTGTGTAACCACTTTCATGAAGCAATGACCTTGGATCCCAAGAACTCTGCTCAGCAACACTGTTGAAGATCTTCCCCTTAATGGTGTACTGTCTCCTTGCATTTACCCTACCAAGGAGCAATGCCTCACATTTAACTGGGTTAAACTCCATCTGCCATTTCTTTGCCCATATCCGCTACTGGTCTATATCATGCTGTATTCTTTGCCAGCCATCTACACGATCCATAACTCAACCAATCTTGCATCATCTGCAAACTTACTAACCCACCCAAATACATTTTCATCCAGGTCATTTATATACATCACAAACAGCAGAGGTCCCAGCACAGGTCTCTGTGGAGCATTAATTACAGACCTCTAGCTCGAATAAATCCCTTCAACAACCACCTTCTGTCTTCTATGTGCAAGCCAGTTCTGAATCCAAACAGCAAGTTCACCACAAACCCCATGCACCTTCATCTTCTGGATTAGCCTCCATGGGGGACTTTGCAAATGCCTCACTAAAATTCACATAGACAACATCTACTGCCCTACTTTCACCAATCTCTCTCGTCACCTTGTCAAAAAACTCAATCAACTTGGTAAAAACGACCTGTCCTGCACAAATGAGAAAATCTGCAGATGCTGGAAATGCGAGCAATACGCACAAAGTGCTGAGTTCCACCAGCATTTTACATGTGCTGCCCGTGCAAAACCATGTTGACTCTCCCTAATTGGGCCATGGGTTTCCAAATGCTCACATATCCTATCTCTAAGAAGTTCTCCACCAATTTCTCTACAGCCACCATGAGACTCAGAGGTGTATAGTTCCCAGGAATTTCCTTGTTCCCTTCTTAAATAGAGGTATAATATTAGCCACTGGCCAGTCCTCTGGAACCTCACCTGTGGCTAGAGTGGACAAGAAGATACTGATTGAGGCACCACCAATCTTGTCTCAAGTTAAGTCAAGTCAAGTCGCTTTTTATTGTCATTTCGACCATAAACTGCTGATACAGTACATAGTAAAAATAAAACAACGTTCCTCCAGGACCCTGGTGCTACGTGAAACAACACAAAACTACACTAGACTATGTGAGACAACTCAAGGCTACACTAGACTACGTAAAACAACACAAAAACTATAGACCTACACAGGACTACATAAAGTGACAAAACAGTGCAGGGCAGTACAATAATAAATAAACAAGACAATAGGCACAGTGGAGGACAAATTTCAATATAATAATAAATGATGTAGATGGCAGTCTAGACTCTGGGTATTGAGGAGTCCGATGGCTTGGGGGAAGAAACTATTGCACAGTCTGGTTGTGAGAGCCCGAATGCTTCAGTACCTTTTGCCAGATGGCAGGAGGGAGAAGAGTTTGTGTGAGGGGTGCGTGGGGTCCTTCACAATGCTGTTAGCTTTGCAGGTGCAGCATGTGGTGTAAATGTCTGTAATAGCTGGAAGAGAGACCCGGATAATCTTCTCAGCTGACCTCACTATCTGCTGCAGAGTCTTGCGATCCGAGACAGTGCAATTCCTGAACCAGGCAGTGATGCAGCTGCTCAGGATGCTCTCGATACATCGTCTGCAGAATGTGGTGAGGGTGGAGGGGTGGGAGATGGACTTTTCTTAGCCTTTACAGAAAGTAGAGACGCTGCTGGGCTTTCTTGGCTATGGAGCTGGTGTTGAGGGACCAGGTGAGATTCTCCACCAGGTGAACACCAAGAAATTTGGTGCTCTTAACAATCTCAATGGAGGAGCCGGCAATCTTCAGCGGAGAGTGGTCACTCTGTGCTCTCCTGAAGTCAACAACCATCTTTTTTGTTTTGCTCACATTCAGAGACAAGTTGTTGACTCTGCACCAGTCCGTTAGCCGCTGCACCTCCTCTCTGTATGCTGACTCATCGTTCTTGCTGATGAGACCCACCACGGTCGAGTCATCGGTGAACTTAGAAGCATAGAAACATAGAAAATAGGTGCAGGAGTAGGCCATTCGGCCCTTTGAGCCTGCACCGCCATTCAGTATGATCATGGCTGATCATCCAACTCAGAACCCTGTACCTGCTTTCTCTCCATACCCCCTGATCCCTTTAGCCACAAGGGCCATACCTAACTTCCTCTTAAATATAGCCAATGAACCAGACTCAACTGTTTCCTGTGGCAGAGAATTCCACAGATTCACCATTCTCTGTGTGAAGAAGTTTTTCCTCATCTCGGTCCTAAAAGGCTTCCCCTTTATCCTTAAACTGTGACCCCTCGTTCTGGACTTCCCCAACATCGGGAACAATCTTCCTGCATCTAGCCTGTCCAATCCCTTTAGAATTTTATACGTTTCAATAAGATCCCCCCTCAATCTTGTAAATTCCAGTGAGTATAAGCCCAGTCGATCCAGTCTTTCTTCATATGAAAGTCCTGCCATCCCAGGAATCAATCTGGTGAACCTTCTCTGTACTCCCTCTATGGCAAAAATGTCTTTCCTCAGATTAGGGGACCAAAACTGCACACAATATTCTAGGTGCGGTCTCACCAAGGCCTTGTACAACTGCAGTAGAACCTCCCTGCTCCTGTGCTCAAATCCTTTTGCTATGAATGCCAACATACCATTTGCCTTTTACACCGCCTGCTGTACCTGCATGCCCACCTTCAACGACCGGTGTACAATGACACCCAGGTCTCGTTGCATCTCCCCTTTTCCTAATCGGCCACCGTTCAGATAATAATCTGTTTTCCTGTTCTTGCAACCAAAGTGGATAACCTCACATTTATCCACATAAAATTACATCTGGCATGAATTTGCCCACTCACCTAACCTATCCAAGTCACCCTGCATCCTCTTAGCATTCTCCTCACAGCTAACACCGCCACCCGGCTTCGTGTCATCCGCAAACTTGGAGATGCTGCATTTAATTCCCTCGTCTAAATCATTAATATATATTGTAAACAACTGGGGTCCCAGCACTGAGCCTTGCGGTACCCCGCTAGTCACTGCCTGCCATTCTGAAAAGTTCCCGTTTACTCCCACTCTTTGATTCCTGTCTGCCAACCAATTCTCTATCCACATCAATACCATACCCCCAATACCATGTGCTTTAAGTTTGCACACTAATTTCCTGTGTGGGACCTTGTCAAAAGCCTTTTGAAAATCTAAATATACCACATCCACTGGCTCTCCCCTATCCACTCTACTTGATGATGTGGTTCGAGCTGTGTGTTTCAGCACAGTCATGGGTCAGCAGAGTGAACAGCAGTGGACTGAGCACACAGCCCTGGGGGGGCCCTGTGCTCAGTGTGATGGTGTTGGAGATGCTGCCTCTGATCCGGACTGACTGAGGTCTCCCAGTCGGGAGGTCTAGGATCCAGTTGCAGAGGGAGGTGTTCAGACCCAGTAGGCTCAGCTTTCCAATCAGGTGCCGAGGAATGATTGTGTCTTGCCTTCTTCAATAACCTGGGGTAAATCCCATCAGGCTTTGGGGATTTATCTACCTTAATACATATTAGGAGCTCCAACACTTCCTCGTCCTTGACCTCTAAGTGCACTAACATATTTATACACTCAGCAATGGTTCTTCATTTCCTTGAGTACTTATTAAGTACCTTACGTACATTCTCGGCATCCAGGAAAATGTTTCCCCTTTATGCTTGAGTGGTGCTACCCTCTCTCTAGTTATAACCATAGAACCATAGAACACTACAGCACAGTACAGGCCCTTCAGCCCTCCATGTTGTGCCGACCCATTCCTCTTGGATAGACTTAACAAATTCTGCCTCATTTAGAACCCCTTCCAATAAGAAGATTCTAGTTTATATTAGGGAAGTTAACAACAGCCCTGTTATTTTCACAGATTTCCTAACTCTGATTGCATATTTGTTCCTCAATGTCCCAATGGATATTGGGGGGGGGGGCTTCTGTAGAACAATCCTATCAGTGTGATTGCACCCTTCCTATCCCCGAGCTCCACCCAAATGGACTCAGTGTCTGACCCCCTCCGTTATGTCTCCCAAGAGTGTGAAATCAGCCCAACCGTCGCCTTCAGTCCCGACACTTGGAATTTCCAGTCTATCTGGACCAGTGTTTAAATTATCCAAGCAAACGGGTAGTGCCCCTCTCTAGGACCTGGATCTCGGCACAGTGACATGCTTGGGCCACACAGCTGGAAGCCGTTCCTGATCTCCCCAAAATGGCTCGGCACTTGGAGCGATCCAACCTCACACCAGGGTTGGGTGGACGGGCATCGAAACTCTTCCACATCGACTTCAAATTGTTCACTCCAACAGCAGCAGCAATACAAACCCGTCTTGAACACGTTGCATTTCAGCTTTGTGATACACCAGCACAGCTCATCCTTGAAATTCCCTTTGCCTCCACTTGCTTCTTACTTGTTGACAGAAATAGTTGACCACAATTTACTTCAGAAAAGGTGTTAGTAATATATTTAGTAGAATTTCTTGCCTTCTGAAGTGTCACTGAGCAGTCACACAATTTCAAGTCAAGTCAAGTCACTTTTATTGTCATTTCGACCATAGCTGCTGGTACAGTACATAGTAAAAATGAGACAGCGTTTTTCAGGACCATGATGTTACATGACACAGTACAAAAACTAGACTGAACAAAGTAAAAAAAAACACACAGCAACTACACTAGACTACAGACCTATCCAGGACTGCATAAGGTGCACAAAACAGTGCAGGCATTAAAAATAAATAATAAACAGGACAATAGGGCAGTAAGGTGTCGGTCCAGGCTCTGGGTATTCAGTACTCTTAAACTGGAAGTTCTTCCTGAATTCCAAGGGAGCTAACCTTCCAGGCCAGCCCATCGTGCGGAACCTTATCGAAGGCCTTGCTAAAATCCAAACAGACCACATCTGATCCCCTACTCTCAACTACCTTTTTGGTTACCTCTTCAAAAAAACTCTAGAAGATTCATTAAGCACAGCTTTCAATACATAAAACCAGAATGACTCTTCCTAATTAGACATTATTGACCCAAAGAGTACAGGTCAGTACAGGAACAGCCTCTTTTGCTAACAATCTTATGTTGAACTAACTAAACTAAAAATACCTATTTGCAGTGATCTTTATTGTCTGCATATCATCCCTATCCCTCATTCTCTGCATTTTCATGTGCCTATCCATCATATCTGTCCACCCTCACCACTGGTAGCACATCATATCAACCTCTCCATCTTATCTGTCCACCCTCACCACTGGTAGCACATTCGAGGCATCTGTCACCCAGTGTAAGATGAAGGAATACATACCAATCCTCATAGAGGGATCAGAAGTGGAGAGAGTGAGCAGCTTCAAGTTGCTGGGTGTCAAGATCTCTGAGGGTCTAACTTGGTCCCAACACATTGATATAGTCATAAAGAAGACAAGACAGCGGCTATGCTTTATTAGGAATTTGAAGTGACTTGGCATGTCAACAAGTACACTCAAAAACTTCTACAATTGTACTGTGGAGAACATTCTGACAGGCTGCATCACTGTCTGGTATGGAGGGGTATAAAACCGAAAGGAGCTGCAGAGGGTTGTAAATCTAGTCAGCTCCATCTTGAGCTCTAGCCTACGAAGTACCCAGGACATCTTTAGGGAGCGGTGTCTCAGAGAGGACCTCCAGCACCCAGGACATACCCTTTTCTCACGGTACAGAAGCCTGAAAGCACACATGCAGCAACAGCTTCTTTCCCTCTGACATCCGATTCCTGAATAGACTTTGAAGCTTTGGACACTACCTCACTTTTTAAATATAAAGTATTTCTGTTTTTGCACATTTTTAAATAATCTATTCAAAAAATGTAATTGATTTACTTGTTTATTCATTATTGTTTTATTTTACTTATTATTATTTTTCTCTCTCTGCTAGATTATGCATTGCATTGAACTGCTGCTGCTAAGTTAACAAATTTCACATCACATGCCAGTGATAATAAATCTGATTCTGATTCTATGTGAAAAATCTTCTTGCATACATGTCCTCTGAGCCTTCCTCTTCTAACCTTAAGAACATGCTGTAGTCAAATCTATGGTATTTCCGGTTGTGATGTATGGCTGTGAGAGCTGGACAATTAGTAAGGCTGAATACAAAATAATCAATGCCTTTGAACTTGGATGCTGGAGGAAAGCGTTAAGAGTTTGTTGGACAGCAAGAAAATCCAACAAGCCAAAACTTGAAGAACTACAGCCAGACTGCTCACTAGGAGGCTTGACTATGGGAGAAAAGCTCAAATATTTTGGCCACATTGTGAGAAGACAGAATTCCTTGGAGAAGACTCTCATATTAGGTAAAATAGAAGGTAAGAGAATGAGAGGATGACAGAGGCCACGATGGATAGATAATATTACTCAGAGAATGCTTATGACCTTGGGAGATCTTAGAGAGACAGCTTTGAACAAGAAAGCCTGGTGTGCAAGAATCCATGAGGTCACAAAGAGTCGGATTCAACTGAACGACTGAACAACAACAGAAGTATTAGAAAACATAATATTGTATTTAAAATGTTGTCTTTTGCACACTGATTGCCCGCCCTATTGGTGCAGCCATTATAGTTTTTGGATTTAGTGAGTGAAATGGGACTGGCTCAGAAGGGGAGTTTGGTTATTGTGGACCACTGGGCTGAAGACTCCATTTCCAGGCCACGCTCGCGACTCGCTGCTGCCATCAGGAAGAAGGTACAGGAGCCTCAGGACCCACACCACCAGGTTCAGGAACGGTTATTACCTCTCAACCATCAGGCTCCTGAACCAAAGAGAAAACTCCACTTCATTCACCCCATCATTGGAATGTAATTATTATTTATTTATTTTTCTTTCTTCTTTTTTTTTGTATTTGCACAGCTTGTTGCCTTTTGTACATTGGTTTTTTGTCCTTTCTGTTGGGCGGAGTCTTCTACATAGAAACATAGGCCAACAGCCCATTCCACGTACTCACCACTCTCTAAGTAAAAGACTTACCCCTGACATCTCCTCTGTACCTACTCCCCAGCACCTTAATCCCGTGTCCTCTTGTGGCAACCATTTCAGCCCTGGGAAAAAGCCTCTGATTATTATTTTATTATTATTATTTTATTGGTTCTGTTGTGTTTCTTGTATTTACTGTGATTGCATGAAAACAAATCTCAGGGTTTTATATAGTGACATTTTTGTACTTTGATAATAAATTTACTTTGAACTTTGAAGCTGAAAATCTAGGAAGTGTAAATTCAGAGTTATTTATTGCATATATGTTGGAATATACAGTAAAATGCATTGTTTGCATTAATGACCAATACACTGAATGTGCATGGCCAACAAGAGTCACCACACTTACCTGCACCAACACAGCATGTCCAATGTATCCAGGAAAACTGCACCGTGGCAGACAGGAAGGCTCTACAACAGGTAGTCAAAGCTGCCCAATGCATCACCGGCACCACCCCACCTTCTATCATGACATGAGCCAGAAAGCAACCAGCAACATCATGAAGGATCCCACCCACCCTGCTCATGGACTGCTCGTACCACTCTCCTCATGGAGGAGGCTATGTAGCATCAACACCAGGACCATCAGATTCAAAAACAGTTACTTTCCCCCAGGCAGTAAGTCTGATCAACACCTGCACCCACTGACCCAACCATCCGCACACCCAGCACCACTACTTTGTCAATCGCTATCAGCCACCTTATTTACAGATGCTTCTGTACCTAGCATCACGGACCAACTATGTACATAAGCTATCTCATGTATTTATAGTTATTGTGTTTTATTACTGTTGTGTTCCTTATCTTATTGTGTTTTGATGTGCTACATCAGATCTAGAGTAACAATTATTTCATTCTCCTTTACGTTTGTCTACTGGAATTGACATTAATCAATCTTAAAGCTTGAATCTATATATGTACTGTAAAATAATATAATTTTGAAACATTTCAAACTTACTTCCTTAATTCTTTCTGATACACATTTATATTTAGTGTTGTAATAGACTAGTGCAATGCAATAGAAAAAAACAGAAAGGGATTTATCTTAATAAAAAACAAGTTAAGTATTGTACAGCAAGAGCAGAAGTGGGAGAGCAAGTGATTTATGACAACTTAAAACACTCCTTTTGTGATCCAGAGCTGAATTTGCAATGAGACCACTTCCATAAATCAAATATGCATTATATTGTCTATTGATAGCAATCATCAAATTGGAAGCAAATACTTAGAAAAATAGTTTGCTCTCCTTTTGACAAATGACAAAGAAAATTCCTTACACGTAGGCAAAAGTAATATTGTTGAGTTGTGAAATCAGCTCTTTCATGATAAATAAGTAATGTATATTGCATTAAACTTCATATTAAGGTACAGATGGTCAAGTCACCTCCACAACAGTCTTTTAAGATTAAAGTAGTCTCCCTCACTTACTTAGATACAGATGGGTGGTGGAGATTATATTAAATGGCAGCATCATAGCCTGGAATGGAAACACCAATCGCCTTGAACAGAAAATCCTACAAAAAGTAATGGATAGAGCCCAGTCCTTCATGGGTAAACCCTTCCCAAGCATTGATCACATTTACATGAAGTGTTGTCACACGAAAGCAGCACCCAGGCCATGCTCTTTTCTCACTGCTGCCATCAGGCAGAAAGTACAGGAGCCTCAAGACTCATACCAGCAGGTTCAGGAATAATTATTATCCCTCAGCCTGCAGGCTCTTGAGCCAAAGGGGGTAACTTCACTCAACTTTACTTGCCCCAGCATTGAAAAGTTCCCACAAACTATGGACACACTTTCAAGGACTCTTTGTCTCATGTTCTCAGTATTTATTGTTTATTTACAGTATTCATTATTCTTATTTCTTTATTTTTGTATTTGCATAGGTACATGAATGTGAGGATTCATTTGCATAGTAGTTGAACACCCAAGGTGGTGCGGTCTTTCATTGATTCTATTATTGTTATTATTCTAATTAGGACTTATTGAGAATGCCTGCAAGAAAATGAATCTCAGGGTTGTATATGGTGACAGACATATACTTAAATAATAAATTTTCTTTGAGATAGAACATTTGTAATGATGAAAAAGTGGCTGAAGATTACAACAAATTTCTATTCCTTTATCGCAAGAGATTACATTGATGTCTTTGAGGATAACTTTGGGTTCTGGTGATAGAGTAAACTGATTGTCAGTCCCGCTGGGTTTCTCATAGAACATAGAACAGGAACAGACCCTTCAGCCCACAGTGTTGTGCTGAGTCAATTAAATAAGTAAATTAATGGCTAACTAAACTAATTTGTTCTGCCTACACATTGTGCATATCCTCCCATTCATGTGCCTATTTAAACAGCTCTTAAAAATGTCCCCAATGTACCTGCTTCTACCACCACCCCAGTGGCGCATTCCAGACACCCACCACTCTCTGTGTTAATCCTTGCCCCCAAATCTCCTTTTAACTTAACCCTTTTCACCTTAAATGCACGCCCTTTTATATTAGACATCTCAACCCTGGGGAAATATACTGTCTATCTACTCTACCTATGCCTCTCATAATCTTCTAATCCTCTTTGAGATCTCGCCTCAGCTCCTGCCGCTCCAGAAAAAAACAGCCCACATTTGTCCAAACTCTCATTATAGCCTATGCCCTCTAATCCAGGTAGCATCATAGTAAAACACCATCTGCATCCTCTTCAAAGACTCACCGTCCTTCCTATAATGGGGTGGACAATACTCCAGATGCAGCCTAACTAGAGTTTTATAAAGCTGCTGTCTTTTGAACTCAATGCCTTGATTAATAAAGGCAAGCATACCATAGGACTTCCAAGGAGCAATGAACTTGAACCACAAGATCCCTCTGCTCATCAGAAGTGTTAAGGGTCGTGCTTCTTAACAGTGTACTGTCTTCTTGTATTTGACCGACTGATGTGCAACTCTTCACATTTGGCTAGGTGAAACTTCATTTGCCATTTCTCCACCCATATCTGCAACTGATCTATATCCCATTGTATTCTTTGCCAGTGCTTTACACTGTCCACAATGCCTCCAATTCCAAACCAACCCCTCTACATGGTAATCCAGGTTATTTATATACATCGCAAACAGCAGAGGCCCAGTGGAACATTTGATGCTGATCTCCCTATCCCCCATATCCACCTTGGTAAATACTGATGTAAGATACTCATTAAGGACCTCACTCTCATCCTCCTTTACCCCTGAGTGGTCCTCCCCTCTCCCTAATTATCCTCTTGTTCCTGCTATATGTATGGAATGCCTTGGGATCCTTTTTAATCCTGTTTACCAAGGTCTTTCCTAATTCCCTTAAGTTCTTTTCTGGCCTATTTATAAACCTGAAGAGCACTGTTTGATTTTAGTTTTCTAAGCTTTGCATACTTTTTCTCATTTGATTCTTGATTAAATTCATCATCTCTATCGACATCTAAGGTTCTCTTACCTTTACATCCCTCTTCTTCCCTCTGACTGGAACGTACCTGTCCTGTACTGTGTGCTTAAATATCTGGAAGTATTTAAATATCCTCCATATGTCAGATGTGGACTTGTTCCCAATTAACTCTCCGTAGTTCCTGCTAAATACTCTTGTAATTTGCCCTGCGCCAATTTAATACTCATCCACAAGGGACATACCTAACCTGATCTATAGCTATCTTAAAATTTAAGGAGTAGTAGTCATTGTTCCCTATCTATCCCACTGGCTGGGCTCATTAATCAACACCATGTCCAGTACAGCTCCTCCTCTTGTTGGACTAGCTACATATTAATTTAAGAAATCCTCCTGGATGCACCTAACAAATCCTGCCCCATTTGAACCTCTTCCACTAAGAAGACCCATGTTTATGCGAGGGAAGTTGAAGTCCCTCAATGTCAACAAACCTATTGTTTTACACCTTTACTGAATCTGCCTGCTTACCTGTTCCTCAATGTCCAGGTGTCTACTGGGAAGTTTGTAGTACAATGCCAGCAGAGTGCCTGCAGCCTTCCTATTTTTGAGTTCTAGCTATATAGATATTCTTCGTTGCTTATATAATTCATTTCAGGTTGCATGTAAAAATACATGAATTGCATATATCATGATGCTCCCATGTGATACATGTGCAATCCAGTTAAAATAATGGATGAGCTCTCTATTATGTCCCCTCTGACTGCAGCTTTGGAACTAGCCCTGTTTAGTACCGTATCTCCATCAGCTCTTTTACCTCCCTATCTTTTCTAAAACATCGAAACCCTGGGATATTAAGCACCCACTCCTGTCCCCCTCTCAACCACCTCTGCAACAGAAACATAGAAAACCTACAGCACATTACAGGCCACACTGTTGTGCCGACCCTGTAACCTACTCTAGAAGCTGCTTAAAATTTCTCTACCACAAAGCCTTCTGTTTTTCTAAGCTCAGTGTACCTATCAAAGAGTATTTAAAAGACTGTATTGTTTCTGCCTTTACCACCTTCGCTGGCAGTGCATTCCACGCACCCACCACTCTCTGAAAAATTTACCTCTGGCACCCCCTTGTACCTACTTCCAAGCACCTTAAAACTATGCCCCCTCATTTTAGCCACTTCAGCCCTGGAAAAAAGCCTCTAGCTCTCCACACGATCAATGCCTCCCATCATCTTATACACTTCTATCAGGTCACCTCTCATCCTCCTTCGCTCCAAGGAGTAAAGGCCAAGTTTGCTCAACCTATTCTCATAAGGCATGCTCCCCAATCCAGACAAGATCCTTGTAAATCTCCTCTGCACCCTGCAATCTCACATCTTATAGGAGGAGCATTCCACTAGCATTCCTGCCTACACTTGTTACACTGTTGGCTCTGACTTCTCAAGCTTAAGTTGTACAATCAAATAAATGGCTCCAACAGACTCAGCACCGTTAGCCTCTGTCTGCCTTCACTGAAGCCAGTTTAGCCAAAGCCTGACTCTGGCCACTCCAGCAATGGCTGCTCCACTTAAACCTAATTTCCTTTTACTGGCACTTGCTAGGTTATTAATAAACCAAGAAATCTCCTGCTCCACAGGTAAGTCCCAACAGACACCACTCACTGTTTAAAACTGGTTTTCCTTTCTGATCTGATAGCATCCTTGGCTAAAAATTCCACTTATTCTTGTCGGCCAGTGGATATAATAACTTTAATGCCCAAGAAATACCATTCATAATTTTAAAACTAAATTGAAATGTGAAATTGAGAAATTCTTTTTATTTCAAATGATATATGCAATACACATAATGCTGTGAAAATGACATTAGTAAACTACTCCTGAGTGAATTGAATTTTGGTCTGAAGTGAAATTGATTTTGAGTTAAATAGTTTTCTGTTCTAGTCTATTTATACATATATGCATCTTAACATTGATCTCCAAAAATGATTTATGGTAAAATCACCAACTAAGTCTTCGATTTCATTTTATTTTGGTATCAGCTCATTTACTTTTCTAATGAGTTACAAGTTTATTTAAAGGTCGGATAGTCGGTAAGCAATACCGATTCCGGTTGCGTGCTTAGTGTTGATGTGTAATCTGTGAGCATGATTCTTTGAATATGAAATCTTTGATTCCAATTGAATCCCAAAACAGAGTTATCAAATAGAGATTAAACATTTCCCAACAGGAAGAAATAAGAAAGACTTAAGACCGAAATCTCTGTGTATGGATTGAAAGCGAGATAACTCTGCCTTGCAACAGCATTTCGTTTCCCACTTTGGCTCAAGAGTGAAGGAACAAACATTGACAAGTTACCAGTTTGAACAACTGCTCACAGGTAAGCAAGTTCTGAATGAAGGCCTGCAATAGAGAGCAGTCACCCAACAGAGAATAAAAAGGCGAGGGGCGTTTTCTCAAAAATAGGGAGCAAACTCCAGCACATTATTGCTCTGTCATCTTGTTTATAAACTGCTCCACGTGTCAAACAAGTGACTAGCATGTTGGGCAGAGAATTTGTGCAGTAAGGCTGACTGATAATAACTTTCTTATGTAAATTCTTCCAAAGATGCATAGTGAAGAGTATCCTGACAGGTTGCATCATGGTCCAGTATGAAAACACCAACACTCAAGAACTGAAAACCCTAAAAGAAGTGGTGGATGCAGCCCAGTCCATCACAGGCAAAACCCTCCTTGACATTGAGCATATCTACAAGATGCACTGCGGCAGGAAAGCAGCATCCATTTCCAAGGACACCCACCATCTAGGCCATACTGTCTTCTCACTGCAGCCACCAGAAAGCTGGTACAGGAGCCCTAGGTCTCACACCCCCAGGTTCAGGAACAGTTATTACCCTCCAATCATCAGGCTCCTGAACCAGCGTGGATAATTTCACTCACATCAGGACTGAACCAACCTATGGACTCATCTTCAGGGACTCCATAAATCATGTTTGCAGTATTATTTGTTTATTCATTCATTTACTATTATTTGTTTTTTTTTGTATTTGCTCATTGATTGATTGTTGCAACGCACACAAAATGCTGTGTGTGTGTTCCTTGAATTTCCAGCATCTGCAGATTTCCTCACGATTGATTGTTGCTTGTTTTGCTTAATCTTTCATTGATTCTGTTGTTCCACTGTGAATACCTGCAAGAAAATTAATCTCAGGGTAGTTTATGGTGACATACAGAGTAAACATACTGATAATAAATTTATTTTGAATATTGAACTTCGGCCTTTCCCCCCTCTATCTGGTAGAATATCTGGCACATTTTGTGAAAAGCTGCCTTGAGCAATCCATTGAGGGTATACAGATAATACAGCAAAGGGAATGAGTCAAACAGGCTGATATTCTTATACCAAATCCATTGAGCTCTGTTATACCTGATTTACATGATTAGGTTGCTGCTGTCAGGTAAATGGAATAAATGAGCACGTATAGATTAACTGATGTATATAAGACTACTGCTCGGTTGGGCGAGGTGGTTCTGTTAGGGCATATTCTGGAATTAGAGTATATAGCAAATATTTACTTTAGCAACTAATCTTTAGACCTGTAGATTAAATTTAAAATGCAGTCCTGGACAATAGCTTCCAGGATCCGTGAACACCAGTTAATTGAAAACCAGGCAATGCTGATTACCATCATTTTGGGTGTCTGCAGTGTGGGTGCGAAGAAGGAGGTGTGAACATTATATGTAATTCAGAGGAAGCGTTGTAGGTACATTATAACTATAGAATTTTCCTGTTGCTACCTTTTAGCATATAAAATGTCATATAATATTGGATCACACTGATCTCTTCCTCCAAGAGTGCCTCGTTTTGTTGAGCCCACTCTGTATGCACTAGCTTCAATGTCTCTCTGGTGATGTTGCTCAGGTTGAGCTGCACCCTAGGGTTCTGAAGGAGGTGGTGGTAGAGATTGTGGGTTCATTAGTAATGCCTTTCAAAAATCATTGGACTCTAGCATGGTGCTAGAGGACTGGAAAATTACAAATGTCACTCCACCCTTTAAGAGAGGAGGAAGGCAGCAGAAAAGAAATTATCAACCAGTTAGCCTGACCTCAGTGTTTGGGAAGACATTGGAGACAATTGTTAAGGATGAGGTTATGCCGTACTTGGTGACACAGGCCAAGATAGGACAAAGTCAGCATGGTTTCCTTAATGGAAAATCTTGCCTGACAAACCTGTTGGAATTCTTAAAGGAGATTACAAGTAGGATTGATAAAGGGGATGAAGTGGATATTGCATATTTGGATTTTTAGAAGGCCTATGACAAGGTGCCACACATGAGGCTGCTTACCAATTTAAGAGCCCACGGTATTACAGGAAAGTTACTGGCATGGCTAGAGCATTGGCTGATTGGTAGGAGGCAACAAGTGAGAATAAAATAATCCTTTTGTGGTTGGCTGCCAGTGACTAGTGGTGTTCCACAGGGGCTGGTGTTGGGACCGCTTCTTTTTATGCTGTATGTAAATGATTTAGATGATGGCTTTGTTGCCAAGTTTGCAGATAATACGAAGATTGGTGGAGGGGCGGGTAGTATTGTGGAAGTGGGAAAGCTGCAGAAGGACTTAGACAGATTAGGAGAATGGTCAAGAAAGTAGCAAATGAAATACAGTGTTGGAAAATACATGGTTATGCACTTTGGTAGAAGAAATAAATGTGCAAACTATTTCCTAAACGGAGAGAAAATCCAAAAATCTGAGATACAAAGGGACTTGGGAGGCCTTGTACAGAACACCTTAAAGGTTAACTTGCAGGTAGATTCAGTGGTGAGGAAGGTAAATGAAATGTTAGCATTCATTTCAAGAGGTCTAAAATACAAGATCAACTAAGTGATGCTGAGGCTTAATAAGGTACTGGTGAGGCCTCACCTTCAGTATTGTGAACAGTTCTGGGCTCCTCATCTAAGAAAAGACGTGCTGGCATTGGAGAGGGTTCAGAGGAGGTTCACAAGGATGATTCCAGGAATGAAAGAGTTATTTTGAGGAAGGTTTGATCACTCTGGGTCTGTACTTGATGGAATTTAGAAGGATGAGTGTGAATCTCATTGAAACCTTTCATATGTTGAAAGGCCTGAAAAGAGTAGATATGGAAAGGATGTTTCCCATGGTGGGAGAGTCTAGGAGAAGAGGACACAGCATCAGGATAGAGGTGCATCCATTTAAAACAGAGATGCAGAGAAATTTCTTTGGACAAAGGGTGGTAAATTTGTTGCAGCTGTGGAGGCCAGGTAATTGGGAGTATTTAAATTAGAGATTGATAGGTTCTTGATTGGACATAGCATCAAAGGTTATGGGAGAAGGCTGGGCTGAGGAGGGGAAAAAATTATCAGCCATGATTGAATGGAGGAGCAGACTTGATGGGCCAAATGGCCTAGTTCTATTCTTATATCTTATGGTTTCTGTTACAGCAGTTCATCGCATATGAGATGGGATGATCAGCCAGTTTCCATATGATAAATTCCATGTATGATATAATGTAAGTCAATATCATGTAAATCAGATTTGAAAATACATATTATAACTGATATGGTTATTTTAGAGTGTGCTGTTTATGGCTTTAGATCCTGAAACAATGAGATCCTGGCTTTGTGGCCCATTGAAGGCAAAAATCATTTTGATTTCTCTTCAAATTCAGATCTGTTGATTTCTATGGTATTTTATGGACATGGATTTTTTTAGAATTTGGGATGTATACAAATTAATTTATTACCTTCTTTTAATTTATATGGAACTTGATGTGTGGTATATGCCAGTGCAGCCTATGAAGACAAAAGCTTCGGGACCTCTCCTTTATAATATGTACTTCATCTTCTTCTGTACACATCCAAAGCATAGTACTTTCCTCATACAATTGTTATGTAAAAGACAATTTCAACAGCAACTTGCTTTATATTTATGACGGTGGGACTGAGTACGGCGATTCAAGTTTGCTGACACCACTGCTATTGGACCTACTGACTCGCTTTCAAGGACTCCACAACTCGTTTTTGCAGTTTTGTGTATTTATTTATTTAAGCTGTTCCTTTTGTATTTGCACAGCTTGTCTTCTTTTCCACATTGGTTGTTTGTCGGTCTATGCTGGTGTGCGGTTTTTCATTGTTTCTATTGTATTTCTCTGTTCTAATGTGAATGCCTGCGAGAAAATTGAATCTCAGGGTAGTATATGGTGACATGTGTAATTCAATAATAAATATTTTGAACTTTGAACTTTTAAAGGTACAAATCCTCGTACTATTTTTCTAGTATGACTATGAATGACTTTCAAAGCATATGCTCCCTAAATATTACTTACATAGCAGCATACTGCATGATACATTGTCATCCTGATGCAAACAACAGTAGTCTGAAATGAGAGAAATGTTTCACTTCCCTATCTATTTTTTCTGAAGGAGTATTACATTCCAAAAGTTATTTAGGACATCGTACTATACAATTAAAGTAAGAAAAACCACAAGAAAACAATTGACATTTGATCAATAATACACTGCCATGGGTAACAAGATATTGACACAAAATCTTTGGGTCAATTGGCCTTGTTGCACTTTTTTTTAAAATACAGTGACTTATTATAAACAAAATGGAGGTAATTATAATTTAATTGTTGTGTGAAAATAGTAATGAACATAACGTCTACCTGTAAATATGACAGATTCTTGCTGGGACATGAATTCAGTTTGCTCGCTTGATCATCTGTATCCAAAGTCAAAGTCGGAGTAAATTCGAAGTTCAAGGTACGTTAAATATCAAAGTATGTATGCAGTTTTCAACCCTGAGATTCATCTTCTCCACAGACAACCACGAAGCAAAGGAAACTATATAACTCGAAAGAAATGAAAAGTTGTTTTGTGAACCGAATGGAGGATATCATATAAATTGGTCACTGGCGCCTTCTTCTTCTGTACTGACATACATCTCACCAAATACGACTTTGAGATTCATTTCCTTTCAGGCATTTATGGGAGAATAAAGACATACAATAGATCTTATGAAAAAAAACTACACATAAGCGGATATCTACTGTGCAAATAAGAAGATATATAATACCAAGAACGTGAGTTGTAGAGACCTTGAAAGAGAGCATATAAGCTTGCAGAATCAGTCCAGAGTTGAGGTGAGTGCAGTTATCCATGCTGGTTCAAGAGCCTGATGGTTGTAGTGTAATGACTGTTCCTGAAGCTGGCAGTGTGGGACCTAAGGCTCCTGCACCTCCTGCCTGATGGTAGCAGCAAGAAGAGAGCATGGCCTGGATGGTGAGAGGCCGGGATGCAGTTTTTTTTTATTGCAAGCACTCTTGTGTAAATGTGCTGAATGGAGCTGAGGGTGTTCCCTGTGACTGACAGGGCTGTATTCCCTTTATACTGTCGGGTGCACCAGCTCCCCTCACCATTATCCAGGCCCCAGTCTGCTTAACTAGGTATTCATTAGAAGCATATTGCTCCTCTTCCATTCCACTAAAGTCAAATTAATTATGCTTAATCTCCCTCGATTAAGATGTTTTTCTTTGCTCTTTCTTTACAGAGCAAATGTGATTTTTCATTTAACCCTGATAAGCAAATACACAAGGCCAATGTTACACTCAGAATTGGTTCTTGAGAATAAAAAGGCCTACATAAATACATCCAGTCAACGAGCCTGATTAATCTTTCTCTTCCTGGAGTCAAAAAGCCATTCCTACAGGTATGTAAAAACTCCAGTTGGGACATTTGCCCTAAATTCTGACCTTGCATCTGCAGAGTGTTCAACCACAAAATCACAAAGCGTCAGTTCAAAGAAAAAAAATGGATTTCATTTTCTGCAGGCCTCCACACTCAGCACAGAGCACAGTGATTTCTTCTTTGACCCTCTGCTACCATGGTGTAATTGGCAGTTTAAACAGTAATTCGCCTTAAATCATAGATCATATTGTTGACACATTGTTTGATGTGGCTAGCCAGGTATGTGGGTGGGCTGGAAGGGGTCTGTTTCAGTTGGCACTCACTTCACCCATAATCCTAGAAATCTTTAGGTAAACAGGTGATTCAAAGTAAGGTTATCAAAGGTCGTCAAAACTGAAATGTACCTCTGGAAGAACAGGCTCAAAAAGTGCAATTTACAGATTCATAGGCATAAAATGAATTAATCAGTAGAGATTTGGTAAGTCCATTAAAGCTTGTTTTAAATTTATACAAGTTTGAACGTATTTCTTTCAAATGTTGATATAATGAGCAAATGTTCAAGAAAATTTCATTAATAAACACTGTTTGCAAATTAAACTTATAGAGTCACACAGAGATGAAGCTCAGGAAGAGGCCCTTTGGCCCAGCAAAGCTGCACTAATCATCAACTATCCATTCATCTGTTGATCTGAAATCCAGGTATGACCTGCAGAAGGTTGTTTGAAGGGCAATGAAACAATTCTAATTGAGGTTGGAGACAGAATTGGATGCACAGTAGCTCTGGCACGGTTGGCGAGGAGAAATGTAGGCCATAGATAGAGTTTTCTTTTGTTATTTATTATTTTGTTCTTATTATACATTTAGGGCAGTGGAAATTCATAAAGGAATAAAGGATAGTGGAATGTTCCTCATGCGGGACGTGTGAAGACCGGGAGATCTCCAGCACCACTGACAATTACTCCTGCAAGAAGTGCTTTCTGCTGTGGCTTCTAGTCGACCGTGTTAAGGAGTTAAGGTTGTACGAGGCATTAGTGAGACCGAATTTGGGGTATTGTGTACAGTTTTGGTCACCAAATTACAGGAAGGATATTAATAAGGTTGAAAGAATGCAGAAAAGGTTTACAAGGATGTTGCCGGGACTTGAGAAACTGAGTTACAGAGAAAGGTTGAATAGGTTAGGACTTTATTCCCTGGAGTGTAGGAGAATGAGGGGAGACTTGATAGAGGTGTATAAAATTATGATGGGTATAGATGGAGTGAATGCAAGCAGGCTTTTTCCACTGAGTCTAGAGGAGAAAAAAACCAGAGGACATGGGTTAAGGGTGAAAGGGGAAAAGTTTAATGGGACCATTAGGGGGAGCTTCTTCACACACAGAGTGGTGGGAGTGTGGAATGAGCTGCCAGATGAAGTGGTAAATGTGGGCTCACTTTTAACATTTAAGAAAAATTTGGACAGGTACATGGATGAGAGTGGTTTGGAGGGATATGGGCCAGGTGCAGGTCAGTGGGACTAGGCAGAAAAATGGTTCGGCACAGCCAAGAAGGGCCAAAAGGACTGTAATCTTCCATCGTTCTGTGGAGTTGGAACTGGAACTCAGGATGCTGAGGGGTTGGTAGACAGGACAGTCAGGGAGATAGTTACACCCAAAGTACAAGACGTAGTTAACTGGGCAGCCGTCAGGAGAGAGGAAGGGGATAGGCAGCCAGTGCAGAGTACCCATGTGGCTGTTCCTTTCAACATCAAGTGTACTGATTTGGATACAGTGGAGGGGGGAGCGATTTGTGTAAAATCAGAGTTATCATGTCTCTGGTACTGAGCCTGATTCTGTGGCTCAGAAGGGAAGAGGGGAGAATAGGCGAACTGTGATGATAGGGGATTCTTTGCTTAGGAGAACAGAAAGGAGGCTCTCCCAGATGGTATGTTGCCTCCCAGGTACCAGGGTCCAGGACATCTCAGAATGAGTCCACAGCATTCTTAAGTGGGAGGGTGAGTAGCCAGAAACCTTGGTCCATGTCAGGACCAATGACATTTGTAGAATGGGTAATGAGGTTCTGCAAAGTGAGTTCAGGGAGCTATGTTAAAGGACAGCACCTCCAAAGATGTGATCTTCAGACTGCTATTAATGCCATGTGCTAGTAAGGCCAGAAATTGGAAGATCATATATTTTAATACTGGCTAGGGAGTTGGTGAAGGATGGAGACCTTCAGATTTTTGGAACATTGGGCTCTTTTCCTGAGAAGGTGGGACCTGAACAGAAGGGACTGTTTGCAGCTGAACTGGAGGGTACTAATATCCTAGTGGGGGGTTAAACTAGAGTTGCAGGGCAGTGGGAACCGGAGCTCCTGAACAGAGAGGGGAGTTGTGGTGGAGAAATATGCTGTTAAACCTAAATACAAAGTCAGCAATCAAGAAATCAAGCATGGTGGGACTAATGCTCTGAGCTCCATATATTTCAATGTGAGGAATATTGTAGGAAAGGCGAATGAGCTTAGGGCATGGATCAGCACATGGAATTATGACATTGTTGCCATTAGTGAGAGTTGGTTGCAGAAGGGGCAGGACTGGTAGTTCCATGCTCCGGGGTTTCATTGTTTTAGACATGTTAGAGCAGGAGGGATTAAAAGGGTGGCATTAGTAGCCAGGGAACATGTTATGACAGAGCTCAGTCAGGACAGAATGGAAAGCTTGCCCTCTGAGACTTTATGGGCAGAACTGGGGAATAAGAAAGGCATAAGCAAGTTAATGGGATTATATTGTTGACCGCCCAACAGTCCGCAGAATTTAGAGGTGCAAGTTTGTAGAAATATCAGAGACTGTGCCAAGATCCATGAGGTAGGTGATTTTAGCTTTCCACATATAGGACCTCCATACTGTAAAAGGACTGGATGGGAAACAGTGTGTCAAATATGTATTGGTAAGTTTCCTTAATTAATACATAGAAATTCCGATTAGAGAGAGTGTGATACCACGTCTACTATAAAGGAATGAGGCAAGGCATACAACAGAAGGTTGTGCAGGGGAACGCTTTGCATTTTGTGCTTTTAATGGAAAAAGATAGGTCTGGTCCTCAGGTTGAGATTCTAAACTGGAAAAGAAAGCCTATTTTGATGGTAGTAGAAAAGGTTGAGCAAGTGTGGATTGGGACAGGCTGTGTTCTGGAAAAGGATTTACTTGGTAACTGAACTCCTGAGGGAGGTGATGAGCAGGCAAGGAGCTAAGCTGAGAGGGAGAGAAAGGGATGGGGACTTGTGAAGGAAAGGGGATAGGACATTACCAGAAGTTTGACAAATTGATGTTCATGCCATCAGGTTGGAGGCTACCCAGATGGAATATAAGGTGTTGTTCCTCCAAACTGCGTGTGGCCACATCGTGACTGTAGAGGAGGCCATGGATAGACATATCGGATTGAGAATGGGAGTGGAATTAAAATGGGTGGCCTCTGGGAGATCCCGCTTCTTCCGTTGGACGGAGCATAGGTGCTTGGTGAAGCGGTCTCCCAATCTACGTCAGGCCTTACCGGTATACAGGAGGCCACACCAGGAGCACCCTATCCCCTCTCTTTCACAGTATATGACCCCAATAGACTCACAGGTGAAGTGTCTGAAAGAACTGTTTGGGGCCATGAATGGTAGTGAGGGAGGAGGTGTAGGTGCAAGCATAGCACTTGTATTGCTTGTAAGGATAAGTGCCAGGAGGGAGATCAGTGGTGAGGGTGAATGGACAAGGGAGTTGCATAGGGAACGATCCCTGTGGAAAGCAGAAAGTTGGGGTGGAGGTAACGACATGCTTGGTGGTGGGATTCCATTCAAGACGGCGGAAGTATGTGCTGGATGTGGAGGCTGGTGGGGTGGTAGGTGAGGACAAGAGGAACCCTATCCTTGGTAGGGTGGTGGGAAATGGAAGAGATACAGTTGAGGGCAGTGTTGATAGTGGAGGAAGGGAAACCCCTTTCTTTGTTCCATTTCTTTGTCCCTCTTGAATAATTTCCCCAAGGGACAGGGAGCACTCTGCCGAAAATGGACATTAATTTATTATTCTCACCACCTCACTCCAGATATTGTTGCACATTCATTGAAAAATTCGACTTCAAGTTTTCTGTGGTGTAACTATCAATCTCAAGTGAAGAAGGAGAGCTAGCTGAAGTATAAGTTAGATTAGAACTTGATCTGCAGCCTCTCAAATACTAAACTTGTGTCATTGTGTGTCCTGATGTCATTTATGTTAATTGTTTAAAAGGACGACCTCCAAACAGCAATAAAGTGAGCAATTTTTTTTCAATGTTCGCCAAGAATCACATCTCCATCTGAAAAAGTATCAGAGTCAGTTGAATAAAATGGATGCATTGTGTTTTAATGAGGGTGATATATACTCCTGTTCTATGCCATGAAGAAGCTAATTTTCCCCAGTGTATTACAGCTAGCAAATTGTGCCCTGGGAGGTTTAGAAAATAAAGACCCTTTTTAGCATTAACAAGTTGTTAGACTAAAGGAGAGTTTCCTACTGGAAGCATGAGCTGGACGTGAGGGCTTTTAAGGGACGGTTGCAGTTTCACTCCAATCAGACATGAATAAATATGTCATCGAAGAGCAGCTCATTTCGTGGCCAGATTTCTATCCTGCTCCTCACCTGAGCAATGGTGAGTTTAACAGCTATAGAAGAGAGGGTGAGGTTTGGTGAAAAATTCAGCTCCAGGGTCCATTCATCTTACACCTAATCTCCCATTTGGACAAGTTCTGAAAGAGACAGGGAGCACTCTACTCAAAACAGACCACCATATCATTGTAAGTCAGAGCCCCAGTGCAAAAGTCAACGTAAATTTATTATCAAAATACAAATGTGTCACCATATACTACCTTGAGATTCATTTTCTTGCAAACATTTATGAAGAAAATGAAGAAATACAATAGAATTTATAAAGAATTATACATAAACACTGCAAAAGAAGAAAAATCGTGCAAATAAGAAAATAAGTAAGTAATATTATGAAAATAAGTTGCAGAGTGCTTGAAAATGTAGGTTGAGGACACAGTTCAATGTTGAGATGAGTGAAGTTATCCAAGCAGGTCCAGGGGCCTGATGGTTTTAGGGAATTACAAATAGGTCCTGATAGGTATATCATGCAGCTGTAATGGTATTGCAAATGATTCACAAATTAATGTTGATGGATCTCAACAGGTACCTACAAAACACAGGAAGTTGTATCTTTCTAGAACCTATTGAAGAAGAAGTGACAATGCAATTCTATAAAGTCCATGGCCAGTGGTTTCATCTTCAACATTTGAATGACCTGAGTGAGGAAGTCCCAGACAACACAATTCCCCAGGCCAGGAGCCCATTGGCATATGGTACTGGCAACTCCAAGCAAAGGAGATGAGAGGACGTACAGGAGTGAGATATACCAGCTAGACAAGTGGTGTCACAGCAACAACCTTGTACTCAATGCCAGTTTCAAAGAGCTGATTGTGGACTTCAGGAAGGGTAAGATGAGGGAACATGAACCAATCCTCATAAAGGGATCAGAAGTGGAGAGAGTGAGCAATTTCAATTTTCTGGGTGTCAAGATCTCTGAGGATCTAACCTGGTCCTAGCATATTGATACAGCTATAAAGAAGGCTGTTTTGGGGTTTGAAGAGATTTGATTCGTCAACTAAAACACTCAAGAACTTCTATAGATGTACCATGGAGAGCATTCTGACAGGCTGCATCACTGTCCGGTATGCTGGGACTCATGGTTTTAGAGGAAAGATACTAGTGTAATGCCCAGGTAAAGGTTTCACTGCTAATGTTGCAGGGTATTTTATTTAATGGTCTTTCTGTACAAACAGTGTTTGGGTTATGGTTAGAGATAGCAAGTGTTTTGGAATGTGAACCATCCAATCAGGAGAAAAGGCTGGGGAAGCGGAGTTTTGTCTGACACCGGTGTGAGCTTTGCTCTTTTGTTGGCAGGAGATGAAGAGAGAAGATGCTGGAGAGAACTAGTCATAGGATTCAATCCAGTGGGGACTGTGATTCGATGGAGCCAGGTGAGGGAGTCGACTGAGGATCCGTGAATATGATTTTTGGAAGATTTGAGCTCCAACCTGTGCACATTTGAATGTTTAATTAGAATTTTTGGTTTTTGCTTTCTTTTCTTTACTAACTCTGTAGTTAATTTAATATACATAAATAAATTTCCTTTAATTATAAGCAGTGTGTGGTCTGTTATTTCTGGTTGATGAGCAACTCACACAGCATTCACACAAACCGGGTCTTGGGTGGGAGAGACATTCCAATCTCACGGATTTGGCAGGACCGGACTGTGTATTCCCTAGACCTACAATGCCAGAGAACAGCGGGTTTCACTGCACTGAGATGGGAAACTGCCAGCGAGGGCTAACGAGCCGGTTCCTTGGATGCCCGAGAGAAAAGGGGTTCACTAGCATAGATGGAAGATTGGCTGACTGGCAAGAAGCAAACAGTGTGAATTATGGGGACCTGTTCTTGTTGGCTGTCAGTGACTAATGGTGTATTGGAGGGGTCAGTTTTGGAACCGCTTTTTTCATGTTATATATCAATGATTTCGATGAAGGAATTGGTGGCTTTGTGGTCAAGTTTGCCAACAATACAAAGATAGGTAGAGGGGTAGGCAATGTTGAGAAGGCAGGGAGTCTGCAGAAGGACTTAGATAGATTTGGAGAATGGCAGATGGAATGTACTGTACGGAAGTGTATGGTTATGCACATAGGTATAAGGAATAAAGGCATAGACTATTTTGTAAACGGGGAGAAAATTCAAAAATCAGAGGTGCAAAGGGATCTGGGAGCCCTTGTGCAGGATTTCCTAAATATTAACTTCCAGTTGAGTCAGTGGTAAGGAAGGCAAGTGCAATGTCAGCACTTATTTTGAGAGGACTGGAATATAAAAACAAGGATGTAATGCTGAAGCTTTATAAGTGTTGTGAGCAGATCTGGGCCTCTTATCTAAGAAATATTGTACAGGCATTGGAGACGATCTAGTGGAGATTCACAAAAATGAACCTGGAATGGAAGGGTTAATGCATGGAGAGCATTTGATGTTCTGGACCTGTGCTTGCTGGGGTTTATATGAATGATAGGGGATCTCATTGAAATCTATCGAGTATTGAAATCCCAAATAGAGCGGATGTGGAGAGAATGTTTCTTATACTGGGGGAGTCCAGGACCAGAGAGCACAGCCTCAGAATAGAAGACCATCTATTTAGAACTGAGATGAGGAGGAACTTCTTTCACCGAGGGTGGTGAATCTGTGGAATTCATTGCCACGGACAACTTTCGAGGCCAAGTCATTGGGTATATTAGTTAAGGCTTCAAAGATTATGACGAGAAGGCAGGGGAATGGAGTTGAGAGAGATAATAACTCAGCCATGCTGGAATGGAGGAGCAGATTGGATGGGCCAAATGGCCTAATTCTGCTCCTATGTATTATGGTCTTATGCTATGGTTCCATGTACATACTGAAACTCAGAATTAGTGATACAACAGAGGAAGCTTACAATATGTCACATGTCCCCATCAACAGAAACAGCAGGAAAAATTAAAATGCTCAAAGTTCAAAATAAATTTATTATTAAATACATATATATCACCATATATGACCCTGAGATTCATTTTTTGGGCATACTCAATAAGTCCATAATGGAATAATAACCAGCTTAGGATCAATGAAAGACTGGGCCAATTTGTGCATTCAGTCAGTGTCCAAAAGTCAACAAACTTGCGCAAATACAAAAAGAAAGAATTAATAATAATAATAATAGTAATAATAATAAATAAGCATTAAATATCAAGAACATAAGATGAGGAATCCCTGAAAGTGAGTCCATATTTTGTGGGAACAGCTCAATGATGGGGCAAGAACCTATCTGTTGAGGGATAAGAAATTAGGAAGCAGATCTGGATCAACACATGATGGAAAATCCATAAAGAGACTCACACCATGACTAATGACAGCAAAATGCACTGTTAACTCTGAATATGAATCAGATTTATTGTCACTGATATTTGTCATTTTGTTGTTTTCTAGCAGCAGAAGTACAGAGTAAGCATAACCAAATATTACAAGTTACAAACAAAAATAAATAAATAGTGCACAAGAGTAGCATTCATGGGTTAGTAGACTGCTGAGAAATCTGATAGCAGAGGAGAAGAGCTTGTTACTAAAATGTTGAGTGTGGATCTTCTTACTCCTCTCCTCCTCCCTGATGGTAGTAATGAGTAAAGGACATATCCCAGATGGTGAGGTTTCTTAATGTCATCTTCTTGAGGCACCACCTTTTGAAGATTTTCTTGATGGTGGGGAGGCTTATACCCATGATGGAGCTGGCTGAGTCTATGACCTTCTGAAGGCCCTTGCTATCTTTGGCAACTCCATTCCAGATGATGATGATGCAACCAGTCAGAAAGCTCTCTACTGTACCTCTGTAGAAATTTGCTTGTCTTTGGTGACTTATCAAATTTGCAGGTGAAGTGTAGCCACTGGCATGACTTCATTGTGATTGCATCAATATGTTGATCTCAGGATAGGTCATCTGAGATCTTGACACCCAGGAACTTGAAGCTGTTCCAGTGCCGACCCTTCAATGAGTTCAGGGCATGTTTTCATGGTTTCTCCTTCCTGAAGTCCACAATCATTTCTTTGGTCTCGTTGATGCTGGGTGCAAGGTTGTTGAGACACTACTCCACAGCTGCCAGAAGAAAAAATTGTATATCCTCTTACTTGGACATAACCTCCATGTGTGTTGTGGGGATATGAGTGAAGAGACGGGCTTTGATGTCACCTGTTGATTGGTTCCTTATACAGAAGATTTTAGGAAGCAGTACTTTGAGTTGATAAGGGCACTATTTTACTGCTGACAGATGAATCATACACAAGGAAGGTCAATGGCAAGAAGTAAAATAATAGTTCAGCACAAACTAGATGGGCTGAATGGCCTGTCTCTGTTCTGTAGTTTTCTGTGACTTGTATAAGGAAAAATGCTGCCTCCAGGAAGATGGATACTTCAAAAGAAAATTTCATTAAAAGCATCAATGGTGAATAAGGGTTTTGCTTTCTCTAGATGATAGAGAAAATATCTAGATAACTTCTCACTGCTGCCATCAAGAAGGTGGTACAGGAGCCTCAGGACTCGCACCACCAGGTTCAGGAATAGTTACTACCCCTCAACCATTAGGCTCTTGAACCAAAGGGTATAACTTCACTCAACTTCACTTGCCCCTTCATTGAAATGTTCCTCCAAACAGTGGACTCACTTTCTGGTCCCTGTCTCGTGTTCTCGATACTTATTGCCAATTTATTTACTATTATTACTTCTTCTTTTGCATTTGTATGGTTTGTTGTCTTCTGCACTCTGTTTGTACAGCCTAGTTGAGTGGTATTTCTGTGATTCTGTTACAGTTATTATTTTGTGGATTTGTTAGAAAATGAAGCTCGGGATTGTATATGGTCAAATATATGTACTTTAATAGTAAAATTTACTTTGAACTTTGATTGCAACCAGAGCTTGGTAACACACATTTGTTCAGCCATCATCAATGGAGAGAATAAAACAAAAAAAAATGCTGGCAAAACTCAATAGGTCAAGCTACACCTGTAGGGTGAGAAACAGAGTCAATGTTTCAGGTCAGAGAGTGGGACGGGGACAGAAGAAAGTTGATAAGGGAAAGGTGGGGTCGAGATGTGTCTCTGATGGGATGAAACCCAAAGTGACTATGGAAATATGTTCTGGCAGATTGTCTGGTCAATCTAGATGCAGTGAGAAAATGAGACTATTGATTCAAGAACTAAGACAAAAGAATACGGGATTTGCAAAATACAGAGCCTGTAACGTATCTGTCTCTACCACCACCACTGACAGGGTTTTCCATGCATCTATCACTCTGTATATAGAGAACTCACCTCTGACAAACCCCCAATACATTCCTCCATTTCCCCTTCTGTTAGCCATTTTTGCTCTGGGGCAAGGTCTCTGACTATCCACTCTATCTGTGCCTTTTATCATCAGGTACACGTCTGTCAAGTTACCTCTCAGTCTCCTTCACTCCGAAGTGTAAAGCCCTAACTAGCTCAACCTGTCTTCATAAGGCATACCTCTAGTCCAGGCAACATCTGGAAAATCTGCTTTGCACCCTCTTTAAAGCTTCCACTTCCTTATAATAATGAGGACATGTGTAGAACGGAACGCAATATTCAGCTGCAACATTACCTTGTGGCTCTTGAATTCAATCCGCTGACTAATACACTATACACCTGCTTAGCCAGTTCTCACCAGTATCTTTATAACTGGACTAATACTTCCCTGTTTCTAAACTCCAACCATTTTGCAATCAAGGGAAATATGCCAATTGCCTCCCTCCCCACATACTGTACCTGCCTCTAACTTAGTGTAATTCATACCAAGAATACCCAGGTCTCTCTGTGCCTTGCTCTTCTGCAATCTCTCTCCATTTAAGTAATAGCCTGACTTACATTCCTCTTTCCAAACTGCACAATCTCACATTCCTGCATTGAAATCCATTTGCCAAGTTTTCACACATTCATTCAATCTGGTCATATCCTTTTACAGAGTCCAATTATTCTCAGTACCCCCTTGAATGTTAAAAAACATATCTATCAGACTCCTAAATATTTTCTGAACCAGACTCTCCAGGGCCCCCTTGACAATACAGTTCCAAAGATGCATTCACGTGAGTGGAGAAACTCTTCTCATTTCAGTCTTAACTTGTCAGCCCTTTATTTTAAGATTCTTGGTGCTGTGCAGAACAAACATCGAGGCCCTTATTGGTTTATTGTTCAATGTGATCACTGGACTAGGAAATGTAACAGATACAGTCTACTTACTCTTTCCTCCCGCTGCTTCAGGAGTGTTGGCGTGTGGTCAAGTGGCTAAGGCATTGGTCAAGCTGTATCGGCCTGGTGCCCTTGCCTTGGACAACATTGGTGGCATGGAGACGGGAGACTTGCAGCATGGGAACTGCTGGTCTTCCGTACAACCTTGCCCAGGCCTCAGTCAACACTGAAATAGATGGACAGCCAAAGAAGAAGAGCTGCTTCAGGAATTAATCTCACTTTATCCTTAAGTTATCATGTGTTATGTGTACTACTGTGCTTTACATCCTGGTTCAGAGAGACCTTGTCTTATTTCTATATACATTATATATATATAGTTAATGATAATAAAAGACTTGATTTGACTTTGCTTCAATATCTGAGGAACCATGAGTGGAGATAATAGACAATAGACAATAGGTGCAGAAGTAGACCATTCGGCCCTTCGAGCCTGCACCGCCAATCTGAGATCATGGCTGATCATCTACTATATCAATACCCGGTTCCTGCCTTGTCCCCATATCCCTTGATTCCCTTATCCATAAGATACCTATCTAGCTCCTTCTTGAAAGCATCCAGAGAATTGACTCCACTGCCTTCCGAGGCAGTGCATTCCAGACCCCCACTACTCTCTGGGCGAAGAAGTTTTTCCTTAACTCTGTCCTAAATGACCTACCCCTTATTCTCAAACCATGTCCTCTGGTACTGGACTTCCCAGCATCTGCAACATATTTCCTGCCTCTATCTTGACCAATCCCTTAATAATCTTATATGTTGCAATCAGATCCCCTCTCAATCTCCTTAATTCCAGCAAGGACAAGCCCAGACTCTCTAACTTCTCTGCATAGGACAGTTCGGACATCCCAGGAATTAACCTCGTGAATCTATGCTGTACTTCCTCTATAGCCAGGATGTCCTTCCTTAACCCTGGAGACCAAAACTGTACACAATACTCCAGGTGTGGTCTCACCAGAGCCCTGTACAAATGCAAAAGGATTTCCTAACATTCCATTAGCCTTCTTCACTGCCTGCTGCACTTGCTCATTCACCTTCAGTGACTAATGAACAAGGACTCCTAGATCTCTTTGTATTTCTCCCTTACCTAACTCTACACTGTTCAGATAATAATCTGCCTTCCTGTTCTTACTCCCGAAGTGGATAACCTCACACTTATTCACATTAAACGTCATCTGCCAAGTATCTGCCCACTCACTCAGCCTATCCAAGTCACCCTGAATTCTCCTAATATCCTCATCACGTCACACTGCCACCCAGCTTAGTTTCATCAGCAAACTTGCTGATGTTATTCTCAATGCCTTCATCTAAATTGTTGATGTAAATCGTAAACAGCTGTGGTCCCAATACCGAGCCCTGTGGCACCCCACTAGTCACCACCTGCCATTCCGAGAAACACCCATTCACCATTACCCTTTGCTTTCTATCTGCCAACCAGTTTTCTATCCATGTCAACATCTTCCCCCCAATGCCATGAGCTCTGATTTTACCCACCAATCTCCTATGTGGGACCTTATCAAATGCCTTCTGAAAATCGAGGTACACTACATCCACTGGATCTCCCTTGTCTAACTTCCTGGTTAAATCCTCAAAAAACTCCAATAGATTAGTCAAGCATGATTTGCCCTTGGTAAATCCATGCTGGCTCGGTCTAATCCTATCACTGCTATCTAGATATGCCACTATTTCATCTTTAATAATGGACTCTAGCATCTTCCCCACTGCTGATGTTAGGCTGACAGGATGATAGTTCTCTGTTCTCTCCCTCCCTCCTTTCTTAAAAAGTGGGATAACATTAGCCATTCTCCAATCCTCAGGAACTGAATCTGAATCTAAGGAACATTGGAAAATGATTACCAATGCATCTGCAATTTCCAGAGCCATGAACATTGGGAATCACCCATGAGTAGCCTCATTCCTGATATTATAATAGGGTATGTTGTTAATGAGTTAGGTAAAGATCATTTTCCTTTCACCATATTTCTTGCATTGATTATCACAGCCCTCATCCTTCTCAATCCAGGCAGGAAAAGCCAAGTGTCACGGTCCGGTCAGTAGATTCCTCATTCCAGTTATTTCTTTCTCCCCTTGTTCCGTTGGGCGCCTTGATTAAGGCACCTGATCCTCATTTTGAACTGGCAGCTTAAAAGGATCATGGACAGCTATTCAGTGCTGGACCGTCACCAGAAGCACGTCACTGGAAACCAATCACCGGAAGACAGTCATCTCATTGTAGCCACTGCGGCTGTGCTCATCCCAGAACCGCCGAGATTCGTGAATTCTAGTTGATTCGGTGCCTGTGGCTGCTTAGCGAATTCAGTCGTTTTCATGTCCTGCTGAGTTGCCAGCTGCTTTGCCGCAGCTCCGAGTAAGGTATGGCTTCTGTCATTTTCGTGGCTGGCTGAGACTTGCTGGCCAGTTGCTGCCACTCTGAGCAAAGATACCAATGGACTGTCATTATGTGGTTTTGTCTCCTCGTTGTCCCAGTCCTTTCCAGCCGAGTAGGTCCGGCCATTTGACGCTATTCTGAATTGGGTATTCTGTCTTTTTGTGGTCCAAGTCCAATCTCATGGTCCAAGTTTCGAGTCCAAGTCAAGATCCAACTTCCAACTCCAAGCCGAGGTCCCAGTTCCGAGCGCAAGCCGAGGTCCCAGTTCCGAGTGCAAGCCGAGGTCACAGTTCTGACTCCAAGCCGAGGTCCCAGTTCCGAGCGCAAGCCGAGGTCCCAGTTCCGAGTGCAAGCCGAGGTCACAGTTCTGACTCCAAGCCGAGGTCCCAGTTCCAACTCCAAGTCGAGGTCCCAGTTCTGACTCCAAGCCAAGGTCCCAGTTCCAACTCCAAGCCAATGTCCCAGTTCCGAGTGCAAGCCGAGGTCCCAGTTCCGACTCCAAGCCGAGGTCCCAGTTCCAACTCCAAGTCGAGGTCCCAGTTCCGACTCCAAGCCAATGTCCCAGTTCCGAGTGCAAGCCGAGGTCCCAGTTCCGACTCCAAGCCAATGTCCCAGTTCCGAGTGCAAGCCGAGGTCCCAGTTCCAACTCCAAGCCGAGGTCCCAGTTCCGAGTGCAAGCCGAGGTCCCAGTTCCAACTCCAAGCCGAGGTCCCAGTTCCGAGTGCAAGCCGAGGTCCCAGTTCCAACTCCAAGCCGAGGTCCCAGTTCCGAGTGCAAGCCGAGGTCCCAGTTCCAACTCCAAGCCGAGGTCCCAGTTCCGAGTGCAAGCCGAGGTCCCAGTTCCAACTCCAAGCCGAGGTCCCAGTTCCGAGTGCAAGCCGAGGTCCCAGTTCTGAGTCTAAGCCAAGGTCCCAGTTCCAACTCCAAGCCAATGTCCCAGTTCCAAGTGCAAGCCGAGGTCCCAGTTCCGAGTGCAAGCCGAGGTCCCAGTTCCGAGTGCAAGCCGAGGTCCCAGTTCCAACTCCAAGCCGAGGTCCCAGTTCCAACTCCAAGCCGAGGTCCCAGTTCCAACTCCAAGCCAATGTCCCAGTTCCAAGTGCAAGCCGAGGTCCCAGTTCCGAGTGCAAGCTGAGGTCCCAGTTCTGACTCCAAGCCGAGGTCCCAGTTCCGACTCCAAGCCGAGGTCCCAGTTCCGACTCCAAGCCGAGGTCCCATTTCCGAGTCTAAGCCAAGGTCCTGGCAAGTTGAGTCCAAGGCAAGTTCAAGTTCCAAGTCTAAGTCCTAGTCCAGGTTTTACCAGTTTGTTATCCAATGTTTACATCCATGTTGACATTTAATTCTCGCTCCCTGGCCTTCCAAGTAACTATCAATAAGCACTGTTCTGTTCATACTACCTCAGTGTCTGTGTCCTGCACTTGGGTCCGCTCTCAACGCCCTCTTGTAACACCAAGTTTATGCACCTGATCTCTTCACTTATTCTCTAAGCCCTGATATATACTGGACTCCCTCCAAGGCCATAAGACTATAAGATATAGGGGCATAAAGGTCAGACCTTCAGTCCTTTTAGTTTCCCAAGAACCCTCTCCCTAGTAATGGCAACTTCCCACACTTCTTCCCCCTAACATTCTCAAACTTCGGATGTACTGCTAGTGACTTTCACAGTGAAGACTGATGCAAAATGTTTATTCAGTTCACCCGCCATTTCCTTGACCCCATATACTAACTTTCCAGCAGTCCAATATCCACTATATTATACAATTCCACAATGCCTTTCTATATTATACAATATCCACAATGCCTTTCTTTTACACTTCATGTATCTGAAGAAATTTTTTTGTATCCTCTTTAATATTATTGGCTAGCTTTATGACTCTTTTAGTTGCCTTCTGTTGATTTGTAAAAACTTCCCAATCCTCTAACTTCCTACTAATTTTTGCTCTATTATATGCTCTCTCTTTAGCTGTTTTGTTGGCTTTGACTTCTCTTGTTAGCCACAGTTGTGTCATCTTTCTTTTAGAATACATCTCCCTCTTTGGGATGTCCGGTGCCTTCTGAATAGCTCACAGAAATTCCAGCCATTGCTGCTCTGCTGTCATTACTGCCAGTGTTATTTTCCAATCAATTCTAGCCATCTCCTCTCTCTCATGCATCTGTAATTACCTTTAATCCACCGTAATACTGATACATCTGACTTTAGCTTCCCATTCTCAAATTGCAGGGTGAATTTGATCATGTTACAATCACTTTGCCCCTAAGTGTTTTTTCACCTTAAGCTCTTTAATCATTTCTGGTTCATTGCACAACACCCAATCCAGAACAGCTGATCCTCTAGTGCGCTCAACCATGAGCTGCTCCAAAAGGCCATCTCATAGGCACCTTGAAATTCCTCCTCTTGGGATCCAGCACCAGGCTCATTTTCCCAATCTACCTGCATATTGAAATTCCCCATGACTGTCATAACATTGCCCTTTTGGCATGCATTTTCAATACCATATTGTAACTTGTAGACCACATCCTTACTATTGTTTTGGGGTCTGTATATAACTCCCATCAAGGTCTTTTCACTCTTGCAGTTCCTTAGCTCTACCCACAACTATTCAACATCTTCCAACTCTATGTCACCACTTTATAATGATTTGATTTCATTTTTACCAACAGAGCCATGTCACCCCCTCTGCCGACTTGCCTGTCCTTTTGGTACAATGTCTATCCTTGGACATTAAGTTCCCAGCTATAATACTCTTTCAGCCATGTTTCGGTGACTCATACAATCTATCGATTCATAGACAGAGAGAGTTTTGCTGGGGCTGGGGAGAAAAGTTTAACAAAGGAGGGGCTCCTGAGGCTCAGTGCATTAGTGGCGGACCAATTAATTCGCCAAGAGAGACAGAGCTTCGCACAGGTCAGGGAGGAGAGTTTTTTAAAAGGAGCTCAGCGCATTAGAATAGTGGGTATGACTGTGAGGCCAGTTTTCCGTACTGGGTGTCAGATGTGGGATGTCCAGGAGTCTTCCAGCCTCCCTGAAGGACACATCTGTGCCAGGTCCATCGAGCTGGAGCTCCTTAGAGTCTGAGTTAGGGAACTGGATGCTGCAGTTCGATGACCTTTGGCTTTTCAGGGAGAGTGAGGAGTTGATAGACAGGAGCTACAGGCAGGTAGTCACCCCGGGGTCACAGGAGACAGATAAGTGGTGACCATCAGGAGAGGGAAGGGAGGGTGTCAGGTAGTGGAGTGTACCACTGTGGCTGTTCCCCTTAACAATAAGTACTGTTTGAGTGCTGTTGAGAGGGCCTGTCTGGGGGAAGCAACAGTGGCATTGAGTCTGGCCCTGTGGCTCAGAAGGGCAGGGAACAGAAGAGGAACGCAGCGGGAATAGGGATCGCTATAGTTAGGGGGACAGATAGGCAATTCTGTGGACGTGAAAAAGAAACAAAGATGGTAGTTTGCCTCCCAGATGCCAGAGTTTGTGAATGTTTCATATCCTGAAATGGGAGAGTGAGCAGCCAGAAGTCATGGTACATATTTGGTACCACCGACATAGGTAGAGAAAAGGGTGGAGGTCCTGAAAGCAGAATACAGCGAGTTAGGAAGGAAGGTGAGAAGCAGGACCTCAAACATAGTAATCTTGGGATTGCTGCCTGTCCCACACAACAGTGAGTGCAGGAATAGAGTGAGGTGGAGGATAAACACGTGGCTGAAGGATTGGAGTAGGGGGCAGGGATTCAGATTTTTGGATCATTGAGACCTCTTCTGGGGCAAGTGTGACCTGTGCAAAAAGGACAGTTTGCGCTTGAATCCAAAGGGGACCAACATCCTTGCGGGGAGGTTTGCTAAGGCCGTTGCAGAGGGTTTGCACAAGTATGCATTCTACAAGTATGTGAAGAGCAAGAGAATGAGCCGTGTGAGAATAAGACCAAGCAGGTGCAATCGCGGAAGCATGTGCATGGAGTGGGAGGAAGTAGCGGAGGTAATTAATGAATACTTTGCTTCAGTATTCACCCGGGAAAAAAATGTTAGCAATTGTGGGGATGACTTACAGCAGACTGAAATGCTTACACATATTAACATTAAGAAAGAGGACGTGCTGGAGCTTTTGAAAAACATCAAGTTAGGTAAGTCACTGGGACCAGATGAGATATATTCCAGGTTACTTGGGAAGTGAGAGAGAAGATTGCTGAGCCTCTTGCGATGATCTTTGCATCATCAATAGGGAGTGGAGAAGTACACGAGGAATGGAGGGTTGCAAATGTTCTTTCCTTGTTCAAGAAAGGGAATAGAGATTACCCAGGTAATTATAGACCAGTGATTCTGACCTCAGCGGTGGGAAGTTGTTGAAGAAGATCCTGAGAGACAGGATTTATGAGGATTCGGAGAGACATAATCTGATTAGAAATAGACAGCATGGCTTTGTCAAGGGCAGGTCATGCCTTACGAGCCTGATTGAATTCTTTGAGGAAGTAACAAAATGCATTGATGAAGGTAGAGCAGTGGATGTAGTGAATATGGATTTCAGTAAGGCATTTGATAAGGTTCCCCACACAAGGCTCTTTCATAAAGTAAGGAGGCATGAGATCCAAGGAAACCTTGCTTTGTGGATCCAGAATTAGCTTGCTCACAGAAGGCAAAGTGTGGTTGTAAATGGTTCATATTCTGCATGGAGGTCAGTGACCAGTGGTGTTTTGCAGGGATCTGTTCTGGGACCCTACCTCTTTGTGAGTTTTATAAATGACTGGATGAAGAAGTAGAAAGGTGGGTTAGTAAGTTTGCTGATGACGCAAAGGTTGGGGGTGACAGAGGGTCTGGAGGATTGTCAGAGGTTACAGCGGGACATCAACAGGATGCAGAACTGGGCTGAGTGGTGGAAGATGGACTTCAACCCACATAAATGTGAAGTGGTCCATTTTGGTAGGTCCAATTTGAAGACAGAATATATTATAAATGGTAAGACTCTTGGCAGTGCAGAAGATGTGAGAGATCTTGGGGTCCGTGTTGATAGGATGTTGGAAGCTACTGTGCAGGTTGACAGTGTTGTTAAGAAGGCATGTGAGGTGTTGGCATTCATCAACCGTGAGATTAAGTTCAAAATCCATGAGGTTATGTTACAGCTATATAAGACCCTGGTCAGACCCCACTTGGAGTACTCTGCTCAGTTCTGGTCACCTCACCACAGGAAGAATGTGAATACAATAGAGAGAGTGCAGAGGAGATTTACAAGGATGTTGCCTGGATTGGAGGGTGCAGCTTATGAGAATAGGTTGAGTGTACTTGGCCTTTTCTCCTTGAAGCGATGGAGGATGAGAGGTGACCTGACAGAGATGTATAAGATGATTGATCATGTGGATAGCCGGAGGCTTTTTCCCAGGGTTGAAATGGTTAACATGAGGGGGCATAGTTTTAAGGTGCTTGGAAACAGGTACCGAGGGGATGTCGGGGGTGAGTTTGTCACACAGAGAGTGGTGGGTGTGTGGAATGCCTTCCTGCTCTTCCCCCTGTTTGCCCTTCAATGGTCACGCCCGCATCTGCATCCTAACTAAATCTCTGTGCCTGTGTCCTGTGCTTGGGTTCGCCTCGTTCGTTCCAACAATTGGTCTTTTTTGACTATTTTTTGGGTCTGCACACTAAATTTTCAGCGATCTGTGAATGCAATTACCTAAATCTTTGTGCCCTTAAACGGCTTCTAAACGTCATCATTGTATCCAGTGCTTCATTGTCTGATCCACAGTGGATGATCCCACACACCACTTTTCCTCATACAGAGTCTCTCTAAATATGTCCCTGTGTCTAGCCATGTCTCTGTGTCACTTCCTGTATGCATCCATGTACAGTATAATTTCTAACGGTTATTTCAGGACGTGAATTCAAATCGTGCATCATTAGCTCAATGCCTCAAGCACTAAAGTACCCGTTCCTTTGACCTTGCTTAATCTGAGGAGGGGATAATTCATGGCAACAGTCAATGTCACAATTGAATGGGATGGTATGTTCCTTTCCTTGAAGGGCTTTGAAAACCGGTTGAACTTTTACAAGTATGCTCTTCGGGATTTACAGAATTCACTGTCTTGCTGCAACTGGATTTAAGTCTCATCTTCTGAAATGCCTTGTTCTGTACCACAGTCACCAAACTATCATGCCTGATGCTGTTCCCTGTTCCCTTTGCAGAACAATAGCCTACTTTTATACAGTACATTAATCATTACAGTAATGGTCTTCCTAATTAGAGGAGTGTAGCGGTTAGTGCAATGCTTCACAGCACCAGCCATAGGATTGGGGTTCGATTCCCAGCATGGTTTTGTACTGTATGTCCTCCCTCTGACCTCACAGATTGCCTCTGGGTGCTCCAGTTTCCACCAATGTTCCCAGAACGTACAGCTAGTGTTGGTGAGTTGTGGACGGCGCTGGAAGCATGACAACACAGCCCAGGCAAAGCTCAGCACAATCCTCACTGATTCGATTCGATGCAAATCACACATTTCACTGTGTAGTGTGGCGACCCCCTTCCTGCGCAGGTGAACCGGCTCACAAATAGCCAGCGCGCGGGGAGGGGGGGACTTTGGTAATACACCCCTGATGTCATTTCCGCCCGGAGAGGGCGGGCGCCGCCAAGTTTGAATAAACTCGTCTCGAAACGACTTACCGACTGCGTGTCGTCTCTAGCTCTGTGTGTAGCACATCGCTACAGTATGTTTCGATATACACGTGAAATATAAAGTTAAGCTTTAATCTTTAAAATACACCAAAGTGTTCCAGGGAACAAAATTTAACAACAAAAGCAGAAAATGTCAGAAGATTTGAGTTCATCCAGCAATTTGGTTTTCTGTGTCACTTTCGGGTGTTGGCAGTTTTGTTTGTTTTCCAAAATTTGACACGGAACCACATAATTAAGTCAAGTTTATTGTCATATGCATAAGCACGGTAAAATATAGGAAGAACAAAAAATTTGCTGCAGCATCACAGGAATATACTGTGGATTCAAACAATGCACATACCCTGTGATGTTGTTGCAAATTTTTCATTGTACCCATACCTCATTGCTCAAATTGATAAACTCAAACTGACTTGGCTTACACATAGACTGACTTACACTGGCCTATAATCACCCAAGTTTGTGGCTGACCTCCAAGTGAAATACCTTATCCCAAAGCCAAAACTATTTCTGACATTCAAGCACATTCAGAAAAACATTCAAACCCTGTTAACTTCATTAGAAACTTCCAAAACAACGTGACATTTGTAAAAAAAAAAGTAAAAGGAATATATCCAAATAGATTAAACATAGATGCAGTTAAACACAATAAAATATTAAATAATCTAAGTAATCCTTATCTTGATCCCTTGAAGCTGTTCACCTCAATTGATAAAAATTATGAGGCAGTTCCTGCGTCAGGAAGTTCAGACAACTTCCAAGAGATCAAGGAAGCCTAGTCAGAAAAAAACCAGCTGTAAACCTTTGACTCCAACCTCACGACTTGTGTTTGCATCTGAAAACCCCAGTGTTCCACACAGTTATGCAGGGAATTATTGGCATGTATACAAATGAACATAAAGCATTTGAAAACAAGGTTGTGGGTTTTAAATCTGAGAACCATTGGACCAGGGAGTAACGTGGATGAGAGAGCAATGTGCAATGAGTGAATGGGATGAATAGAATATGACCAAATTTTTTGATATCAAAATATTTTGGATTTATATGATATTAGTGATAACTTGAAGCCCCCGTCCCTCCTCACCGAGTGCTTTTCAGCTACCAATGTTGGTTTTGTGGTTTATTCTGGTGGAAGAAGGAGGTCCAAATGTAAAAAGGATGGATGAAAGTTTAGGGATCGAATATTTCTTGTGATGGAGTGGATATGTAGTTGGAAAGCCAGCTTGATCAACTGCAACATCAAATTTATGATTTAGATTCAGAAAGCTGACAGGGAGAGAAAGAAATGGCACGGTCAGGTATCATGTTTCTGTGGAGTGTGGATGATGATTCCACACTTCCCCCATATTTAGTTGGAGAGAATTTCTATTATACGGGACCAGAAGTCAATGGGGCAAATTACTTGGAGAGAAATGGCCATATAGTTGAACGTCAAGAGTCTGCTTCAGACAGTTATCATTGTGTTTGTTAGGAAGTTAGATTTCTCAAATAATTTTCCCATTTCCCCCTTTTGGGCAGCATTTATGTGAATTATGATTTATCTTCCTCTGAAGCTCTGAATGAGAAATGGAAGATGAGGATATAGAGAATGATGGGGGTGATAGTGGGCTGGTGATCTGAGTGGAGGTGAGATGGGGTGGGGGGGTATTGATGGGTGGTGGGCCTGAATTGGGTATCAGAGACAGTGGTGTGGGAATTGAAAGAGAAGTTGTTGTCGGAGATTTGCTGGCTTCCAGGCAGTGGATGAGAATAGAAGATCAACACAGCAAGACTGCAGAAGATAGCATTTGGAGTGGGTGGTTTGCTGTCAAAGACTGCTTATTATTGCCACAGTCTCATAAGGCTTCACAAGAGGCCTTTTTGTTTCGGTGGCTGAACAGGAACTTGATTGGGGCATTCAGACGGGGATTTCCCGGAGAATGGACACGACTTTGGGATGGGACTCAATGCTGAATGATGTTCCAGAGAAAGGGGAGGGTGGAGGTTGAATACCAGGTTGTAAGCACAGTGGATTTAGCAGAATTTTTTTTGGTGGGGGGGGGGGATCATGACAGCCAAGAGACTTGAAGCAAAAGGAGCAGAATGGAAAAGAGAAAGAAAGGGATAATATAGGTGGCTGTAAGAAATCTAGCTTCATAGAAACAAGTATGTTGCATAGATTCAGTAGGTCTGCTGACAAACTTCCTTAAATGTACGATGGACCAGTTGCATCACGGTCTGGTAGGGAAGCACCAATGTCTAGGAATGGAGAAGTCTACAAAAGGTGGTAGGAAATAACCCAGTTCATCTGAGGAAAAGCCCTCCCCACCATTGAGAATACTTACAAGAAGCTCTGCCACAAGAAAGCAGCATCCCTATCAGGGGCACCCATCATTCTGGCCATGCCCTTCTGTTGCTGTTACCAGCGGGTGGGTGGTGCAAAAGCCTTAGTTCCCACATGACCTGGGTCAAGAACAATTATAGTCCTTCAACCAGCAGACTCCTGAATCAGTGTGGTTAACTTCAACACAGCCCATAGACCAACCTTCAAAGACTCGACTTGATCTCAGGTTTTTAATCTTTCTTTTTATTATATTTATCATCCACAATTTGTCTTTGTTTGAACATTGTTGGTTTGTCAGTTTTCGTTTTTGCATACTTTTTCATGAATTCTGTTGTAATTCTTTGTTTTCCTGTAAATATCTGCAAGAAGGTTAAACTCAAGGCAGTGTATGGTGATGTATATGTACTTTGATAATAGATTTATTTTGAATTCACTTTGAAAAGATGCTTGACATTCTGTAAGGAGTGAAAAGTCCTTGCTGAAATAAAACAAAATACTTACTTACATGTTATTTTGTGAAAGCTGTTCTTACTATTAACTCAGCAAATTCACAAGACAACATCATGATGAATAATGACCTGGCAATGTTAGTTGAGGAAGGAGTGTTCACTAGAACACTGGGAGAGATCTCCGCTTACCTTTGTATTGGAATGAGGTCCGTTAACCTCTGGCTGAACTAAAGATTAGGCAGCAAGCTTAATAACTCATCCAAAAGATGGCTGTTTCACAGATGCAGTTCTTCCCCAGTATCACACTATAATATCAACCCAGATTATTTGGTCATCTTATACTGCAGCTTCAACTGAGGCAAAAGTAAATTGGTAAAATTCATGACATGACTGTACACACAGTAGTTATACAAGAGTTTTAAAAATACTTACCAATATCTGCACTTCGTTCCTTCTATCTACAAAGAATGACTTCTTCTTTGGCAGCTCCTCAGGACTTGCTTTCCTTCCAGTTTTGAAGCAGCTAATGAGGCCCATGCAGGAAAAGAAATCCCTTCTTCAAATGGGGCAGGAATATTGGTTTATTGTGCACCAAGATACAGTGAGAAGCTTGCCTTGCATACAGATGAAGTCATTACACAGTGCATTGAGCTAGAATAGCTTAAAACAATAACAATGCAGAATAAAGTGTGAGGGAGCTAGTGAGGCCTCCGTCAGTCAGGGTCGACCATGGATGTTGCATATAACCACATAACAATTACAGCACGGAAACAGGCCATCTCGGCCCTTCTAGTCTGTGCCGACGCTTACACTCACCTAGTCCCACTGGCCCACACTCAGCCCATAACCCTCCATTCCTTTCCTGTCCATATACCTATCCAATTTTACTTTAAATGACAATACTGAACCTGCCTCTACCACTTCTACTGGAAGCTCATTCCACACAGCTACCACTCTCTGAGTAAAGAAATTCCCCCCTCGTGTTACCCTTAAACTTTTGCCCGCTAACTCTCAAATCATGTCCTCTTGTTTGAATCTCCCCTACTCTCAATGGAAAAAGCCTATCCACGTCAACTCGATCTATCCCCCTCATAATTTTAAATACCTCTATCAAGTCCCCCCTCAACCTTCTACGCTCCAAGGAATAAAGACCTAACTTGTTCAACCTTTCTCTGTAACTTAGGTGCTGAAACCCACGTAACATTCTAGTAAATCTTCTCTGTACACTCATAATTTCGTTGATATCTTTCCTATAATTCGGTGACCAGAACTGTACACAATACTCCAAATTCAGCCTTACCAATGCCTTGTACAATTTTAACATTACATCCTAACTCCTATGCTCTGATTTATAAAGGCCAGCATACCAAAAGCTTTCTTCACCCCTATCTACATGGGATTCCACCTTCAGGGAACTATGCACCATTATTCCTAGATCACTCTGTTCTACTGCATTCTTCAAGGCCCTACCATTTACCATGTATGTCCTATTTGGATTATTCCTACCAAAATGTAGCACCTCACACTTATCAGCATTAAAATCCATCTGCCATCGTTCAGCCCACTCTTCTAACTGGCCTAAATCTCGCTGCAAGCTTTGAAAACCTACTTCATTATCCACAACGCCACCTACCTCAGTATCATCTGCATACTTACTAATCCAGTTTATCACCCCATCATCCAGATCACTGATGTATATGACAAACAACATTGGACCCAGTACAGATCCCTGAGGCACACCACTAGTCACCGGCCTCCAACCTGACAAACAGTTATCCACCACTACTCTCTGGCATCTCCCATCCCGCCACTGTTGAATCCATCTTAATACGTCAATATTAATTCCTAGCAATTGAACCTTCCTAACTAACCTTTCATGTGGAACCTTGTCAAAGGCCTTACTGAAGTCCATAGAGACAACATCCACTGCTTTACTCTCGTCAACTTTCCTCGTAACCTCTTCAAAAAATTCAATAAGATTTGTCAAACATGACCTTCCACACACAAATCCATGCTGACTATTGCTAATCAGACCCTGTCTATCCAGATAATTATATATACCATCTCTAAGAATACTTTCCATTAATTTACCCACCACTGACGTCAAACTTACAGGCCGGTAATTGCTAGATTTACTCTTAAAGTCCTTATTAAACAATGGAACCACATGAGCAATACGCCAATCTTCCGGCCCCATCCCTGTTTCTAATGACATTTGAAATATTTCTGTCAGTGCCCCTGCTATTTCTACACTAACTTCCCTCAAGGTCCTAGGGAATATCCTGTCAGGACCCAAAGATTTATCCACTTTTATATTCCTTAAAAGCACCAGTTCTTCCTCCTCCTTAATCGTCATAGTTTCCATAACTTCCCTACTTGTTTCCCTTACCTTACACAATTCAATATCCTTCTCCTTAGTAAATACCGAAGAAATCCTAGCTATCTAGATTTTTATACATCCACAGGCAAGAGATAGGATTCCAAAGTTTCAAAACATGTAATACATACTCAGCAATGCACATAAAATGCTGGAGGAACTCAGCTAGTCAAAGTTCAAAGTTCAAAATATATTTATTAACAAAGTGCATATACCTGTATATCTCTGCAATTCACTTCATTGCAGAGGAACAAAGAAGTACAATAGAATCAATGAAAACTGCACACAAAGACTGACAACCTACCAATGTGCAAATACAAAAAGTAAATAAATAAATAATATTGACCATAAGATGTGACTGAGGAAGATGGTCGGGGTTTACTGTTGATATGTTGCAATCAGTATCTGTAAGTATGTGACTTTTGAGACCAAAGGATAGTATGGATAGATCCGATACCAATCACAAAGCTTCCATAGTCAAATAATATTGACAATGTGAGTTATCGATTCCTTGAAAGTTACAGCCGTATCTATCGTGGGCAATTGAAACATCGACTGTTCACTTCCCTCCATAGATGCTGCCTGACCTTCTGAGCTCCTCCAGCACTTTGTGTGTGTGTTGTTCAACATTTCCAGCATCTCCAGAATCTCATGCATTTATACACTCAGCCCTTTCTCTAACTGACAGAAGCATCAAGATTATTTTTCTTAAGGTTTGTCAGCAGTGTTCTTAATGCAGCATCTTCCAAGTATGATCATCTTTGTTTCTCAGAATTTTTGTATGGTTAAGTTCTAAACAATGGGAGAGTAATCCAAAGTAAGACACACAAAATGCTGGAGGAACTCTGCAGGTCAGGCAGCATATATGGAGAGGAATAAACAGTCGATGTTTTGGGCTGAGACCCTCCTTCAGGACTGAGGAAGAATGGGAGAATAAAAGATTGAGGGGAGGCGAATAAGGCTAGCTGGAAGGTGATAGTTGAAGCCAGGTAGGTGCGAAAGGCCAAGGCCTGGAGAAGAAGGAATCTGATAGGAGAGGAGAGTGGACCATAGGAAAATGGGAAGAAGGAGGGAACCCAGGGGGAGGTGATAGGCAGATGAGAAGAAGTAAAAGATCAGAGTAGGGAATAGAGGAGGGTGGAGAAATTTGTTAATCAAGAGGAGAGGAGAAATCAATATTCATGACAGTAATTCATCCTTTCTTGGTTAAAAGCTACATAAATGCCATGACAAGGAATTGACAGTAACACCATCGAGAAAATTTTAATCCAGCAAACTGTGTAAGAGATTAAATTACTAACTTGCCTGGCCCACCATCAGCTTTGGCACTGATCCAGCCAATTCATTAAAGCAGATCAAATCGATATAATAATATTAAGATTTATTAGTGCAGGAATTGTCTTCATGGAACCCTTAACTCATGACCTAATCGATTTCCAGCAGTTTATAAAAGATATTCTCATTAAAATATTCCTATGCACCTCCAGGAAAACTGCAAAGCTGCAAAAACGTACAGACTTACATATAGACATACAAATTAGGCACAGGAATAGGTGGCCATTTGCCCTCTCAGACCCGCTGTCATTTATTAAGATCATGGATGATCTGATTGTAACCCCGTTACTGCATTCCTGTTGAAAGTCAGTTCCCTTACACCCCTTACCTACCAAGTCTTTAATCATTTCAGTTCAGATCAACACTTACCCATTGTAGGGAATTGGCCTCATCTCCTCCTCATTTAATTACAACAAACTCCTTTCTTTCTGTGGAAGGTCTAGTTCCCAGTGAGGAAGTGGGGAAGAATATTCTACAATGTTTAATACTTTCAGTATCGTAGGTGAAATGTTAAAACTAATTTTTGCTATAGGTGTCTGTATCCGTTCGTTATGTGGTTTGTCATATGATCATGATTGTTCATAGCAAATTTTTCTACAGATGTGCTTTGCCATTGCCCTCGAATAGGCAGAGTCTTTACAAGATGTGTGACCCCAGCCATTATCAATACTCATCAGAGATTGTCTGCCTAGCATCAGTGGTCACATGTGATTTGCACCAGCAGCTCATACGACCCTCTACTACCTGCTCTGGTGGCTTCGCGTGTCCATGCCTGATCGGGATGGGGTGGGGTGAGGGTGCTAAGCAGGTTCTACACCTTGCCCAAGGGTTGCCTGCAGGCCAGCTGAGGGTAAGAGCGCTTTACACCTTCTTTGGTAGAGACGTATTTCCACCCCACCAGCCAAGTCATGTGGATACAGGGTACAAATCCCATGATAATTGGCTGTTTTACAGCAACCACACTGTAGATTTCAACATAAAATTTATATGTGAAATTGTGAAACATGATAAATAAGCAATTAAATAAACACAACACTAGTGCTGGATTGATCGGGAGAATCTTAATATAGCCTGAGGTATGGACCCTCCTGAAGAAGGGGTTTCATTAGCCTTTGTCAATGAAATGGAGAAAGGTGAGAGAGCGTGTTGTGATGAAGATGTTACGATTCTGCAACAGAATATAGATAGACGGAGTGATGGGACTAAAACCTGGCAAATGGAGTTTAATGCGAGGGAGTGAGACCATAGCAAGAGGAATCTAAAGGTGGACTATACTTGTGATGGAGTGAAAGCTGCAAGTGAGTGAAGTTCAGAGAGAGCTATGTGTTGGTGCATGAACCACAAGAGGTTAGTAAGCAATTAGCTAAGAAGGCAAATGCCAAGTTGTTCTTTATTGTGAAGGGGTTGGAGTTTAAGAATGGGAAGTTTTGTTCCCATTGTGTAAAGTTTTGGTGTGACAGCACCTGGGAAATTTAGCAGTTTAGGTCTCCTTACCAATAAAAGGATGCAGTCGCTCTGAAAGCATATTAAATTTGGAGAAAATTAAAAGTGTTGTATTTGACCCTTCTATTAAATTTGAAAAGACATGGAGACCATTTATTCAATATTTTCATATGATGTAATGTGACCCTGTTCCAAACCTATTCGTTTTTCCGGTTCTGATTATACATATGTTGAGAGGATCGGAGTTGGCGACACTGATGGTTTTGTATTTTTTTTATAGATACTATAAGCAGCCCATTATTCATTTTTTTTCTTTTTTTTCTTCCTTTTTTTCTCTTTATTAGTTATTAGGTTGTTAGATTAGTTTTTCTTAGGGTTAATTTTTTTTTCTTTTTCTCTTTTCTGTTTTTTTTACATATATATGATATACCTGGTTTTGCTTTGTTTATATGATATTTGTATCATTCATGAGTTGGGAAGACTTAACTATATTGTAACTATAGCGTGTGTATCCTTTCATGTTCAGTTTAAATTTGCAAGTTTGTAATCCCACTATCTATGTATTAATCTTATCATGTTGATATTAATAATAATAATAATAAAAAGATTGAAAAAGATTAACTCTTGGGATGAGAGAGTTGTCCTACTTGGAGAGGCTAGTTTGGATCTGTATTCTTTGGAATTTGGAAGAACAAGGGATGACCTTATTCAAATAGATAAGATCCTATTAGGGATTAACTGGATAGATGATGAGATGTTTTCACTGGTGGGTAAGTCACAAACAAGAGGATTTATAATTTATATTAGTGATCTGGAGGAGAGTCAGGAAGTAATGTTTGTCAATAGCACAAATATAGATGAAGTGGTATGTTGCAATGAAGACATTTGGACTCTGCATTACAACATACATAAGGTGGGGACTGGCTGAGAACGTTGCAGGTGGAGTTTTACGTGGGGAAAATGTGAGACTATGTCCTTCAGTAAGAGGAATTTAAAGGCCAACTAATATATAAATGGAAAAAGGTCATTGCTGAGTGCAGTACAAAAGGATCTAGATGCCCTTGTATATGAATTGCAGAAAGTTAGCAAGCAGGTGCAGGAAGTGGTTAAGAAGTCAGGGGCACGTTGGACTTTGTGGTTAGAAAATTGGAATTTAGAAATTGTGAAGTATTGTTACAGTTGTATAGAGTACTGATGAAGTCACACCTAGTGTAGAGTGCATAGTTTGGTCCCCATTATTTAAGAAATGATGCATTGCATTGAAGGCAGTCCAGAGGAGATTCACTAGACGAATTGGATGCAGTGAGAAGATTGTCCTAACACCAGCAGTGAAAGATATTAGAAAATAGATTTTTTGCTGTATAGAAGAATGACTATAAGATCAAAAGGAACTTGAGCTTAATTAGGTCATTCAGCCCATTGAGTCTACCTCGCCATTCCATCATGGCTAATTTATTATCGTTCTCAAACCCCATTCTCGCCGTAACCTTTGGCACACTTACTAATCGAGAATCTATCAACCGCCACTTCGGGGCGGCATGGTAGGGTAGTGGTTAGCACAGTTCTTTGCAGCACCAGCAACTCAGGTTCAATTCCCGCCACTGCCTGTTAGGCGTTTGTATGTTCTCCCAGTCACCGCGAAGGGTTTCCTCCGGATGCAGTCCAAAATTGGTAGGTTAATTGGCCATTGTAAATTGTCCCATGATTAGGCTAGGATTAAATTGGGGTATTGCTGGGTGGCATGACTCAAAGGGCTGGAAGGGCCTATTCCATACTTTATGTCAATAAATGAATAAATAAACATGCCCAATGACTTTGCCTCTGCAGTCGGCTGTGGCAATGAATCTCCTCCTCATCCTTGCATTCTGAAGTTGTGCCCTCTGGGCCTAGGCTCACCCACATCCTCTCCACACCCAGTCTGTCCAGGCCTAGCAATATTCAATGAGATCCCCCCTCATTCATCTAAACACCAGTGAGTACAGGTCCAGAGCCATCAAATACTCCTCATATATTAACCCTTTCATTCCTAGGATCATTCTTGAGAACCTCCAGTGGACCCTAACATTAGCACATCCATTCTTAGATAAGAGACCCAAAACTGCTCAGAATAGTCTAAATGCGGTCTGACCAATGCCTTATAAAGCCTCAGAATTACATCCTTGCTGAGAGATGAAACACAGATCATTCAGGAGTATTATCAGGTAGTTGTTGAGTTGTTTCCTAAATGGAAGAAGCTTAGACTAAGAAATATGATTACAAGATTAGGAAGCGAACACTTAAAACTAAGGTTCATGGGAATTTCTTCTTGCAGAAGTTGATAAACATCTTGACGTCTCTACCATGGAAGGTTGTAAAGGCTAGATCACAGGGGTATCTAAAAATAAAGCTAATAAATATTTGCAAGACCATGGGATTGTGGATTATGTGGAACATACCCTCTTCTGGTTACCATCATTGCCACCATCAAGGAGGACATACTGGAGCCTGAAGACCCACACTTAATGTTTTAGGAACAGCTTCTTCCCCTCCACTATCAGAATTCTGTACAGCCCATAACCATCTCAGTATTCTTCTTTTGCACTATTTATTTAGTAAGTCATAGTAATTTTATGCCTTGCATTGTACTGCTGCTACGAAACAACAAATTTCCCAGCCCACACCACTGATAATAAACTTGATTCTGATTCTGAACTAGCACTGAATCCTTTTCCAGAGTGAATACTTAATACTTAATAAAGTATTCATTAAGTACCTCCGCTATTTCTTCCAGTTCCATACACACTTTCCCACTGTCACACTTGATAGGTCCTATTCTTTCATGTCTTATCCTCTTGCTCTTCACATACTTGTAGAATGCCTTGGGGTTTTCCTTAATCCTGCCCACCAAGGCCTTCTCATGACCCCTTCTGGCTCTCCTAATTTCCTTCTTAAGCTATTTCCTATTAGCCTTATAATCTTCTAGATCTCTAACTTTACCTAGCTCTCTGAACCTTTTGTAAGCTTTTCTTTTCTTTTTGATTAGATTTATTACAGCCTTTGTACATCACAGTTCCTGTACCCTACCATAACTTCCCTGTCTCATTGGAACGTACCTATTGTTACGAAAGTGAAGCAACTCTGAGGGGCCGAAGGGTACAAAGTCACCCCCTCCTTTTTGAGAATCACAAGATCGCTATTAATTCGGGTCTGGGACCCAGGAAATGAGAGGGAGACACGCAGAATATACAAGGTTTGGAATGTGTCCTGGCCTCAGCGGAACGGAACCACTGATAACGGCCATCATCTCTTGGAGACAGAATTGTGTATTGAGTACTGTACTATTCATTGAAACCCCTCAGGGGACAACCAGAGTGGTCTAGCTGAGGGATTGCATCATCCCAACCTGATTGACATCTGAGACCCTGTGAGTAAGGATAAAAGAGGGTCTGGGGAACACCCCTTGAGACGCACCAGGAGAAATGCTAGAAATCCCGAGACAGCGTTTTATAGCAAAAGCCGGTGGGGGCTCGTGTGCATCCTCCCTTGCCTGGGTGGCGGGCTCATCACAGAAAAATGGTCTAGCTAAAGCAGAAGCCACAAGTGAACGGACACACCAATGGGACTCCTGATGGATTGAAATCATAAAGGAAAGCCGGCAAGTTTTACTCCAAATCTCTCTCTCTCTCTAACAAAAATGCAACACAGTGGTCCCCAACGGCTGCGACCTGCATGAACTGAGTGAACTTTATATTTCCATCAGACAATACATTATCCCCTAGACAATGATAGAGCTTATTTCTTATTGATTATTATTATACCCACACTTTTAGACTTAGTATTGACAACGTATATGATCTGTATATTTGCATTGATATTATTTTTGTGTATTTTTACTAATAAATACTGTTAAAAATACTATCATCAGACTTGAACGGACGTCTCCATCTTTGCTGGTAAGTGACCCAGTTACGGGGGTAACACTATGCAGAACTTCACACAAATATCCCCTGAACATTTGCCACATTTCTTCCGTACTTTTCCCTGAGAACACCTGTTTCCAATTTAAACTTCCAATTTCCTGCCTGATAGCCTCATAATTTCTCTTACTCCAATTAAACGCTTTTCTAACTTGTCTGTTTCTATCTCTCTCCAATGCTATTGTAAAGGTGATAGAATTATGATCACTGTCACCAAAATGCTCTCCCACTGAGAGATCTGACACCTGATCAGGTTCATTTCCCAGTACCAAATCAAGTACAGCCTCTCCTCTTGTAGGCTTATCTATATATTGTGTCAAGAAACCTTCCTGAACACACTTAAAAAACTCCACCCCATCTAAGCCCCTTGCTCTAGGGAAATGCCGATCAATATTTTGGAAATTAAAATTTCTCATCATGACAACTCTTATTATTACACCTTTCCAGGATCTGTTACCCTACCTGCTCCTTGATATCCCTGTTACTATTAGGCAGTATATAAAAAGCACCCAGTAAAGTTATTGACCCCTTCCTGTTCTTAATCTCCACCCACAGAGACTCCGTAGACAATCCCTCCATGACGTCCACCTTTTCTGCAGCCGTGACACTATCTCTGATCAACAGTGCCCTGCCCCCACCACTTTTGCCTCCCTCCCTGTCCTTTCTGAAACATCTAAAACCCGGCACTTGAAGTAACCATTCCTATCCCTGAGCCATCCAAGTCTCTGTAATGGCCACCACATCATATCTGCAAGAAGACTGGCTGACTGGCAGCAGGCATACAGTCAGAATAAATGGAGCCTATTCTGGTTGGCTGTCAGTGACTTTTGGTGTTCTGTAGGGTTTGGTATTGGAAGCATTTCTTTTCATGCTATATCAAACAATTTGGATGACAGAATTGATTGTTCTGTGGCTGAGTTTGCCGATAATATAAAGATAGGTGGAGGGCCAGATAATGTTGAGGAAGCAGAGAGTCTGCAGAAGAATCAAGACAGATTGTGAAAATGGGCAAAGAATTGTATGGAAGTGTATGATCGTGCACTTTGGTAGAAAGAATAAAGGCATAATCTATTTTCAACTGCGACAAAAAAATCAAAATTCAGAGGTGCAAAGGGATTTAGACTTTGTGCAGGATTCCCTAGAGGTTAATTTGCTGGTTGAATCAAAGTGTTTTAAAAAAAGCAAATGCAATATTATCTTTAATCAAGAGGACTGGAATATAAGAGCAAGAACTTGATGCTGACAATTTACAAGACATTGATCAGATTGCACTTGGAATATTGTGTGCAGGTTTGGGCCCCTTATCTAAGAAATGAGGCTCCAGTATTGGAGAGAGTACAGAGGAGGTCAGCGAGAATTATTCTGGGAATGAAAGGGTTAATGTATGAGGAGTGTTTCATGGCTGTGGACCTGTACTCACAGAAGTTTAATAGAATAAGAGAGGGTCTCATTGAAACCCATTGAATATCAAAAGGACAGAGTGGATGTGGAGAGGATGTTTCCTGTAGTAAGTCTAGGTTCAAAGGCTTCAGAATAGAGGGACATATATGTAGAACAGAGATGAGAAGGAATTTCTTTAGCCAGTTGGTGGTGAATTTGTGCATTTCATTGCCACAGATGACTGTGTAGCCTATTGTGTGTTTAATATTTCAGTAATATTGTAAATATATTTGGTTAAGCATTCTTTGTTTGTTTAACTAATGCATTAATATGCTATAGAGTACATAAAAGTATGTGAATGGCATACGTTATTATGCCACCATGTTATTTTTGAGCACCTCACCAGGTAAAACTAGGAGCAGACCTGCTTCCCAGCTCCCGTGTTTTTCTTTCAATTTGCTTCTGGAGTTATAAGGCATAACAGAGGCAGGCCATTGAGTATATTTAAAGCAGGGATTGATCGGCTCTTGTTTAGTTAGTGTGTCAAATGTTATTTGCAGAAACCATGAGAATGCGCTTGAGAGAGATAATAAATCAGCTGTGATGGAATGGTGGAGCAGCTTGAGAGGCAGAATGGCCTAAATCCGTTCCAATGTCTTATAGACTACTTCAGCTGCGATCAAGTAGCAGGGAAGACCCAATGCGTGAGCTGGCCTAATTTTGCTCCTCTATTTGATGGTCTGTAAATGAACAGTTAACGTACTTGGTGGATAGATTAGTGTGCAATATTCTGTATTTCCTCAGTACTTCTCTGCCGCGTCAAATTAGATTTTGCATTTCAAGTCTCCAAACAGGGGATTAACCCTGTAATCTTAGATGTAGTTCCACTGAGCCAAGCTGACACCCTACAAGAAGACAAGAGTTAAACGTGCAGCCTGAAAAAATGGCATCAATTTCAGATGTTAATGAGTTCCATGTGACAAATGAGTGATTGTACAATGACTGATTAGTTAGTTCCCAGGCAAAGCTGGGACTAAAGTCTTCAACTCGCACAATAACTCATACTGAAGGAGGGGTTTAAAACAACACGATGGGGAAAGGGATCAGATAAAAAGAGGCAATAGATGGGAAATCCTTGGTGGTAAGAAGTGTAGAAAAGATAACAGCAGAAACTCAGGAAGTAATAAAGTATTGATCAGAGGGTATAATTGTCCAAATTGATGGACAAATTGCAATGGGATAAGGTATACAAATCGCAAAAATACATTATTAATAGAAGTGGTGCCAGAGTCTACCAGACTGGTTGTCAAATAGCAAAATATATGCAAAATTCTCAGATCACCCACCTTTCACAGTGATTGAGTGGCCTAGATAAGTTTCAGGATCGAGTCTCATTAGTATTAACTTGACGAGTTGAAGTTACAAAAGGGTTGCAAAAAATAAAAATCAAGCAGGCAGTTTAGTTAAGGTCTGTTAAATGAACTGTGCGGGCACTCTGTCAAGTTAGGATAGATTGTTGGTGTCCCTTTAAGGGTGTGTTGATCCTCATTTCACTGGGTCCACGTAAACATTGAGCTAAACGCAAAGCATTTTACCTTTTGCCAAAGACTAATGATATGCTTTCTGACAAAATGTGCTACGCAGAGTTCTCTTACTCTCTCCTGAACACTTCACTGAAGTTTGACAGCTTTCACTGAACCTGCTTTGTGCATTTAGATGCCTCTGCTAGTTTTGGATGGGTATGCTGGTTGCCTCTCTATGAGACTGCAAACAGGCATGATCACGTAATGGTCACTGCATCACTTTTCCCGCTAGTGATCAGGGTTCAATTCCTGTCACTGCTTGTTAAGAGTTTGTACTTTCTCCCTGAGACTGCACGGGTTTCCTCCAACATTCCAAAGATATACACACTCAAAATGCAGGAGGAACTCAGCAGATCAGGCAGCGTCTACAGAGAGGAATAAAAAGCCGGCCTGATGAAGGGTCTCAACCTGCTTTTTGTTCCTCTCCATAGGCGCTGCCTGACCTGCTGAGTTCCTCCAGCATTTTGTGTGTGTTACTCTGGATTTCCAGCATCTGCAGAATCTCATATGTGTTTCCAGGTTAGGGTTAATGAGTTGTGCAAATGCTATGTTGGTGCTGGAAGCGTGGTGACATCACTGATTTGATTTTATACCAATGACACAATTGACTGTATGTTTCAATATTTTGATGTACGATACAAATAAAGCTAATATTTTTTCTTTAAAAATCAATTGCCTGTCTCATTTTTTCTGGACGGTAAGTATATAATTGAGGGTTAAGTAAGAGATGCAAATAGAAAGGGTGTGATATAAAAATGATAGCGCAGATAAGGGAAGGCATATAGGATAAACATTCCAGTTTATAAAATATTCTGTAAGGAGGAATAAAAGACAGAATTAATCATAGGTTGCATTAGAGGTTTGAGAAGTAAAATGTTACAAGAAAAGTGCAAATTCCCAAACAAGTATGATAGAGGTAGTAAATACGAGCTGTGACTCCATTGGGAATTTAATATAAATATCAAACAGTAAAGGTATAATGGGAGAAGAAATATCGATGAAGCAAAACTACGATGATGGATTACATTATTTATTTGAAGTTAGACATGTTACAAAGGGCAGGCATGCCTATAAAGTATTCAGGTTTTCTAAGTCATTCAAAGAGAGAATCGTCATGGGGAGGAGAGGAGTGATCTATTTTTCTGGGTGATGGGGTGGAGATACGTCTCTACCAAAGGAGGTGTTTAAGGTACTCCTTCCCTCTCCTAGACTGCAGGTCACCCTTGGTCAAGGTGTAGTACCTGCTTAGCCCCCCAATCAGGGTCACATGAAGCCAGGGGACCAGGTGGTCGATGGTCATATGAGCAGCTGGTGCATATCATGAGACCTGGTTATGCCACCACTGACGCCAGGCAGACAATCTCTGTAGGATATTGATAATGGCTGGTGTCACCTGCCTTGTAAAGGCACAGCCCAGAAGAAGGCAATGGCAATCCACTCCTGTAAAAAAATTTGCTAAGAACAATCATGGTCATGGAAACACCATGATTGCCTATGTCATATGGCATGGCACATAACGAACATTCAATCTATTTTTCACTCTTTTTTTTTCATTCCAGCAAATAGGAACAGAGCTGGGAGACTGTGATGCCATCAATTTGGCAAAAGCCAATTAATCAAAGAAAGGATTGGTTTCACCATGTGCCACACACAAAAGGATTGGAGGAACTCAGCAGCTCAGGCAGCATCTATGGAGGGAAATGGACAATCAATGTTTAGGTTAAGACCCTTCATCAGAACTGGAAAGGAAGGGCAGAGATAGTAAATATAAAAAAGCATGGGGGAGGGGGTGAAGCAGAGTTGGTGGGTGCTAAGTGGACCCAGGTGAGGGGGATTGTGATAGGTAGATGAGGATGGAGGGAATGGGAATAATTTAGGAATCTTGGAGGCAACAGGTGGAAGTGACAAAGGGCTGAAGAATCTGATAGGATAGGAAGAAGGAGTCAGGGGAACCAGCAAGAAGAATGTGTGAGTAATGGGCAGATGAAGAAGTTGGAGGATAGGATGATAGAAGTCAGTGGGACATGGTTCGAAAAGGGGAGCAGGAAGGAAGGGCTAAAGGTGAGTAGTTACTAGAAGTTCGAGGAGTTAAAGGATAAGATATTCATACCACCAGACTGGGGACCATCAAAGTGGAATATGAGGTGTTGCTTCTCTCATCTGTGCCCAACGTTGTGTCAGAGTAGAGGAGACCCTGTCCTCCTCTACTCAGTAAGGCCTTTGACAAGGTTCCGCATGGAAGGTTAGTTAGGAAGGTTCAGTTGTTAGGTATTAATATTGAAGTAGTAAAATGGATTCAACAGTGGCTGGATGGAAGATGCCAGAGAGTAGTGATGGATAACTGTTTGTCAGGTTGGAGGCCGGTGACTAGTGGTGTGCCTCAGGGATCTGTATTGGGTCCAATGTTGTTTGTCATATACATCAGTGATCTGGATGATGGGGTGCTAAACTGGATTAGTAAGTATGCAGATGATACTGAGGTAGGTGGTGTTGTGGATAATGAAGTAGGTTTTCAAAGCTTGCAGCGAGATTTAGGCCAGTTAGAAGAGTGCGCTGAAAGATGGCAGATGGAGTTTAATGCTAATAAGTGTGAGGTGCTACATTTTGGTAGAACTAATCAAAATAGGACATACATGGTAAATGGTAGGGCATTGAAGAATGCAGTAGAACAGAGTGATCTAGGAATAATGGTGCATAGTTCCCTGAAGGTGGAATCTCATGTAGATAGAGTGGTGAAGAAAGCTTTTGGTATGCTGGCCTTTATAAATCAGAGCATTGAGTATAGGAGTTGAGATGTAATGTTAAAATTGTACACGGCATTGGTGACGCCGAATTTGGAGTATTGTGACACAGTTCTGGTCACCGAATTATAGGAAAGATATCAAGAAAATAGAGAGAGTACAGAGGAGATTTACTAGAATGTTACCTGGGTTTCAGCACCTAAGTTACAGGGAAAGGCTGAACAAGGTAGGTCTTTATTCTTTGGAGCATAGAAGGTTGAGGGGGGACTTGATAGAGATATTTAAAATTATGAGGGGGATAGATAGAATTGACGTGGATAGGCTTTTTCCATTGAGAGTAGGGGAGATTCAAACAAGAGGACATGAGTTGAGAGTTAAGGGGCAAAGGTTTAGGGGTAACACGAGGGGGAACTTCTTTACTCAGAGAGTGGTAGCTGTGTGGAATGAGCTTCCAGTAGAAGTGGTAGAGGCAGGTTCGATTTTGTCATTTAAACAAAAATTAGATAGGTATATGGACAGGAAAGCATTGGAAGGTTATGGACTAAGTGCAGGTGGTTGGGTCTAGGTGAGAGTAAATGTTCGGCACAGACTAGAAGGGCCGAGATGGCCTGTTTCCGTGCTGTAATTGTTATATAGTTATATGGTTATACTGGGTTTGTTCAACTCCTTTTTGTGTAACTCCAGGCATCCAGCATCAGCAGTCTCCTAAGTCTCCTGATTTCACCATAAGCATGGACTCAGTCCAAGCCTTGCAACACATTTCCCAGATCTACCTATAGGATGTAAAATCAGATAACCTGCTGATGGAGGGAAGCATCCAAATGGATGTCAAGAAGTGTGAATTGTATGTGCAGGTTGGTCTGAAATGGGCAGGAGAGCATTACGTGTTAGAGGGTTTTTTGATTAAAATATAGAAAGAATAAAAAGGATTGCTCAATTAGGAGCTAGGAAAGGTATGATGGGCTGAATGGCCATCTTTTGCTGCCATAACTGTTGTAGTGTGATGTCCTCCAGGGTAGTCTGACAGATTTTCCCTTCATAGAGAACCCCTGTATGTGACATGGGGAGGGTGAATCACTGGCAGTCTCCACTTGGTTCTTTATAAACTGGGGTCTCAACTTGTATGGAATGCAAGATGACTAGGGGCCCTTCACTGCCGGTGGTGGTGTGTCTCTATCTTCTGCCAGTTACATCACTGAGGTCTCTTTGTCTGGAACCTCCTCCTTGACCTTACCTCCATGGGTGATCTTACCAGGAATTAGGCACCAAATGGCTAAACTTCAGACAGCATCTCCCTCAGGATCTCAGAAACTCAGGAACTCACCAGCTTCTCCGTCACGACAAGCGGACAATCCCCGGAGAAGTGTGCCGTGACAATCCCATAAGGAATAGGAAAAGGGTAATGCACAAAAACAAATCAGCATGGTAAATCGATTTAGTTCATCGATTGTTTTTGAACTGACCATAAGACCATGAGGCAAAGGAGCAGAATTAGGCCATTTGGCCCATCGAGTCTGCTCCGCCATTTCATCATGGCTGATCATTTCCCTCTTAACTCCAATCTCCTGCCTGCTCCCTGTAACCTTTCATGCTCTGACTAATCAAGAACCTATCAACATCTGACTTAAATGCACCTAATGACCAGGCTTCAACAAATGACCATGGCAACGAACTCCACAGAGTCACCACCCTTTGACTGAAGAAATTCCTCCTCATCTCTGTTCTAAGTGGACGTCCCTCTATTGTGCCCAAAAGCTACAGAGCTGTTTTTTTAGGAAGTAAATAGAGTAGTGAAGGGACTGTTTATCTCCCTCTATAGATGCTGCCTGACCTGCCGAGTTCCTACATCATTTTGTGTATGTTGCATAGTTATGGGATACGCTGGAACTTCACATCTACAAATCACACTTCTTCACATCTGATTGGATGTTTCCCTCCATCACCAGATTATCCCGTCGTCATTTCGGACTGAGACCTACGTCCTTCTATAGAGGCATTGATGCATTTTGTTCTTTCTTACACATTGATTGTTGGTCCATCCTGTTGGCTGAAGTCTTTCATTGGTTCTATTGTGTTCCTTGGATTTACCGTTTATGCCTGCAAGAAATTGAATCTCAGATTGTATATGGTGATATCAATGTTCTTCGATAATAGATTTACTTTGAACTTTGATCTTCGATCTACTGAGGTCCTTCACACATTTTGAGTGAGTTGCTCAGAATTTCCAGCAGCTGCAGGATCTTTTTTGTACCTACAACTCTGGAAATTCATCTCCTTTCTATTTTCTATTTCAGTGTAGATATGGAGATGAAGTTGGGCAGGGAACCTATCCTTTTCCTGAGTTGGATAAATGCGAATCGGAATCAGAATTAGGTTGATTATCGCTGACATATGTCCTGCACCATTGACATCAGAAGTATCTTCCTTCTTCAAACAATGGGGTTTCTCTTCCTCCACCATTGGTTCCTCCATCTCTGCTGCATCTGTTCCTAGGAAGAGGTTCTTTTTCCTACCAGGACATCAGGGATGTCCTCCTCCTTCAAAGAATGAGGTTCGCTTTACTCCACTATATTGATGCTGCCCTCACCCGCATTTCCTCCATTTTCCAGACAATCGCACTCACTCCACCTTCCCTTCACCTTAACAGGGATAAGCTTCCTCTTGACCATGAGATTCTGCATCCAGCACATCATTCTCCGCAACTTCCGTCATATTCAACAGGATCCTACCGCCAAACACATCTTTACCTCCCCCACCCCACTCTCCGCAAGGATTTCTCACTCCATGATTTCCTTGTTATTTGTCCCTCTCCACTAATCTCCCTCCTGCCACTTATCCTTGCAAGTGACAAAACTGATACACCTGTCCGTTCACCTCCACCATTACTTGCATTCAGGACCCCAAGCAGTCCTTCCAGGTGAGGCAACATTTCGCCTGTGAACTTGCTGTGGCCATCTACTTTATCCGGTGCTCCTGAAGCTGCTTCCTCTACATTGGTGAGACCTGATGGAGATTGGGGAATCGCTTTGTCAAGCACCCTCACTCCATCTGCAAAAAGCAAAATTACCTGTGGTATCCAATCATTTTAATTCCAATCCCCATTCCCATTCTGCCATGTCGATCCACGGCCTCTTCTGCTGCCATGATGAAGCCACTCTCAGGGTGGCGTACACCTAATATTTCATTTAGGTAGCCTCCAATGTGATGGCACAAACATCGTTCTCTCCAACTTCCGGTAATTTACCCCCCTCCCTCCATTCCCACTTCTTCAATTCCCCACTCTCACCTCTTAACTCTTCCCACTTCCCACCAATGCCTCTCCTCCTTCCCTTTCATCCATGCTCCACTCTCTTCTCCTTTAAGATTCCTTCTTCTCCAAGCCTTTACCCTTTCCATCTATCATCCCATCTATCTCCCAGGATCTTACTTCATCTCCCCTCCCCACCCACCTGGCTTTACCTATCACCTTCTAACTTGACCTCCTTCCACTCCCCCCACCTGCTTATTCTGGCATTTCCCCCTCCACCCTTCCTTTCCAGTCCTGATGAAGGGTCTCGGCCCAAAACACAATGCTGAGTTCCTTCAGCATTTTGTGTGTATTGGCCTGAATTTCCAACATCTGCAGGATCTCTTGTGTCATGAAATTTGTTGTTAAGCAGCAGCACTGCGACATATAAATACAATAAGAAATACATATTAAAAATTAATAAGTAATGCAAAAAGTGAGTAAAAATAATGAGGTAGCTTTCACGGACCATTCAAAAATCTGATTGCAGATGGAAAGAAGTTGTTTTTAAAACATCCAGTGTGTGCTTTTAGGCTCCCGTACTTCTTTCTTGATAGTAATAGTGAGAAGGGGCATGTCCTGGATGTTCGGGGTCCTTGTTGAGGCACTGCCTTTTGAAGATTTCTCAGATGGTAGGGAGTCTAGTGCTCGTGATAGAACTGGCAGAGTTTGGAACCCTGCAGCTTTTTCTGATTCTGTCTCTGCATACCAGATGATGATGCAACCAGTCAGGTTGCTCTCCTCAGTTCATCTGTAGAAGGCTGTAGAAATTTGCAAGAGTCCTCGGTGCATACCAAATCTCCTCAAACTTGTAATGAAATATAGCCACTGGTGTGCCTTCTTTGTAATCACATCAGTATGTTGGGCCCAGCATAGATCTTCAGAGATGTTGGCACCCTGGAACTTAAAACCCTTTCCACTGCTGATCCCTCAATGAAGACTGCTATGTGTTCTCTCAACATCCCCTTCCTGAAGTCCAGGATCAATTCCTTAATCTCTCTGATGTTGTTGTGACACCCTTCAACCTATTGATCTATGTTATATACTTCCTCATCACCATCTGAGTTTCTAAGGAAATTTTAAAGGGAAGAGGGGCAAGCAATCTGTATGTTCATTCAAAGGGGGCATACATCCATTGAATTTGCTTCAGAAACCCTGGACCACAGTTCTGCTTCTGGAACTGCAAAGCATCAGGACAACAGGTTATAAAACTCTTTTTATATTGATGTAACACACAGGATGTGTCACAGGGGGACATGGAGACTGGACCCAAATACAGGACACAGGCACTGAAATACTAGGGACAGGACAGGAACAACTAAAGGATAGAACAAGATGGGGAGACCATAGCATGCAACAGTGATCCTGGGGTTCAGAGAGTTCATGGCAAAGACAAGACCCTGGAGTTCATGGCAAAGGCAGGACCTTGGCTAGGCCAAAGGATGGGTCTATGGGACAAGGAATGCTGGGAGGACAGCCCCCTGGGCAGGGCTCAGCCTCCCAGGCAGGAGCACAGGGGCCTAGGCAGGTCACAGGGCACCTGGGCAGGATGCAAGGCACCACCCATCAGAAGCAAGGGGTAGGAAAGAGTCAGAGTCCCCCCACCAGGCAACAGCAGCCCAGCCTGCTTACCCAACAGAGGCAAGGGATCAGAAGGGAGCTCAGGCCAGAGTGACTACAAGAACAGACTTAGAGAACCAGATGATTAACAGTGGGTATTCCAAGCCAGGGTCAAAACAGGATAGCCAGGCAAACCAAACAGAACAACAAGTACAAAACAACCCCCAACTAGACTCAGTCCCAGAGCCCCTTATATACACCTGCCAGCTGATAGGCATCAGGTGTGCCTCATTATGAGGTTATAAATGTGAGGTTATCCACTTTGGCTGCAAGAACAGGAAAACAGATTATTATCTGAACGGTGGCCAATTAGGAAAAGGGGAGATGCAACAAGACCTGGGTATCATTGTACACCAGTCATTGAAGGTGGGCATGCAGATACAGCAGGCAGTGAAAAAGGCAAATGGTATGTTGGCATTCATAGCAAAAGGATTTGAGTACAGGAGCAGGGAGGTTCTACTGCAGTTGTACAAGGCCTTGGTGAGACCGCACCTAGAATATTATGTGCAGTTTTGATCCCATAATCTGAGGAAAGACATTCTTGCCATAGAGGGAGTGCAGAGAAGGTTCACCATATTGATTCCTGGGAAGGCAGGGCTTTCATATGAAGAAAGACTGGATTGACTAGGCTTATACTCACTGGAATTTACAAGATTGAGGGGGAATCTTATTGAAACGTATAAAATTCTAAAGGGATTGGACAGGCTAGATGCAGGAAGATTGTTTCCGATGTTGGGGAAGTCCAGAATGAGGGGTCACAGTTTAAGGATAAAGGGGAAGCCTTTTAGAACCGAGATGAGGAAAAACTTCTTCACACAGAGAGTGGTGAATCTGTGGAATTCTCTGCCACAGGAAACAGTTGAGTCCGGTTCATTGGCTATATTTAAGAGGAAGTTAGATATGGCCCTTGTGGCTAAAGGGATCAGGGGATATGGAGAGAAAGCAGGTACAGGGTTCTGAGTTGGATGATCAGCCATGATCATACTGAATGGCGGTGCAGGCTCGAAGGGCCGAATGGCCTACTCCTGCACCTAATTTCTATGTTTCCTTAAGCCAAGATGATCCTATTTGGGCTGAAGGGTGAAAGAAGGGATGGCTACAAGACCGGGAGTCTGGAGTCCGCGGACCGGATCAAGACCCAAAATGCGGGCTCCAGACCTGACCATAACAGGATGCTGAAGTATATTGATACTATCCCTACCCCATGGATGACAATCAGTTGGTACATGTTCCAGCACAAGATCAACAGGCCTGAGAAGTCAGGGTAGAATATGCAATTGAAACCCTTTTTTGCTGGGCATCTCTAGAGATGCAGCTTGTTTGCTGCTTGCTTACAGCCACAGGATTCAACGGCAAGAAAACTACCTTTCTCAGACTCTACAGGTCCAGGGTCAATACGACTTGGGACCCACCAAGCCCAGGAGTTCGGGATGTCTTGACAACCCGAACCCCACTCTGTGTGAATACTGTGCAAGTACTGCCCCCATGTAATGCCCATCGGCAAAAAAAAAGCAGACTATACACTACATACAATTATAAAGAAAGTATATTTATGAATGTTAATTTAACCAAATCATTACTAAGGAAGAAAAAAAATGAAAGGGCCTATCATAAATAAAGCAGTCAGATGTGCACAGGTTGGGGCTCAAATCTTCCAAAAGCTGGTGTGTCCGATGTACTCATGCTGCCATCTCCTATTTACTGATCACCGGTAGGGTTTTCTTTCTCGGACTCCATCAAATCGCACATTCCCTTTGGATCAAATCCTACGCCTGGCTGTCTCAAGCTTCTTCTCTCTCCATCTCCTGCTGAGAAGACCTCAACCCACCCCGGTGTGTGTCACAAAACTTCTCGGCCCAGTGTTTTCTAGAATTTTCTCCCAATTCCACCATCCTGATTGGAAGACACTACATTCCTAAGTATGAATGTCACAGCACCTTATCTTTAATGGCAACACAGATACTACCAGCAGAACACACTGTTTCTACAGAGAACCATTGAATGAATACCCTACAACATTAGCAGTAAAATCTTAATCAGGGCAGTACACACAAAAAGGTTCTCAAAAGACATGACACACTGAGGGTCTTTCAGATGTTACACTGGGCTGAAAATTTCTGAGTGCCTCCAGAACATTGCCAGAGGCACAAAGGAGGTTTCATTCAGACAAAAAGTTGCAGGTTGAAGTTCCAGTTACCTTTTATTCCCAGAGGAATTCAGAACAAGTGGGCAACTAGTGGACCTGAACATTTCAAGGTACAAATTCCAAAGTAGGAAGTTAATATATTATTAAAGTACATACTGTATATGTTACCATATGTTCCCCTGAGATTTATTTTCATGCAGGCATTCACAGTAGAACAAAGAAAAACAATCGAATCAATGAAAAACTACACACAAAGACTGACTAATAACCAATGTGAAGAAGAGGACCAACTGGGTAAATACAAAAAGTAAACAAAGAAACAATACAAGCCAGAGGGTGACTTCTTTGAGTCTGCGAAAACAGCCTAATTTCTTCCCTTTAATGTCTCTTTTTCCCTTTTCAAGGTGGATGGGGTTCTGTCGGAGTCCGTGGTCTACAGCTGCACTCAAACTGTGGTTCTTTACGGCAATGGTTTCTGCTCCCGGGGCTCACCATCTGGCCATTTTTCCATATCCCAAGGATGTGGCCTGGAAGACGTGCGGGCCTTTGGGGCGAGGTACTGTGACCCTGTGGGCAGGCCAATTCCATGCCAAAGTTGCCGATTGAGGCGTTGCAGAAGAAACAGAACATGGTGAACAGTGGATCGGCTGTCGGAGACCTTTCTACTTAGAAGATTGCTCTTTGTTTCTCTTCCTCTCGATGGTGGGGGAGAGTTTGCTGCTGATTCTCAAGTCAAAGACAGCATGGCAGACTTTAACATCATAATCACCAAGTTATTTCATTTTGCTGGTCTCCCCTCTCTCTGTGGTAGCACCTCTCTGTCCCTATATAACAGAGAGAAAGAGCCTGTGGCTTGTCAAATGGTCGGGTGAACAGGTAGTTTTTCCTGTGCTGCAGATCATGGTCTTTATTGGGGGCTTTATTTTTGCTTGCTTGGTAGGTGGTGGGGGCTAATACTTTCTGCCAAAATAAGTGGGTTTGTGGGAAGGGGAAGGGTGATGTTTTGCTGCTTATGTGTGGGAGGGGGGGAGAAGGGGCTTTGGGGTTCTAATGTTTAATTCATTCTTTGGGGTACTCTTCTGCTTTTCGTGGATGTCTGTGAAGAGCAAGAATTTCAGGTTGTATACTGTATGCTTTCTCTTATATTAAATTGAGCCATTGAACCACTGCTGGGAGTACGAGTTAGAAAATCCCTGATAGTGAGTCCATAGATAGTGGAGTCATTACAGAGTTGAGATGAGTGAAGTTATCCACACTGGTTCTGGATCCTGATGGCTGAAGGGTAATAACCATTCCTGAACCTTGTGGTGTGGAATCTAAGGCCCCTGTATCTCCTTCATGATGGCAGCAGTGAGAAGACAGCATGTTGGGGTCCATGATGATGGATGCTGCTTTTTGTGTGGTGGTATTCATTCGAGATGTGCCCATTGGTGGGGAGCTCTTTGCCTGTGAAGGAGTGGGCTGTATCCAATACAATTTTCCTTAGTTCCTCCATAGGAAATCTCCTACTGGCCAAAGTGCTGGTGGAACTCAGCAAGTCAGCTAGCTGATAAACCCTACAACTGATGCACCCTCCACATGTCTTCAAGTTTAGCCCCAGTCACTCCACAAATCTACATTTAGCATAGTTTTGTTTTCCCTTTATGAAACATTTGGAAAAGAACAAACTATCAACAATCAAAAAGATTGTTATTGAAACAAAGTCACAGATGCTTTGAGTTCCAATGTAAAGCTACAACTTCCTTTAAATTTAATGACTAATTTTGGTAAGACTTAGCAAAGGGAATAATAGCAAAGCCTTATTCAGTTGCACACCTGGAGCCAGATGTACATAAAAATGTATAAAAATATCATAATATTTAGAAATATACAAATAGATGTTGAATGGAAAAATAAATGATTAAAAGGACTGTTTGAAATATGTTTTTCAAACATCAGATTAAATTCTTGCACAATGACCCTGTCTTGAAAACCAAAAGTAAACACTTAAGCAATTTTACCAATAGGCCTGCAGTCAATATTTGCTTTTGTATACTCTTGGGCTTCGATCTCTTGCCTGTTTACCAGTGTGAACATGAGTTACATGTATGGTTCCTGGCGATACCTCAGAGGACTCTAGTCCAAGCTCTTTAGTTTAGGTAAGTCTGATACACTTTTTTTACCCTCTAACCTAAAATGTTGCCCTTTGAAAAACAGATTGCTTCCAAAGATGTGAATATAATCTGGGAACAATTTGGATTTGATCACAATTATATGAAATTAAACATCTTTATGACTTTAATCTAAATTACCTGCCACGATATTTTATTCATCTCTTCAGTGCATCCTAAACATGTGCTGAACACTCCCCCCGTGCTTTAACCCATTAAGGAATTCTTCAAACACGGAAGGCTAGTAATGCTTCCAATATAATGCAATTGTATATTACGTGAAAGCACTTCATCTAAAGTCCAGCGGCCTGATCAGGTCTTTTGTGTGCAAAACCTGCTTAGTGTATTAGCTCTGGGGTCCTTGGTGTCTGTGATGTGCTTGAGGATGCTTGACATTCACAGCTACAATTTGATGTAATTCATCTCGGATTCAGATTCATTATTTATCGCATATACGTCGAAACATAGCATGAAATGCATCATTTGCATTAACAGCCAACATACCTGAAAGATGTAACTCACACAAAATGCTGGAGGAACTCGGCAGGTCAGGCAGTGTCTACAGAAAAGAGTAAACAGACGACGCTTTGGGCCAAGAAGGGTTTCGCCCCAAAACGTCAGCTGTTTACTATTTTCCATGGATGGTGCCCAACCTGCTGAGTTCCTCTAGTATTTGGTGTGTGTGGCTTTGGATTTCTGGCATCTGCAGATTTTCTCTTGTTTGTGCACCCTAAGGATGTGCAGACATTCCAGCACCGACAATACATGCCCACAATGTTTGGCAGAACACAGAACACAGCAAGCACCAACAAAACAAGCCTCCTCTATCCACCACCCACCCATCGATGTATCCATCGATACACACAGATATCCCTTTTGGCATAACCATACATTTCATGCTCGAGTCCTGTGCCTGCATTCAGTGGCCACTTTATCAGGAACTCCTGTACACAGCTTGTTAATGAAAATATGTAATCAGCCAATCATTAGGCAGCAATCCAATGCATAAAGGCATGCAGACATGGTCAAGAGGTTCATTAGTTGTTCAGACCAAACATCAGAATGGGGAAGAAATGTGATTTAACTGTCTTTGACTGTGGAATGATTGTTGATGCCAGATGGGGTGGTTTGAATATCTCAGAAAGGGCTGATTTTTATGCACAACAGTCTCTAGGGTTTACAGACAATGGTACAGAAAGCAACGAAAAAAACATCCAGTGAGTGGTAGTTCTGTGTGTGAAAATGCCCTGTTAATGAGAGAGGGCAGAGGAGAATGGCCAGACCGGTTCAAGCTGACAGGAAGGCAACAATAACTCAAATAACCACACGTTACAACAGTGATGTGTAGAAGAGCACCTCTGAATGTACAGCATGTTGAACTTTGAAGGGGTTGGGCTACAACAGCACAAGACCACTATGCATTCCGTACTCCTTTATTAGGTCCAGGCGGTACCTCATAAAGCGACCACTGAGTGGATACCCCTTACGGAGAGCCAGCTTGACAGTTGGCTGAGGCGGTCATGTCTGACCTTTGGATCCTTTGACAGGGATGTCGCCTTCAAGGGTCTTATTAGTGCGTGTTATTGCCTCCGTGAGCAATGTATTCCCGAAGTGACCCCCGTCAATGCTGCAGAACGCCTGCCTTCTCAGATTCTCAAACAAAGTCAAATGCAAGAGATTCTGCAGATGCTGGGGAAATCCAACACAATACACTCAAAACGCCGGAGGAACTCAGCAGGCCAGACAGCATCTATGTAAGTGTAAAGATAGTCAATGTTTTGAGCTGAGACCCTTCTTCAGGGAAGTCACCAACACCTTCCTGCCCCAACCCATCCCTCCACACCTCTGACCCAACACTATCATTCTCTGCTGCCTCAATTCCGCAAGCTCTTCTCAACTTCTCTGATGCCTCCACAGGCCTTTCTGAATGAATGCCCACGATCCACAGCCTGTAACCCAGTGTGACAATTAGTGAGTACATTTCTATTGTGTACAACGTCTCAGACCGGGAGGTCTATGGAATATCTCTGCGGGAGTGGCCATACATAACTTACCGCTTATCGCAGGCTTAATGTTCCTTTGGAGGCGTGGTGAATTTCTCGGTCACCATGTCTACTGAACACAGAGAGGTACAATGCCTACAGCTCTACTGTAACCCAGTATTTGTCACTTTTAAAGGAGGAACTTAATTACATCATTGCATGAGTAAAACAAATAGAAGAAAAATAAGGTAATGTATTTTTTATATGTTTTGTCGATGCCTACATAGTTTACCCTTTCCAACACCAAGGCATGTAAGGGACTCTGAGTAATCTGTGGGATCCCATTAAAACTATGAAGCAATGCAGTTGCTGTCAAGATACCTTTTGAAAGCTAATGTCTCATAAACACTTGGCAGCTTTTGAAAGATGTATCAAGCTTGTGTCAGCCTGTGCTTGGTTCTAACAAGAGACTGACTCACTTTAGTCTGATTGTGAATGGGAAGGGAGTTATTGTGTGGTTCACCATGGGAAGGGTTTGGCTGCCTCGCCTGCAAACAGCCGTAGCTATCAGGCGTACACAGGGCCAGCTGCATTGTAGTCACTGTGGTCCTGAGTTCACAATGCATGTGGAAATTAAGCCATTAACAATGAGATGTTAATGTGTGCCGTGAGTGCCACCTTCTTCTATCCGGGGGCATTTTGAGGCTGGGAAGTTAACCCATGTGACTGCATGATGAGCTGCAGGAAACATATTCACTGTCCTCTGCTGAAAGGGTGCCTGTCATATTAGAGAAACACAGAAAGGACATTGTTTTGACATATTGGCAACAGACGTCAATCTTTATTTTAAATGCAACTGGCAGATGATGTCTTTCTGAGATAAAGTATCCCGCTGGTTGCGCCACTGCCTGGTACGGAGGCTCCAATGCACAGGATCAAAAGAGGCTTCCTGGAGGCGTGAGCTCAGCTACCTCCGTCACATGCACAACCCTCCTCACCACTGAGGACATCACTTCCAGGTGGAGGCATCCATTGTTAAAGTCCCCGACCATCTGGGACATGGTCTCTTCTCATTACCACCTCTGGGAATGAGGTGCAGGAGACTGAAGACCAATACCCAACATTTTACAAACAGCTCCTTCCCCTCCACCATCAGATTTCTGAATGGTCTGTCTACACTAACTCACTATTCCTTTTTTGCAGTGTTTATCCGTCCCTCCATTTATTTAGCTTTTTTAAAAAACTATTTATTGATTTATTATTTGCTTATTTATTTATTGATTGTAACTTAAAGTAATTTTTTATCTATTGCACTGTACTGCTGCCACAAAACAACAAATTTCACAACATACTGTATGTCAGTGATAAGAAGTCTGATTCTAATTCTTTATTCATCAAATGTTTAATCCCTGAGCCAATGAACCTATCACCAAACTCTCTCCCATTTTATCTCCTATCTCCTGGCCGTGTTTCTGAGCCTGATCGTTATTTTTTCACCGAGGTCATCCAAGCTAAAACCCTAACCTGACGTTTCTCACTAAAGTGATGCTGCAGTCCTGCAGGCTAACAGCATCAAAATGCCTACAGGCCTTTTTTTAGGTTCCAGTCGCACCCAGTAATGATTCATATCCAAAACTGCCTGAGGCCCGCTTTGCTTGGTCCAAGTGAATCCGCTTTGTCATGTAGTTACGTCATTCTTCTGCTATTTTGACTGCCCGTTGCCTAACTATTTAATCATACATCAATTGAATGGCCATTGCAGGATTGTGCATTTACAACTTAGTTTTTGAAGTTCTTTACAATATTAATAATGTCAAAGGTAAAATATTCCTCTCAACATTCCAGAGCTAATTTTGTTGATAAATGAAATATATGAACTCCAATTCCAAAATCTTGCATTACAAGTTTCAAAGTTAAGAAATTGGACCAAAGGCCAGCACAGGGGATAGCGTAAAGATTGAAAAACATTGGAAATAAGACATAATATATTAAAATGTAGTGGTTAGACATTGCCACATGCTCTCCTAAAAATGTCAGATAAAGTGAACCATCAGATTTTGGACAAAAAGATATGTTTATTTGCTATTGAGTTGGTCTTGTCCCTAATAGTAAAAAGGATACTTTGTCTTCTGGCCAAATGCTTTCTTTCTGCATGAAATCTAGACACCCGTTTGCACGGATGGTCCTCTGTGATATGGTGAAGTGAAAACGGACAGAATAGACCCAGCTCTTCAGATCTGGGAGATAAGTGTTTTAATGAGCACTTCAGATAAGTGCATCTTGGGTACTTCATCTTTTTAAATGTAAACATCTTCAGCAGATTAATTGGACTTAACATTTGCAAGTTCTCTGAACAGACTGGCTCATGTCTAAGCGAAAGTGATGATTGCTTACCATCAAGTAAATTATGTCAAAACATTGTAACGACTATGTGGAAAGTACTATAATCACAGGGCCTCCTTTTCTTTATTTGAAAAGTCTGTGCCTATACATATATAATGGCACTTATCAGAGGGGCTCCGTGTCATTGACTTTTCTTGCACCTTGAATCTCCAATGATTTGTTTCAGACCAGCTTGTACTGGACTGGTGATATAAGTTCACATCACCCATGTGCTCTATGTTTTACTACAGGATTATAGTTGACAGAAAAAAAAGAAATTACTGCTGATAACTCTTAGGGATCTGATGCTTCTTGGAAATTCCCGAGCACCTCCACTCCATCCGCCAAAAGTAGGACTTTTCTGACATGTTGGTCCACGGCCTCCTCTTGTGCCATGATGATGCCACTTCATATTCAGTCTGGGTGGCCTCCAACCTGATGGTATGAATATTGATTTCTCCTTCCCCCTTCCCTCTTCTTCTATTCCCCACTCTGGCCTCATACCTCTTTTCACCTGCTTTTCACACGCTCCACTGTGTCCCCTCCTCCTTCCCTTTCTCCTATGGTCCACTCTCCTCTCCTATCAGATTCCTTCCTCTTCAGCCCTTTACCTTTCCTACCCACCTGGTTTCACCTTCCAGCCCTCCTCCTTCCCGTCACCTCACCTTTTTATTCTGGTGTCTTCTCCGTTCCTTTCCAGTCATGAAGAAGGGTCTCAGCTGGAAACGACAGCTGATTATTCATTTCCATAATTGCTGCCTGACCTGCTGAGTTCCTCCAGCATTTTGGATTTCCAGCATCTGCAGAATTTCTTGTGTTTATGCTTTACTTCTCAGAAGTTGTTTCTTTGAAATTTTGTGAACAATATACCTACCAAAATTGATATTTTAAAAGTACATTGACTTGTCATTGCTTGATGCAGAAGGATGCTGCAAGAGAAAAAGGATCTAATGCTTTCCCACCTATATATATGTATATATATGATGAATGGAGTCTTCTCGGGCTTCCAGCCGGGTACAGGTATCAATTTTAATCGTCATTTCAGTAACAAACTCCACCATCTGGCCTGGGTATGTCTAGTCCAGTGGTGTGTATATATATATCTCCATAGTCCATCCCACCTGATTGGTTAGTCCTCATCCAATCAGGTTTCATCTTTGGTCTCACTCTAAGTAAGAACTGGAATTCAATGTATACAAGTTGGGACAGTGGATGAGGACTAACCAATCAGAGGGATGGATGACAGGGGTATAAATACCATTAGACTAGACATGCCCAAGCATTATTCCTGATGAAGGTGGCAGAGTTTGTCATTGAAATGTCAGTTAAAATCAATACTTGTACCCAGCTGGAAGCCTGAGAAGAATTTATTCATTGATGCAGTTAAGTTTGTGTCATCTTTTTAATAGCAGTATTGTGAGAGATTATGAGCGGATGGCAGGCACCTGTAAAAGAGAGAGGTTATTAAAACTTGACCAGCCATTGTTATCATGTGTCACTAACCCTACCCTCCTCCCCTCCTTCCCTCCTGGTTCCATGTCCCTTCCTACCTGGTTCCACCACTCACCTATTGGCAATCTTTTTTGTAACCTCTCAGTCCTGATGTAGGGACTCAATCTGAAACATCAGCTTACACCTCTTGTCTCTACAGCTGCTGCTTGACCTGCTGTGTGTTTCCAGCATTCTGTTTTTGATCTAGATTCCAGTGTCTGCAGTGGTGTTTGTTCTCATTGCCACACTACAGCCAAGGATGGTAGGAATAAGAATGGCAATCAGCCTCTTGATTTTTGACCACTTGCCAATAATAGAAGGGTAAAACGACAACAAAAATAGCAAAAGCGTGTAAAATAACAATACTATTTAATTACATAATATATTGTGGTATGTTTATTTTTGGATGGTGGGGTGGAGCTACGTCTTCACCAAAGTAGGCATAAGGCACTCCAAGGTTCCCCTTCCCTCTACCAGACTGCAGGTCACCCTGGGGCAAGGTGTGGCACCTGCTTATCCCCTAACCAGAGTCACATGAAGCCATGGGTAGATGGAGGATGACCATATGAGCAGCCGGTGCATATCACAGGTCCTGGTTATGCGACCACTAACACCAGGCAGACAAGCTCTGAAGACAGACAGACAGACATACTTTATTGATCCCGAGGGAAATTGGGTTTCGTTACAGCCGCACCAACCAAGAATAGTGAAGAGATATAGCAATATAAAACCATAAATAATAAGTTAATTATGCCAAGTGGAAGTAAGTCCAGGACTAGCCTATTGGCTCAGGGTGTCTGATACTCCAAGGGAGGAGTTGTAAAGTTTGATGGCCACAAGGAGGAATGACTTTCTATGACGCTCAGTGTTACATCTTGGTGGAATGAGTCTCTGGCTGAATGTACTCCTGTACCTAACCAGTACATTATGGAGTGGATGGGAGTCATTGTCCAAGATGGCAACTTTGAAAGCATCCTCTTTTCAGACACCATCGTCAGAGAGTCCAGTTCCACCCCCACAACATCATTGGCCTTATGAATGAGTTTGTTGATTCTGTTAGTGTTTGCTACCCTTAGCCTGCTGCCCCAGCATACAACAGCAAACATGATAGCACTGGCCACCACAGCCTCGTAGAACATCCTCACCATCATCCGGCAGATGTTAAAGGACCTCCGTCTCCTCAGGGAATAGAGATGGCTCTGACCCTTCTTGTCGACAGCCTCAGTGTTCTTTGACCAGTCCAGTTTATTGTCCATTTGTATCCCCAGGTATTTGTAAGAGTATTGATAATGGCTGGAGTGGCCCATCTTGTTAGGCCCATCCAGAAGAAAGCAATGGCAAAGTCTGACAAGAGCAATCATGGTCAAAAGACCATGATCACCTACATCATATGGCACTGCACATAATTATGATGATGATGATATGTATTTCAATCACAAGTTATTTTATTGACTTAATTACATATTGTGTTACTGTTGTGATCATAAGCATAACAAAGTGCAATTTTATGAACTTCAGTCAGATCATTATAAAACAATATACAGGTACCATTAATTTCTTCAGGGTGCTCTGGCTGTTCCGCTTTTCCAAAATAGCTTCTGGGTTGTTGGGTTAGTTGCCATGGTAATGATCCCGTAGTATGTTGATGAGTGGTAGAATCTGAGGAATGGGAGTTTCGGAATGATTTGATAGAAATGTGGATCAGGGTAGGACTAGCATAAAACTGAGAGTCTGACGTCAGCTTCTGTCATTGGACTGAGCGACCTGTTTCAGTGTTGATTCTCTCTATGTGAATTTGAAATGATTTTCTGGTTAATAGTTTGTATGCTTCAAGGTTCACTGTGAAGATGAACTGCAAAATGGGATCATTGCTCTAGAACATACTCACAGAACAAATGCAAAAGTATTGTTCAATTTTAAATTCACTTGTGTCCTGTCATAAGATAAACATAAGCTCCCAGCACATTTCAAATATTACGTGTCGTACTCCCCTCTCGGACAGGACGTTGTGGTTAACACTCCACTACAAAAACCACAGGACAGAATCTAAGCTGACGTGTTAGTTCAGTGCTGAGGAGAGTTTAAAGCTAAAGATTAGTTTTATTTCTTGCAAGTACAGTACATTGAAGCAGGCAATGAACTGCATTGTTTGTGTCAAATCAAATCAGCGTGGATTGTGTTGGGTGACTCACAAGTGTCACCATGCTTCCAGTGCTCTTACTAACCCTAACTTTGGAATGTGGGGAGAAACTGAAGCACCCGGAGGAAACCCATGCGGTTACGGGCAGAACATACAAACTTCTTACAGACGGCCACGGGAATCGAACTGGTGCTATAATGTGATTGCTCTAACTATTACACTGGAGAGCTGTCATCCTGTTACTCAAAATGTTAACTGTTAAAATGTCCACTCTTTAATTAATGTCATCAAAATTGTCATGTAGTCATCATCATGTTTCTCTTTGAGGAATCTCCCATAAAAGGTTGCTGCATTTATGATAAAGTTTTTAAACTTATAAAGCAATTAAATACTTGTAAATCTGTATAAAAAATTGCTGTCTTTAAAGATTTCCATCTTTATTGTTTGCAATTTGGAATTTAACAATTAGAATTGTCTTTCACTGACATCAGTTATAAAGGAATATGAAATAAAAATAACTGGGATTTGGTTCTGTGTTTTCCATTTCAAATCCTTTTTGCAGTTGTTACAGATGACATTGTTGCAATCACAGCTAACATATAAAATCAGTAAAATGTATCAGAATATCATATTTACTAAAATAATAAAAAAGTTAAAGAGAAATAAGTAAACCTTGTATCTATGACTTATTTACTCTTAAGGTGAACTTGTATGTCCATATCTGTTGACAATGACTTACAAGACCAAATGATGAAAAAGCATTCCGGGCTCCAGACCAGTCAATCGTGCAATACCTCACACAGTCAAAGGAAGCAATACTTTAAAACATGACGTCAGTATCCCATACATCTGGAATATGAATGACTAGGTATCCTATTCAACACATTATGTAGTTAAGACTTTTAGTGTGACCATTTCTGCATTGTTGATGGAATTTAAGTGCCCTGGAATAGGAAATTATGGAAAACCGGCAGGATTCTGAGCTCAACTGTGTGCCAGAAAGAGACGTTGTTATTAGCCTCCTCTGGCAGAAGTAAAGTTCAAAGTAAATTTATTATCAAAGTAGCTATATGACAAGATTGAGAGTTATTTTCTTGCAGGCAATGACAGTAAATCCAAAGAACAGAATAGAATTTATTGAAAGACCGCACCCAACAGAACAGACAAACAACCAATGTGCAAAAGACAAAAAATTGTGAAAATACAAAGGAAAGTCGGCATGGACTAGAAGGGCCGAGATGGCCTGTTTCCGTGCTGTAATTGTTATATGGTTATATTATAAAAACATTATAATAAATAAATAAGCAACAACTATTGAGAACATGAAATGAAAAGTCCTTGAAAGTGAATCGATAGGTTGTGGGAACAGTTCAGCGATGGGGCGACTGAAGTTGAGTGAAGTCGTCCCCTCTGGTTCAAGAGGCTGAGAGCTGAGGGGTAGTAACTGTTCCTGGCCCTGGTGGTGCGAGTCCTGAGGCTCCTGTATCTTCTTATTGATGGCAGCAATGAGAAGAGAGTGTAGCCAGGACGGTGGGGGTGCTTGGTGATGGATGCTGCTTTCCTGAAACAGTGCTCTGTGTGGACATGCTCAATATTAATTTTGTGTATGCCGATATATTTCAAGCATGAGTCCAAAAGGTGCCATCATTCAAAGTTAGGTTTAACATCATTTCAGGAGATAATCACGTGGATAATGTTACTTCAACATATCAATGCAGCTTCAAAGAAGGCGCGACAGAAGCTGTATTTCATTAGGAGTTTGAGATTTGGAATGTCATCAAGGACACTTGAAAATTTCTACAGATATACTATGGAGAGCATTTTAACTGGCAGCATCACTGTCTGGTATTGAGGTAGGGGAGGGGTTTACTGCACAGGATTGAAATAAGCCACAGAGAGTCATAAACTCAGTCAGCTCTATCATGGGCACTAGCCTCCATAGTATCCAGGGCATCTTCTAGGAGTGATGCCTCGAAAAGGGGGGGTGTCCATCATTAAGGACCCCCATCACCCAGGTCAAGCCTTGTCCTCATTGCTACAATCAGGAAGGCACACACTCAGCGATTCAGGAAAAGCTTCTTCCCCTCTGCCATCCAATTTCTGAATGGACGTTGAACCTATAAACTCTATCTCACTTTCACTACAGTTATATTTCTATTTTTCACAACTTATTCAAGTGAGCAATTTAATATATTTTTTGTTCATTGTACTGTAGCTGCAAAGACAATAAATTTCACAACATACGCCGGTGATATTAAACTTCATTCTGATTCTATAGTTTTTTATTAACTGGGGTTACGTAGTTCCAAAATATAAATCTTCCCAAGAGCAATTCAAACCCATCTATTCTGCTGTATTTATCACTGGATATCAACTCAGCGAGTGCAGGTCAGGCATGTAATGAGAGAGTTCAATTATAAGGAAACTTTGTGCTGCCTGGAGTTTAGAGGCTGGGGAATGATTACAAAGTTTTGGAAAAATTTCTACAGATGCACGGTGGAGAGTAACCGGACTGACTGCAGCACTAACCAATATGGAAACACCCGCGCTCAGGAATGGAGAAGTCAACAGAAAGTGTTCGGTGCAGCCCAGTGCATTACATGGAAAGTCCTCTCCACCACCAAGCAGATCTGCTCTTCCCTATTCTAGCATGGAACTGGAGTTACAGGAGCCTTAGATCCCACATCACCAGGTTCAGGAACAGTTATTACCCTGCAACCATCATGCTGCTGAACCAGCGAGAGTAACTTCAGTCACCTCCACTCTGAACTGATTCCACAACCCACAGACACAAGATGCTGGAGAAACTCATCAGGCCAGGCAGCACCTATAGAAAAGTGTTCAGCATTTTGCGTGTGTTGCTTGCATTTCCAACATCTGCAGACTTTCTCTTGTTTGTGATCGGACCACAACCTACAGATTCAATTTCAAGGACACCACATTTCACTTTCTCAGTATTATTTATTTACTGAAGTTTTATTTGCACAATCTGTTTTCTTTTACACATTCATTGCTTGTCAGTTTATAATTTTCATAAACTCTTTTGTATTTCTTTATTTTCCTGTAAGTGCCTGCAGGAAAACGAATCTCAAGCGAGATGATGAGTCCTGACTCAGGATCTCGGCCGGAAACGTCGGTTGTTTATTCTCTTCCATAGATGCTGCCTGATTTTCTGAGTTCCTCCAGCATAGTGTGTGTGTTGCAGAGTACTGCTGCTCAGTAAAATCTTCTGCTCTCACAAAGTCAGCTGCAGAAAATACAGACCTATTTTTACCAGACACAGGACGCCAAAACAAAATATACATGATTTATTCAACGGCTCTTCACCGACTGCTCTGGAACAGCCCATCAACATTGTTACAGAGAGCAGTTATTGACATCACCCTCTTTAACCCATCAACATGGCTTAAAGAGGTGACAGCCGTGAATAACACTTGTCACAGCCGATATTATATTTTCAACTGTCTTCCCTCTCCGTTTTGAATAAATCGATTTTACCACTTTTATGAATTTTACAAAGTTATCGATTAATTCACCAGTTTTCAATGGTTCAATTTAATATCAGTGAATGTATACCTGAAATCCTTACTCTTTGCAGACATTGAAACAGAGAGGGAAAAAAACAAAGCATGAATGACAGAAAAACGTTGGAACCCCAAAGCACCTCTCCCCCTTCCATGCACAAGCCGTAGCAAACGCAACAACCGTCCTGCCTCCCCCCCCCACCCCTCACGAGCTCCAGCAGGAAGCAGCAGAACACCCCCACCACCCTCCTCGCAAGCAATAGCAAAGTCCCCAAAAAGCCCACCTAAAAACTACTGTCCACCCCAGCACTTAGACGACTCAAACAGTTGTCACACGAACAAGGGAGATAGAGACATCGCTCCTGCCTCAGCGAGAGGGGAGGCCAACAACTCACTGCTTCAATGCTACGATCTGTAGCGTCACTTATTTGAGCTCCCCCCGGCTCAAGAACCTGCAGACTGAGAGAGAGGGAGAAAGGTCGCTTGAGTGCAGAAGCCTCCAACAGCTGCGTCAGCCGTCTCGATGCTTTGATCTCCCACAATGCTTCAGTCGGCAACATCGACAAGGAATTGGGTCGTTCACAGGGCGTCACCCTAAGGGCATAGGTCTTCCAAGCTGCCTCTGGAGATACCGAAGTACTAGGCCATTCGGCAAATTCCGAGAGTAGGAACCGATCACTCAAAAAGAATGTAGTTTGAGCACATTTATAGAACACAGACTCCGACAGGACCCCAGCCACCTTGAAAAGGAAAGAAAAGACAGGAGATCTAAACTGTTTTGCGGACTAACTGGAAAAAGTCACCCAGGTCTGCAAAAACCTCTAGTGCTATCTTTAGCTCCTCCCACTCCTCACCTACCAAAACAGTTCTCTGTGGTCTTCCAGACAGTTTTGATGGATTTTGGCAGACTGTTGATCAATTATCCATCTCAGAACCATGGCTGTCATTAGACATTTGATGTTGCAGCCATCTTCACTATTCTCCCAGATACCATTTGCTAAGCATTCAAGATTCTAAACTCAAGAATTTTTATTGTCGTTCTTCAGTACTCTAGTGTAAAAGAGAATGAAATGATTACGTACACGACGCTGAAAGAACTCAGCAGGTCAGGCAACATCCGTGAGAAAAGAATAGCCAATGTTTCGGGCCGAGACCCGAAAGATATCCCTCTGATTGGTTTTCCACCTGGCACCTCTAGGCCCTACCTCCTCCCCTATCTCTATTACTGGGCTTCGGCCCTCTCTTCCCCCCCCATTCCCGATGAAGGGTCTCGGCCCGAAACATTGGCTACTCTTTTCTCACAGATGCTGCCTGATCTGCTGAGTTCTTCCAGCGTTGTGTACGTATTCTTTGATCCACAGCATCTGCATTTGTATTTTTGTGTTTTGAGAACAAAATGATTGTTGCACCAGATCTGAAGTAGCATTTAAAAAATCACAGTAAGGATATAGAGCATAAAAACAAACACAATAAATATAGTTATATGAGACTTAGTTTATATGCCCTACGAAGACTGATTGCATGTACATAAAGTAATGGTTTACATTGAAACATACAGTGAAATGGGCCTTTTGCTTTAGCAACCAATACATGAGGGTGTGCAGGAGACAGCCTGCAAGCGTTGCCATACACTCCAGCTGCAAAAGAGCATGCCTGCAATGCTCAGCAGAACAACACAGAACACAGCAAGCAACAAAACAACAGCAGCAAAACAAGCTCCATTTCTCCCTCCCACTATAGCACGTACACGATTCTTTAACCCCAGGGCAGACCATCTTCTTCAGCCTCCAGCCTCCAGCTGTCTCAGACTCAGACTTAGATTTGGATTCATGCCTGCAGACATTGGGTTTTTACTTCCTGACTTCCAATTCAACTCTCGAGCCTCCATCTTCAGCATCAATCCCAGGACAAGCTGATTAAAGAACGCTAGAGCCAAACTCCGGACACGCAATGTTGGGGCCCCAAAAACTAGGTCTCAGACTCTGGTCTCACCAATTTGCTGTCACCAATCTTCACATCAGCCTCAACGCGGGACCAGAAATAAATTCTGACTGTGACGTTATCGCCTTCCTCAGCAGTTCATTTCCATTCATCGTGATCTCTGTAGGAAGTGGTATCATATTCTCCATGGATTAACTACTAATCTTTATGAATTCTGCATCCTAAAAATTAACCAGATAGTTTTTCCATCTGAGTGAAATAAATCTGACCTCTCTTTCTCCTGGGAACTCTCTGGAACTGGATGAAAGTGAAGTCCGCCCTTGGTTGGTTCCTTTCTGAAGATTACTTGTGTGACATTTCTATATATAGACTTGGACCTGCCCACACATCCCTGGCAAGCCCATTCTTTCATTAGCTCTGATGAATGGCCACCCTTTGATCTCAGAATATCTGGTCTCTAAGTGCCCAGTTCATCTGTCATATGGATGTGGACTCTGAGAACAGGTTTATCTTTACTCTGTGTCTCATTCCATCCCAACTGAACTGCACTCTGCATTGACTCACCAGCTTCTTCAATCCCTTGCATTAACAGCTGAGAGAATGGAATATCATTTGTCATGTTGATTAGCTAAGCTCAGCATCCATGTGCATCTCCTTCAATTCAATCTTTATGCTAGATGTCCTCATCCTCACATGGACTCTCTATAACTTTTCTTGCAACTCTTTGGAGAGACTAAAAAAAACAACAATCTCAAGTGGCTTCTGACTGCTTCAGTCCCTACCTATACTAGTGAAACTTCTTCAATTCAAAGAGTTGATAGAATATTGAAACATGAATATTTAACTCCTAGCCCAGCTGCGAAAGGAGGGTGGTTGGGCCTGGTGCTAGCCACCCCATCCTATGAAAACCCAGAGCTCCAGAAGCTCCAAAGGGCTCATCCCTGGGAGAGGAAGGATACACCAAGATGGGCTACACTCAGAAACAATATGAAAGAATGGCCCGGGACAGAGGGCTCTAGTGAGCTACTGTCGGCAGCCCATGCCCCAACTAGGGGCTTAAGAAGAAGGCCGAGAGGTAATGTTGCAGCTATATAGGACCCTGGTCAGACCCCACTTGGAGTACTGTGCTCAGTTCTGATCGCCTCACTACAGGAAGGATGTGGAATTCATAGAAAGGGTGCAGAGGAGACGTGCCTGGATTGAGGAGCATACCTTATGAGAATAGGTGACCTGATAGAGGTGTACAAGATAATGAGTGGCATTGATCTTGTTGTTAGTCAGAGGCTTTTTCCCAGGGCTGAAATCATTGCCACAAGAGGACACAGGTTTAAGGTGCTGGGGAGTAGGTACAGAGGAGATGTCAGGGGTAAGTTTTTTTACTCAGAGAGTGATGAGTGTGTGGAATGGGCTGCCGGCAACGGTGGTGGAGGCAGATATGATAGGGTCTTTTAAGAGACTTTTGGATCGGTATATGGAGCTTAGAAAAATAGAGGGCTATGGGTAAGCCTAGTAATTTCTAAGGAAGGGACATGTTTGGTACAACTTTGTGGGCTGAAGGGCTGGTATTGTGCTGTAGGTTTTCTATGTTTCCATGTCTCTATGTGTACAGTTCTGCTTGCAATTTTATAGGAAGAATGTGATCAAGCTAGACTGGGTGCAGAGAAGTTTCACAAGGATGTTGCTGAATCTGAAGGAGTTGAGTTATAAGGAGAAATTTGGTATGGTGAGACTGTATTCCATGAAACAAATGTTAACTTTGTAGAAATTTATCAAACCATGAGGAGGTTTGGATGGTCTCAGTCTTTTTCCCATGGTGGGAGAACTGGAACTAGGTTAAGGCTGAAGGGTGAAACATTTAAGAGGGGATTGGAGGGGGATCTTCTTCACTCATAGAGTGTGCAACAATCTGCCAGTGGAAGTGGTGGATGCGGGTTTGATTACAACATCTAAGAGAAATTTGGATCATTACATGGATGGGAGGGGTTTGGATGGCTATGGTCCAGGCGTGAGTCAATGGCACTAGGCAGAATAACAGTCTGGCACAGATTAGGTGGGCTGAAGGGTCTGGTCTGTGCTATAATGCTGTATAAAACTAGACAGCATTGAGTTGAGTTAAGAGGGAAAAGATCTGAAAGCGAGATGAGAGGCAGCTCTCACACAGTTGGGTGAATGGAACAAGCGGCTAGAGCAAGTGGCAGAGACGGGTACCATTGCGATGAACAAACATTTGGACAAGTTCGTGGGTAGGAACACTTTAATGGGATATTTGCAAAAGCAGGTAAATGGCTCCAGCTTAGGAAGGTTTGCATGGAAAGCCGAGGTCAGGGGCCTTTTACAAACTGTATAATCCTACATCTCCATGACTCTATCACAGCAACTGACCTCTTTGCAAAACCCTTAGGCACATATATATAGCTAGGGTCATAGATTCATAGAAACAGGCCCTTTGCCCATCTAGTCCATTGATCCACACTAGGACTATAGTCCTCCATACCCCTGTCATCCTTGTATCTATCTAAACTTCTCTTAAATGTTGAAATCAAATTCAAAATCTAGGGTGCCCAAGATTTTTGCACAGTACTATATGTACTTTGATAACAAATTTACATTGAATGGTTTGGTGCTTCTGAGAATTAATTCCAACATCTAAGGTACTGATAAACCATTGCACACTAATGTAAAGAATCAATTGTATCATGTCTTATACAATTTTCTCCCTCTATGATCATTTGATACATTAGTCACAACAGAAGAGTTTTTCGCCATCCAATAAAGCCCCGTGAGGCCCAATGAGATTCTGAAGAATGTATTAGATCCATTAAAATGATGTGCCAAGTGTCCTAAAAATTATGTTGCATATTATATGTAAGGAGTGGGCCAACTTGACCACTCAATTAACATTGTAACTGTTCCGATTTTTAACTGTTGACTGTTGCTAGATTTTTACATACATTCAGGAAAGAGAAGATCTTTTCATGCTTTCTGAATAGAGCTAAAAACTGAGTTGGAGAAATTGACTTAAGAAGAAATAATCGTACATGTACACCTGCTCTTGAAAATCCATCTTGATGTGTGTTCAGAAATAAAGTAGCAAACTGAGGGAATAAACCTCAATCTGTTGATGGACCATTGATGACAGCCAATATTCAATAAAGATTTTTAAAGATCTTTAAAGATAAAAATTGCCTATATTTGTCACATGTACATCAAAACATCAAAATACGCTGTACAGTGAAATGAATGCAACATACACAATATGTTGGAGAAACTTAGCAGGTCAGGCAGCATCTATGGAAAAGACTAAACAGTCGATGGTTCGGGCCAAGACCCTTCATCAGGACTGGAAAAAAAAGATGAGGTCAGAGTAAGAAGCTGGGTGGAGGGGAGGAAGAAGTACAAGGTAGTAGGTAGTAGGTGAAACGGGGGGGGGGGGGTGGTGATGAAGTAAAGAGCTGGGAAGTCAATTGGGGAAAGAGGCAAAAGGGATGGAGAAGTCAAGTCACTTTTATTGTCATTTCGACCATAACTGCTGGTACAGTACATAGTAAAAATGAGACAGCGTTTTTCAGGACCATGGTGTTACATGACACAGTACAAAAACTACACTGAACTATGTAAAAAACAACACAGAAAAAAGCTACACTAGACTACAGACCTATCCAGGACTGCATAAAGTGCACAAAACAGTGCAGGCATTACAATAAACAATAAACAAGACAATAGGCACAGTAGAGGGCAGTAAGTTGGTGTCAGTCCAGGCTCTGGGTATTGAGGAGTCTGATATTTTGGGGGAAGAAACTGTTACATAGTCTGGTCGTGAAAGCCCGAATGCTTTGGTGCCTTTTTCCCAGATGGCAGGAGAGAGAAGAGTTTGTATGAGGGGTGTGTGGGGCCCTTCATAATGCTGTTTGCTTTGTGGATAAAACATGTAGTGTGAATGTCCATAATGGTGGGAAGAGAGACCCTGATGATCTTCTCAGCTGACCGAAGTCATAACAAGTAAGAAGGGGGAATCTGATAGGAGAGGACAAAAGACCATAGAAGAAGGGGAAGGGGGAAGAACACCAGAGGGAGGTAGAGAGGGAAGATGAGAGAGAGAAATTGAAATGGGGAATGGTGAAGTGGAGGGGGGGGGGCAAGTAAAATGTGCAATTGTGTCAACAGCCAACACAGTCCAAGGATATGCTGGTGGGAGCGTGCAAGTGCCATCATCCATCTGGAACCAACATAGCAAGCCCAGAATTTACCAGCCTGTATGCCTTTGGAAAGTAGGAGGAATCTGGAGCACATGGTGGTCATGAGGAGAACTTACAGACAGCAGTGTGAACGGAATGGAGTTTGCTGGTACTATAAGGTATTACGCCAAACACCTCGCTATTGCGCCGCTCTGTAAGTCAATAGAAAACGTTTTGGTTAGTTCTGAGACGATTGAAAAAGTTCAGTGTACAAGAAAAGGATTCTGACATGGGAGCTTGCTCATACTTAATATATTCCAGCACAACATCTGGACAATGTTACTTGGAATCAATATGGCATCAGAGGAATTTCAGAAATGACCAAGTGTTGCATTTGAAGCTCTCAGCAGGGCAAATTCCAAGTGACACATGGGTACTTGCAGAAGGAGAAACACTGGAAGTGTCACAGTTCAGCCGTGAACAGTGGTTGGGAGCCTTCAGCTGATGCAGGGAGAAACAACTGAAGCCAAACGAAAAGAAGATGAATGGGTCACATGATCACTAGAGATGATCTGAAGGCAAGTCAAGTCAAGTCGTGGCAAGTAAGGAGAAGCATAGCCCTAAAATTTCTGGAGTTTGTCAACTGTCTGAGCAAATCCCTGCCCCGTCCGAGGAAGGTGTGTGATTCTGCAAGCTGCCTGGGAGGGGATGTGGATGAGTGTTAGCCCGATGATGGCAGTCACGCAGTCAAATCAATAATCAATAAGTCACACAGTCAAATCAATAAATAAGGAGACAATCTTCTTCTAATGCTTTGGTGGTAATAAGGAATTACTACCACAGGCAGATACATCAACAGTCTTGCGGGAAGGTCATTTGACAACATATACAAGTAGAGTTCCAATGAACATGGAGGCTGTGCAAAGGGTTCACACACACACACACTCTCTCTCTCTCACATATAAATATCTAACTAGGGTGCCTAAGGCTCTTGCACAGAACTATAGTAATTTTATGTATCGCACTGTACTCCTGCCACAATAAGAAACAAATTTCATGACATATGTGAGTGATGATAATCCTGATTCTGATATGGGTCTCTGTTGTGGTCGGAGAGTGGGAAGGCAACAGGGAGAAAGGAATCATGGTTGGGAAAGGGGGAAGGGAGAGGGGTGGGAGCGGGAAGCACAAGTGAGACATTCTGTAATGATCAATAAACCAATTGTTTGGAATGTAATGACCTTGCCTGATGTCAGAGGCAGGGTGTGTCTGTACCCATACCACCCCATCCCAGTACTCCTTCTATGTCACCTTTCCCACACTCCTCCCGCACTGCACCACTCTCGCCATTCCCAACATCCTTTGCTCCTGCCAGTTTTACAGACTCACCCTCCACTCTACGTTGATGTATACAATACTGTGCAAAACATATATATGTGCCTAAGACTTTTACACAGTACATCATACCTGTAAAAACAAAATTTAATAAACGACTGAATGGAAGTGCTCTTTGTTAAACTGCACAGACAGCCACTGCTGCAGCAGTGAGGGTAGAATTCTGTATGGCCTGATGTTCTATGCACAAATGGACCCAGTGTCTGCACTCATAGGAAACTCCTCACAAAGAGAGGAAATACAACTCTTTCTTGGGAGAAACGAGTGTTTAAGCTACTTCACTCTCTGCACTGATGCCCAGGAGAGATAAAACATGAGAAAAGACCTCCAGTTCCTCTTCTACATTGTTGTTCTTTGCGGTTTTCCCTCATCCTGAGTCTCGTTCACAGCTATGGTGCAGGCTCTATCAGTGCCGCAGAGGAGATTAAAATACAAACAAGTTCACACATGTTTACAATAGAAAATGTTACCATGTGTTTGGAACATGCATATATTTTTCACTTTGGTGTATTTGGAGCCTGTGCGTTCTGTCTGTGAACACAAAGTGAGCGGGAAACTGTGGAAAAACTCATTATTATTCAACATATTCAGGGCACATCAATCAGCCACTGTGAAAATAGAATCAGAAAGGGAAGCATACTTAAAGCAAATCATAAATAAGATTGCTTTTAAATCATTGAAATTTTAAACACTGGAGTACTAAACATCCTATTGAATATATTTTCCTTAATTCATCAAGCAGGAAATTCCCATCTTGCCAAATAATTAATGTTTGGAAGGATTGTGGAATGTGGGATTGTTGTTTCACAGCAGCCTTTCAACAGGTCTTGCAACGCATTGGTTTTTTATTAAAACTGAAAATAAAGTGAATAAAATTATTATTATAAACACAGCCTTTTTCTTCAAATTGAAAACAAAGGTTGTTTCTTTAGTGTAAGGTTAGCATCCTCCTGTTACTTCCATCTGATTGGATAGTTACATGAAGCATGAAGATTGCAGTTTTAGAAGCACTGAATGTGAACAAATTACATTTATGATAAGTGATGTAATTTTATGCTTCCACTGTCCTTATGTAAATTCCAGTTCCCACCTGATTCTCTGTGATGGAAGACGCTGAGGTGTTATTGGATCACGGATCAGTTAAACATATCTCATGGACATGAAAAATCAGCAACAGAAACTGCCTAGCAGGTCAGGATGCACCCGTGGGAAGAGAAGCAGATTTAATGTTTCAGGAAAGACATTAAGATTCAGATTCAGGTTTATTTATCACACGTACATGGAAACATACAGTAAAATGCATCAGAACCAGAATCGGGGTTATTATCACCGGCTTGTGATGTGAAATTTGTCAACTTAGCAGCAGCAGTTCAATGCAATACATAATATAGAAGAAAAAAATAAACAAGTAAATCAATTACAGTATATATATATATATATATATCAAATAGATTAAAAACATGTAAAAACAGAAACACTATATATTAAAAAAAAAGTCAGGTAGTGCGTTAACAACCAACACACACAAGAATGTGTTGGGGGCAGCCTGCGAGTTTCACCGCATTTCCCAGGGCCAACAATGGCCACAAGTTCAGCAGAACTACATTAAAACAAACCTCTTGCTCACCCTCCCTCAAACCACCACCACACTCAGCTTCCTGACTTGCATGGACTTCTGACCCCCCATTGACCCAGGCTCTCGTGACCCTTTTGGGCCTCCAGCTTCAGTCTTTGACCTCCTGGCTTGCCTCTGTTTCATTAATGCTGTTACATTAACTCTTTCCCCTCCCACAATCATGCCTCATAACTGTTCAGCAATTCCTTTGTCGGGGAGACAATTACAATATGACAATCAAAAAACTGCAGATGCGGAAAATCTGAAATAATATCAAAAATGCTGGAAATGCTTAGTAAGTCAGGCACAATCTGTGGAAATTGAAAAAGAGTTAAAAATATCTTCAAGTTAACTTGTCACAGGTGCTGCCTGACCTGCCGAGTGTTTCAATATTTTCCGTTTTATAGCGAAGAATAAAGGCCTGAATCCCTCATCTTTCCTCCACTAATGTGCCTTCATTAACCAGGATTCCCACCCCACAACTTGATTTGATCCATTCACTCCGCAATGACTAGATGAGTCCCTTTCAAGGTCTATTCATCTCATGTTGTCAACAGTCATTGTTTCTTTCTTTATTTACTTAGTTTTGCATTTCACAGCTTGTTGTCTTCTACACACTGGTTGAATGTCCAAGTTGGTGTGGTCTTTCATTGATTCTGTTATAGTTATTATTCCGTGAACTTACTGAGTATGCCTGAAGGAAATAACTCTCAGGGTTCTATGTGGTGACATATATGTACATTGATAATAAATTTACTTTGTACTTTGAGAAGCCTGAGTGAGCAGAAAGTTTGCATGGCCTGTTCTACTCTGCAGGCAGCTTTGAGCTTACCACACAATCGAATTTTGTGTAGGGGGCAGGGGTCATGCACAAAACATGTTGTTTAGTGGGTGCAAACTTTCTACTGATGACCCATCACCATGCTAACTCTATGTGAATCCAATGCTTCCTGACCCCGAGGGGCAGTGCAAAATCTCCAGCTGGAAAGAGAAAGCCGTCAGCTCCAAGTCCCAGTTTTCCTTGCTCATCAATCTCGCTCAGAGGAAAAGTGTAATGGGACCAGTGTGAGTCTGCGACAGAAGCAGATAAAAGAAGCCTGGAAACAAATGGTACAAAATTACCCAGAACGTAGCTCGAAGTTCTCTTGTAAAGCACAGTGATACTGTGTGTTTCCCAGAGGAATTTTATTAAAAACTTATTAAAAAGTCAGTTAGACAGTTAAATATCATTGCAGGCCAACCGTTGGCAACGAAGGGGTACTGATTTAACCAAAGGCCATAAGTCAGTTAGTTTCCATTAATTCACGAAATACTCAAAAATCACTTGAAATGGTAACTGTACCTCCACAGAATTGTAACGAATGCCATCAAAAGCATATAAGATTGATAAGAACGAAACAACAAGTAGAGAGAATGAGGAAACTAGTTCTGGTATTGTTGGAATGACATATGTATTTCAGTCAGATTTCGGAATTGGGAACTTATTTATATGTACAGGTGTCCACAAACTGGTCATTTGTAATCTAGAGATGCTCTGAATTAGGAGCCTTATTAGTGAAGCAATCTTTAGTGTTTTTTCATCATCACAAAGAAAAAATATAATAGAACTTTCTTGGCCTGGAAGTATGAGTTTTGACCCAAGCAGGTCATTATATTTGAAGTGCCAATTATCATGACTCCAGCAACAGTGGCTATCCTCATTCATCTGAGCAATGACTCCAACAATTATTTCTGTTTGGATTTCTGAGCTTATTCCAGATGTGTAGTCAAAATAAAACTAAGCTTATGGGCTGTAGTATACATCTGTGCTACTGGAAGTTTGGACTCATTCCACCATGCCAGTGTCATTCAGTTCATTAAAAATGGAACAGAAAGCTAGTAATAGCGACTTAGAAGCAATGGTAATGACCATGCAAAATGACATGAAAGCCAGCCTGCTTCACAATTGGATGCTGGGGAAGAAGCTCTATGTAAGCTCTATGGCTTACATGTGACTCCAAAGATTCAAAGATTCAAAAAAGGTTCAGAAGTTCAAAGGTTCATTTGTTTTCAAAGTTTGCATCCATAAACAACCCTGAGAGACATCGTCTCCAGATATCCAGCAAAAAAAATCATTCAAAGAGAAACATCAAACCCACACTCCGCACAAAAATTGAACAATAAATCTGTACCCTCTTGCATCTGGAAGGGCTCTCTCTCTATCTCTCTCACTCACTCACTCTCTCATGCTTCAATATGTTTAGAACATAGAAGAATATAACACAATACAGGCTCTTCAGCCCATAATGTTCAGCTGACCTTTTAATTCTACTCCAAGATTAATCTTACCATTCCCTCTCGCATAGCCTCCTTCATAGAGCATACCTCTCCTCCCCAATTGAGCATAACTCATTTCCTATTTTTCCAAAACTATACCTACTTCATCTTTAAAAATACTCTCTCTATATATATCTACTTATCTCCCTCTCTCCCTCCATCTCTCTGAAGCAGTGATACATTCTGTTCAGAGGGAATGAACTCTAACTGAACTTCCTTGCTTTGAAAACCCCATTTACTTTGCTGATACATTGCTGAGTGAGAACACACTGCAGAGCCTCACCGTGGAAGAAACCAGCAGTGTGCGAAGTGTTGAAGGGTGTGAGGGAAGAGAAGTGAGTGCAGTTACTGTTAAAGGGGAGAAAGTGCTCAAAAAGCTGAAAGACTTAAGGGTACAACACACACAAAATGCTGGAGGAATTCAGCAGGGCACGCAGCATCTACAGAAAAATGCACAGTCGACTCTTTTCCTAGGTGCTTGAGTTCTTCCAGCATTTTGTGTGTTTCGCTCAGATTTCCGGCATCTGCAGATTTTCTCTTGTTTGAGAAGAATGTCACCTGGAACAGGTGAACTGCATGCTAGGGTTTTGAAAGAGGTAGTGGTAGATATTGTGGAGACATTAGCAATGATCTTTCAAAAATCATTTGACTCTGGCATGGTGCCAGAGGACTGGAAAATTGCATAGGTCAACAGAAAGGAAATTATAGTCCAGTTAGCATGACCTCTGCGGTGGAGATGATGTTGGAGTCATTTGTTAAGGATGAAGTAATGGAGTAATTGGTGACACGGCAAGATAGGACAAAGTCAGCATGGTTTCCTTAAGATAAAATCTTGCCTGATCAACCTGCTGGAATTATTTGAGGAGATTATGAGTAGGACAGATAAAGAGGATGCAGTGGATGTTATATATTTGGATTTTCAGAAGGCCTTTGACAAGGTGCCACACGTGAGGCTGCTTACCAAATTAAGAACCCGTGGTATTACAAGAAAGTTACTGGCATGGTTAGAGCATTTGCTGATTGGTAGGAGGCAGTGAGTGAAAATAAAAGGATCCTTTTCTGGTTGGCTGTCAGTGACTAGTGGTGTTCCACAGGGGTCAGTGTTGGGACCTCTATGCTGTATATCAATGATTTAGATGATGGAATTGATGGCTTTGTTGCCAGGTTTGCAGATGATACGAAGATTGGTGAAGGGGCAGGTAGAGGAAACAGGAAGGCTGCAGAAGGACTTCGGCAGATTAGGAGAATAGGCAAGAAAATGGTAAATGAAATATAATGTTGGAAAATGTAAAGTCTGGTCATGCACTTTGGAAGAAGAAATAAATGTGTGGACTATTGATGAAAATGAGATGAAAATCCTAAAATCTGAGATGCAAAGGGACTTGCAAGTCCTTGTGCAGAATACTCTAAAGTTAACTTACAGGTTGAGTCGGTGGTAAGGAAGGGAAATACAATGTTAGCTTTCATTTCAAGAGGTCTAGATTATTATAGCAGGAATGTGATCCTGAGGCTTTATAAGGTACTGGTGAGGCCTCACCTTGAGGATTGTGAACAGTTTTGGGCTCCTTATCTAAGAAAAGATGTTCTGGCGTTGGTGAGAGTTGAGAGGAGGTTCACAAGGATGATTCCAGGAGTGAAAGGGTTATCATATGAGGAATGTTTGATGGCTGTGAGCCTGTACTTGCTAGAATTCAGAAGGATGAGGTGGGATCTCATTGAAACCTTTTGAATTTTGAAAGGCCTAGACAGAGTAGATGAGGAAAGGATGTTTCCCATGGTAGGAGAGTCTAGGACAAGAGGGCACAGCCTCAGGTCAGAGAGGCGTCTGTTTAAACAGAGAAATTTCTTTAGCCAGAGGGTGGTGAATTTGTGGAATGTGTTACTACAGGCAGCTATGGAGGCCATGTCGTAGGGTATAGTTAAGGCAGAGATTGAGAGGTTCTTCACTGGACATGACATCAAAGATTACAGGAAGCAGGTTGGGGAACAGGACTGAGGAGGGATAAAAAAGGATCAGCCATGATTGATTGGTGGAGCAGACTTGATGGGCCAAATGGCCTGATTCTTCCCCTATGTCTTACGGTCTTATGATCTTATATTACTGACCCCGTTCACTACACTGTGATATCCATGTCATGAAAGTTAAAAGCCACATTGTTTTAATACCCACAGGGAATGTTTGAGTGGTAGCTACATATGTAACATATGTCAGAAACAATCTCTTCTGACTGCGAGAATATTGGGACACCCAGCCTTCCAGGCAAAAGTGGAAGGAGGAGTGTGCAACAGTGCAGCTGATTTGATAAGTTCAGGAAAATTTTTCTGATAGTTAAAGCAGCTCAAACATAGAATGAAAACAGTGGATGACACATTTCTCCACATAGTAGTGCCCTAAAGCAGCAAATTTCCTTTTTTAGTGCTGGTTTACACATTGTAAATATCAGCTGTGTGTACATCAGACCAGTAAGGGTGAACATCATACTGGTGAGCAAAACAGTGCACTGCGCTATTATCAGTAACACCTAGTAGAGTTTTACCATCAGAACAAAAGCTTCTAGCACTAACAAAAATCCTGCTGGAAAGTCAGGAACATAGTTCCTGCAGGGCAGAAAGAAGCCCAGAATTAGGTACACCATTGCCTTACTGCAGGTTAGGCCAATTTTCAGCTATACAATGTTGGTTTCTTTTAGAGTTCTGCAAAGAAACTTGTAGGCCAGTGTGAAATATACGAGAGTAGACTGAAATATGAGGGGCGAGAGAACACAGGGAGTTGACAATTGGACAGACGATGGGATAACTGAATGGACAAGAAAGTGGCCGAGGACAGTATAATGTTAGAGAATGTGATGTTGATCACTTGGGTAGAGAAAGTCGAGGAATAGGTTTTGTTGAGTAACTCATTGATTGCAGGTGCTTGTTTAATGAAATGCAGAAAATAGATTTTCAGGTACAAAAATCAAATAGAAATGCAGTTTTATTTTCTCCTTTATTGCTCGGAGGTTAGAATACAAGTGCAGTTGATATGGGCTTTAGTGTGATCAAAACTGAGTGTGATTTTGTTTGTTGTGATTAGGAAATGAAATATGGGCAGCCTGTATGTTACGTAAGGTTTAGTTCCTGAGGACTGCCCATAATCTAATTTCTCCATATCAGAAATGTCTACTTCCTTTAATAACCCATATCTTGTTATTCTTCAGGCCAAGTTAAGTTTATTGTCATTTAACTATATACATGTATATAACACATATAATTATATGATGTACCGTTTTTTAAAAATAAGACATTTCTCCAAACCAGGGTGTAAAGCACAGTGGTACATATAACATCATCATCAGCGATCATTCGTAATCGAGGATGTTTCTTCTCCTGGTGGTTGGTCTGGAGATAATTGAGGAGACTGATCCATGATCCAGAAGTCATATTGAGGTGTTGGCAGGTGTAGGTCTTTGAAATGGTAGTGAGTGTAGCTGGTTGGACCCTTCCCAGTCTCTCCTCACACTGAAGCCACTTCGTCTCAGTGGCAGGGTGGAGGTATTGTTCAAGCTGTGCAGTCCCCTCATTGACTGTCCTTTTCCATTTTCCCTATCATATGCTAATTTCTACCATCCATTCAGGTTGATGTGGTACTACCTCAGGTGGGCCTTAATATTGTCTTTCAAGCACTTTTTCTTCCCTCCAGGAGTGTGCGCTTCATCTTGGAGTTGGCCAAGCAGGAGTTGTCTAGGGAGGTGGGAGTCAGGCATATGGATGATGTGGCCTATCCATCGCAATTGGTGTTCAGTCACAATTGTGGCTATGGAGTTACTGTTAGCTTCTTCCACGATGCTGCAGTTACTACGCCTGTTGTTCCAGCTAACTTCAGAATCTTTCAGAGGCATCTTTGATGATAGGTTTCTGGGGATTTTATGTGCCTGCTGTATGTTATAATAATAGAAACATAGAAACATAGAAAATAGGTGCAGGAGTAGGCCATTCGGCCCTTCGAGCCTGCACCGCCATCCAGTATGATCATGGCTGATCATCCAACTCAGAACCCTGTACCTGCTTTCTCTCCATATCCCCTGATCCCTTTAGCCACAAGGGCCATATCTAACTTCCTCTTAAATATAGCCAATGAACTGGCCTCAACTGTTTCCTGTGGCAGAGAATTCCACAGATTCACCACTCTCTGTGTGAAGGTACTTTATTGATATCAAGTGGGAGATTCTTCCATTACAACAGTAACATTTACAAACATACTTAGCAGTGTGCAGAATTAACTAATAATGAAGTACAGAATAATAATATACACAATAATAAATTACCAATGTGCAATAATGTGAAATATTAAAATAAAGACTATCGTACTATGATGTGTGTTCTCCTGTTGCACAGAGATGAACTGTTGCATATGCTTTTGGTAGGAAAGATTTTCTGTAATGGTCTTCGTGACAGCAGAGCTGAATGAGTCAGTTCAGAAGGGTGCTCCACTGGCTTACTCAGTAGGTCATGGAGAGGATATGCCAGATTGTCGATAATGGGTAAGAGTTGGTTTAGTGATCTCCTCTCCACCACTAACTCAAAGACCGGGTTGTCGCCAGCCTTTTTGATGAGGTTATTTAGTCATGACTCAGGTCCATATAGCAAGAAGGGAGGACTATAGCTTTATAGATCAGAAGCTTAGCGTTGGTCTTGATATCCTGATTTTCAAAAATCCTCATTCTCAGCCTGGCAAAAGCTCCACTCGCACAACCTATTCTGTGATTTATTTCGAGGTCAACGTTGCCTCTTGAAGAAAGAAGGTGGCCAAGGTATGGGCTGAGCAGTGTCCTCCACGGGGATGTTGTCAACTTGGATGGTTGGAGGTTTAGGAGATTGATCTGGAGCAGGTTGGTGCAAGACTTGGGTTTTCTTGATGTTTAGATCAAGTCCCAGGAGCTTGTACACTCTGGCAAAAGCATCCACTATACACTGCCGATCCGTCTCAGAGTGAGCTACATTGGAGATGTCATTTGCATATTGGAGCTCCACGACGGAAGTAGTTGCTTTTCGCCTTGAACCTGTTAAGGTTAAACAGCCCCCACATGTCCTACAAAGAATCAGGACTCCTTGTGGGAAGTCTTGGCCTCTGAGATGAAAATGGCACACAGAGATACACCCATGTTTGACCCCAGTCTCAGCCTTGAAAGGTGATGTTTCAGAGCCACTGTGCTGATGACTTTTGCACTCAGATCACTGTGTAAGAGCTGCAGAATCTTAAGGTATTTCTCTGGGCACCTGATTTTGGACAGTACCTACCAAAAGGCAGGATGACTTACAGAGTCAAATGCTTTTGTAAGGTCTATGAAGGCTATATAAAGTGGGAGATTTTGTTCCCGGGCTTCCTCCTGCAATTGACATGCTGTAAAAATCATGTCAGATGTTCCTCTGGCTGGACAGAAGCCACACTGAGATTAAAGCTGGTCACATGAAATTTGGGTGAGTACCTTTCTTTTGCAGAGGAGCGAGATGCCTCCATAATTTCCACAGTCAGCTTTATCACCCCTTTTGAAGAGTCCTACATCTCTGAGTTCAGCTGGAACCTTCTCCTGCTCCCAGATCCTGACAAGCAAGTCGTGAATATGATTTTAAAACTCTTCGCCACCTTGATGGAGGATTTCTGCTGTAATTCCATCAGGCCCAGTGCCCTTCTTGTCCCTCAGTTTCTTGTTGCAAGACCATCTGCATCTTTTTGATACCAGGAGGGTTACTCACGTCCTCCTTCGTGTTTCGTTGTGGAAGCTGGTTGATGACTTCAATGTCAACAGTGGTGTTACAATTAAGTAGCTCCTGAAAGTGTTTCTTACATCAAGAATTTAGCAGCCTTTGTCCATCTTTAGAGTGAATGGGGCTAAGGGTTAGGGCCATACACTGCCTTGGTGGCAATAAAGAAACCCCTGTTAACACCGGAATCAGCAAACTTCTGTACTTATAGGGCTCTCTCAGTCCATAACTGATTTTTTATTTCCCTTACTCCGTGTTGGTCTACGTCATTGGGTTTGGAGTGGTCTTTTCTTTTTGCCTTGCAATTGATGTCCTTCTGCCAGCCACAGAAAGCTTTCTGTTCGTTCTTGATTAGCTCTTCTATTTCATTGTCATTTTCATCAAACCAATCTTTGTTCTTTCAGTGATGTTTTTACAAGTATCAAGGACGGTGGTCTTCAGTGTTGTGTGTGCTTCAATACCCTCTGGATACGGCTGTGGGAGTCTTTCAGAAAGGGCATCCTGGAGATGTTGTACCTTCGCTGTGCCTTTCAGGCTCTCAATGTTGAACCCGGGATGGCTCAGCTTCTTTTGCACTCTACTCTTCAGCATTATTTTGATGGTCAGTTGTGAGCGAATAAGCTGGTGGTCTGTCCAGCGTTGATCATGGCTCTTGTATTCTTTACGTCTCCACAGTCCCTCCCCTGAACCACGACATAATCTATAAAATGCCAAGCCTTTGAACAGGGATGCATCCACAAAGTTTTCATCTTATTTCTCCAGTGGAACAGGATGTTGGTGATGTTCAGTACAGTTGGAGAGTAAGAGCACTCTACTGGAGTTGATGTTGCCAATACCTTGTTGTCCCTGCCAATTCTAGCATTGAAGTCTCCAAGAAGAAAGACCTTATCTTCCTTGGAATATCTGATAGCATGCGGTCTAGATCAGCGTATACCATGGTCTCCTTATATCATGGTCCGGTCCATGAAATCTGCATTCCGGTTCACGGTCTGGTCTATTGTTCCTTATTCCAGGCTTTCCGGTTTTCCCTTGTTCTGTTGGTTGCTCTAATTGAGGCACCTGATTCTCATTTTGGGCTGGCGACATAAATAGCTCCTGGGTTCAGCTTCACTTGCTGGACTGTTCCCTTCACCTCACTTTCTTTCTGAAGCCTTTGCCTGTATTGCTGACAAGTTCTAATGCTGGAGCAAGACTGGAGCCTTACTGTGTCTATGAACAGTCTATTGTTGTTTGGAACTGTCTCTGTGTCCATGCCTTTGCTTGGTAGGTCTGACTGATTGCTGCTATCTTGTGTTGGGAACTGTCTCTCTGTGTTGTTCTGTGTACGAGTCCAGGCCCTACATCCTGCTCCCTAGGAGGGGTCCTGACTCTGTGTAGAACCCCAGCCCCAAGTCCTGTTCCTAAGGGGGGGGGGGGGTCCTGGCTCTGTGTTCCATGTCCCTGTCTCTCCTGGGACCAAGGCTCCGGTGGTCCCTGTCTCTCCTGGGACCAAGGCTCCGGTGGTCCCTGTCTCTCCTGGGACCAAGGCTCCGGTGGTCCCTGTCTCTCCTGGGACCAAGGCTCCGGTGGTCCCTGTCTCTCCTGGGACCAAGGCTCCGGTGGTCCCTGTCTCTCCTGGGACCAAGGCTCCGGTGGTCCCTGTCTCTCCTGGGACCAAGGCTCCGGTGGTCCCTGTCTCTCCGGTCCTGCTTTCTTAGCCAAAGTCCTAGTCCAAGTCTGTGTTCCTGTTCCAGCTCCTGGTCTGTGTCCTGTCCCTAACTAGTCCAGTCCAGTTTCTAGTATTTTAGTGTCTGTGTCTTGCATCTGGGTCTGCTCCCGGTGCCCCTGTCATGACACCTTAACATCATCTGGTGAGACTAGGGTTGGAGTGTAGGCACTCACTGCTGTAGCCATTTGGTTGTTATTGAGCTGAAGGTTCATGGCCATGAGGTGTTCATTGATGCCAAATGGCAATTTGCAGAGATGCTGTTCTTTATAGCAAATCCAAATCCATGGATTCTGGGTTCATTTGCTAATTTCCCCTTCTAGAAAAATGTGTATCTACCCTTCTCCTCCAATTTTCTTTCCTCAGCCAATTATATTTCAGAGAGGGCAGCAAGCTCAATTTGGAATCTTCTCAGCTCTCTAGAGATGATGGCAGTACGTGTTTCAGGATGTTGCTGGTTTTGCTGTCCATAAATGCCTGCTCATCCCAGGCTCCAAAATTGACGGGTGGGATCCTTAATAAGATTAAGCAGCCTGTGTACACAGCATTCCTGATAAATTTCGCTGTTGAAGGGTAGGGAGAATCCTATGATCCTCTCAGCTGTTCTCACAGTCCATTGTAGGGACTTCTGATCTGATGCTCAGCTGCTCCCATACCAGATGGAGATGCAATTTGTCACTCATTTCAACAAGTATTTATTTTAACACAACACATAATTAAACTAATAAAATATACATACCTAGTCAGGAATTAATATAATGAAATATTTTATTATTACTAGCTTGAAAAATATATTAAGGTTTTATGGGAGACTTTGCATATAGTTGGAGAGCTTGGCAGCAATGCAACAAAGCTTTGGAAGTTCAGTTCCTGTCCATGGAAGGCTGTTAATCAGCATCTAGAGGGATCGGCAGGCGGTTTCTTCAGCCTGGAAAATCTAGAAACATTTCAGGAAAAGATTCAATCATTTTGGATTAAGATGAAGAACACCTTTGCAAAGCATTTTAAATCTCCAGGATTCTCTACCACCGAAGTCTCAATACTCGATGGTTGAGTGTATTTGAGACTGAAAACAATGAAAAGAGGCGTTCCAACATCGACCCCTGCAGCACTCCACTAGTCACCAGCAGTCAACCAGACAAGTCCCCCTTTATTCCCATTCATAGCATCCTGCCAGTCAGCCAAGCTTTTAGTACCTTTCCTGGAATACCATGGGCTCTTATATTGTTAAGCAACGTCATGTGTGACACCTATCTGGTAGCGTACCGATGAAGTGGCATATGGTCTACTCTTGCTTCTTTGTTTGTGTTGTTATGGTCAGTTAGATTCTTTCAGGAAATATCAAGCAGGATGGACAAAGGAGGGTCAGTGGATGTTATTTATTTGAATTTTCAGAAGGTCTTTGACTAGGTGTCACACATGATGTTGCTTAACAATATAAGAGCCCATGGAATTCCATGAAAGGTACTAAAAGCTGGGCTGACTGGCAGGATGCTATGAGTGGGAATAAAGGGGGACTTGTCTGGTTGACTGCTGGTGACTAGTGGAGTGCTGCAGGGGTCGATGTTGGGAACGCCTCTTTTCATTTTATGTCGGTCAATGATTTGGATGAAAGAAATGATAGCTTTGTGACTGAGTGTGCGGATGATATGAAGACAGGTGGAGGGGCAGGTAGGGTTGAGGAGGCGGGGTGTCTGCAGGAGGACTTAGATAGTTGATGGAAATGGGCGAAGTGTTAGCTGGTGGTCGTTGTTGTTTCGTATGGCAGGTGTTTTTACACGCTTCTAATTGCTTTCTGACAAGCCACTCCCCCAGCTCGTGGCCACGTTGATGGACCGGGGCAAAGCCGTCTCGGATCTTGGTGAGAGGGCACGTTTGGGCCAGACGGAGGACATCCCGGACTGAAGCACCACAGGGGCAAGCTAGGGTTTGGCAGGTGGCCCAATGGTGAAGCGTTTGCGCTGTTTTGGCATGTTGACTTCTGAGTCTACTTCTGGCTGTCCAGTTTTTTCTGGTAGCTGTTGTAAAGTCCGGGAGGAGCAAGGTGGGGTCATTGATCAGATCTCCACCGGAGGCGGTGGGGGACGACGACGCATGTCGGTGTGCCAGTATTGTTACCCTTCGGTGTGTTCATCATAAGAGTCAAGAGTTTTCAAATTGTAGAAAGGTTTTCTGGATTTGAGTCAGGAAGTTGGGGGAGCATTTTTGATGAGCTTACTGACCAGAATGGATCAACACATTGACATCGTGTGGAGGCTTGCATGCTTCAAGGACTCCATCAGGCAATGCCAACTCAGGGCCGCCCATGTTGGAACGGCTGTGCATGAGATGTCAAATGAAGATTGATCCATCCCTGACTCCTGAATGGACAGACTCACGTCTGCCCTCCCGGGCCACAATTCATCATCAGTTGGTGGTAAGGAAAATGCATGGTTAACATTTACTTCAAGAGGGCTAGAATACAAAAGCAAGGATGTAATGCTAAGGCTTTATAAGGCATTAGTCAGGACATACGGAGTTTTGGCAACAGTTTTGGTCCCCTTATCTAAGAAAGAATGTTCTGGCATTGGAGAGGGTCCAGATGGTTCACGAGAATGACTCCGGGAATAGGCAATGAAGGGGTTAATGTTTGAGGAGCTTTTGATAGCTCTGGGCTTGTACTCGCTGGAGTTTAGAAGAATGGGGGTGGGGGGGGATTTCATTGAAACTTACCAAATATTGAAAGGCCTAGATTGAGAGGATGCGGCGAGGATGCTTCCGATAGTGGGGGAGTCTAGGACTAGAGAGCACAGCCTCAGAATTGAGGGAAGTCTACTTACAAAAGAGATGAGAAAAATTTTCTTTAGCCAGAGGGTGGTGAATCTGTGTAATTCTTTGCCACAGACTCTACCAGCTAAATTATTGGGTATACATAAGGCGGAGGTTGATGGGTTCTTGATTAATCAGGGTGTTAAAGGCTATGGGGGAAGATAGAAGAATGGGTTTTGAGAAGTATAACAGGTCAGCCATGATGTAATAGTGGAGCAGACTTGATGGGCTGAAGGGCCTCATTTTGCTCTTATATCTTGCAGTCTCTTCTGGTCTTATAACACTGTTGTTCAAATAGTGATGCTGAAAAATTAAAAAGCACAGTTGTGTCTGTTTATAACATATTTCATGTTCAACTTAAAGTACCTTTAAAAGCATCATCTGGAAGACTGGAAAGATAATTGGCATTAAGTGGAGAGTCAAGTGGATAATACTTGTCAGTATTGTACACAACATCTGGCTAATTCTCCTGCAATCTATTATCCAGGTTCAAGGTATCACAGTGAAACATGACAATGTCACAGTTTTGTTCAGTGTTTCTGGTGCTGTCAGAGTGGTAGGACTTGGAAAATTATTATTTCGTTACATATTCTATAGATGGCCGATTGTTTCTCTGAAGGTGCCCACTTCAATCTGAAAGAAATTCCATAGCTTTTCAGATTCACTGCAAGTTCTCTAACACGTGGACCAAAGTTGAAACTATATCAGAACTCCCAACGCCTGAACTGTGCTAACTGTGGCAATCCCATATTCCGCGACTATTATTCAAATTATTGAGTTGCACTATCATGTTGTTTTCTTTGCAATGTTGTCTTTAGGTCAGATGTTTGAAGTCTGGGGGGAAGCTCAGAGGATTTTCTCATTTGTAATAGTCTTCAACAGATCCTGATTTTTAACCTCTGATTAAGAATACTACAAATCATCTCAAAGTGAAGAAGCATTCTATCTCAATCAACATTTTAGGTTAATAAAATTGTGAATTTCTTGCAAGCTTAACACCATCAGGTAAAAATAAAAGCATTGAACTCATGAACCCATCAAAGATACAGATATTCCCACATCTGAATTTTAATTTATCCTGATTAAATTTAAAATTAAGTATGGACATTGATTTCTCTTCCAGTGTTTTAAAAGACCACCCATGGAGCCAATCTTTTCCAAAGAGCAGCGGTTAACTGGCAAAGCAGTTACAGCACAGACAAATGCCATTCAGCCCTTGGAGTCCATGCTGGCCATCCAAGGCATCTCCACCCTTCACCCGCTTCCAGCTCTTGGGTTGTAATATTGTAGGTAATGTCACATCAGATGCCCATCATTCTGTTTTATTATGTCAGTGGTGTGTCATAATGACTTCTAGATTGAAGTCTTTATAACACACCACTACAGTCAGGTAGAGTCTTCTGAAGCTCCACTTCCCTTTGGGTGAAAGTTTTCTTCTCAAAATCCCTCTTATCTTTCTCTCAATTGCTTTTATTTTCTATCAGTTAAATATTGAAACAAACCAAAGCAATTAATTTCAGTCAAGTCACAAACGACATTCCCTATAAACAGATTCATCTCTGGCTTCCGCCACTTGCTCCACACTGCGGCAACTAATTGTATTTGAACATAATTTTCACAACAATGCTGGGTTGGGATTTGAATCATTTCCCAGCAGCCTCACGTACAGTAGCTTATCAAAGACCTACTGAAAATCCAAGTAAATAACATCCACTAACACTCCCTTGTCTATCCTGCCTATTATTTCCTCTAAGGATTCTAACGGATTTATCAGGCAATATTTCTGCTTAAGAAAACAATGCTGACTTTGGCCTATTTTATCATGTGCCTCCAAGTACCCCAAAACCTCATCTTTAATAATAGACAACATCTTTCTGACCACTGAAATCATTCTAAATGGCCTATAATTTCCTTTTTACTTTCTTTCTCGAAGAGTGCAATGACATTTGCAATTTTCCAGTCTTCCAGAACCATTCCAGAATCCAATGATTCTTGAAAGATCACTACTTTAGATCAGGAGACAGGAAGGAGTTGAAACATGTGCAGAGGGAGCTAAAGGAGAAGCTCAAGGTGGCTAAAGGGGAATACAGGAGAGAGCTGGAGAACAAGCTTGGGCAGAGTAGCACACAGGAAGTGTGGAGAAGCATGAAGAACATCACTGGCTTCAATCAGCCTGGCTGTAGAGCCTCAGAGTGCAGTCGCGAATGGGCTAATGAGTTAAAGCAATTCTTCAATAGTTCTGTCAATTGCCCTCCTGCACCCCTGCTCCCCCCTCCAGTTCAACACGTGGATATACAACACAGGCTACCACTATCTACATCCCCTCCTTGCCTTACACCGACCATCCACGCCCCCACATACCAACGGCTATTGTCCCAGTCTTCAGCTCCAACAGCCCCCACCTTCCACCAACTTGCCATTCATCATGGACTCACCTTCACTACTGGGCAGGTGAGAAGGTCTCTAGGTAACTCAGACATGGCAAAGCATTGGGCCTGGATGGTGTGAGCCCCAAGGTCCTGAAGGAGTGTGCTGAGCAGCTGCATCGAGTTCTCCCGGGCCTTTTCAATCTGAATCTCGGGCTGGAAAGGGTCCCAACCATGTGGAAAGCATCACGTGCGCTTTAGTACCCAAGAAGGGCTGACTGGAAGCCTTGGTTGACTACCATCCAGTGGCCCTAACCGTACACATCATGAAGACCCTAGAGAGGCTGGTCCTGGCTCATCTCCATCCCCTGGTCAGATCAGCCCTCAATCCACAACATTTTGCCTATCAGGAGCACATTGGAGTTGACAATGGTGTCATCTACCTGCTGAACAGAGCCTGCTCCCATTTTCATAAGCAGGGCAACACTGTGAGGATCATGTTTTTTTAAATTTTTCAGGTGCCTTCAATACCATACAGCCCTCATTGCTGGGGAGAAGCTCCATTCAACGCAGGATGTCACTTCCATTGTAAACTGGATAATGGACTACCTGACAAGCAGACCACAATTTGTGCGGCTTCAGGGCTGTGTGTCAGGCATGGCTATAAGCGGCACTGGGGCCCCACAGGGGACTGGATTGGCTCCCTTCCTGTTTACCATGTATGCCTCGGACTTTAGATAGAACAGTGAGTCATGTCACCTACAGAAATTTTCTGATGACTCAACAATAGGTGGGTATATAAAGGGAGGATGAATACAGGGCCCTGATGGAGGACTTTTCCAAATGGTGTAAGCTGAATCACCTGCAGCTCAACATCAGTAAGACAAAGGAAATGGTGATGGACTTTAGGAAGGCTAAGTCTGCACTGCTCCCTGTTACTACTGATGAAGAGGGTGTGAATGCGATGAGGACCTACAAGTACCCGGGGGAGCACCAGGATGACAGACTTGAGTGGAGCACTAACATATAAGTTGTGTGCAAGAAGGGCCAGGTTCACCTCTACTTCCTGAGGAGACTGAGGTCCTTTGAAGCATGCAGGCCTCTCCTCCACATGTTCTACCAGCCTGTTGTCACCAGTACAATCTCCTATGTGGTGGTGTGCTGGGGCAATGGCATCAACAAAGGTGATGCAGAAAGGTTCAATAAATGATTAGAAAGACTGGCTCTGTTATAGGAGTCAAACTGGACACAGTGGTAGAAAATCCTGGCAATTCTGGACAATGTTTCTCACCCTCTGCATGCCACCTTGGTTGAATAGAGGAGCACCTTTAGTAACAGACTAACACAACTGTGCTGCTCCAAAGGGCGTTACCTATGGTCATTCTTACCCTCGGCCATTAATGAGTCAACCTATAACCGGGGAAGTGATGATCCCCTCCCGTTAGACTGTTTGAGGTAACTTAGTTTTTATTCTTTCTTACTTCATTTCTAATATTTATATCTGTGCACTTGTAATGCTACTGTGACACCGTAATTTCCTTTGGGGTCAAAACAGTATCTATCTATCTACTAAAACAATCTCTTCAGCTACCTATTTCAGAACCCTGGGATGTAGTCCATCTGGTTCAGGTGACTTACCTACCTTCAGACCTTTCAGCTTCCCAAGCACCTTCTCCCCAGTAATAGCAACTACACTCACTTCTATCCCCTGACATTCTCAAATTTATGACCTACTGCCCGAGTCTTCCACAGTGAAGACTGATGCAAAATACTTTCTGTTCATCTACCATTTTTTCTACACAGCCAGCATCACTTTCCAATCTTGACTCTGTTTTACACACACTGGCACTCGCTCTCTCTCTCTCTCTCTCTCTCTCTCTCTCTCTCTCTCTCTCTCACTCACTCACTCACTCACTCACTCACTCACTCACTCACTCACTCACTCACTCACACACACACACACACACACACACACACACACACACACAGAGTAAAACAGAGTCAAGAGTGGATATTTGATGCTGGAAAATGATGCTGGCTGGGTAGAAAAAATGGTAGCTGAACTTAAGTTTTTTGCGTCAGTCTTCTGTATATCTGAACAAACTTTTAGAAAACATAGAACATAGAAAACATACTTTCTTTTGGTATCTTTTGATCTTATTTGTTAGCTTACCTTCATATTTCATTTTTTTCTCTCTCTATGGCTTTTTGAGTTTCCTTCTGTTGGTTTTGGAAAGCTTCCAAATCTTCTAATTTCCCCCTAGTTTTTGCCATATTATATGCCCTGTCTTTTGCTTTTATGCTGGCATTGACCTCCCTTGTCATTGATCTCATCCTCCTTTTAGAATACTTCTTTGTTGTTCGTTTTCGTGCCTTGTGGCACAACGACTGGCATTTTTGTTGTTTTGTTATGAGCCTGAATTGCCAGTTTGATGCTCAACCCAGCATGGATGGAAAACATGCAAGGAGCTGGCCAGATTCAAACTCAGAACCATTCACCTCAAAGTCCGGTGCTGATACCAACACACTACCTACTGGCACTTCTTCCTTGCGATGTATCGATCCTGTACCTTCTGAATTCCCACTGAGAAACTCCAGCCGTTGTTGTCTTGCCATCATCCTTGCTAGTGTTCCCTTCCAAACTCTTTGGCTAGCTCCCCTCTCATGCCTCTGTAATTCTCTTTACTCCACTATAATACTGATACAACTCTCCAAGGATTCTGCAATTCTACTTTGTGACTGGTCAAGAAAAATTAGATAAGTCTTTCCACCACTCTTCTCAACACAACTGAAATGAAATAAATATTTTTTATTGCTCAGGTGATTAAAGAATATTTATTGGAACCTGTTGATTTTTGGAACATTGTGCAGAAGTGAAAAAGGATACATGATTGTGGAATACAGAAATTGTATGTTATACATTGCTGAAGAAATGCTTATTTTTCCTTCTATTTCTAACCTCTCCTTGTCACCAGGTTCAAGAACTACTTGGTTACTGAACCAACCTGAATAGTCCTCATCACAACTGAGCAACACTCTGACCAACTTGACCACTTTGCACTGGAATGAAGATTGTCTCTTTTCATTTTAGTTATGTTCTTTCTTGTATAACTTGTGCTTAGTTTATGTCTTTGTTGTGATCATTGTGTCTCTGATGGTGTGTGCCTGAGATGCTGTGGAATGTAAGATTTTCACTACACCTGTCCATACAGGTACTTGTGGCAGATGACAATAAATTCAACTTTGACATTGAAGTTATTTTACTTCAGCACTTCTGGAAATCTGAGACAGATCTATCCAATGCTTGGTGTTGAAACATTGAGAAGAGAATCTGCTCTAGTGTGTGTAAATGCCTGGTAATCAAGTTATATCAAAGCATTAAACAAAAACAGAATGATGATGTGTAATTATATCATAAACATTTGTTGTAACAATTACTGAACAATAACAGCAGAACAGGATGCTTAGCTCATTGTGAATTGCTAGTTAGCTTGATTGCAATTGACAGCTGCAGTAGCAGCAGTTTGTATTATATGCAGGATCCTCTTCAGCAGTCTGAGATACCCACCTGCTTCAAGCAGGCTTCAATTATATCCGTGCCTGAGACCTGCCTCAACCACTACCATGCGTTGGCACCTACATCCGCAGTGATGAGATGTTTTGGGAAGTTGATGATGAAACACAGCAAGTCCTGCCTGAGAAGTGACTTGGATCTGCTCCTATTTCCATAGCAGATGCCATCTCACTGGCTCTTCACTCAACCCAGGACCATCTGGACAGTGAAGGTGTATCGATCACTATGCTCTTTATCAACTACAGCTCAGCATTCAACACTATCATCCCCTCAAAACTAATTAACAAACTTCAAAGCTTTGGCCTCGATAACTTCTTATGCAATTGGATCCTTGATTTCCTCACTTACAGATCCTAGTCAGTTTGGATTGGCAACCAACATCTCCTCCAAAATCTCCTTCAGCACAGGTGCTTAGCCCCCTGTTCTACTCACTTTACATGAATGACAGCTCCATTGTGATATTTAAGTTTGCTGACATTGGCCAAATCAAAGATGGTGATGAGTCAGCATATAGGAGGGAGATTGAAAATCTGGCTGAATGGTGCTCCAATAACAACCTCTCACTCAATGTCAGCAAGACCAAGGAGCTGATTATTGACATCAGGAGGAGGAAACTGGAAGTCCATGAGCCACTCCTCATCGGGGGATCAGAAGTGGAGAGGATCAGCAACTTTAGATTCCTTCAGAGGATCAGTCCTAGACCAAGTGCACAAGCGCAATTACAACAAAAGCACAGCGGAACCTCTACTTTCCTAGAAGTTTGAAAAGATTTGGCACAACATTTAAAACTTTGACAAACTTCTATAGGTATGTGGTGGAGAGTATATTGACTAGTTGCATCACAGCCTGGAATGGAAACACCAATGCCCTTGAATGGAAAATCCTACAAAAGTAGTGGATACAGTCCAGTCCATCACAGGTAAAGCCCTCCCTGCCATTGAGCACATCTACGTTAAACACTATCGCAGGAAAGCAGCATCTATCAGCAGGGACCCCCACTACCTATGTTCTCTTCTCACTGCTGCCATCAGGAAGAAGGTACAAGACGTGTTATTATGTGCATAATAAAGAACTTCATTTCCTAGTGGGCAGTGCAAGGGGTTCACCCAGAACCGGAAACTATGATGGTAACACACCCACAGGGTTGAGCAGGAGCTCAGTAATAAAATGTTCTAATGTAAACCTACACCAAGTTTGTCTTTAGTAAGATCAAACATAACACAAGAGCCTCAGGACTCATACGACAGGTTCAGGAATTGTTATTACCCTTCAGCCAACAGGCTCTTGAATGAGTGGGATAGGTACATGGAGCTCAGAAAAGTAGAAGGCTACAGGTAACCCTAGATAATTTCTAAGGTAAGGACATGTTCAGCATAGCTTTGTGGGCTGAAGGGCCTGTTTTGTGCTGTAGGTTTTCTGTGTTTATTTGTTTCTAACTTCATTCACCTTCATTTGCCCCATCATTGAACTGTTCCCAAAACCTGTGGACTCAATTTCAAGTACTCTTCATCTCATGTTCTCGATATTTATTGCTTATTGATTATTATTAATTATTCCTTCTTTTGTCTTTGCATACCTGTTGTCTTTTGCAGATTGGTTGTTTGCCCGCTCTGTTGGGTGTGGTGTTTTATTGATTCTATTTTGGTTCTTGGTTTTACTGACTATGCCTGAAGAAAATTAATCTTTGGGTTGTTTATGGTGACACATATGAACTTTGAAAATAAATTTACTTTGAACTTTGAACTCACCGAGGCTGTGAAAAAGCACCTTCCAAGTGCATGACCAGCTTGAAGAACAAGTGCAGCAAAATCAGGGAAAGGCCAGCACTTGGAAGTTGCATCCTAACTTAGAAATATTTTGCCGTTCCTTCGCTTGATCAAAATCCACGCACTCCCCTAATGGCACTGTGAGTATATCCACTCTTCAAGGACCTAATGGGCCAAATGGCCTAATTCTGCATCTATGTCTTCTGGTTTTATAGAAACTACAATGGTTCAAGGAGACACCTTGACAAGGGCAATTTAGGATCGGTAACCAAATGTTGGCTCACCTATGAAGCACACTTTCCTTAAATAAATATTTTTTAAATGATGATAGTTGGGAATGAGAATCAGGTTTTACCACACTAAATGCTCCACAGAACTGCAAACATTATTCTTTCTCCATATTTTAATATTTGAAATAGAGGAGTTGGATTAGTGCTGAAGTAGTACTGTTGTGAAGTAGTCCAATGAGTCTTTGGGGGTAGAAATCAATACTGTAAGCATTGTTTTTATTTTTCTGATGTAAAATGGGGCAAACACTCACCAACATAACAGCAGAGTAGTCTGCGTTGTTTTAAGCGCCTTGGGTGTCTCCTGCAATAAGTAGATTACAAGTGTAGCGCCCATTCAAGCCCCCCTTTAACGGACTAATCACCGCATCATGGCAGCCATTGAAACTCGTCGGCAGAGGATTTTTCCATTTTCAGCCTCCAGGGAGTTGAAATTATGTACGTCCAAGATTGAGGTGAAGCAGGGGTCCTTGGACTTTGGTTGAAAGTCAAAAACAAAGTAAAATTTATTTTCAAAGTTGAATTGAATTGACTTTATTTCTTACATCCTTTACATACTTGAGTGAAAATCTTGTCTCCGTCTAAATGTGCAATGTGCAATCATAGTAATTTATAATCATTTATAATAAACAGAACAGTCAATGTAACATAAAAAATACACTTGTGAGTTCATCAGTCTGATGGCCTGGTGGAAGAAGCTGTCTCGGAGCCTGGCTCTGCTTTTATGCTGTGGTACCGTTTCCTGGATGGTAGCAGCTGGAATAGATTGTGGTTGGGGTGACTCAGGTCCCCAGTGATCCTTCGGGCCCTTTTTTCACACCTGTCTTTGTAAATGTCCTGAATCATGGGAAGTTAACAGCTACAGATGCGCTGGTCTGTCCACACCACTCTGCAAAATCCTGCGATTAAGGGAGGTACAGATCCCATACTATAGAACCATAGAACATTACAGCACAGAAACAGGCCTTTTGGCCCTTCTTGACAGTGCCGAACCATTTTTCTGCCTAATCCCACTGACATGCACCTGGACCATATCCCTCCAAACCCCTCTCATCCATATACCTGTCCAAGTTTTTCTTAAATGTCAAAAGTGAGCCCACATTCACCACTTAATCTGGCAGCTCATTCCACACTCCCACCACTCTCTGCATGAAGCCCCCCCAATATTCCCTTTAAACTTTTCCCCCTTCACCTTTAACCCATGACCTCTGTTTTTTTTCTCCCCTAGCCTCAGTGGAAAAAGCCTGTTTGCATTCACTCTATCTATACCCATCATGATTTTATATACCTCTATCAAATCTCCCCTCATTCTTCTACGCTCCAGGGAATAAAGTCCTAACCTATCCAACCTTTCTCTATAACTCAGTTTCTCAAGTCCCAGCAACATCCTTGTAAACCTTCTCTGCACTCTTTCAACCTTATTAATATCCTTCCTGTAATTAGGTGACCAAAATTGCACACAATACTCCAAATTCGGTCTCACCAATGCCTTATACAACCTCACCATTATATTCCAACTCTTACACTCAATACTTTGATTTATAAAGACCAATGTACCAAAAGCTCTCTTTATGACCCTATCCACCTGTGATGCCACTTTTAGGGAATTATGTATCTGTACTCCCAGATCCCTCTGTTCTACTGCACTCCTCAGTGTCCTACCATTTACCTTGTATGTTCTACCTTGGTTTGACCTTCCGAAGTGCAATACCTCACATTTGTCCGCATTAAACACCATCTGCCATTTTTCAGCCTATTCCTCCAACTGGTCCAAATCCCTCTGCAAGCTTTGAAAACCTTCCTCACTGTCCACTACACCTCCAATCTTTGTATCATCAGCAAATTTGCTGATCCAATTTGCCACATTATCATCCAGATCATTGATATAGATGACAAATAACAATGGACCCAGTGCTGATCCCTGTGGCCCACCACTAGTCACAGGCCTCCACTCAGAGTAGCAATCCTCCACTAACACTCTCTGGCCTCTTCCATTGAACCAATGTCTAATCCAATTTACTACCTCACCATGTATACCTAGCGACTGAACCTTCCTAACTAACCTCCCATGCAGGACCTTGTCAAAGGCCTTACTGAAGTCCCTGTACACAACATCCACTGCCTTCCCTTCATTCACTTCCCTGGTAACTTCCTCGAAAGACTCTAATAGATTGGTTAAACATGACCTACCACGTACAAACCCATACTGACTTTTTCTAATAAGTCCCTGTCTATCCAAATACTTGCAGATCCTATCTCTTAGTATTCCTTCCAATAATTTACCTACTACCGATGTCAAACTTACCGGCCTATAATTTCTCGGCTTACTTTTTGAGCCTTTTTTACCAGGCCGTGATGCAGCCAGTCAGGATGCTCTCAACTGTGTCCCTGTAGAATGTTCTCAGGACTTGTGCATACCAAACTTTCTCAACTGTCCGAGATGAAAGAGGTGCTGTTGTGCCTTTTTCTCCACACAGCTGGTGTGTACAGACCACGTGAGGTCCTCAGTGATGTGGATGCAGAGGAACTTGAAGCTGTTTACCCTCTGAACCCCAGATCCATTGATGTCAATAGGTCTGTCTCCGTTTCTCCTGTAGTCCACAACCAGCTCTTTCGTTTGTGCGACATTGAGGGGGAGGTTGTTTTCTTGACAACACTGTGTCACAGAGATGACTTCTACCTGTAGGCCACCGCATTATTGTTTGAGATTAGGCCAATCAATGTAGTGTCTTCGGCAAATTTAATAAGCAGATTAGAGCTGTGGATGACGACACGGTCATGAATATACAGGGAGTAAAGGACGGGACACAGACCTGGGAGGCTCCTGTGTTGAGAGTCAGAGGGTTGGAGGTGAGGGAGCCCACTCTTACAACCTGCTGGCGATCTGACAGGAAGTCCAGGATCCAGCTGCACAAGCCAGGGTCAAGGCCGAGGTGTCTGAGCTTCTCGTCGAGCCTGGAAGGAATTATGGTGTTGAATGCTGAACTGTAGTCCAAGAACAGCATTCTCACATAAGCATTCTTCTTCTCTAGATGTGTAAGGACAGTATGTAGAGCAGTGGCTATTGCGTCGCTTGCCGATTGGTTGTGACGGTAGGTGAATTGAAGGGGTTCCAGTTTGGGTGGTAGCAAGCTGCAGATGTAGTCCCTGACCAGCCTCTGAAAGCATTGAGGTGAGAGCGACGGGACGCCAGTCGTTCGGGCATGTTACCTTGGTCTTTTTAGTTACAGGAATAATGGTGGATGTATGTCACCACATACTAACTTAAAATTCATTTTATTTGCAAGCAGGCGTTTACAAGAAGATAAAGAAATATGATAAATAGTTTTTTTATGGAAAACTAGACATGAACAAAGGCTGACAAATAACCAATGGGCAAAGGAAGATAAATAGTGTAAATAAAAGGAAATAAATGATACTGAGATCATGAGTTATTGCATCTTTGAAAGTGAGCCTGTAGATCATAGACTCAGTATTGGTGCATGATGGTTGAAGTGCAATACCTGTTGCTGGATCTGGTGCTGTGGGAGCCAAGGCTCCTGTACCTCCTGCCTGATGATAGCCGGGAGAAGGGACCATGCTTGGATGGTGAGGGTCTTTGATGATGGAGGCTGCTTTCTTAAGCCAGAACTCCATGTAAATGCACTCAAAGGTGGACAAGGCTGATTGATTAATAACCTCTCTGAACTGAGTAAAACCCGAGGATAGTTACTAGGAAGGCCAAATTGAAAAGGCCAGTGTGCCGGGCCCCCATGGCGAGGGACGGCTGGTTCAGCTCGCTGAACTAAGGACCAGTGGACAGTCTCTTCAGAGCAGAACACTATTTGCTTGCATTGATTGGACAGACGATGCTGACCAGGCACTTTCGGAGCTAAAACGACGTTTCACCACTGCCCCGCTGCTGCAGCACCCAGACCCATCTCAGCCAGTCATTGTCGAGGTGAATGCGTCCGATGTAGGTATTGGAGCCGTCCTCTCTCAGCGCTCGTCTGCAGATAGCCGGCTGCACCCTTGTGCCTTTCTTTCCCGTCCCTTGACTCTGACCGAGATGAATAACACCATTGGGAACTGGGAGCTTCTGGCTGTCAAGGAGACCCTGGAGGAATGGTGACATTGGCTGGAGGAGGCAAAGCATCCATTCTTGGTCTGGACAGATCACAAGAACCTCTCCTGTCTTCAGGATGCTAAGAGACTCGATTCTTGTCAAGCCCAGTGGGCTCTCTTCTTCACACGGTTCAATGTCATCCTCACTTATCGCCCCAGCAGCTAGAATACGAAGGCCAACACTCTGTCCTGGCAGCTCGGTGGATCTGAGGGCAATGCTGATCCAGAGCCCATTCTTCCTCACTCGTGTATCGCTGCTCCAGTGACCTGGGGAATAGAGGCAGAGGTGAGGGCCGCCCAACAATCAGATCCAGGCCCGGACGGGGGTCGTCCCAATCGACTGTTTGTCCTTGCTGTGGTGTGTTCCAAAGTGTTGGAATGGGGTCACTCCTCCCATCCGGCTGGACATCTGGGAATTCAATGGACTCAGAAATTTGTAAAGAGGCACTTTTGGTGGCTGTTTCTGTCCCAGGATGTCCAAGACTTTGTATCTGGCTGCCTCACCTGCACTCGGAACAAGACATCACGCCAGCGTCCTGCCGGTCTGTTTTATGTCCACTGCCTGTGCCCCAGCGCCCCTGGACCCACCTCTCAGTAGGTTTTATCACTGGTCTGCCCCTGTCTAATGGAAACACCACCATTTTGGTCATTGTGGATCGATTTTCCAAGGCTGCCCACTTCCTTGCCCCAAGCTTCCATCGGCTCATGAGACTGAAACACTCATGGTTCAACACGTGTTCAGGCTCCATGGCTTTCCTCAAGACATAGCGTCTGATCGTGGACCACAGTTCACTTCCCGCTTTTGGAAGGCTTTCTGCTCTCTTGTAGGAGCCACGGCCAGCCTCTCATCTGGTTTCCACCCCTAATCTAATGGCCAGACTGAGAGAGAGTGAACCAGGAGTTGGAGACAACCCTGCACAGTCTTGCCTCTTCCAACCCCACGTCCTGGAGCTCCCAATTGGTTTGGGCAGAGATCGCCCACAATAACCTCCAGTTGTCCTCCACCGGTATATCTCCCTTTGAATGCCAGAAGGGATTCCAGCCCCTGCTCTTTCCTGATCGGGACATCGACGTAGGAGTTCCTGTTGCTGAACAGCTGATCCAGCGCTACAAGCGCACCTGGAGACGAGTCAGAAACTCTCTGCTGTGTGCCCAGAAACACCATTCTGGGGAGGCTGATCGGCTCCGTTGACAGGTCAGGCCATTCAAGCCAGGAGAGGGGGTTTGGTTGGCATCAAGAGATCTTCCCCTGAAAGTCCAGAACCGGAAATTGGCACCATGCTACGTGGGACTGTTTGTAGTGGAAAAGGCTGTCAACAAGGTGTCCTATAGATTGCGCCTACCAGCATCGCTGAAGATCCACCCAGTATTCCATATTTCCCAGCTCAATCCGGTTACTACCTCTCCCCGGCCCCAGTCACCCCACCTCCCCCTCCTCCCCGCCTGGTAGATGGTTTCCTTGTCTATGCTGTGCAGCGCCTCCTGGTGTCTCACTGGGTACATGGTAAGGTCCAGTACCTTGTGGACTGGGAAGGGTACGGCCCAGAAGAATGTACTTGGATCCCGGCGAAAGACATCTTGGACATCGCTGATCCGGGACTTCCAGCGGACCAGAGAGGGGGGCCTTGTCACAACCACGGATTCGGCAGCACAGTAGATACAGCAATTGCATGTGAATATGCACGTGTCAGCTAATTATTATTTAACCCTGTAGTACTTAACTCCGTACTTGTCATCACAGGGCTTGTCAAGACTTGGACAGAGCACAGCAACTCTTCGCTGCCTGTTTGCATCGGCCTTCGCTGAGAAATTGGACTGTCAAGTCAACTGACTCTGAAGACTAGCGATATTCACTTAATGTTTAGATTTACTTTTCAGCCACAGTATAGGCTTCGTTTCCCATTTGAGAGCCTAGCATTTATTGTTTATTTTCCCTTTAACACTGTTTGCAATAAAGTTTTGTGAACTATCGACCTGCATTCGAACCTGGTAACACTTCTGGGTTTCTTTGTTTTGTGGCTGCCTGTTAGGAAACGGATGTCAAGTTTGTATAACATATACATACTCTGATAATAAAGAACTTTGAAATTTGAACTTTGACCCAGCCGAAATTTGGAGCCTGCAATGTCTGAGCTGCCTGTATCCTGGGTTCACCTTTGTTCACTTGGCTGAGTGGTACCCCTGCTTAATTGTACTTTTCTTCAATCAGATGTCACCTTGAGCAACGTGACCAGTCTTGACCACCAAGAAACAAAGATGGTTTTGAGATCATGAGAATGGTGCAGAGAACAGCTATGGTATAGATCCCATTGTCAGGGGTTTGAGATGCAAGGAAGCTATGCAGATGCTCAACCATTTCTCTGTAAAAAGCCTCTGAGAGATATTCTTACATGAATGTGGAGATTGTGACTGTCAGATGCAGACCATTTTATTTACCACGGGAATTCACCACTGTCCTCATAGTCCGTGTCTACATTCCCCCCAGCACTAATGCTAAGGAGGCGCTCTGTGAACTGTACAGGGCTATTAGCGAACTGCAGAACACGCATTCTGATGGACTGTTTATTGTCGCTGGAGATTTTAACCAAGCGAACCTCAAGTCAGTGCTTCCCAAATTCCATCAGTGTGTGGACTTTGCCACGAGAGGGGAGAACACGTTGAACCTTGCTTATACAAACATCCCTGATGCATACCGGGCGGAGCCCTGCCCCCACCTCGGTTACTCAGACTACATCTCTGTTATGCTAATCCCAGCATACAGACCGCTCGTCAGGCGCTCCAGACCAGTTCTGAAAAAGATGAAAACCTGGCCAGCCGGAGCCACCACTGCTCTTCAAGACTGCTTTGAACACACTGACTGGCACAGGTTCAGGGAGGCTGCAAACGATGGCGACTCTACCAACTTAGAGGAGTACACAGCATCAGTGACCAGCTACATCAGCAAGTGCATTGATGATGTTACTCTGTCCAAGACCATCACTATACGGGCCAACCAGAAGCCATGGATGATCATGGAGGTGTGCGCATGCTGAAGACCCGTGACTCCACCTTCAGAGCAGGCGACGAAACAGCCCTAACAACAGTAAAGGCCAAACTGTCCCGGGCCATCAGAGAGGCAAAGCGTGCACATGCCCAGCGGATCCACAGCCACTTCTAGGACAGCGGCGACACACTGCGCTTGTGGAAGGGCATCCAGGACATCACCAACTACAGAACAACATCACCTGCCTGTGCAGGTGTTGCCTTCCTCCTAGATGCGCTGAACAACTTCTATGCTCGTTTTGAGGTGAAAAATGGCATGGCGTCGAGCAAGTCCACCTTTCCTCCAAATGACCAGGTGCTATTTCTCTCCGTGACCGATTTGAAAAGAACCCTGTGCAGGGTCAACCCACGGAAGGCTGCTGGACCAGACAATATTCCTGGCAGAGTGCTCAGAGGATGTTCAGACCAGCTAGCAGATGCTCTCACTGACATCTTTAACATCTCCCTGAGCAGCGCCACTGTTCCAACGTGCTTCAAGGCCACCACCATCGTCCCTGTGCCAAAGAAGTTTTCAGAGTCCTACCTCAATGACTACCATCCCATTGCACTCACATCCATCATCATGAAGTGTTTCGAGAGGCTCGTCATGAGGCACATCAAGACCCTGCTGCCCCCTCACTGGACCCCCTGCAGTTTGCGTACTGTCCTAACCATTCAGCAGACGATGCCATTGCCATCACCCTCCACCTGGCCCTAACCCACCTGGACAAAAAAGACACGTATGTTCGAATGCTGTTCATAGACATCAGTTCAGCATTCAACACAATCATCCCTCAGAAACTGATTGGAAAGCTGAGCCTATTGGGCCTGAACACCTCCCTCTGCAACTGGATACTAGACTTCCTGACTGGGAGACTTCAGTCAGTCTGGATCAGAGGCAGCATCTCCAACACCATCACACTGAGCACGGGGGCTCCCCAGGGCTGTGTGCTCAGTCCACTGCTGTTCACTTTGCTGACCCACGACTGTGCTGCAACACACAGCTCGAACCATATCATCAAGTTCACCGATGACACGACCATGGTGGGTCTCATCAGCAAGAATGATGAGTCAGCTTACAGAGAGGAGGTGCAACGGCTAACGGACTGGTGCAGAGTCAACAACATGTCTCTGAATGTGAACTAAAACAAATGAGATGGTTGTTGACTTCAGGAGGCACGGAGCGTCCACTCTCCGCTAACCATCAACGGCTCCTTGGTAGAGATCGTTAAGAGAACTCAAGCGGAGCGGCCTGTGGAAAGCGGCCAGTGAGTGAGTGGGCCATTGAAGGAGTGGAGATTTGAGGCTTTGACTCGAGAGGCTTCGACAAGAAGAGGTGGAGGACGAGCTTGTTCCCAGTTAGTCTTTGCAATGCCTCCTGAGACAGTGATGTGCCTCTCCTGTGAGATGTGATAGTCTTGGGGGAACTCCCCTCTCCCGCAGAGTCACACCTGCCAGAAGTGTTTGCGGCTGGGCGATCTGGAAGACCGTGTGAGGAATCTGGAGCAGCAGCTGGATGACCTTCGACTCATAAGGGAGAATGAGGCAGTCATAGATGAGAGCTACAGGGAGGTAGTCACACCTAGGCTGCCGGAAGCAGGTCATTGTGTGACAGTCAGAGGAGGGAAAGTGAAGGTGAGTAGACAGGTAGTGCAGAGCACCCCTGTAGCCATTACCCTGAATAATAAGTTTACCGTCCTGGATGCTGTTGGTGAGGAAGACCGACCAGGTGTGAGCCACGGTGGCAGGGCCTTGGGCACTGAGTCTGACCCTGTGGTGCAGAAGGATGGGACTGAGAAGAGGAGGGCTGTCGTTGTTGGAGACTCTGTAGTCAGGGGAGCAGACAGGAGATTTTGTGGACATGAGAAGGAAACCGGCATGGTTTGTTGCCTCCTGGGTGCCAGGGTCTGGGATGTCTCCGACCGGGTGCATGACATCCTGGTACGAGAGGGAAAGCAACCAGAAGTCGTGATACATGTTGGGACCAACGACATAGGCAGGAAGACGGATGAGGTCCTGAAGTGTGAGTTTCGGGAACTAGGCAGAAGGCTGAAGAACAGGACCTCAAGGGTGGTGCTCTCAGGATTGCTGCCAGTACTACGTGATAGTGATGGTAAGAATTGAAGAAGATGGCAGTTGAATGCGTGGCTGAGGAGTTGATGCAAGGGGCAGGGTTTTAGATTTTTGGACCATTGGGATCTCTTCTGGGGAAGGTGGGACCTGTACAGATTGGATGGGTTGCACCTGAACTCGAGGGGGAGCAATATCCTTGCTGGTAGGTTTGCTAGCATGGTTCGGGAGGGTTTAAACTAATTTGCAAGGGGGATGGGACCTGGTGCAATAGAGCAGTGAAAGAAATGCATGGAGTAAAGCCAGATCTAACATATACAGAGGCTTTGAGGAAAAAGCAGCAGAATAAAGGGTGTAAAGGTAGTAAGGTAGCAGGGCTAAAGTGTATGTACTTCAATGCAAGAAGCATCAGGAACAAAGGTGATGAACTGAGAGCTTGGATACATACATGGAATTGTGATGTAGTGGCCATTACGGAGACTTGGCTGGCACCAGGGCAGGAATGGATTCCCAATATTCCTGGATTTCAGTGCTTTAAAAGGAATGGGGGGGTGGGAGAAAGGGGAGGAGGGGTGGCATTACTGGTCAGGGATACTATTACAGCTGCAGGAAGGGTGGGTAATGTAGCAGGATCCTCTTTTGTGTCAGTATGGGTGGAAGTTAGGAACAGGAAGGGAGCAGTTACTCTACTGGGGGTATTCTATAGGCCCCCTGGTAGCAGCAGAGATACCGAGGAGCAGACTGGGAGGCAGATTTTGGAAAGGTGCAAAAATAACAGGGTTGTTATCATGGGTGACTTTAACTTCCCTAATATTGATTGGCACTTGATTAGATCCAAGGGTTTAGATTGGGCAAAGTTTGTTACGTGTGTCCAGCATGGATTCCTGTCACAGTATGTTGACAGGCCGACTAGGGGGAATGCCATACTAGATCTAGTATTAGGTAATGAACCGGGTCAGGTCACAGATCTGTCAGTGGGTGAGCATCTGGGGGACAGTGATCACCTCTCCCTGACCTTTGGCATTATCATGGAAAAGGATAGAATCAGAGACGATAGGAAAATTTTTAATTGTGGAAGGGCAAATTATGAGGCTATAAGGCTAGAACTTGCGGGTGTGAATTGGGATGATGTTTTTGCAGGGAAATGTACTATGGACATGTGGTCGATGTTTAAGGATCTCTTGCAGGATGTTAGGGATAAATTTGTCCCGGTGAGGAAGATAAAGAATGGTAGGGTGAAGGAACCATGGGTGACAAGTGAGGTGGAAAATCTAGTCAGGTGGAAGAAGGCAGCATACATGAGGTTTAGGAAGCAAGGATCAGATGGGTCTATTGAGGAATATAGGGTAGCAAGAAAGGAGCTTAAGAAGGGGCTGTGAAGAGCAAGAAGGGGGCATGAGAAGGCCGTGGCAAGTAGGGTAAAGGAAAACCCCAAGGAATTCTTCAGTTATGTGAAGAACAAAAGGATGACAGGAGTGAAGGTAGGACCGATTAGAGATAAAAGTGGGAAGATGTGCCTGGAGGCTGTAGAAGTGAGCGAGGTCCTCAATGAATATTTCTCTTTGGTATTCACCACTGAGAGGGAACTTGATGACAGTGAGGACAATATGAGTGAGATTGATGTTCTGGAGCATGTTGATATTAAGGAAGAGGAGGTGTTGGAGTTGTTAAAATACATTAGGACGGATAAGTCCCTGGGACCTGACGGAATATTCCCCAGGCTGTTTCACGAGGCAAGGGAAGAGATTGCTGAACCTCTGGCTAGGATCTTTATGTCCTCGTTGTCCACGGGAATGGTACCGGAGAATTGGAGGGAGGCGAATGTTGTCCCCTTGTTCAAAAAAGGTAGTAGAGATAGTCCGGGTAATTATAGACCAGTGAGCTATCATCTGTGGTGGGAAAGCTGTTGGAAAAGGTTCTTTGAGATAGGATCTATAGGCATTTAGAGAATCATGGTCTGATCAGGGACATTCAGCATGACTTTGTGAAGGGCAGATCATGACTAACAAGCCTGATAGAGTTCTTTGAGGAGGTGACCAGGCATATAGTTGAGGGTAGTGCAGTGGATGTGATCTACATGGAGTTTAGTAAGGCATTTGGCAAGGTTCCACTTGGTAGGCTTATTCAGAAAGTCAGAAGGCGTGAGATCCAGGTAAGTTTGGCCAGGTGGACTCAGAATTGGCTTGCCTGCAGAAGACAGAGAGTCATGGTGGAGGGAGTACATTCAGATTGGAGGGTTGTGACTAGCGGTGTCCCACAAGGATCTGTTCTGGGACCTCTACTTTTTGTGATTTTTATTAATGACCTGGATGTGGGTGTAGAAGGGTGGGTTGGCTAGTTTGCAGATGACACAGAGGTTGGTGGTGTTGTATATAATGTAGAGGATTGTCAAAGATTGCAGAGAGACATTGATAGGATGCAGAAGTGGGCTGAGAAGTGGCAGATGAAGTTCAACCTGGAGAAGTGTGAGGTGGTACACTTTAGAAGGACAAACTCCAAGGCAGAGTACAAAGTAAATGGCAGGATATTTGGTAGTGTGGAGGAGCAGAGGGATCTGGGGGTACATGTCCACAGATCCCTGAAAGTTGCCTCACAGGTAGATAGGGTAGTTAAGAAAGCTTATGGGGTATTAGCTTTCATAAGTCCAGGGATAGAGTTTAAGAGACACGATGTAATGATGCAGCTCTATAAAACTCTAGTTAGTCCACATTTGGAGTACTGTGTCCAGTTCAGGTAAGAAGGATGTGGAAGCATTGGATGTGGAAGCAGAGGAGATTTAATAGTTTGCTGCATGGTTTAGAGAGTATGGATTATGATCAGAGATTAAGGGAGCAAGAGCTTTACTCTTTGAAGAGAAGGAGAATGAGAGGAGACATGATAGAGGTGTACAAGATATTAAGAGGAATAGACAGAGTGGACAGCCAGCGCCTCTTCCCCAGGGCACCACTGCTCAGTACAAGAGGACATAGCTTTAAGGGAAGTTCAAGGGGGATATTAGAGGAAGGTTTTTCACTCAGAGAGTGGTTGGTGCGTGGAATGCACTGCCTGAATCAGTGGTGGAAGCAGATACACTAGTGAAGTTTAAGAGACTACTAGACAGGTATATGGAGGAATTTAAGGTGGGGAGTTATATGGGAGGCAGGGTTTAAGGGTCGGCACAACATTGTGGGCCAAAGGGCCTGTACTGTGCTGTACTGTTCTATGTTCTATGTTCTAAATTTCTTGGGGTTCACCTAGTGGAGAATCTCACCTGGTCCCTCAACACCAGCTGCATAGCAAAGAAAGCCCAGCAGCGTCTCTACTTTCTGTGAAGGCTGAGGAAAGTCCATCTCTCACCCTCCATCCTCATCACATTCTACAGGGGTTGTATTGAGAGCATCCTGAGCAGCTGCATCACTGCCTGGTTTGGAAATTGCACCATCTCGGATTGCAAGACCCTGCAGCGGATAGTGCGGTCAACTGAGAAGAATATCGGGGTCTCTCTTCCCGCTGTTATGGACATTTACACCACACAATGCATCCGCAAAGCAAACAGCATTATGAAGGACCCCACGGACCCCTCATACAAACTCTTTTCCCTCCTGCCATCTGGGAAGATTCGCCAAAGCATTCGGGCTCTCATGACCAGTCTATGTAACAGTTTCTTCCCCCAAGCCATCAGACTCCTCAATACCCAGAGTCTGAACTGACACCAACTTACTGCCCTCTACTGTGTCTATTGTCTTGTTATTATTTATTGTAATATCTGCACCATTTTGTGCACTTTATGCAGTCCTTGGTAGGTCTGTAGTCTAGTGTAGTTGTTGTGTTGTTTTACGTAGTTCAGTGTAGTTTTTGTACTGTTTCATGTAGCACCATGGTCCTGAAAAACATTGTCTCCTTTTTACTATGTTCTGTACCAGCAGTTATGGTTGAAACGACAATAAAAAGTGACTTGACTTGACTTGTTTTGGAGCATTTTAACCTACAATATTAATTTGTGAGGAATTCTTGAGCAGACAGCAAAAATTCTTGAATCTTGAAAAATGTTTGCGTGTAGGATGATTGAAGAGAGGAGGGAGTGTGAGGTTTTCTGGTTCATGGCTCCAACGTCTTTTTTCAAGATTTTGGCACTTTGTGAAAACGAAAATTTATTTTTTTAGAGAACAAAATAAACTACAGTTTTTACTAATCTTTGATGTATCGATGCAATTTTTTCATCTTCTTAATATGCATGAAAATAAATAATTAATCCACATACTTCAAAAATTTAAGGCAGCTTTTCAAATTTATTTTTGGCTGGTTGAAACTTGAAATCTTTTGATCAGCATCTAAACTTCGAAAATTGGATTGAAAATATATCTATAGCTTACAGTGGAAGTCTCCAAGCTAATCAGAAAATGTGTATGAATAAAGATTTTTGTAAATTAAATTTGTTTCTGTAGTAAGCAGTTTCACTTTGATGTCAGTGTACCATGAGGTTAAACTCCAGAGGTAAGCTAAATACCAGAGGTGAGGTGAGAGTGATAGCCCTTGGCATCAAGGCAGCATCTGACCATCAAGGTGCCCTAGCTAAAATGGAGTCAGTGGGAATTAGGGGAAAACCTTCCACTGGTTGAATCATACCAGACACAAAAGCAGATGATTGTGGTGGTTGGAGGTCAATCATCTCATCATAAGAACATCACTGCACGAGTTCCTGAAGGAGGTTTCCTCGGACTAACCATCTTCAGCTACTTCATTAGTGACCTTCCTTCCGCCAGAAGGTCAGAACTGGAGATGTTTGCACAATACTCTGCACCATTTGTGACCCCTCACATAATGAAGCAGTTCATACCCACATGCAGCAGGACCTGGACAATATCCAGGCTTGGGCTGACAAGTGGCCAAGTTACATTCAAGCCAACCAAGTCCCAGGCAATGACCTTCTCCAACAAGAGAAACTCTAACCATCATCCCTTGACATTCAGTGGCATCACCGTCACTGAATCCCCTACTATTAACATTCTGGCGATTACCATTGACAGGAAACTGAACTGCTCTAGCCACATAAATACGGTGGCTACCAGAGCAGGTCAAAGGCTAGGAGTCCCGCGGCGTGTAACTCACCTCCTGACTCCCCAAATCCTGTCTACCATCTACAAGGCTCAGGTCAGGAGTGTTATGGAATACTCACCACTCACCTGGATGAGTGCAGCTCCATCAACACTCAAGAAGCTTGACACCATCCAGTACAAGGCAGCCCATTTGATTGGTACCCCTTCCGCAAGCACCCAATCCCTCCACCGTCGACAAACAGTTGCAGCAGTGTGTACTATCCACAAGATGCACTGAAACAGCACACCAAAGTTCCTAAGGCAGCACCTTCCAGACCCACGGCCACTACCATCTCGAAGCACGAGAACAGCAGATACCTGGGAACACCACCACTTGGAAATCCCCCTCCAAGTCACTCACCGTCCTGATTTGGAAACATATCACCATTCTTTCATTGTCACTGGATCAAAATCATGGAATCATTATTATCCCTAACCGCTCTGCGGGTGTACCTGCACCTCAGGAACTGCTGCAGTCCAAGAAGGCAGCTCATCATCAACTTTTCAAGGGTAGCTAGGGATGGGCAATAAATGTTGGCTTAGTTGGCGATGCCCACATCTCGTAAGTGAATAATAATTAAAATGCTAGCATATAATCTCAATTGATGTTCCAATGCAGTATCAGATTGCAATCAGCCAAATCCCTGTTATCTTGCTCAAGTAGAAACGGCAGCTTCCATTCATACTGTATCTGGTTTAGTTGCAGTCTGAGAAACTGCTGTGCGCAAGTTGAGCTTTGCATCTTCCTGATTTAGAATGATAACCACAATTGAAAAGGATTTTCTTCACTCTAAATTGTTCTGGGATGTCTCGAGATGATAAATGACGTCAGATAAGAAAAACTTACGTATGCATTGGAATTGAGAAGCAATTTCAATGGTACTTCATCTACTTCTGTATGAAATTATTAAAGAAATTGATAAAATTGAACTCAAACAAGAGAGTATCTGGAGATGCTGGAAATCCACGCAACACACACAAAATGCTGGAGGAACTCAGCAGGCCAGGCAGCATCTACAGAAAAAAGCACAGTCGATGTTTCAAAGCAAGACCCTTTGGCAGTGCTGCAGAAGGGTCTCGGCCGGAAACGTCTACTGGTACTTTTTTCCATAGATGCTGCCTGCCCTGCTGAGATCCCCCAGCATTTGTGTGTGTTGATAAGATTGAAGTAGCTACATAGACAGATAGAAAGTTATTTCCACACGTAGGTGAGATTGAACTAGTGGACATAGTCTCAAGATTCAGGGGAGTAGATTTTAGAACTGCTTTTCACAGAAATCTTTCTCTTTTCTCAATGAATCTGAGGACTTCTCTGCCCAGGGAAACAGTACAGGATACCCCATTAAATATATTTAAAACTCAAATAGATTTTTGGGGATGCAGGGTTACAGGGAAAAAGTAAGAAAATGGAGTTGAGTCCAAAGCCAGATCAGCCAGGATCTTACTGACTGGCAGAACAGCCTTGACAGGAATGATGGCCTACTCTTTTCCATGTTTCTTATGCTCTTATTTCCTTTAAAATGTATAATATTTAAATTTCAAACAACAATTTTGACTACTTTGCTTTCTTTCAAGGGAAGGAAGCAATAAGAATCAAAATGATAATTATTAACTTTCACTGTACCTCAGTACATGTGCCAATAATAAACCAATACCGATATCAAATACTGTCCAGTCAAAGATTTATACATGCTGCCATTAAAAATAAAAGTTTTAAAGATTGGCTTTATTTATCATATGTACATCGAAATATTGAATTGTACAGTGAAATGTGTAATTTCCATCAAATCAAATCAGTAAGGATTGCACTGGGCAGTTTGCAGGTATGCCCACAACTTGCGAATCCTAACGTTTTTGTAATGTGGGAGGTAACTGGAGCACCCATGTGTTCATGAGGAGAAAGTACAAACTCCTTACAGCAAGCAACAGGAATTGAACCCCGATCGGTGATCGCAAGCACTTGGAAGCCATGCACCAACCGTGTCCACTCTCCCGGTTTCCTTGGGCTGCATATGTCGAGGGAATACACACTCCAGTCCCACCAAATCCATGAGGTTGAGATGGTTCTCTCACCCCAAACCCCGGTTTGTGTGGATACTGCGTAATTCAATACCATGTTACAACTTGGTGCCAAGAAATAACAGACAGCACACTGCGTACGATTAAAGGAATTATATTTGTGAATCTTAACTAAAGAGTTAGTAAAGAAAAGAAAGAAAAAACAGCAAGGGCCCATTATAATTAAACAGTTAAATGTGGACAAGTTGGAGCTGAATTCTTCCAGAAGCCACATTCACCAAACCTCAGTAGACCTTGGCACCTTGCTCCATTGAATCATGGTCCCCCACCGGGACGAATCCTACCACGGATTCTCTCCCGCGTCTACTCCCTCACCTCCTGCCAAACAAAGGACCCCAGCTCACACCGCTGTCAGGCACACAACACGAAAACCCGCTCCCCTGATTGGATAGCTCGCATTCCAAAGCACCCATTATCCCTAACCATTGGTCTAACCAAACACTGTTTCTACAGAAAGATCATCTTGTTAGCAGTGAAACACAAGTAGACCTCTTTAATGAAAGTACTGTAAAGCCCTTTTAATCATTATCGTTGTTGGCTGTTCAACAGCTGGTGTTCCGCTTGTTTCTCTGTCAGAAGGCTGTCAGTTCAAGGCTTACTTCAAAGACAAGAGCATAAAGTTCAAGAATTATACTCCTGAACAGGAACCATCTAGGCTGGAGTTGTTCTCTATGTAGCTAAGCAGGGACTGATATGAAATAATAAGAGGCCTAGGCTGAGAAAGCAGGAAGAACATACTTCTCTTGGCAGCAGGGTCTTAGATTTAAGTTAACTATGGAAGGATTAGAGGACAGTAGAGGCGCATGTTTTACACCCATAGAGCAAATAAATGGTGTCCAGAGGTCACTCCATGAAAGGCAGAGTGTATTACAGACTGGCACTGCAAACTCACCTAAATAACTCCATTATTGGCCAGCTTGAGCATCGTAGACAAACGGCTTTTTCAAAGTTCAAAGTAAATTTATCATCAAATTTATTTTCTTGCGGGCATTCACAGTAGAATAAAGAAATGCAGTAAAATCTACAAGGGTTGATTGATAAGTTCATGGCCTAAAGTAGAAGGAGTCAATTTTAGAAAACCTAGCACATTTATTTTTCAATATAGTCCCCTCCTACATTTACACACTTAGTCCAGCTGTCATGGAGCATACAGATCCCTTCTTTGTAGAAGTGGTTCACAGCAGGGGTGATTGATAAATTCGTGGCCTAAGGTAGAAGGAGATGAGTTATACAGCTTTCGTTGCATGCACATGCAGTTCAACTCTTTGAGTGAAAATGCGGAAAGCTGGAAGTTAATAACTCATCTCCTTCTACCTTAGGCCACAAACTTATCAATCACCCCTCGTACATACAAAAACAGCCAAACAAACAATGTGCAAAGTGCAATTTGCTGTGCTGCACATGTTTGTGATAGCTCACTCCAGTGCAAAACTGAGGGAGCACTGCATTGCTGGGGACCTTTTGGATATAATACTGAACCTCGTCCGACCTTGTGACTGCAAGACGCTCACGGCAGAACAGCATGCGGAGCTGCTGGTGCGAGACGCCTTTGTGACGGGACTGAGGTCAGTGTACATGCGCCAGCGACTGCTGGAAAATGCCGATCTTACCTTACGCTCGGCGATAGAGACGGCCAATCGCTGCCAGTCGCGATTCCACGAGCTCCCCGACCCAGACCACGGCTGTGGCCCGTCAGAAGCCCGTGTGTTATTTCTGCGGCCATAAAAAACACCCTCGACAACGCTGTCCAGCGCGAGAAGCGACCTGCTCCAGCTGCGGAAAGCGGGGCCACTTCGCCAAGGTCTGTAAGTCTCAACCTCGAGCGGAGTGCAGCGCTACAGGTGAAACGCGGGGGCCGCCATCTTGCATGCCCGGATGTGGGCGGCCATCTTTGTCGACGTCAGCACGCCCCGCCCCCGACCCCCTACCCCGCATCGCGGATATGGTCAACCAGATTGCTCAGTACAAGGTGTACTCGACAATAGATCTGAAATCCGCTTATCACCAGCTCCCCATCCGCCCAGAGGTCCGCCCCTACACCGCCTTCGAGGCGGGCGGCAGGCTCTATCACTTCCTGCGCGTCCCTTTCGGTGTCATGAATGGTGTCTCTGTCTTCCAGAGGGAAATGGACCGGATGGTGGACCAGTACCAACTGCAGGCCACATTTCCCTATCTGGATAACATCACCATCTGTGGAATAAACATAAAAGATTCAACAGATACTTTGGAAAAAGAGCAATACATATTCTTAACCCAAAATCATCAAAACATGCTGCGGAGCATTACTGTATGCACTGGTGGGTCAGTGGGAGAATTAATTTGATTCCCGGCTAGTGCAGTCATATATGTGGTGGGGCACAGTAGTGGAGCGGTTAGCGAAATGCTTTATAGAGTCAGCTGTAAATCGAGGTTCAATTCCTGCTGCAGTCTGTAAGGAGCTTGTATGTTCACACTGTGAGGGCATGGGCTTCCAAAGACATACAAGATTGTTGTGGGGACTATACGATTGCATCAGGAGCATGGTAGCATTCGTGAATTTTTCAATGCAAATGTTAATCTTTCCTCTATCTTTATGTGTGTTTCTGGAGCTTTGTTTAGTGCAAATTGAAGTGTTCATAAATTAAAAAAAAAATTTATGGGCTTTTTGAGATGTTATAAAGGCCATCGTATAAATTGGAAACACGAATTGGTATTTTGAGGGGATTTTACACTTTTTATTGGGAAAAGCAGAAGCCCAAATACACCCCCCCCCCCAAAAAAAAGGCATTTACAGTCTTTCAGTCCAGGAGTGCTTCTTTCCTTAGTTACCAGCAGATGTGACATGGTCATGCTAATAACTGAAGATAATCAGTCAATTGGAGTGATTATATATCGGTGACAGGTCAGGAAATCCTAATTGCAAATCAGATATGTCATTCCTTCTGGAAGTGCTTCACCTACGTTTATACTCCTGGTACACGACCAGAATTCAACTTGCTCACAGCCAGAAGTCTAATATTTATAAGTCGCCCAGCATTAATTATTTTGCAATTACTTGTTTACTGTTTAGTGAAAAATATTGTCTCAGAATTTCTAAATACTTGTTCAGACCTAAGCCTCCCACCTTAAATCAACAGAGATTCATGTGACCTATTTCGAAAACAATAGGTAGCTACAATCTGATGACTATCCAACGGAAGTGTCTCAGGCTGTATATTTTTCAAACATTTTTCCTTTTATCTTGACTGTGTAAAGTATAACAAAGGCATAGTCATCTGGTTTACACTTCAGGTACCTTGATGAAACATTTTCAACTGGAAGAGGTCTGAACACCAGACATTAAATCAAATATTTGCAATTTTTTGAAGAAGTCCTTTGATGAAAGCATTTTGTGCATGGCTGTGAGTACAATACTATGCAAAAGTCTTGACACATGACAATAATAAGGTAGCTAAAGACCTTTGAAGAGTTCTGTATTTGTCAACGTGAAGCAGTTTGTAAATCTGACAGGAGCAAAGGGTGTTGGGAATGGTGAGGGTGGAGCACCGCGGGAGAGGTGCGGGTCTGGTGACAGAGGAGTGCCAGGGCAGGGCGTGGTACAGGTGCAGACACACCCAGCCCTGAGACACCAGGCAAGGTCATTTGATTTCAAACAATTGGTTTATTGATCATTACAGAATGTCTCTCTGGTGCTTACTGCTTCATCCCCTCTCCCTGCTCTCTTCCCACTCTCAGTCCACGATTGCGACCTGTATCAGAATCAGGCTTACCATTACTCACATATGTCAAGATATTTTTTACAGCAGCAGTACACAGTACATAAAATTACTACAGAACTGTGCAAAAGTCATAGGCACCCTAGCTATACCTAGCTACATATATATAAAACTTTTTGCACAGCACTGTATAAAAAAGTTAACCAGATAGTTTACAGAATAATATTCATAGCTGATAAACTTTTGAAGTTCTGTGTTAGTAGTGTTGCAGTGCCTCCTGGTGGAATCCAGTGGTATAAATTAATTTCCAAATTCTACTTGCTCAGTCAGCACTGTACACAGTCAAAAACTGAACCTTCACTGAGAAACTGGATCACCACTTGTTTTCAATATGATATGAAATTAATTTTCCATGGAATTAGTGATTATTCTGGGGCGAAAGCATGGTGGTTGAGAAACTGTACTTTGCCCTTCTGGGAAAGATCCACATCAGTGAGTTTGAACTTGTTCCAGCAGCAGATGCATATCTAACGATGGAAGTGATCGAACTACACTGCTTCCATCCCTACAAACCCAATCTTCAGCACAAAGCTCCAGAAAGACAAAGTTCAAAGAAAATTTATTATCAAAGTACATTATGCCGCTATATAAAACTCTGAGGTTCATTTTCTTGTGGGCATATTCAATAAACCTAAAGAATAATAACCTTAACAGTGTCAATGAAAGACCACCCAAATAAGGCGTTAAACCAGAGTGCAGAAGACAACAAACTGTGCAAATAGAAAAAGAAGAAATAATAATAATAATGAATAAATAAGCAATATTTATCAAGAACATGAAATGAAGAGTCATTGAAAGTAAGTCCATTTGTTGTGGGAACATTTCAGTGATGGCGCAAGTAAAGTTGAGTGAGGTTAACTCCTTTGGTTCAAGAGCCTGTTATTTGAGAGGTAGTAATTGTACCTGAACCTGGTAGCGTGAGTACCTTCTTCCTGATGGCAGGAGTGAGAAGAATGGTACTGGGTGGTGGGGGTCTCTGATGATGGGTGACAGCGTTTCATGTAGTGGTGCTCAATGGAGGGGGAGTGCTTTACCCCTGATGGACTGGGCAGTACCCACTACTTGTTGTAGGTTTTTCCATTAAAAAGCATTGGTGTTTCCATACCAGGCTGTGATGTAGCCAGTCAATATACTCTCCACTACATAACTATAGAAGTCTGTCAAAGTTTTAGATATCAAGCTAAATCTCCGCAAACTCCTAAGGTAGTAGAGGAGGTGCTGTGCTTTCTTCGTAAATGCACTTACGTGCTGGACCCAGGGCACTGAATGTCATTGGAATAAGGAGTGCAATTTGTGCTGATCTTCATTTAGTCACAGTTGGGAGCAGTCTACAGGCTCCAATATGTGACTCACAGTAGGAGGCTGGAGCATAAATGGGGAAAAAATAAAGCATGTTTGAAGGGGATTTCCAGGGGAACTTTAAGACTAACTGAACAAATTTGTAAAGTTTGCTAAAATTTGCTAAAGTTGTACGAGGCATTGGTAAGGCCAAATTTGGAATATTGTGTGCAGTTCTGGTCACCGAATTATAGGAAAGATATCAATAAATTAGAGAGAGTGCAGAGACGATTTACTAGGATGTTACCTGGGTTTCAGCAATTAAGTTACAGAGAAAGGTTGAACAAGTTACGTCTCTATTCATTGGAGCGTAGAAGGTTGAGGGGGGATTTGATCGAGGTATTTAAAATTTTGAGAGGGATAGATAGAGTTGACGTGAACAAGCTGTTTCCATTGAGAGTAGGGGAGATTCAAACTAGAGGACATGATTTGAGAGTTAGGGGGCAGAAGTTTAAGGGAAACACGAGGGGGTATTTCTTTACTCAAAGAGTGATAGCTGTGTGGAATGAGCTTCCTGTAGAAGTAGTAGAGGCCAATTCAGTTGTGTCATTTAAGGTAAAATTGGATAGGTATATGGACAGGAAAGGAGTGGAGTGTTATGGGCTGAGTGCGGGTAGGTGGGACTAGGTGAGATTAAGGGTTCGGCACGGACTAGGAGGGCCAAGATGGCCTGTTTCCGTGCTGTGATTGTTATATGGTTATATGGTTAAATCAGACTGGTAAAGTTATTGTAGAAGAAGAATTTGTGGAGTGTGTCAGAGACTCCAGAAAATGGTGGATACAACCCAGTCTATCTCAGGCAAAGCCCTCCCTACTAATTAAAGCTAGATTAGCTTTATTTGTTAACTGTACATTAGAATATTGCAGCATACAGTGAAATGCTTCATTTTGTGTTCATGACTAACACAGTTTCTGAGTTGGGGGTGGAGGGTGGGTGGGGGAGGGAGCTTGTACTTCGCATGTAACATGTATGCCCAAAGCTCTTGCCCACTGAGCTCGTCTGGATGGGGCATTGCCACGAGAAATCATCAAACACCCCACCATCCAGGAAGGAAGGTAAAGAGGTGTGGTCCTATGTGGGGGTAGAAGAGTGGGTTGGCAAGTTTGCAGATGATGCAAGGTTGATGCTGTTGTAGATAGTGTAGAGGATTGTCAAAGATTGCAGAGAGACATTGATAGGATGCAGAAGTGGGCTGAGAAGTGGCAGATGGAGTTCAACCCAGAGAAGTGTGAGGTGGTACACTTTGGAAGGACAAACTCCAAGGCAGAGCACAAAGTAAATGGCAGGATACTTGGCAGTGTGGAGGAGCAGAGGGATCTGGGGGTACATGTCCACAGATCCCTGAAAGTTGCCTCACAGCTAGATAGGGTGGTTAAGAAAACATATGGGGTGTTAGCTTTCATAAGTCGAGGGATAGAGTTTAAGAGTCGCAAGGTAATGGTGTAGCTCTATAAAACTCTGGTTAGACCACACTTGGAGAACTGTGTCCAGTTCTGGTTGCCTCACTATAGGAAGAATGTGGAAGCATTGGAAAGGGTACAAAGGAGATTTACCAGGATGCTGCCTGGTTTAGAGAGTATGCATTATGATCAGAGATTAAGGGAGCTAGGGCTTTACTCTCTGGAGAGAAGGAGGATGAGAGGAGACATGATAGAGGTGTACAAGATACTAAGAGGAATTGACAGAGTGGACAGACAGTGCCTCTTCCCCAGGGCACCACTGCTCAGTGCAAGAGGACATGGCTTTAAGTTAAGGGGAGGGAAGTTCAAGGGGGATACTAGAGGAAGGTTTTTCACTCAGAGAGTGCATGGAATGCACTGCCTGAGTCAGTGGTGGAGGCAGATACACTAGTGAAGTTTAAGAGACTACTAGACAGGTATATGGAGGAATTAAGGTGGGGGGATATATGGGAGGCAGGGTTTAAGGGTCAGTACAACATTATGGGCCGAAGGGCCTGTACTGTGCTATACTATTCTATGTTCTATATCACCGGGTTCAAGAACAATTATTACTCCACAACCACAAGGCTCCTGAACCAGATTGGATAATTTCATCCACCACTCCTCTGAACTGATTACACAACCTTCAGGACTCTTCACAAATCATGTTTTCAATATTTTATTATTTATACAATTTGTCTTTTTTTTACACTTTGGTCATTTGTCAGTCTTTGTTTACATATATGTTTTTAATCATAAATTCTAACTTTTTCATTTTCCTGTAACTACCTGCAAGGAAATGAATCTCTGGGTAGTATATGGTAACAACTATGTACTTTGATAATAAATTTTACTTTGAGGATTCAACTTTGAGATCTTAAAGTCAAACGATCCGCTAGGAGGAGGCAGTCACGATGTAACACAATCCTAGATGCAGTCTGAGGGTACACACAACAGGACCAAAGCCGTTGTTTTTAAATTAAAGAGAATTTTCGTGGCATGGAGGTGAAGTTGTTTGTAAACTGAGAAAATAAAGTAAGAAAGGACAGTAAATGCAGAGTGACAGATAGTTATTGATTGATTTCTTAATTCTTTATTTAGAAATACATTGCAGAACAGGCCAGTGATTCACCTATTTAGCCCCAGCCTACTTACAGAGCAATTTACAAAACCAATCAACCCACTAACCGGTAGGATTCTGGAATATGGGAGGAACCCGGAGCATGCGTATCCATGCAGCTGGGCTCTGAAACTCAGCATGGATCCATCCCATTTAGAAAGTGGGAGATGATGAGAAGAGGATCATCTACCGGATGGTTAGCAAAGGAAGTCAAGGATAATATATTTAGCAGAGCACTGGAGAGGGATAGGAACAGACAAGTTAGGGAAGTGTTTAATTGGAGTCAGGGGAAATATGAGGCTATCAGGCAGGAACTTGGAAGCGTAAGTAGGAAACAGATGTTCTCAGGGAAACGTATGGAAGAAAGGTGGCAAATGTTCAGGGGATATTTGTGTGGGGTTCTGCATAGGTACGTTACAATGAGACAGGGTAAAGATGGTAGGGCAGAGGAACCATGGTGTACAAAGGCTGTTGAAAATCTAGTCAAGAAGAAAAGAAGAGCTTATGAAAGGTTCAAAAAACTAGGTAACAATAGAAATCAAGAAGATTATAAGGATAGCAGGAAGAAGCTTTAGAAAGAAATTAGAAGAGCCAGACGGGGTCATGAGAAGGCCTTGGTGAACAGGATTAAGGAAAATTCCAAGGCATTCTACAAGTATGTGAAGAGCAAGAGGATAAGACGTGAGAGTATAGGACCAATAAAGTGTGACAGTGGGAAAGTGTGTATGGAACCAGAGGAGATAGCAGAGGTACTTAATATTCACTATGGAAAGGGACCTTGGTGACTGTAGGGATGACTTACAGCGGACTGAACAGCTTAAGCATATAGATATTAAGAAAGAGGATGTGCTGGAAATTTGGAAAGCATCAAGTTGGGTAAGTCACCAGAACTGGACGGGATGTACCCCAGGCTACTGTGAGAGGTGAGGGAGGAGATTGCTGAGCCTCTGGCAATGATCTTCACATCATCAATGTGGACTGGAGAGATTCTGGAGGATTGGAGGGTTCCAGATGTTGTTCCATTATTCAAGAAAGGAAGTAGAAATAGCCCAGGAAATTATAGACCAATGAGTCTTACTTCAGTGTTGGAGAAGATCCTGAGAGGCAAGATTTATGAACATTTAGAGAGGGGTAATATGATTAGGAATAGTCAGCATGGCTTTGTGAAAGGCAGGTCATGCCTTACGAGCCTGCTTGAATGTTTTGAGGGTGCGACCAAACACATTGATGAAGGAAGAGCAGTAGATGTAGTGTATGTGGATTTCAGCAAGGCATTTGACAAGCAAGGCTTATTGAGAAAGTAAGGAGGCATGGGATCCAAAGGGACATTGCTTTGTGGATCCATAACTGGCTTGCCCACAGAAGGCAAAATCTAGTTGTAGACGGGTCATATTCTGAATGGAGGTCGGTCACCAGGGGTGTGTCTCAGGGATCTGTTCTGGGACCCTTACTCTTCGTGATTTTTATAAATGACCTGGATAAGGAAGTGGAGAGATGGGTTAGCAAATTTGCTGATGACACAAAGGTTGGAGGTGTTGTGGATAGTGTGGAGGGCTGTCAGAGGTTACAGCAGGACATTGATAGGATGCAAAACTGGGCTGAGAAGTGGCAGATGGAGTTCAACCCTGATAAGTGTGAGGTGGTTCACTTTGGTTGGTCAAATATGATGACAGAATATGGTATTAATGGTAAGACTCTTGGCAGTGTGGAGGATCAGAAGGATCTTGGGGTCTGAGTCCATTTGACACTCAAAGCAGCTGTGCAGGTTGACTCTCTGATTAAGAAAGCATATGGTGCATTGGTCTTCATCAATCGTGGGATTGAGTTTAGGAGCTGAGAGGTAATGTTACAGTTATACAGGACCCTGGTCAGACCCCACTTGGAGTACTGTGCTCATTTCTGGTCACCTCACTACAGGAAGGATGTGGGAAACATAGAAAGGGTGCAGAGGAGATTTACAAGAATGTTGCCTGGATTGGGGAGCATGCCTTATGAGAATAGGTTGAGTGAACTCAGCCTTTTTTCCCTTGGAGTGACGGAGGATGGGAGGTGACCTGATAGAGGTATAAAAGATGATGAGAGGCATTGATCATGTGGATAGTCAGAGGCTTTTTCCCAGTACTGAAATGGCTAGCACAAGAGGGCACAGTTTTAAGGTGCTTGGAAGTAGGTGCAGAGGAGATGTCAGGGGTAAGTTTTATACTCAGAGTGATAAGTGTGTGGAATGGGCAGCCGGTGGCTGTGGTGGAGGTGGATACAATAGGGTCATTATGTCCAGTGTCCTATGACATGAACAATCAGGGTCTTCCATCTGTCCATGACCATCATTGTTTTTGCCAAATTTTTCTACAGAAAAATGTGGTTTTCTGTTGCCTTCTTCTGGGCCATGTCTTTACAAGACAGGTGAGCCCAGCTATTATCAATACTTCTCAGAGATTTTTTGCTTGAGTCAGTGGTCACATAACCAGGACTTGTGACATGCACCAGCTGCAAATTTGACCATCCACCACCTGCTCCTGTGGTTTCTTATTACCTTAATAGGGCCTAAGCACTTGGCCAGGCTAGTGGAGGGAAGGAGCACCTTACACCTCCTTTGTTAGAGAGCCCCCCACCCAAAACTGAAGAGTAGGGCATACAGGGAGGGAAAGAGGCATGTTTTGGTGTTGTTTTGTTTCGTGATGCTGATGTTGTTGATGCGGTTTGTGTTGATCTGCGGAACAGTATGAGCATGCTGGAATGAGTGCAGCCCTAGACGTGTTGGTTAAGCGCAAAGGACACGTTTCGATATTCATGTGACAAATAATTCTGAATCTGAATCTAAATTAAGGGTGTCTGTGAAAACAGAACCCATTCATCACTCAGAGACGGCCTGTACTATAGCTCTTGTACTCCTACGTTTATCTGTGACTTCCCGACATACTTCCCAAAACTAAAGAAGACCCCCAACAGAGAAACAGGAAATAAGAAGTGGCCAAGTCCCTACCCCAGACATGGACTTGGCCAGGGCTGTAAAAACTTAAATCTATTAAAATCACTTGGAGTGGTACTGAAATATCTAAATTTTTAAAAAAGCTTTAAATTAAAAATCTAAAACACTTCTAAAACATTTCCAGACACTATGCATCTTTAGCACATCAAGAAAACTGATTTAGCATTACTAGAGATTTTTATAAAAACTCTTGAAAAGATTTAAAAGGGCAATTTTAACTAATAATTGAACTGAAGGTCTTTGTAAGCTATGAGACTCTCACCAAGTTTCCCAAAGCAATGGGCTTCTAGCAAAATGAAAAGCAAGTTAGTGTTTGTGGATCCTCAGGACCAGTGCAGTATTCCCTGCACGGTAAATGTGGAGCAGCCATCTCTGACTCTCACTGCCTGGATGAGCTCTTTGATAAGCATATGGCAGAGTGAAGCTGCTAATGGAAATTCCCACATTTGAATAGGTATGTTTGGAAGTCAAAACCTTTCTATAATTTTACTCGCCATTGATACCAGTTACTTTTACCAATTGACAACGTTTCCCCACCATATTCAGAGCACTGGCTTCAGATGTGAGAAAAGAAGTGGGTCTTCATTCTTGGCCATCCAGAAGAGAGAGAGATGACCTCATTGAAGTACAGAGATTTTGAAGGGATTTGGCAGAATGACTTCCAAGAGAATGTTTCCCTTGGCTAGAGAGCTTGGGACTAGGATAACATTTAAGGCTGAGATCAGGGAATAGTGGATGCTCAGACATTGAGTATTTTGTTGCCTCAGAGTGATAGATATTGGAATTCACGAGAAACAAGAGATATGTTGGTCGCCATGGAAGAAATACTGTAAAATAAGTCATGATCTTATCGAATGGTAGAGAACATTCAAGAGTTTCAATGGTTGTCTCTTGCTCCTATTATTATTAAGTCTTTATAATTTCTGGATGCATTTCCATCCAAATTCAATCCACTTACAGCACACCTTAATTTGTAAAATGAGTTCTGCCTTTCCTGTCTCATTCAATGAAGAATGGTTAGTGTTAATATACACATAATCTCAGTGACCAAAACATTTCCAATCCACTCTCAACACAGAATTAGTTACTTGCTTACTGACCGTTACACGGCTGGTGTTTGGGGCAGCAATGAAGGTCCTCCATCTCATTGTGTCAGTCGGCTCCTTTCAGTTTTCACTATTGTCATTCATGCAAGTCCTGGGTGCAGACACAAGAATACAACCACACTCAGATGTAGAAGGGTCCTTCATTGTTGTTTCCATTGCATTTTTTTCTCTACCAGTCAGGGTTGCTAGCCCTGAGATGAACCCCCAGAACTAGAGGACCAGTAGTCTTCTATTAGTCTGGCCTCTGCTCTTTGACCTGTTTTCAATGTTTGACCCTACCAAGAGCCAAAGCATAATCCAGCCCAATATAGCCCTCTGGGTCATTGAGGCACGCAAGTCTCCAAACCCTCCAACAAGATTGTGATCAGCGCAGAACTTCATTGTGTAATTAAGCCACTGTACAGCAATGTCCTTCCAAACCATCTCCGGGGATATCCGCCAGATAACTAAAGCTGCAGTTTCTAATTGTACAGGACAAGACACCGACGTTCAGGGAGAAAGACCTTAATGTCAATGAAAAATAAACTGGATGATGTGTCTCAACCCGAAATGTCAACTGTTGATTCCCCACTACAGACGCTGTTGGGCTCCTCCAGTGGCTCATTTTTGGCTCCACATTCCAGCACCTGGAGACTTTTGCCATCTCCGATTAAGGCAGTGCCTGTATTTTACAGTTTGGCACACTTCCCTGCAATACCACCTAATTCACCTTTGGAAATGTCTGCTTAGTTTCCACTTGTAAAGTAATCAAGCAGGTAAATCTCTATTATTCAAGAAGCAGATGTAATATTTTTTATTGCACAGCTTTCTACAGTGATTTCATTGTTTGAGGATTCAAAGTCGACCATTGTAAAAATGTAGTCCCAGACTATTAACAGATTAAACCTATAACATGCGAGTGCAGATAGTGGCAATGTGGAGGGCAATAGAAGGTGGGCGAGGAGATATAGGAGTGATAGCACAGTCAAACCCACTGTGAGTATTTAATTTTATAATACATTAATCAGGCGAGGAACACTTATTTATTTCGTTTTAGCTTGGGGCAGCATGGTAGTATCAGCAGTTAGTGTAACACAATTACAGGTCCTGCGACAGGGGTTCAGTTCTGCCGTTGTCTGTAAGTGTTTGCACATTCTCCCTGTGTCTGTGTAGGTTTCCTCCCACATAGATGGATGGTAGGTTAATTGGTCACATGGGTGTATTTGGGCAGCCTGGACTCAGAGAACCAGAAAGGTCTGTAACCATGCTGTATCTTTTTTAAAAAATTTCCCTCGCTAAGTGTAATACTCTGACAGCTGCGCTGGTTGGGATGAATTAAGTTACCCCCTAGATAATGGCTAAGATCTGGGATTTTCCTCTTTAACATCACTCGGCTGCATAGGCTTTCTTGCTTTTACGGACTCAGCCATTTATGTCCAGACTTGTTAGTTTTCTGAGTCATGGATCCAATGGAGACTTATTTAATAACAGGCACTGCATATGTGTTGTGGAGAAATCTTGGCTGGAAGGCGCAGCACAATAAATTGCAAACAAGTTGTGTCCACCAGGCAGAACAAGTTGTCCAGACCCTGCTCGTACATGGAAATCAAGAAATTATTACTTCTAATAAAGTGCGGTCGCCATTCAACTGTTAAATGCATTCCACAAGGCTGAGCTTGAAAGACTAGAAGTCTGTACTGCAGCCAAAATTAGATGCACTGGAGTCTTAAACCTAGATGGATGGTGGGAATATTGACACCAGCAATGTGTGTACTGGTGATAGGGGAACTGCAGGAGAAGATGGCAGCACTTCTAGAGCAGAGCAGAATCAGGTTTATTATCTGTTGTGAAATCTGTTGTTTTGTACAACAGTGAACTGCAATACATAAAATATACTATAAATTATAATGATATATATATATAATATACATAAATGCTGAAGGTAAATAAATATTGGAAAATAGTACATTTGTAAAATAGTGAGGGAACATTCATGGGTTAATTGTTCATTCAGAAACTTGATTGCGGCAGTTGGGGGAACTGCACTAGTTGGTGGGGTTGGGGCAGGAGAGGAAGCTGAGGTGGAGAGTGAACACTTCACATAATGTATATCACAGAAATCCAAAAGGTAAAGCCTATTGCATGAACTCTGCAGGTAAATATGAACCATATTCCCGGTCTCTCTCAACATACATTCCAAGAAGATTTAAATCTGCAAAAAAATGGTCCATTAAAAGTGTGAAGAATATCATAGAAAGGCAATGGAATCTGAATTGAACAATTTTGAAGTGGATTCGAGGGCAGATGTCCTGGGTGCAGTAAATTGATTTTGCAGTTATGTTTGGCTTTGTAAGTGTGTGTGTGTGTGTGTGTGTGTGTGTGTGTGAGAGAGAGAGAGAGAGAGAGCAGGTGGAACTAAAGGGAGGTGCTGAGCAGGTAAAGAGAATAGAAGGGATAAAAGAGAGACAGAATGGCGAAATGGAAAAAGAGAGAAGAGGAAGGAGGAGAAATGACTTGAAGTTGAAGTCAGAGAAATCGATGTTCAGGCCGTCAGAATGGAGGTGGTCGATGGAATATGAGATGTTGCTCCCAAAAGTTGACAGTGGCCTCATCGTGGCCATGGACAGACATATTGGAATGGGAGTGAGAAGTAGAATAAAAATGATGACCTTTGGTGGTGGATGGAGCAAAGAAGTTAATAAAGTCATTCACAAAGCTCTCTTAGGACTCACATAGAGCACTTGATATGGTTCTGGGAATTGCTCATTAGGAACACGTCATAGACTTAAAAAGTTCCCAGTACAGGACAGTACTGGGAATTAGGTATTTCAAATATGTGTACAGATCAGAAAAACAGCAATAGTTGACATTGGAACAGATAAGTCTAGGGGAGAACTAATGGATGTAAACAAAATCACCAGAAGCTGCAATATATACTGTCAGAAATTGTTTCTTCTGACAAATGGATTGGTAAATAGAGTTCATATGAAATACTGTCCTTTGCGAAAGTCTTAGGCACATAGATACAGCTAGGGTGCCTAGGACTTTTGCACAGAACTGTAGTGTAGTAATTTTCTGTATTGCACTGTACTGCTGTCGCAAAAAAAAACAACTTTCATGACATATGTGAGTGAAGAGAAACCTGATTCTGATATAGGTCTCTATTGTGGACTGTGAGTGGGAAGGGAACAGGGAACGGTTGGGAAAAGTGAAGGGAGAAAGTTGCCTGAAAGTTGCCTCACAGGTAGATAGGGTAGTTAAGAAAGCTTATGGGGTGTTAGGTTTCATAAATCGAGGGATAGAGTTTAAGAGCCGTGATGTAATGATGCAGCTCTATAAAACTCTGGTTAGGCCACCCTTGGAGTACTGTGTCCAGTTCTGGTCGCCTCACGATAAGAAGGATGTGGAAGCATTGGAAAGAGTACAAAGGAGATTTACCAGGATGCCGAATGGTTTAGAGAGCATGGATTATGATCAGAGATTAAGAGAGTTAGGGCTTTACTCTTTGGAAAGAAGGAGGATGAGAGGAGACATGATAGAGATGTACAAGGTATTAAGAGGAATAGACGGAGTGGATAGCCAGCACCTCTTCCGCAGGGCACCACTGCTCAGTCCAAGAGGACATGGCTTTAAGGTAAGGGGAGGGAAGTTCCAGGGGGATATTAGAGGAAGGTTTTTTACTCAGAGAGTGGTTGGTGCGTGGAATGCACTACCTGAGTCAGTGGTGGAGGCAGATACACTAGTGAAGTTTAAGAGACTACTAGACAGGTATATGGAGGAGTTTAAGGTAGGGGAGTTATATGGGAGGCAGGGTTTGAGGGTCGGCACAACATTGTGGGCCGAAGGGCCTGTAATGTGCTGTACTATATGTTCTATGTTCTATGAGAGGGGAGGGAGCAATGATCAATAAACTAATTGCTTGGAATTATTCCTTCCAGCACAATTGGATGGTAGATTTACACATTGGACAAATAAGGGAATCACCTCATACTGTACAATATCCTCCATTAAGGGTCTGGAGCTCTCTCAACAACTCACAGAAACATATCCCTTAGAGAGACAAGACTTCTTTAGATATCTTCAACTAAGACAGTATTTTAATAATAATATTAAAACTATTGGAGACAGAGGGTTAAGTCTGATTAATATATTCATTGATGTGTATAAAGGTAATATTAAAAAGACACTGATAACCAGGATTTACTTGATTTTACAATCGAGCAGGGAGGGGTCTCTCCACAATGTATGTTAAATCAAAATGGGAGAAAGAAGCTGACATAAAATTGACAGAAGATGATTGGTTAAACATATGCAGAACACATTTGACTACTTCAAGCTCAGGTCTCTGGAGGAAATTCACCTGGATGAATACCTTAAGATTTTCCATAATGCCAAAAATAAAGAGGTTACAAAGTAACAGACCTGAACAAGGTCAATGTTGGAGAATGTGTGAAAGTATGTTGGCTGATCATTTTCATATTTTCTGGGAGTTTCCAAAGACTTTGCTTTATTGGTTAAATGTGGTAACAGAGATCAGCCCAGAGATTAATTTTGACTTTAATGTTATTTATTTGGGTAATGTACCAAATGGGCTCAAAAAGCATGAAAGATATTTGCTACAAATACTACCAGCAGCCAGTAAGAAAGAGATTACCAGGAAATGGCTAAGCAAAGAGTGTCCTACAGTCCTGTAATAGATAGAAATAGTTCAAGAAACTTATGTCATGGAACAATTGACTTTCTCTCTGAGATAGGCCACTAAAAAATTTGAAAGATACTGGGAAAATTGGACCTTTTATTTGAGCCTGAAATAATTTCTTCACTGTACATTTACTTGGTTTTATTTCTTCTTATGAGGGAACCTGCAGAATGGACTTTAAATTTATGGATCTTAAGGTCCCCTGAGACTTTAAAGGACAATTATGGACATAAGAGTTTAGTTAACCTTCATACAGCAACGTAACCCACTTCTCTATTCAATTTTTCTATTATAAGATAAGGATTTTACTTCACCTATGATGACTCTGTCTGGCTGTTTGTTTTTATCCTGTTTGTTCTGTTATTGGCAAAACAATAAAAACAAAGTTAAAAAAAAACTAATTGTTTGGAATCAAATGACCTTGCCTAATGTCTCAGGGACGTTTGTGTCTGCACCTGTGCCACTCCCCATCCCTGACACACTTTGCCACCTGTCCCACAGCTCTCCCTCCCCACTCCCAACATCTTTTGCTCCCGCCAGATTTACAAACTCGCTCTCCACTCTATGTTGACAAATACAGTACTGTGCAAATGTCTTAGTCACTCTAGTTATATAAGTAAGTCTAACCCTTCTGCACAGTTCTGTAACTGCAAAGAGAATGAAAGGATAATAAGGAAAAGCATTTTCTTGTGGAGGCTTGGTAAGATGTAGGGCTTGCTTTCGTGGAAATGGATCTGATAAGGTCATTGAAAATATAATTGGGCATGTATGGTAAGATAATTAATTAGAAGCATACAATGGAAAATAAAGGAGTGTGGGACAGGATTGTACTGCTCTTTCGAGGTTGGCTGAATGAAAACAACATTAAATAAATAATTTGAGCTGTCGTCATGACAAAAAAAATGTTATGAGAATGGAAAAAATAAAGGAATTAGTCTTAGAAAAGAAGGATCCCTGGAAAGATTGATGTATTCCAGGGAACAAATTGTTTATATCCTAGGGGCTTGAATCGTGACTTCAGGGGCAATGGGTGCACGGGACTTCACTTTTGGAATTTTGTAGATTTAAGAATAGTCCAAGCAGATCAGAAGGTAGCAAATATAATTCTGCTATTAAAGAAAGGAGAAGAGAAAGAAAGCAGATAGGCTTTGGGAAGATGATCCCCAAAGTTTCCAATATTTTCATTGCCAATTCATTCAAAATGTTGGTAAATTTGGGTCTTTCAGATTTATGTATCACTTCTCAAGCTTATTAGTACAATTTATTTAATAATACTACATTTTTTACTCATTTGCTCTTGAACCTTGGTGCTCCAGTACTTCTGGAAGGCTTTTCACATATTCCCTTGTGTTACCTGGCCAAATTATTGGTTAATTCCTCTGCAATTTCCTTATTTACCATTCTACATCCCTCCTTCTCTGAACATGAGGGGCTCCAAATTTTCCTCACTGACCTTCATATATACCTACAGAAGCTCTTACAAACAGTTTTTATGGTTCTTCCCAGTTTACCATCATTTTCTACCATATGTTCAATTTCTTGGTCAACATTTTCTCCCCGCAACACACCGCCTGATTTCTGATCTCTGAGACCTCATCTATGCCCCATCCAGAGGGGTCCCATTTTCAATATTGACTCCAAGAATCCCAACTATGGATGATACTCATGTCCATAAATTCCAAAAGCTGAAATCTTGGTTCTAATGGAACCAATGTATGAAACTCGCACCACCAGGTCCAAGAACAGTTACTACCCCTCAACCATCAGGCTCTTGAACAAAAGAGGACAACTACACTCATTGTATTTCTGGTGTTCCCACAACCAATGATTTCACTTTAAGGACTTGTTATCTTGTTATTTCATGCTCTTGTTATTTGTTGCCATTATTAATATTTGCATTTGCAGTTTGTTTTTCATTTATCCTGTTTGCAGTTACTGTTCTATAGATTTGCTGAGTATGCCCACAGGAAAACGAACCTCAGGGTTGGATGGGTCTACATTATGATAATAAATTTCACTTTGAACTTTGAATTCATTATCCTAATCCAAAGCCCAGTGTCTGTATTCCCCAAGAGCCAAAGCATTCTCATGATAAGGTTCCCATTGTGGACAAAACATTCCTGGCTTGTGTGTGGGGATAGAACTCAGTACTGCTGAAGAATGGCATCCATTTTTAGTGGGTTCCAGTTAATTGGGACATTGGTTGATCAGGGCAACTCTTATTTGGGACAACTGTTAAAGAACAGAAACCAATCAAGAAAATAGCTTGGATTCCCTTTGTTTACTTGGGACGCCCAAGCAGCTTAATTGGGACAGGACTCTGTTGTGGAACAGTTTCTAATTAGCATCAGTCGCGTGCACTTGCACGGCCATTATAAACTACACCGCGCTTAGAGAGAACAGTTTTAAAATAGTGTCTCATATGTGTTTGTGTTCAAAGAGTGACGGTTTATGGTCACTGATAGTTGTCAAAAAAAGTCAAGCAAGAAGACAATGCAGAACTGGTTTGCTCACTGCAGTTTCAAACACTCAGGCTTGAGATGCCATAATCACCTGGGAGTGAAAATAAAATAATTTCAATACTTCAACAAGGTAGGGACTAAGAAAAATTTGAAGGTATCAGCAATCATCTTGGATGTTATAATAAAAATAAAGACTTGGAAAACACTATCATTGAAAGCATTTTATGACGGCAGTCCATTATAGGAGTCTGCACTGGTTTTGTTCATTTACATTCAATTAAAAGAACACGTCAGCATACACTGGATGAATCCCTCTGTCAATAACTATTAGGAATGTATACACATTTTAAAAATACTGTACTAGTGTAGGTAATGTTCTAATGTGTTCTGTATTACATCTAAATATATAATTTGGTGTTGACTTAAATGGTAGTTTGTCTTGTTTCTACCTTTTTAACTATTTTCAAGAAACTTTGACTAACTGGAGCAGCCACTTAATAGGCCAAAATGTACTGGTCCCAATGTGTCCCAATTAACCAGAACCCACTGTACTTCAAATCTGGCTCAAAAACTATATCCTAACTATTGCTGGCATCTCTGGTCTGGCCACTTCATTCGAACTGGACGGAAAAGTAAAAGGAGGAAATTGACTTCTGTTAATTCAGAGTCAGAATCACATTTATTGTCACTGGAGTAAGTCATGAGATTTGTTGTTTTGTGGCAGCAGTTCAGTGCAAGTCGAAAAGGGTGATGAATACAGGACTGAGTGTGTTATATTTTAATGGATGCATTAGACGGAATAAGATAGATTATCTTGTAGCACAGTTAGGGATTCATACGTAGGTATCATGGAGTCATGACTGAAATAAAGAACATAGTCAGGAGCTCTGCAACCAAGGATACACATTATATTGAAAGAACAGGCAGGATGGCAGAATGGGTGGCTCTGTTGGTAAAAAGTGAAATGAAATCCTTAGAAAGAGGTGACATGCCGAGTTCTTGAGGAGGGAGTTAAGAAACTGCAAGGGTAAAATGACACTGATGGGAGTTATATTCCATCCTCCGAATATTTGCCAGGTTGTGGGGTACAAATTACAATGGGAGTTAGAAAATGCTTGTATAATGCTGGAGAGGTAGCAATGGGGGACAAAGAAATGGTGGATGAATTGAGTAAGTATTTTAAGTCATTATGAAACACACTAGCAGTATGCCGGTAGTTTGAAAGCGTCAGGGGACAGAACAGAACGCAGTTGCTATTAGGGAGAAGGTTGGGAAGATGTTGGAGTCGACCTTTAAAGATGAGGCCTTAAGGTACTTGGAGGCACATGATGAAAATTAACCAGATGCTAGGAAATGTTCTTTCCTTGTTTTTTTTGGCTATCTGGAGGGTATAAATTTCAGAGTTGTACATGGTTTGATAATGAACAAAATTCCAGGAAGCAAGTGTGTAGTCAGATGGCCTTGATGTGAAGAAACTTCGAGAAGGGGAACAAGTCCATTTTGCTACTTAAAGTGTCTATTAATTGCGTATTAAAGCTTTGAGGAAGACTGAGAGATTGGGATGAATACAGAAGCCAGCGAGAGTTACAGCACAGACTGCCTGCTTTTTGATCGCTGCCGGAGAAGGAACCTGTGAGTGGCCTATCACTGTGTTACTCACTGTGGCAGGCGGGTAGGTCTCTCTGCCTCATGTGGTGTCCCTCTCTTTAGCGGTATTGTAAGACAGTAGCGTGGTTCTGTGTTAATGGACTGGACTATTGCGGTTATGGACTGCAGATGTTTTCAGACTTACAGCTTCTATATTCTGTGTTTTTATATCGCCTGTTCCTTTTCTGTTTTGTTGTGCGAGGGAAGGGGGTTTGGGGGGGGGGGTTTGATGTTCTGTTAGTTTTTTGTGGGGGGGTGGGGTTGTTTTTTGGGGGTTGATGTTCCTGTTCTGTTTTGTGGGGGGGGAGAGGGATTTTGGAGGGAGGGGGGGTTTATGATCGGGATGCCACTCTTTTTCATACGGGGGGGGTGGGTTTGATGTTTCTCTCTGAACAACCTTCATGTTCTTTCTTTCGTGGCTATCTGGAGAAGGTGAATTTCCAAGTTGTATATGGATACATACTTTGATAATAAATTAATCTTTGAACCTTTGACTCTTTGAAAAGTTCTAACATGAGATGTAGAAGTAAGTGTGGATGGAAATCACTCAATTCTTCACCATTATTAATAATCATAGTCATAGAAATGTACAGCACAGAAAGAGGCCCTTTGACCCATCTAGTCCCTGCTGAACCATTTAAAATGCCTACTCCCATTGACCTGCACCGGAACCATAGCCCTCCATACCCCGACTATCCATTCATTTATTCAAACTTCTCTTAAACGTTGAAGTTGAGCTCATATGCACCACTTATGTTAGCAGCTCATTCCACACTCTCACAACACTGATTGAAAAACTTCCCCTTGAACCTCACACTTTTCACCCTTGACCCAGCCAACCTCAGTGCATTTACCCTATCTATACCTCTATACATAATTTTGAATACCCCTATCAAATCTCTTCTCAATCTTCTATGTTCAAGATTAAATTCTAGCCTTTTTTATTCTTTCCTTATAGCTCAGGTCCTCCAGACCTGGCAACATCGTTCTAAATTTTCTCTGCATTCTTTCAACCTTATCTACATCTTTCATGTAGTTAGGTGACCAAAACAATATTCCAAATTAGGCCACACCAGTGTCTTATGCTACTTCAACAGAACATCCCACTAATCCCAATAATAGGAATTGTGCTCTGGTCACTTCCTTTATGAGGGATTTAAAATTCAAATCTCAATCAAGGAGAACACCTCTGGCTTCCTACCTCTGATTTTACAAGAGGAGCTAAGTTCCAAAGTTCATCAAAAAGTTTATCTCTTTTGGCTTTGGAACTTGCATAAAGTATTTCTTTGTTATGTTCATTTAGTTTTAGAAAAGTATTGCTCAACCATTTGCTTATTGCAGCTGTACTAGAGATCAGAGAAGATAATGTATCCAACTTCAGGCTCATCTGAGATATACAATTATGTGTCAAACTGTGGAAATCAAGTTTATGCTTTCTAATGATGTCTGCTGAAGTGTTACCATTAGATAACGCTTAAATATTCCAATATGTTAAATCTACATGTTTACTAAATTTTCAAGGCATTCATTTAAGTTTTAATTTAAAAATATCAAAAAAAAAATGCCAGAAACTCTTTGCAGTTCAGGCAGCATTTGTGGAAAGAGAAACAGTTAATTTTTCAGTTCCAACATTTTACATCAGAATGGAGGATCTCAGATCCAATGTTATTTACATTTTATATCTCCATCAACAAAATTCTGGATTCAAGTATGTAAGTGTACTGCATAACTGAAAATTACTATAGTGTTCCTGCCATTGATTGGTCCATTAATTGCCATATTTACCTTCATTAACCTGAAACAGTAACAGGACCTACAGAGAGACCAATCATTAGTTTGGAGTTGAATCTGCAGTGACTCCTTACTGAAATACTTCAGAACTCAGGCAGAATTATCTATTCTGGGGCAATGTGGATGCCTTCAACTCACTCCCAACAGATCAGGTACCCTGGCATCACACACAAAATGCTGGTGGAACTCAGCAGTCCAGGCAGCATCTATGGAAAAAAGTACAGTTAACATTTTGGGCTGAGACCCTTCAGCAGGACTTCTTTCCATAGATGCTGCCTGGCCTGCTGAGTTACTTCAGCACTTTGTGCGTGTTGCTTGGATTTTCAGCATCTGCAGATTTTCTCTTTGTGAGTTTAGGTACCCGGTGGTCATCCTATAGCAAGGCCTTCAAGCCAATGACTTTGAAAGATCATGTCCTGGATCTGCTGAGTTCCAACTGGATTGGCACATGCTTCTTGACACTTGTACCCAGCTGCTGAGTGTCGATAAGAAGCAAGACCTCAACAGAATGACCTTTCTCCTTTCTCCCCACCATCCATTTCCTTTCTAATTGTGACCTCTAGTGGCAGAAAGGGGGACTGCATGGGACCATTTTGGAAACATTGATCAAGTCTTTTGGGTCTTAACCCAAAGTACATTAATCTCAACCTGTTGGAGTCCATTCTGAATGAATCCTATTGGACATGCGTTGGAGTCTACTAGAACAACTATGCAATTTCAGTGCCACATTTGTGTACGTTATTCACATTCTCTAATAAAATATCTCTGAGAAGAGAATCGGGACTACACTGAATATAGAGTTGACCATCCACCAGGCAATCATCCAGCAGTCAACTATCGAGGACGTCTTAAAAGGTGGTGCCTTGAGAAGGCAGCATCCATCATTAAGGACACTCACCTGCAAGAACATGTCCTCTTCTTGTTACTACCGTGAGGGAGGATGTACAATATTTCAGGGATGAAATCAGAAGTTTGTTTCTATTATTATATCTTTCAAACAAGCACAGTGAGCTTAAATGCTGCAAGCTCTGATCACCTATATTGAGTTGTTAATGGAGAATTGATTTTAAAACTGCCTTTGTGATCTACATTCGAAAACCATTTTATACCTGTTTCTGAAGTTCATTGCCCAACAAATTGTGCACTATTGCTTGGAGCATCTTTGTAATCCACTGCAAAAGGCAGAATCTCCTGGTGGAAACTCATTTCAATTTGACTTTCTGTTCCCATTCTGACATGCCTGTCCATGGCCATCTCTACTGCCACAATGAGTCCAAACTCAGGTTGGAGGAGCAATACCTCATTTGGGTAGCCTCAAACCTGATGCTATGAACATCGATTTCTCAAACTTCCAGTAATTTCTCCTCCTCCCTTTCCGTCTTGTTCCATAGCACATTCTGGTTACCCTCTCACCCTTTTCCTTCTCCTCTTGCCGAACACTTCCTAGAACACTAGTACACTACAGCACAGTACAGGCCCTTCAGCCCTCGATGTTGTGCCGACCCATATATTCCTTAAAAAAAGTACTAAACCCACACTACTCTGTAACCCTCTATTTTTCTTTCATCCATGTGCCTGTCCAAGAGGCTCTTATATACCCCTAATATTTTAGTCTCCACCACCATCCCTGGCAAGTCATTCCAGGCACCCACAACCCTCTGTGTTAAAAAACTTACCCCTGATGTCACCCCTAAACTTCCCTCCCTTAACTTTGTGCACATGCCCTCTGGTGTTTGCTATTCATGCTCTGGGAAACAGGTACTGACTATCCACCCTATCTATGCCTTTCATAGTCTTGTAGACCTCTATCAAGTCTATCAAGTCCCCTGTCATCCTTCTACGCTCTAAGGAGAAAAGTCCCAGCTCTGCTAACCTTGCCTCTGGTTCCCCACCTCCTTCCCTTCATTCCACGGTCTATTGCCCTCTTCTATCTGATTCCTCCTTTCTCAGCCCTTTACATCTTCTGTCTGTCAACTCCCAGCTTCTTACATCACTCCGCCCTCCCACTTGCCCACCGGCCGGCTTGTACTCCTTCCCCTGCCCCCGCCTTCTTGTTCTCACTCTCTTGCCTTTCCTTTCCAGACCTCTTGAAGGGTCTTGGCTTAAAATATTGAGGCCCCCTCCAAAGGTGTTGCCTGACCTGTTGAGTGCCACCCCCAGCATTTCGTGTCTGTTGCTACTATAGTGAAACTAAGATCATCCCTTTGTTCATAAATCTGATGTTCAACATTTGAATCATCAGCTTCTGATTATAGCGGTCCAAGGCCCCGGTTCATCTCCTCCCACTGGCACACTGGAGCCCCAGTTCTGGCATTCCCTTTAAGCTCAGCAGGGTCACGGCTCCATGTTTCCCCTTAAACCCACCTGGTTTCACCCCCACCATGCTCCTTTGAAACCCATTGCAACCTTGCCACTGTGCTCCTTTGAAAATTACCAGGTTTACTATGACATTATGTCTCTTTTTTAAAGAGTGAATTAAAAATGTACTGGAGTGGTAACAAAAATAACATCCCATTGCACAGAACACAGAGATGAGGAGGAATTTGAGCCAAAGGATGGAGAATCTATTGAATTCATTACTACAGACAGAGGCCAAGTGATCAGGTATATTTAAAGCAGAGAGTGAAGGGTGTTAAAGGTTATAGGGAGAGGGCAGGAGAACAGGGTTGAGAGGGAAAATAAATCAGCCATGTTGGAATGGCAGAGCAGAACTGATGGGCTGAATGGCCTAATTCTGCTCTTAAGTCTTATTGGTTCTCTGGTCTTATGGTATCCACGTGGTCATGGAGCTAATGAGCAAATTCTGCATAAACAGCACTGAAGATCAGCAGCTGAACCCTCATACCCGGTGCTATGAAGCATCAGGACTAACTGCTGCATTATTAACTTCAGAGACTTCTTGTGTGGGGCTGAATGTCAGGGCCATCTAATATTGCAAAGCTGTGATAATTCAACGGTTTAATTCAACGGTGGACCAGATCCAATGAAACTAATGGCATAAGTCTGCTCCTATGCTTTAAGGTCTTGTGATCACAATGGAGTTTTTACTGTGGTAGGGAGATATGTTGATAGTTTTTTAACCGCATGTGTGGATGAATGAACAACTACTTCCTGTAGGGCAGGATGTGAAAGACTCAACCAGCCAGGAGCCTGGCAAGGGAGCAAACAGGAAGCCCCACTGTTGCTACCACAATCTTAAACTTGCAACATGTTGCTGATGCCTGAGATATAAAACAAGCCAATTTCCTGCAGTGTAGACTCCGGTTTGTAAATAGCCCCTACGTTTGTGTGTGAAAAAGAATAAGAGAGACCACAACTGAAAAAAACAACGATGAGGAAAGGGAACTGGGCAGGAAAAGGAAAGAAAGGAAAAGAGGGGAATGTGAGAGGACAAAATTGTAGAACTTAGCCACTTTCTTCTTCTTCTAAAGGCATCACCCCCACTAGGCCTCTGACAGCAACACCAGAGTCCTCTGCCCTGGACAAGTCTTTCGAATTACCCCCAGATGTAGCCCCTCTCTGAAGATCCTTCCTCTCTGAGAGATGAGATCTTTGGAGCTCTGTTGGTGTTTCTGTAGCTCTGGGTTTTTGCAGGATGGGGTTACCAACCCCATGCCCAACCCTCCCCCTTTTGCAGCCAGGCTTGGGACTGCCCATGGCTGAGTTAATTTAACCATGTGATCAGATTAAAATAAAATATGATTGCAACTGCACTGAAAAGCTAATCTTCAAAGTTCATAAAAAAAATAATAACTAGAAGCGCAGTAATAATATGTGACCATCTAATATTCTTTGCCAGCAGTCCATCAAATTGGCTGGTAATCTGTCTGATCCAGTGACTACATGCCATCCCTCACCAAGCATGTTTCTGAGCAAAGGCACTTCTATTAATATCACTCTCCAACACTGCTGCTGAAACCTCTGTCCATACCCCTCTTGCATCCAAACACGTTCACTACAATATTTCTTGTCAGCCAAGATCCTCTTCTCTCCATTAACTCCAATTCAATCAAAATCCATTTGTCCATTTCCTTCCCTAGTTCTACTTCAATTTTCTCCTGTCTTTACCGATTTGCATCATTTCTGGTTTAACAATGTTCAACGTCAAACTTAATGTCCTGACTTTGATTTTCAAATCCCTCTCTGACCTTAGCTCAATCTCTCTCCAGCACAGGGCTTCTCAGCCTGGGGTCCACGGGCTCCTTGCTTAATAGCATTGGTTTATGATATAAAAAGTTTGGGAACCCCTGCTCTATCTTTGAATGCTGCATTATTGAGTTTACCAACCACGGCCCTCTGTGTTATTCAATTTCTACAACTCTCCTTGACTTCATTAGGAACAGACAAATTAGGAAAGTGTTTAATTGGAGTTAAGGGGAAATATGAGAAAAGAAAACCTTACAAAAGGTTAAAAAAAACTAGGTAATGATAGAGATCTAGAAGACTTTAAGGCTAGCATGAAGGAGTTTAAGAATGAAATTAGGAGAGCCAGAAGGGGCCATGAGAAGGCCTTGGCAGGCAGGATTAAGGAAAAACTCAAGGCATTTTGCAAGGATGTGAAGATTAAGAGGATAAGGCGTGAGAGAATAGGACCTATCAAGTGTGACAATGGAAAAGAGTGTATGGAACCAGAAGAGATGGCAGAGGTACTTGATGAATACTTTGCATCAGTATTCACTACGGAAAAGGATCTTGGCAATTGTAGGGATGACTCACAGCAGACTGAAAAGCTTGGGCATATAGACATTAAGAAAGAGGATGTGTTGGAGCTTTTGAAAAGCTTCAAGCTGAATAAATCCCGGGACTGTTTGAGATGTACTCCAGGCTACTGTGGGAGGTGAGGGAGGAGATTGCTGAGCCTCTGGCAATGATCTTTGCATCATCAATGGGAACGGGAGAGTTTCCGGAGGATTGGAGGGTTGCCAATGTTCTTCCCTTGTTCAAGATAGGGGGTAGAGATAGCCCAGAAAATTATGGATCAGTGAGTCTTACTTCAGTTGTTGCTAAGTTGATGGAGAAGATCCTGAGAGGCAGGATTTATGAATATTTGGAGAGGCAACATTAGGAATAGTCAGCATGGCTTTGTCAAAGGCAGGTCGTGCCTTACAAGCCTGATTTGAATTTTTTGAGGATGTGACTAAACACGTTGATGAAGGAAGAGCAGTAGGTGTTGTGTATATAGATTTCAGCAAGGCATTTGATAAGGTACCCCATGCAAGGCTTATGGAGAAAGTAAGGAGTCATTGGATCCAAGGGATTATTGCTTTGTGGATCCAGAACTGGCTTGCCCACAGAAGGCAAAGAGTGGTTGTAGACGGGTCATATTCTGCATGGAGGTCGGTGACCAGTGGTGTGCCTCAGGAATCTGTTCTGGGACCCTTACTCTTCGTGATATTTATAAATGACCTGGATAAGAAAATGGAGGGATGAGTTAGTAAATTTGCTAATGACACAAAGGTTGGGGATGTTGTAGATAATGTGGAAGGTTGTCAGAGGTTACAGTGGGACATTGATAGGATGCAAATCTGGGCTGAGAAGTGGCAGCTGGAATTCAACCCTGATAAGTGTGAGGTGGATCATTTTGGTAGGTCAAATATGATGGCAGAATATAGTAATAATGATAATGGAGTGTGTGTGTGTGTGTGTGTGTGTGTGTGTGTGTGTGTGTGTGTGTGTGTGTGTGTGTGTGTGTGTGTGTGTGTGTGTGTGTGTGTGTGCGTGCGTGTGTGTGTGTGTGTGTGTGCGTGTGTGTGTGTGTGTGTGTGTGTGTGTTCGATAAATCTGCAAGCATGCAGCAAGTATAAAAGATCACAAATGTTTGATCACGAGATGGGAAACTTACATAGTGACATTATTAGCACATGCAAACATTGCCAGGGTTATACTGAATCAGCAGTAAACCCCTGGTTCAGCTTCCGAATAGGCAGGAAATGTGTGTAAAATAATCAGTAAAGTGCTTTCTTATGCAAAGTTTATGTACAAATATCAGGCACATTTTTTTTCAATGGTTCAATGGTTTAATATCAGAGAATGTATACAGTATACAACCTGAAATCCTTACTCTTTGCAGACATCCATGAAAGAGAAAGGAAAACAAACCCAAGGAATGGATGACAGAAAGCATTGAACCCCAAAGCACTCCTCCCATGCAAACACAGCAGCAAAAGCATCAACCCTTCCCCCACCATTTGAGCCATCAGCTCCACCTCCCACCACGCAAGCAATAACAAAACCCCCAGAGACCATGGTCTAGAGTCCATTGAAAACTACTGTCCACCCCATACTTTGTCATCTCCTTTCCCTCACTCGCAAGGGATACAGAGGTATCACTCCTGCCACTGCGAGAGATGAAATAAACAGCTCACTGTTTCGATGTTACGACCTGCCCTGTCGCGTGAATGGATTCCCTCAACTCGAGGACCAGCAGCCTCTAATCCAATTTCTAGGTTGTTGCACATATTTTTTTTTTACAAAGTGTGAAACTAATAAATACTGGTAATCAGCAGGCAATTGACATGCAAGCCCATGAAATGCAGAAGTGTTGAGGAAACCAGAAAACTCAAGGAAACCCACAGTCACGAGCTCCAGATGGGCAACCCCAGAGGTTAGGATTGAACCAAGATCAGTAGAACTGTGAAGAAGCAAGTCTACCAATCGCACCATGCCACCCCCAAGTTAACGTCTGAAATTTAGAGATGTTTATGAATACTAAGGGAGCTTGCACAGGTTTAATCATTGAGCAAGAGAGTGACAAGTGGTGTCAGTCCTGAACTTATTGAAAGTTAGAACAGACTTTAGAAGCTACACAAATTATTCTTGTCTTTACTTCTTAACAATATTTTTGTAATAATCAGTGCTAATCCAAATCAATTCTGAACAGAATTTTTGAGATTATAGTAGTTTTTGTGTTTGTACTATGTAATTATTGAAGATATGGTTGGGCTGAGTTCTCTAATCTTGGCAATTTACTGGCTAGCATTTTATTACCATGTGAGGAGACATCTTCAGGGCACTGTTGATTATGATGTGTCTCCAAATGCTTGGCCTTTATATAATTTTCAATCAGCTGATTGGATGTAATTTTGGAAATTTGTCTGTGAAGTGGGAAGGAAATCTCATCGCTGATTGTTTGTGTGGTGAACTTTGTGTATTACGATTTGGAATTTTTGCCCACATTGGCTTGTAAATAGGATCGAGGTCTCTGTGTTTGTTTACAGAATTGTTTGCAGAAAGTCATGCCTCTAGGAGTTCCTTTGCAAGCCGTGTGTTGGCTTGTGCCATGACTTTTACTGAGGTACCAGCTGAATTTGTGCTCCTCTTCATCTTCATGGGTGGAGACTAGGGAGAGTTGGTCATGCTATTATATAGCTAGATGATTGTCATGGAACCCTGTGGATAGTTTTCTCCCAGTTTGGCCAATGTAATGTTTGCTGCAGACCCTGCATTGGATTTTTAAAAGCATATTGGTCTTGTCTAGTAGCTTGGTTTATTCTTTTGACCTGCAAGTACTCTCCTCAATGCTGCTATTGGCTGATGTATGATAGAATTCAATGTTCTTGGAGCAGTTGGACTGTCATTTCCAAAATATTTCAAATACCTGGAAGGCAACTCGTTTGGTCGCTTCTTGGTTGGTGTGTTGTCAACCTCATAGGCATCTTCATATGAAATTCTGTGGGCATCTATTTAGTGTGAATACTTCAAAGAGATGTCTCTCCTCTTTATCCTTTAGTTCCACTGTGCTGCAGCAAGTCTGCACTTTAGGGAGGTTTGATACAGCTCATCTTGTGTGCATTTGGTGGCTGCTGTGATCATTTAGGATCTGATCTGCATGTGTTCCCTTATGAAGTTTCCAAAGTGCCATCTGTGTTTCTACTGACAAACACATCCACGAATGTTAGTTTCACCTCAATCTCTGTTTCCATTCTGAACTTAATATCGTCGAATACATCGTTGATAAGTTCTATCAATTTTGCTGCAGTTTACTATGACAAAGGCTTCATCAACGTAATGAACCCAAATTTTAGAATTTATAATTGGCAACACTGCCTTTTCCATGATGTGCTCCTTATGAACCCAGAGCTGAGCAAATCCATTAGTGTCCCTTTCAGCTGTTTGTAAAGCATGCTGTTAAATTCAAAGTAGGAGCATAAGCAGAATTCTGCCAGTTTGCATATGCTATCTTTATTTAATCTCCCTTTGTTCGGCCTTTCTTTGGGGAGCAGTTCTATTAGAGTTTCTTTGGTTAGGCTAAGATCGAAGAAGGTGAACATAGAAGTGACATCAAGCAAGATCATTGTTTCGTTCTCATGTATTCAAACGTTGTCCAGTTTGTCCAAGAACTGTTGCACATTATTTATTGAGTATTCATTTCCTGCTATTAGATATTGAAGCCGATGCCATGCTAAGTTGTAAGTGGGGGAATCCAGTAATGATACAATCGGGCATAGGGGTGTTCCTGCTTTATGAACCTTGGGAAGACTATAGAATTGCGCAATAGTAGCACTGTTTGCCGTCATTCTTCAACACTCGTCTTTCATGACTTGTTGCAGGCTCTGAAGCTGTTTCAACTAACTGTGTGTTTTGTTGGCTAACTTGGTACAAATGCTATATAGACAAAGCGGGAATCGAACACCTATTGGTGATCACTGACACTGCAACATGATTGCACTAACCACTGAGCTACTGTACGTGCATCTCATTGTGACCATGTGGAAATCCAGGTGTTCTACTTACCCCTACGTTGTACAGATGGTTGATGGGCTGCTCATTATATTATCATATGGGAAAAGCAAAATACTCAAAGGAAAATTGAAGGGCACATAACCAGCACTTCGTAGGGGGCTGTGACTGTAATTTCAGTTTCAATGACTCTGCCATTCATGTTCTGTGTATTATTCATTTACTTTTTTAATTATATGCATGATTTATTCTTTTTTTTGCAGATTGAATATTTGATGGATTTTGTTGTGCGGCTTTTATGTTGGATTCTATAGTGTTTCTTTATTTTGTAGCTGCCTGCAAGAAGATCAATCTCAGGGTTGTATATGGTATACATACTTTGATAAATGATGTACTTTGAACTTCGAACTTTGATGTGAGTATTTACTTTCAAGTGTTTATCTCTTGGAAATAAGAGTCAAATCTCTATTCTGTCGCTACCATCTCTTCATGCCCAATACTTTATGGCCCAGCACAATTAACCTACTTTTTGAGTTAGGCAGAATTTACAAAATGCTGTTGCAGATACAGATAACAGGTTATAAATTCAGTGAAATGGATACAAATTTGATCAAGGATTCAAAAAAATGCATCTATATTTCACTCCATGAATTTAATGTTATCTTTTCTCTAAGACACAGGGAAATAAATTGGTTTTTCTTAAATAGATAGGACTGGACCCAGGGTTGAGATTTTTGATTGGAGAAAGGCTAACTTTGAGGAGATGCGAAAGGATTTAGAAGGAGTGGATTGGGACAATTTATTTAATGGGAAGGATGTAATAGAGAAATGGAGGTTATTTAAAGGTGAAATTTTGAGGGTACAGAATCTTTATGTTCCTGATAGGTTGAAAGGAAAGGTTAAAAGTTTGAGAGATCCATGGTTTTCAATGGATATTGGAAACTTGGTTTGGAAGAAGAGAGATATCTACAATAAATATAGGCAGCATGGAGTAAATGTGGTGCTCGAGAAATATAAAGAATGTAAAAAGAATCTTAAGCAAGAAATTAGAAAAGCTAAAAGAAGGTATGAGGTTGCTTTGGAAATAAGATGAAAATAAATCCAAAGGGTTTCTACAGTTATATTAATAACAAAAGGATAGTGAAGGATGAAATTGGTCGCTTAGAGAATCAGTGTGGACAACAATCTGTGGAGCCAGAAGAGGTGGGGAGATTTTGAACAATTTCTTTTCTTCGGTATTCACTAAGGAGAAGGCTATTGAATTGTGTAAGGTAAGGGAAACAAGTAGGGTAGTTATGGAAATTATGATGATTAAAGAAGAGGACGTACTGGCGCTTTTAAAGAATATAAAGGTGGATAAGTCTCTGGATCCTGACAGGATATTCCCTAGGACCTTGAGGTAAGTTAGTGTAGAAATAGCCGGGGCTCTGACAGAAATAGGGCTCTCTTTACCACCCTAACTACTTGTGACACCACTTTTAGGGAATTATGCATCTGTACTCCCAGATCCCTCTGTTTGACTGCCCTCCTCAGTGTCCTACCATTTACCTTGTATGTTCTACCTTGGTTTGACCTTCCAAAGTGCCTTACATATTGAAATAAAAGTGTATTCACGTAAGTTCAGAAAGAGGCTGAAGTACAAATGACAGCCATTCTGCATACATGGATGATAATAAATCAACTGGTCATTTCAGTTTGTCTAGTTTTTTCACATTGCCTTCCAATACTGCCCAAAGCAAATTCTTTTTGCAAGACTCAATATTATTGATGGCTCTTAAAACTTACATTCCTTTTATTGAAAAGTCAAATAGCCTGTGAAAATATTTTGTGCTCAAGAAGACATTCCTTTTATTGAAAAGTCAAATAGTTTGTGAAAATATTTTGTGCTCAAGAAGTCAGAGTAACTTAAAGCAAGAACTCATTGCTGTCACATTTTTTAATTACTAGTTTTGGTTGTATGTTCTTTGATACTTATTAAAATTATACCTCATCTATTAACTTTCAGTATAATACATTAGATTCATATTTCTAGCTAGATGTACACTCACTCTGAATACTTAAGGTAAAATAACCATTCTTATTCCATTCCAAAAATATTTTTTATCTTCACATTTCACCAGAGCCACATAGACCAATCACATAGTTTGAAGACATTTTCTATGTTTGATGAATGCAGTGAAAGGCATTTGAAAAATAATGTTTTGTTATTTAGTGAGAACTAATATTTCAGGTCATTTTTTTTTCTATTGAATAGAAATCTGGAAGTCTCCAAAATTGGGCCTAGAACTTAGCTGTTTTGTGTGGGAGGAATGTACGATTGGCATGTATGTTATTATTTTTCAAGGACTGTCTGACTCGGCATAATTTACTCATTTAAAATATTACATATTGCTTTACATTATATTAAAATATTAAAGTTTGTCTGGGCCAAGAACTTCCCAACATGTATTAGGTTCCTGATATTCCTGATTTTAACAATCATCAACTACGAAACTTAATAGTTGACTAATTAATTTAGAATGAGAAAGATCAGCTTTATTCGTCATATACATCGAACCATACAGTGAGCTGCATCATTTGCATCAAATCAAATCAGCAAGGATTGTGCTGGGCAGCCAACAAGTGTCACTGCACTTCTGGCACCAACATAACATGCCCACAACTCACCCGTACATCTTCAGAATGTGGGAGGAAACCAGAGCACCGAGAAGAAACCTATGCGGTCTTTTCAAATCTTTTTATTATTATTATTATTATTATTATTCAAAAATAGCACAAGTGCATCGAAGTAACGACACTTACAATGCCTCATAAAAGAGGAAATTATCTTAAGGATTGAAAATTGTGAGAATAAAAAAATCCCCTACTAAGCAAGAAAAGTGAGGGGAAAAAAAGAAACCCATTGGAGGTACAACCCCGGAGCCAGGCGTCATACAGGAAGCTTCCAAAAGTAAACATCAAACCGCCAACAAGAAAAAAAGATAAATCAAAAAAAAAAATTACACTTAGATCGTGGAGGAGATCTATCAGTTATAACTGAAATGATAATAACGAGTAAATGAGCCCCATCTCTTCTCAAAATCAAATAAAGGTTCAAAGGTTCAACTTCTAATCTTCTCCAGGCTGAGACACAGCATCACTTGAGAGAACCGTTGTGACAAAGTAGGAGCTGATATATCCTTCCATTTCAACAAAATGGCCTTGCTAGCTATCAATGTAACAAACACAATAACATGTTGGTCAGACACAGAAATACCATGGATATTTTGAGAAATTATTCCAAAAAGCACAGTCAATTTATTAGGTTGTAAATTGATTCTGAGTGCTTTAGAAATTGTCGAAAAGACTGACTTCCAAAACTGTGCGGTCTTAGGAAAATGAATAAACTCCTTCCAGGCAGCAGCAGGAATTGAACCCTGGTTGGTGATCTCTGGTGTTCTAATAGCAGTACACTAACTACTACAGTATCGTGCCACCCATAAGCATAAACCGCTGTTACGTGCCTGATATTTTGTTAGTGTGTGGATATGGAGACATGCATTTATGCAGCTGTTAAATTTCTTCAGAAATTATCACTTGCAGAAGGATAACCTCAACTCATGAGAATGCTTGAGTAGAACCAATTGAACTTAACATCACATGAAGAGATTAATGACTGATGCATCCACCATATTCAAATACATTAATAAGGAAACAGAATAGTTTAAAGTGAAAGATATTGAGCATGTTCTTCCTGAAAGGTTGAACTGTAATAAAGAGCAGACCCAGCATTACTCCCACTGACAACAGGATAGAGTCTAAGCCAAATTTGGGAGGATCTTGTCAGATTCTCATGAAAAACAAAACTGCAATTTTTTTAAAATCTGATTTTCATCTAACAATTATTGCAAAAAACAAGTTCTTGACTTTCTTCATTACCCTTTGCTGATACCTCTGATATCTAGTGTGGAAAACTCAAGCATTTCTTCATGTTCAATACTGATATTATCTATTGTGATCTCTCCACCTTCCTTTGGCTCTCCCCCTCAGCCACCTTTCCTACCTGCCATTTTCCTGATGCCATCCACAACAGGTACACAAAATTGAAAGAGCTAATGGAGGTTGTGAAGGTTTACTCATTCAGTTGCAAGTTTCAAGATGTTTATATATGTTGGATCACAATTACATGATTAAAAGACAGAAGTGATTTTGCAACTTGTTGCACCATAAATTATATGCCACATCAGATAAGTTCAAAGTTCAAAGTAAATATATTATGAAGGTACATATATGACACCATATACTACTCTGAGATTCACCTTCCTGGAGGCATTCACAGTAGAACAAAGAAATTCACTAAAATCATAGAAAAACTAGGAAGACTGACATCCAATGTGCAAAAGAAGACAAACTAAACTCCAAAAAAAGAAACAAATAATAATAACAATAAATAAATGAGGAGAGTTAAAAGCTATAATTGTACAGATAACTGGTGAAACACATTTTATATGTGACTGCAGAGAACATGAATCCAAGGTATATGAAGGTGGGCTTGCTAGGACTAAAATGGCAATCAGCACTGTATGCAGGGCTGATTGAGGAAGGTTTTTGGTGCAGAGGAGTAAGGCCACTACAAGGTCCAGAGTCCAGATTCTTCCAGAGCAAGAATCAGAACAGAGTTCACAAAATGGAGGGAAACAAAGACAATTGGTTTGTCTGCTTCCCTTGTCCTTGATTCATCGAATCCGTTAATTGGAGACTGTAGTTCCTTTTGTCAACCTCCACTATCCTTGATTTATTCGAATTCACTAATTTGTCGACTGTACTTCCTTCTGGCCAACAAAATGATAATAATTAAGTGTACTAAGAAAAGGAAAATGTAATAAGAATGGGTATCTGCCATTAACACCTCTTTGTGCCCTAATCTTTGGAGTTTTGCTCTTCAGCCTTTGCCTGTATGCAGGAAGGAGAAGGATAGCCAAATGTGGTCTGAGCATACTGAGTGAATGCCCAAGTTTGGTGCGGTCTTTCATTGATTCTATTGTGGTTATTATTCTATTATGGATTTATTGAGTATGCCCACAAGAAAATGAATGTCAAAATTGTATATGGTGATATATATGTACTTTGATAATAAATTTACTTTGAACTTTAAACATTGATCACATTCCTGACATTTGTCCTTTAAATTAGAAAGAAAATACCTCAGGCATTTGAAAATAAACACATTTGCTTCAAAATACAGGATTTTTGCACTTCAGTCTTGAAGGATAAATAGTCACGACTGCTATAATTCAGGAAGCTGGCCTCAGTTCTTCCTGCCCTACCCACAATAACCACTGTGTTGTGCAGTATCAGCTTTAACTGGGAATCCTTCAAGTTTATGTGCATGCGGGTCTTACAAGTAAATAAGAAACACAATAGAATCAATGAAAGACTGCACCCAACAGGATGGACAAGCAGCCAGTGTGCAAAAGCTGTGCAAATACAAAAACAAAGAAAAAAGGAAATAATACTACTATTAATAGTAATAATAATAAATAAGCAATAAATACCAAGAACATGAGAGGGAGAGTCCTTGAAAGTGAGTCCACAGGTTGTGGGAACATGACAGTGATGGGGAAAACGAAGTTGAGTGAAGTTATCCACACTGGTTCAAGAGCCTGTGGGTTGATGGGTAATAGCTGTTCCTAAACCTGGCGGAGCAGGTCCTGAGGTTCCTGGACTTTCCCCTTGATGGCAGCAGTGAGCAACGAGCATGGCCTGGATGGGGCCACAGATTCATACAGCATGGAAATGGAGTCTTCAGCCCAGGTGGTCCACGACAATGAAGATTCCCTTCTAAGGCTGTCCCATTTCTCCTGCATTTGATCCATTTCTCTCTAAACCTCTCCAATCCATGTAGCTTTCCAAGTACCTTTTAAAAGTCGATGTACCGGCCTAAGTCCCTTCCTAAGGTAACTCACCCCATATATTGACCACCCTCAGTGAAACAGTTGCTTCTCTGATTCCCACTCCGTCTCTTTCTTCTCACCTTAAACCATGGATATTGAATCCATAAACACAACCTCACTACTTTTTTATTTTTATTTTTTGCTTTAATGATTAAATTTAACTATTTTATATACATATATACTGCAATTCATGTTTTTTTTCTATTATTATGTAATTATATATTGTACTGCTGCTGAAAAGATAACAAACTTCACAACACACGTCAGTGTCATTGACTCCCCAATCCTGGAAACAGGACTGTGCATTGACTCCATCTGGCCCCTCAATATTTTACACTCCTCTATAACATCACCCCTCATTCTTCTATTTTCCAATGAAAATTGAGCCTACCTGCTTAACCTCTCTCCGTAACTCAGTCCCTTGAGTCCCGGTAATGTCTTTGTCAATCTTCTCTGCACTCTTTCCACCTTAATGACATCAATTGTTGACATATCTCAGCTGTTTTTTCTGCCCTATGCTCTGTGTGGAAATAAGCCAGGGAACAGATATGAGGTAGTTCATGGACTATGAGAGGCTGAGAATTCGGAGGTCACAAACGTTGTGGCTTGGAGAATGTGGATTTGCTGAGCCCATTTATAGAAGCAACCTATCTTTTGCCTTAAGATCTATTTGAATTTCTTCTGTATTTAGAGCACTTGGAAAATAATAGAACTGAAAGAAGGAAATAGCCATTATTGTAAATGCCAGATTTGGGAGAAGGTTCTGTGACTCATCTTCATTACTCAGCCAAGCACACAGAACACACTGCACAGTCCTTCATTTAAGTGATGATTGATCTCAGAATGCATTGTGCATAAATGCAGGTAGGAAACAATGTTATACAATACCAGATTATCTATAACCATATCCAGACAAAACATTGCAATGCCTGTCACAATAAATGCAGTTTGAACATTCTTATCCTAGGCTATCTCTGGGAATATCAATAATAATCACTGAAGTGTTTGTTAACTGAAGTATTAGATAATCTTCTTTGCAAGAGTCAGTACACCTGAATTGGAACCAAAAGTAGGCTACCTAGCCCCAGGAGCCTATTCTTTTCAAGAACATTCAACTAATTTCTATTTTGCATTCCTACATACCTCTGCCAACCCTCACCCTCTTGTTTATGAAGCACTTGCCTTGCTAGGCCTTAAAATAATTCAAAGACTCTGCTTCAATTGAATTTGAAGAAAATAGATCCGCTCTGACAGATAAAAAGAATGTTTTTTTCTGTCTATATTGGGTAACCACTTATTTTTAAATAATGACCCCAGTTCTAGATTCTCCCACAAGAGGAAATATCCTCTCAACATCTACCCTGTCATGATCACTCATTTATGAGACTTGAAGCAAATTGTTTCCTCCATCAACTATGTTGTAGCAGAGGTTGGACTTCATCTGTTTAATCAGATAGAATGCTCTTCAGGATTGTGGTGAACTATGTGTGCCTGTCTGGACACGCCCCCTGCTGACGACTCCTGTGGCTCCTCCCACAGACCCCTGTATAAACCCACAGGCCCCTGTATAAAGGTGATCTGAGACCTATGCTCGGCCTCAGTCTCCAGTACGTAGTATGATGGTCACTCACTTCTGGTTCCTTCTTCCAGTCAATAAAAGCCGATATCTCGCCTTACGCCTCAGAGTGAGTTATTGATGGTGCATCAGGGATGAAGTGGGATTTTGAAATACACCACATAAATATAGTCAGTCTTTCTTTCTCTTATACCTCATTTGCATTAAAATTGGAATAAAATCCTATGGCATTGACAGACAGACAGATACTTTATTGATCCCGAGAGAAATTGGGTTTCATTACAGCTGCACCAACCAAGAATAGTGAAGAAATATAGCAATATAAAACCATAAATAATTAAATAATAATAAGTTAATCAATTATTAAAATATAGAAATAGAGGGATGGCTGACAGGCAGTAGGCAGCAATTGGGAATAAAGGGGGGTCTTTTCTGGTGGAACGCAGCAGGCCAGGCAGCATCTAAAGGAAGAAGCACTGTCGACGTTTCAGGCCGAGACCCTTCGTCAGAACTGGCCTGCTGCGTTCCACCAGCAATTTGTGTGTGTTGCTTGAATTTTCAGCATCTGCAGATTTCCTCGTGGGGTATTTTCTGGTTGGCTGCCTGTGACTAGTGTTATGACATCCCGTAACGGGATCGCTTACCAGCAAAGATAGAGAGGTCCGTTGAAGTCTGATGGTACTATTTTTAAAAGTCTTTATTTATAAAAGGGGCACAAATGTAAGATTAATACAACCATTCAGATAATATACGTAGTCACTACTTAATCTAAAAGCGCGGGTCTAATAATAACCATCAATAAGAAACACCTCGATCGTTTGTCTAGGGGATAATATAGTGTCCGATGGAAATATAAAAGTCACTCAAATTCCTGCAGGCTTCCTGCTTTCGGGGGTGGGGGGGGCCGCTGGGTTTACACTTGTTGGAGAGAGAGAGAGAGATTGGTGAGAAAAGAAAAACTTGCCCGGGTCTTTATGAAGCAAATCCGTTGAATCAGGGGAGCGGGCTTCCTCATTGTTAGCTAAAAGCGGTTTTCCGTGATTCCAGCCATAGATTCCAATCCCAGAATCTAACGCACGTGGCTTCCTTCAAAATGGCTTCCCGCTATGACGGGATTGCTAGCGTGTCTCCTGGTGCATCTGAAGGGGTTGTTCCCCCCCCCCCCCCAGACCCTCCTTTATACTTCCTCACGGGGTCGCAGGTGTCAATCAGGTTGGGATGATGCAATCTCTCTCTCAACCTGCCCACTTTGCCCGAGGGCTTTACACGTGGTCTCCATGAGACAATAGTCAATGTCGCCTTATTTTGCATCCTGGTGGAACGCGGTATTCAGCACGTCTCTCCCATTTCCTGTGTTTATTCGGCACGTCTCTCTCTCTCCCACTTCCTGGGTCTACTGACCCCCCTCAACTAGTGCTCTTGCGATTCTCACAAAGGAGGGGGCTGCTGACATAAAACTAGTAGTGTTCCTCAAGGCAAGATACACAAAATGCTGGAGGGACTCAGCAGGCCAGGCAGCATCTAAAAAAAGTACAGTCAATGTTTCGGGCCGAAACCCTTAGGCAGGACCAGAGAAAGAAAACTGAGAAGATTTGAAGGGTGGGGGGGGAGGGGAGAGTGAAACTTGGAGTGGGAGAGATGAAGCAAAGAGCTAGGAAGACCTTGGAAGAAAGAAGAAAGGGGAGGAGCTCAGAGGGAGGCGATGGGCGGGAAAGGAGATAACATAAGCAATGGAAAAGGGATGGGGAATGGTGAAGGAGAGGCTGCCCAGATGGAACATAAGGAGTTGTTCCTCAAATATGAGTGGTAGCCTCAAAGCAACAGTAGAGGAGGCTATGGATAGACATATCGGAATGGGAATGGGAAGTGGAATTAATATGGGTGTCCACTAGGAGATCTTGCTTCTTCTGGTGGATGGAGCATAGGTGCTTGGCAAAGCGGTGTCCCTCTACATCGGGTATCAACAATACACAGGAGGCTACACCGGGTGTAGTGGGCACATTATATACCCTCAACAGACTCACCTAGAAGGATTGTCTGGGGTCCTAAATGGTACTGCAGGAGAAGGTGTAGGAGCAGGTGTAGCACTTGTTCCGCTTGCAAGGATAAGTACCAGGAGGGAGATCAGTGGGGAGGGACGAATGGACAAGGTGGTCGCATAGGGAGTGATCCTTGCGGAAAGCAGAAAGTGGGGGGAGGAAAAGATGTGCTTGGTGGTGGGATCCTGTTGGAGATGGTGGAGGTTACGGAGAATTATGTGCTGGATGTGAAAGTTGGTGGGATGGTAGAGGAGGACAAGAGGAACCCTATCCCTGGCTGGGTGGCGGGAGGATGGGGTGAGGGCAGACATGCATGAAATGGAAGAGATGCGGTTGAGGGCAGCATTGATAGTAGAGGAAGGGAAGCCCCTTTCTTTGAAAAGGGACACCTCCTTCATCCTGGAATGAAAAGCCTCATCCTGAGAGCAGATGTGGTGGAGGAGGAGGAATTGAGAGAAGGGGATGGCATTTTTACAAGCAACAGGGTGGGCAGAGATATAGTCCAGGTAGCTGTGAGAGTCTGTGGGTTTCTAATAGACATCAGTAGATAAGCTGTCTCCAGAGAGTTCAAGAAAGGGAAGAGAGGTGTTGGAAAAGGACCGGGTAAATTTCAGGGCAGGGTGGAAGTTGGAGGCAAAGTTGATGAAGTCATCAAGCTCCACTTGGGTGCGGGAAGCAGCACCAATGCAGTCATCGATGTAGTGTAGGAAAAGTAGGGGACGGTCACCAGTGTAGGCTTGGAACATAGACTGTTCCACATTGCCAACAAGCAGGCAGGCATAGTTGGGACCCATGCGTGCTCATGTCTATCCCTTTCGTTTGAAGAAAGTGGAAGGAGCCAAAGGAGAAATTATTAAGTGTGAGGACAAGTTCCTTTGTAGACAGAGGAGAGTGGTGGTGGAAGGGAACTGGTTCGGCCTGGTGTCCAGAAAATAGCTTTGGGGTCTTCCTGTTGGGGGATGGAGGTATATAAGGACTGGACGTCCATAGTGAAAATAAGATGATGGACGCCAGGGAACTTGAAATTATTGAAAAGATCCAGAGTGTGTGAAGGGTCACAGATCTAAAAATGCCATCCCCTTCTCTCAATCTGTCTGTCTCCACCTCATCTGCTCTTGTGGACTGAAAGGGAGGGAGTAAGACATCAGAATAAAAAGGTGGGGGGAAGTGAATGAGGCTAGCTAGAAGGTGACAGGTGAAGCCAAGTGGATGGGAAAGGTAGAAGGAATCTGATAGGAAAGGAGAGTGGACCATGGGAGAAAGGAAAGTAAGAAAGGAGCTGGGGTGGGGGGAGGTGGAGTGAGCGGCAGCTGAGAAGAATTAAAAGGCCAGAGTGGGAATAGAAGTAGAGGGGAGGGAGAGGACAAAATTACCAGAAGGAGGAATCATATTCAGATTGGACGCTACCTAGACGGAATGTAAGGTGTTGTTCGTCCACACTGAGTGTAGCCTCATGTTGATGTTACAATATTCTGTGTGGATATTTCGACCCATTCAATCTGTCCATTTTCAATTCTATTGCTCAATTGATATTACATCATGTTCAATCTGCTGCAAACTGGACACATGCCTTTAAAACTACTTGTCTCTATTGGACATGATGATGCCAGAGGAAGGCTGAGCATTTCTGAGAAGTACTTCAAGAAGGTAGCATTCACCATCTTGGACATGCCCTCTTCTCATCACTACCATCAGAGAGAAGGCATACGAGCCTGAAGACACGTGCTCAAAGTTTTAGGAACAGATTCATTTCACCACCATCAGATTTCTAAACAGTCCATGAACATGGCTCACTATTTTTCTCCCTTTTTGCACCATTTATATTTATATATTTTTTTTCTTTTTGTAGTTATGTATTGTACTGTATTGCAAAACAACAAATTTCATGACATAGATAAGTGATAATAAATTGGTTCTCTGGAAGATCAGAATGGTAATCTATGTGTGGAGCCAAAAGAGATGGGGGAGATCTTAAATGATTTTTTTGCATTGGGAGACAAACACAGTGTCTTTATAAGTGAGGCAAAGCAGCAGTGAGGTCATGGACCCTATACAGATTACAGAGGAGGAGGTGTTTGTTGTCTTGAGAGTGGATAAATCCCCAGGGCCTGACGAAGTGTCCCTCAGACCCTGTGGGATGCAAATGCAGAAATTGCAGGGGCCGTAACAGAGACATTTAAATCATCCTTAGCAACAGCTAGATACTAGAAAACTGGAGAATATTGTGTTACGAAATCTCGTAACTGGGTCACTTACCAGCAAAGATAGAGAGGTCTGTTAAAGTCTGATGGTACTATTTTTAAAAGTCTTTATTTATAAAGGGGCACAAAAATAAGATTAATACAAACATTCAGCTAATATACGTCGTCACTACACAATCTAAAAGCACGGGTCTAATAATAACCATCAATAAGAAACAGCTCGATCATTTGTCTAGGGGATAATATATTGTCCGATGGAAATATAAAAGTCACTCAGGTCTTGCAGGCTTCAGCCTTTTGGGGGACCGCTGGGTTTTCACTTGTTGGAGAGAGAGAGAGATTGGTGAGAAAAGAAACTTGCCTGGGTCTTTTATGAAGCAAATCCGTTGAATCAGGGGAGCGAGCTTCCCCGTTGTTAGCTAAAAGCTGATTTCCGTGGTTCCAATCACCGATTCCAGCCACGGAATCCAACGCACGTGGCTTCCTTCAAATGGCTTCCCGCTACTATGGGATCATTAGCGTTTCTTCTGGTGCGTCTGAAGGGGGTGTTCCCCCAGACCCTGTTTTATATTTCCTCACGGGGTCTCAGATATCAATCAGGTTGGGATGATGCAATCTCTCTCTCAACCAGCCCACTTTGCCCGAGGGCTTGCACGTAGCATAGTCCCCAATCCACAAACGTGGTCTCCAGGAGACAACGGTCAATGTCGCATTATTTTGCATCGCGGTTGAACGAGGTATTCAGCACTTCTCTCTCTCCCATTTCCTGGGTCTCCTGAACGGACTCAACAGTGATCTCGCGATTCTCACAAAGGAGGGGGCTACCCCGCAACCTTCGGCCCTTCAGAGCTGTGGTACATTCATAACAGTTGCCCTGCTGTTTTAAGAAAGGCTGTAAGAATAAAGCAGGAAATTATAGTCTGGCAAGCCAGACATCAGTAGTGGGAAAGTTAATGGAAGGTATTCTAAAAGGTCTGGATATATATTTGGATAGACAGGGACTGATTATGGATAATCAGCATGCATTTGCATGTGAGTTTTCGAGGAAGTTACCAGGTAAGTTGATGAAAGTGAGACAATGGATGTTGTCTACATGCACAAGTTATTTGACAAGGTCCCACATGGGATGTTGGTCAAGAAGGTCCAGTCACTTGGCATTCAAGATGAGACAGTAAATTGGATTACTCATTGGCTTTGTGGGAGATACCAGAGAGTAATAGTAGATGGTTGCCTTTCTGACTGGAGGCCTGTGACTAGTGGAGTGCCACAGGGATTGGTGCTGGGTCCATTGTTGTTTGTCATCTAATCTGATTAACTGGATCAGCAAATTTGTTGATGATACCAAGATAGGGGGTGTAGTGGACAGTGAGGAAGACTATCAAAGCTTGCAGAGGGATCTGGACCAGCTGAGAAAATGGGCTGAAAGATGGCAGATGGAATTTAATGCAGACAAGTGTAAAGTGCTGCACTTTGGGAGGACCAAGCAGAGAAGGTCTTACACAGTGAGTGGTTGAGCACTGAGCAGTGTGGTACAACAAAAGGATCTGGGAATACAGGTCCATAATTCATTGAAAGTTGCTTCACGGGTAGATAGGGTCATAAAGAAAGCATTTGGCACATTGGCCTTCATAGATCAAAGTACTGAGTACAGGAGATGGGATGCCATATTAAAGTTGTGTAAGACATTGGTGAGGCCTAGTTTTGAATATTGCATGCAGTTTTGATCACCTACCTATAGGAAAGATGTAAATAAGTGTACAGAGAAAATTTACAAGGATGTTGATGGGACTGGAGGACCTGAGCTGAAAGGAAATATTAAATAAGTTAGAATTGAATTGAATTGACTTTATTTCTTACATCCTTCACATATACAAGGAGTAAAAGTCTTTATGTTATGTCTCTGTCTACATGTGCAATGTGCAATCATAGTAATTTATAATAAATAGAACAGTCAATGTAACATAGAGTACACTCAAATCAGCATGAATTCATCAGTCTGATGGCCCAGTGGAAGAAGCTGTCCCAGAGCCTGTTGGTCTTGGCTTTTGTGCTGTAGTACTGTTTCCTGGACTGTAGCAGCTGGAACAGTTTGGGGCAGGGGTGACTCAGATCCCCAATGATCCTACGGATGCTTTTTACACACCTGTCCTTGTAAATGTCTTGAATCATGGGAAGTTCACAACTACAGATGCACTGGGCTGTCCGCACCACTCTCTGCAGAGTCCTGCAGATAAATGGAGGTACAGTTCCCATACCAGGCAGTGATGCAGCCAGTCAGGATGCTCTCAATTGTGCCCCTGTAGAAAGTTCTTAGGATTTGGGGGCCCTTACCAAACTTCAATTGTCTGAGGTGAAAGAGGCACTGTTGTGCCTTTTACACCACATAGCCGGTGTGTACAGACCAGGTGAGGTCTTCGGTGATGTGGATACCGAGGAACTTAAAGCTGTTTACCCTCTCAAGCCCAGATCCATTACCTAGCCCGTCTCCAATCCTCCTGTAATCCACAACCAGCTCCTTTGTTTTTGCGACATTGAGGAAGAGGTTGTTTTCTTGACAGCACTGTGTCAGAGAGATGACTTCTTCCCTGTAGGCCACCTTGTTATTGTTTGTGATAAGGCCAATCAATATAGTGTTGTTGGCAAATTTAAATAGCAGATTAGAGTTGTGAGGAATAGAGCTTTATTCTCTAGAATGTGGAAGATCGGGGGGAGATATGATAGTGGGATATTGAGGGCTAGATATACAGTAAATGCTAGCAGGCTTTTTCCACTGAGGTTGGGTGGGACTACATCTAGAGGTCATGGGTTAAGGATGACCAGGTCGCTGGTACTAACCACTATGCTACAGTGTTGATCAGTCTTACTGCTTGGAGAAAGTAACTGTTGTTAAGTCTGATGTTCCTGGTGTGGATGGTATGTAGCCTCCTCCCTGATGGGAGAGGGACTATGAGCAGGGTAGGTAGGATCCTTCATGATGTTACTGGTCCTTTTCTAACTACTTACTGTATATATGTCCTTGATGGTGAGTAGGCTGTGCTGGTGATGCATTGGGCAGTTTTGACTACCCATTGTAGAGCTTTCTACTGCAGTGAAGTTTCCACGCCAAGCTTGTCAGGATGTTCTCTACTGTGCCTCCGTAGCAGACACGAGTATGGATGTACAAGGTCCAGCTCTCTTAGCCTCCTCAGAATGTGGAGATGTTGGTGAGCTTTCTTGACTGTGTCAGATGAGTTCTGGGATCATGAGAGGTTGCGTGAAACATGCACTCCCTGGAGTTTGAAAGTGCTCACAGTTTCCGCTGCTGTGCCACCAATGTAAAGGAGAGGTGTGAGTGATGCAAGTTATCAGCCCATTTTCTCAGCTGGTCCAGATCCCACTGCAAGCTTTGATAGTCTTTCTCACTGTCCACAGCACCCTCTATCTTGGGGTCATTGACAAATTTGCAAGTTAACAATCTCCTTTGTTCTGTTGATATTGAGGAAGAGGTTATTTTCCCAGCACCAGGCCTCGGGCCCTTCTACGTCCTCTCTGGAGGCCATCTCATCATTTCCGGAGACGAAACCCACCATTGTCAGGTCATTGACAAACTTGATGATATGATTGCTTGGCTGTACAGCTATGTAGTCAAGTGAGGGAACACAGCCCGGTGGGGGGGGGGGGGGGGGGGGGGTTGTTGTGGATGAGGGATGATGATGGGAGAGCAGTTGTACATCCTGTTTATCTAAGTTCTGATGGTTAGGAAGCTCAATGCCCTGTTGCACAGAAGCGTATTTAGACCAAGGAGTAAGAGTTTATTCACCAGGGTTTGTGGGACAATAATGTTGAATGCCAAACTGAAATACAGAAGCATCATTCTGACATAAGTGTCCTTGTTCTCTAGATGTGTCAGGGCTAAGTGCGTGACAGAAGTTACAGTATCTGTCGTAGAATGGTTCTGTCAATAAGCATTTTGGTGAGTGTCCAATGTGGTAGAAATGGAGCTTTTGATATGTGCCAGTACCAGCCACTTAAAGAACTTCATGGTGATTGGCGTCAGGGGCACTGGGTCGTGATCATTAATTGCTGGAGCTGCAGAGTTCTTTGGTACAGGGATGACGGTGGCTGATTTGAAGCATGTGGGGACAGCAGCCTGGATGAGCGAAGTCTGTGAAGAAGTCAGTGAGCACACTCCCTGAGTACTTGGCCTGGGATGTTGCTGCTCAGCCACAATACCGGTGTTGACTCTCTGCAGAGTCTTTCTCTTGTCAGACAGTGACTGTTCACCTGTGGAGAGGATGGTGACTATTGTGGTCTGGCATCATGTTGCACATCTCGAAGCATGCATAAACGTTGAATGTCAGGGAGGGAGGAGTCACTGATGTAGTCAACGCTGTTTTCCCTTGCATAATCAGTAATGCCTTTAATGTCCAGCCACATATGCCAGAGATTGCTATCAGAGAAGTGTTCCTGAATTTTTTGTGCATAGTTGCCCTTTGTTCCCTTGATGACAGAGATGAGGTTTCTTCTGGGTGTTTTGTCACTGGAAGGCAGCATCCCGGGGCTTTTGGTAAGGAGGGAGTGGTGAGCTGTCTCTTTAAATATGATGAAAGCAACCTGAAAGTTTTAATACTTAAAAGAGTTCTAGGAACCAGGCAATGGAATGATGACTCAATTCCAAGTCAAGTTCCTTTTCCTGTAGAGATTTCAGATTTGGGAGGTGTTTTTTGAGTTCCCCTGGGGAGTCACTATAGCATCCTCTTTTTAGTACAAACTGCAGCCAGAGTTACTGGTACTGAGGGAATCAAGATTTAAGCAAGTGAATAGAATATAAAGCAGACTTTTCTCTTGCAGCTTTTATGTATGATAGAACATTTTTGGGGCAACAAGATATCCTGCCTCTGGCCTGTTACTAAAGCCACAATACTTGTTTAACTGGTCAAATGAGTTTCTGGTGATCTCGAGACAGTCATCACATGTAACATACAGTGAAATGCGCTATATTACGTCACTAACCAACACAATCTGAGGAATGCGCTGAGGGCAGCCCCACACTTCCGCTGACAATATGGCATGCCTACGACTCACTAACTCCAACTCTAACCAAGCACCATTGGAATGTGGGCGGGAACCACATTGCTGGTGGTGGAGTTGGTGACTGTTAGTCTTCCCTGTTGGAGATGTTCATTGACTGAGGCTTTGGAAGTGTTGGCATTGGAAAAGGTCCAGAGCAGGTTCAGAAGGAAAGCCTCGGGCATGAAAGGATTAACATTTGAGGAGCTTTTGATGGCTCTAGGCCTGTACTCACGGGAGTTTAGAAGAATGGGGGTAATCTCATTGAATATTGGAGGGCCAAGGTAGAGTGGATGAGGAGAGATGCTTCCTATTGTGGATGAGTCCAGACCAGAGAGGACAACCTCAGAATGGAGGGACATCCATTTGGAACTGGAATGAGGAGGAATTTCTGTAGCTAGAGGGTAGTGAATCTGTGGGATTCGTTGCCACAGGTGGTTGTTGAAACCAAATCATTTGATATATTTAAAGCTGAGATTGATAGGCTTTTGATTAGCAAGGGCATCAAAGGTTATGGAGAAAAGGCAGGAGAATCCCATTTTCCATCCAGCTAATAGGGGTCACCTCCACTCATTTATAACTCATCACCTGCAGCCTATTTAAACCCAGCTCTAATTCATAGTCCTTGCTCACTTATCAAAACCAGTTGCTGCTAGCCTTTAGTTACCTTGCCTACTGTTGTGCTTAGTGTCCATTCTCTCTTGCTTTGTGGCCTTCATGGCTTGTTACTTGTGTAGTCTATTATTATCGTTCATCGATGAACTTTCTCTGCTGCTCTGCTTTTTGGGTCAAGCTATCTCTATGCTTCCTGACATAAGGTGGTGAATTTTGTTTGTAAGATTAAGGAAGCACTCTGATTCTTTCAAACAACTTTAAATGAATTGTCTTCAACATTTGAAAATAAAGCAATTAGCTTTATTTTCATGTACATTGAAACACACAGTGAAATCCATTGTTTTCATCAAATCAGCGAGGGTTATGCTGAGGTATAGTATGCCCACAATTCACTGACCATAACCTTAATTGTACGTCTTTGGAAAATAGGAGGAAACTGAATACCCAGAGAAAAACTGAATATAATTAAATCTTATTGCTTGTTCACCATCAAAAAAGTTAGCATTCTACTTGTAATTGCTTAATGAAAACATGAGCCACTCCATGCCAGAGATGACTGGTGAGTTGAGGACATCTTTTTATTTATTTTGACCTTTTTTGTGAACTTTCCCATTAAATTACCCCAATAAAGTTGAAATCCCACCGGTCTGCTTTAAAGTTCAAAAATAAATTTATTATCTAAGTACATATAAGTCACCATATACAACTGTGAGTTTTAATTTCTTATTATTCCATAATAGTCTGGAGAGTGCCAGATATATGGCATTTAAGTCTGATGATCCAGGTCTGTTTAAGGAAACCAGTTATGACTTTTGGAGGGCTACTTCAAGAGCCAAGAGACAACTCCAAGTGAGTTTGGAGGTGACATCGGATGCATGTCAACTGTGTCAGGGTTTGCAGGACATTACTTCCTACAAAGCAAAACCCATCATCATGAATGGCAGTGAAGCTTCACTACCAGACAAGCCCAACACCTTGTATGCTCTCTTTGAAAGGGAAAATAACACCACAGCTATGAGGATCCCAGCAACATCTGGTGACCCTGTGACCTCTGCCTCGGAGGCCCTGTCAGTCTGTCTTTCAAGAGGGTGAACCTTCGCAAGGTTGCAAAGCTCAATGGAGTATCTGGTAAGACTTTGAAAAGCTGTGCCAACCAACTGGTGGTAGTATTCAAAGACAGCTTCAATCTGTCATTGCTACAGTCAGACGTTCCAACCTGCTTCAAAAGGGAAACAACTAAATAAGTGCCCAAGAAGAGCAGCATGAGATCCCTTAATGACTATCATCCAGTAGCACTCAAATCTACGGTGATGAAATGGTTTGATAGGATGGTCATGGTTTAAATTAACTCCTGTCTCATGAATGACCTGAACCCACTGCGATTTGTCTATCACTACAATAGGTCTACAACAGTTGTGATTTCAATGGTTCTCCATGCGGCCTTGGATCACCTGGACAATGCAAATACAAAGGACAGGATGCTGTCTATTGACTATAGCTCTGCATTTAACACTATCATTCCTACAGTCCTGATTGAAAAGCTACAGAACCTGGGCCTCTGCATCTCCCCCTGCAACTGGATCCTCAACCTCCTAACCAGAAGATCACAATCTGTGTGGATTGGAAATAACATCACCACCTCCCTGACAATCAACAATGATGCACCACAGAGATGTGCGTTTAGCCTACTGCTCTACTCTCTCTGCACCATGACTGTGTGGCTAGGCACAGCTCAAATGTCATTTATAAATTTTGCTGATGATACAACCATTGTTGGCAGAATTTCAGAAGGAGACGAAATGTTTCTATGTTTCTATGAAAGGGTGTAGAGGAGTGAAGTACATCGGTTAGTTGAGTGGTGTCACAGCAACAATCTTGCACTCAGTGTCAGTAAGACCAAAGAGCTGATAGTGGACTTTAGGAAGGGTAAGATGTGGGAACACAAACCAATCCACTTAGAGGGATCAGAAGTGGAGAGAATGAGCAGTTTCAAGTTCCTGGGTATCAATGTCTCTGAGGCAAGATAGAGGCTATATTTCATTAGGAGCTTGAAGAGATTTGTTTTGTCAACTAAAACACTCAAAAACTTCTACAACTGTACCATGGAGAGCATTCTGACTGGCTACATCACTGTCTGGTATGGGGGGTGGGGGGGGGGGGAGGCTACTGCACAAGATCAAAGTAAATTGCAGAAACTTGTAAGATTAGTCCACATCATCCATCATGTGTGCTAGGCTCTGGAGTATCCAAGATATCTGAAAGGAGTGGTACCTTAGGTACGCGCCATCCATCATGAAGGATCCCCACCATCCAGGACATGCCCTCTTCTCATTGTTACCATCAGGAAGGAGGTACAGAAGCCTGAAGGCTCACACTCAGTGATTCAGTAACAGCTGCTATCACTCTGCCATCTGATTTCTAAACGGACATTGAAACAATGAACACTACCTCATTACTTTATTTATTTATTTCTGTTTTTTCACTTTTTTTAACTTAACTACTTAATAGATACACACACACACACACACACACACACACACACACACACACACACACACACACATATATATGTACAGTCGACCCTCCGTATCCGTGAGTCCCGCATCCGCGGATCGGGATAAAAAAAAACACGGAAATTCTCTCTCTTTCTTCTTATTCCCTAAACAACACAGTGTAACAGCTACTTATATAGCATTTCCATTGTACAGGTTTCCCCCGCTATCCAAAAGTAGAGTGTTTTTGAGCATTCCCAGACCCAAAAAATAACCTACCAAATCAAACTAAATAACACATAAAACCTAAAATAACACTAACATATAGTAAAATCAGGAATGATATAATAAATACACAGACTATATAAAGTAGAAATAATGTTTGTACAGTGTAGTTTCACTTACCGGAATCGGGAAGACAGCGAGCACACTGGAAGGTTCGCGCATTTTTCTATCATACAATTCCTTGTAAGCACTCAAAACATTCTGCAAACCTGCCCTAAACCTAAGTGCCCTTTCAAAATTAAAGTCATGTGGTGACCCACTTCCTAGCGCACTCAAACCGACTCACAAATAGCCAGCGCGCTGGCACAAAGGCCAGTCCCAAAAGGGTGCCAGGTCTGCTTCACCAACAAAGGGAAAAGCCTGCGCGGGATTGTGAGTACGTGCCCCTACAGCATCTACACCCGGGGAGGGCGGGATCAGGGAGGCTTTAAAGCAAGGCTGTGAAGTTCGAATAAAATCTTTCTTTAACTGCAGTTTACCGACTCCGTGTCATTATTTTAGCGCTGCGTGTAGCACACCGCTACAATTGGTGACCTCAATGGTCCAAACGATTTTTGGACCGGAGATGAACGACGCCGCATCTGTTCATGCGGTTTCATTGAAACTGCCAAGCTTCTGGACGCTGCGACCTCACCTATGGTTCCAGCAAGAAGAAGCCCAATTCCACGTTCGGCAGATAACCTCAGAGGACACACGTTACTACTACGTGGTGAGCTCCCTCGACCAGGACACAGCGGCCCAGGTTGAGGAGTTCGTACAGTCTCCCCCAGCAGATGGCAAGTACACGGAATTCAAAGCCCTGCTCATAAGGACTTTCGGACTCTCACGGCCCGTTTACTGCACCTGGATGGCTTGGGAGACAGACCTCCATCGGCTTTAATGAATGAGATGTTGTCTCTGGCCGGCGGACACACACCCTGCCTTATGTTTGAGCAGGCAATCCTGGAGCAGCTGCCCGAGGACATACGCCTGCTGCTGTCCGAGGCGGATTTCAGTGACCCCCGGAAGGTGGCAGCCCGGGCGGACTTGCTGTGGAAAGCCAAGAAGGAGAGTGGGGCATCCGTCGCACAGATCACCAGGCCACGCTCCCAGCAGCAAACTAGACCAGGCCCGGCCACAGAGCTCGCTAACCCCAGAGGCAGGGGTGAGGAGACCAATGAACAATGGTGCTTCTACCACCAGCGGTGGGGCGCAGAAGCCCGCCGCTGTAGCCCGCCCTGCAAGTTCCTGGGAAACGCCAGGGCCAGCCGCTGCTGATGGCTATGGCGGCTGGACATTGGGATAGCCTCCTGTACGTGTGGGACAAGAGGTCGGGATGCCGTTTTTTGGTCGACACCGGTGCCGAGATCAGCGTCTTACCTCCGACGAGTTATGACATCCGCAACAGGGCACCGGGTCCCCCCTTGAGGGCCGTGAACGGCAGCACGGTAAGGACCTATGGCACCCATACGGTGCAGCTACAGTTCGGCTCCAGCAGGTTCATGTGGGACTTTTCGCTGGCCGCCATAGCCCAACCGCTTCTGGGTGCAGATTTTTTGCGGGCTCACAGCCTGCTAGTCGACCTGCCAAGGCAGAGACTGGTCCACGCCGAGACCTTTCAGACGTTCTCCCTGGGAGAAGCCCAGTTGCCAGCCCCTCACCTCGACTCCATCACGCTGATCGACAACGACTTCACCAGAGTCCTGGCGGATTTCCCATCGGTTCTGGCACCACAGTTCACAGCAGCCATGCCCCGACACGGCGTACTGCACCACATCCCGACCCAGGGACTACCCCTCCACGCCCGTGCTCGGCGGCTTCCCCCAGACAAGCTCCGACTGGTGAAGGAGGAGTTCAAGAGGATGGAGAAATTGGGGATTGTACGGAGGTCCGACAGCCCATGGCCTCCCCCCTGCACATGGTGCCCAAAGCGACAGGGGGCTGGAGACCATGCGGTGACTACCGCAGGCTGAACGAGGCTACTACACCGGACCGCTACCCTGTGCCGCACATTCAGGACTTTGCAGCAAACCTGCACAGCACACGGATCTTCTCCAAGGTAGACCTTGTCCGGGGATACCATCAATCCCGATGCATCCGGACGACGTCCCCAAAACAGCTCTCATCACCCCATTCGGCCTTTTCGAGTTCCTCCGCATGCCGTTTGGCCTGAAGAATGCCGCACAGACGTTTCAGTGGTTAATGGACGTGGTGGGATGCGACCTGGACTTCGCATTCATCTATTTGGACGACATCCTCATAGCCAACAGCAGTCGTCAGGAGCATCTGTCCCACCTCTGTCAACTCTACGCCCGACTGAGTGAGTACGGTCTAACAATCAACCCGGCCAAATGCCAGTTCAGGCTCGACACCATTGACTTCCTGGGCCACAGGATTACTAAAGACGGGGCAACCCCTCTGCCCGCTAAGGTAGACGCGGTCCGCCATTTCCCCCGACCCACCACGATCAAAGGCCTTCAGGAATTTGTAGGTATGGTCAATTTCTACCACCGCTTCCTCCCTTCAGCTGCCCAAATCATGCGCCCCCTGTTCGCCCTGATGTCGGGTCCGGGAAAGGACATTACCTGGGACAAGGAGTCTGCCGCCGCTTTCATTCAAACGAAGGAAGCCTTGGCAAACGCTGTGATGCTAGTACACCCCAGAATGGACGTCCCTACCGCCCTCACAGTGGACGCCTCTAACACGGCAGTCGGTGGGGTACTGGAGCAACTCATCGAAAGTCGCTGGCAACCCCTGGCGTTTTTCAGCAAACACCTGCGGCCACCCGAGCTCAAATACAGTGCTTTCGACCAGGAACAGTTGGCGCTATACCTGGCAATCCGGCATTTCAGGTACTTCTTAGAAGGTAGGCCCTTCACCGCGTTCACGGACCACAAGCCGCTTACCTTTACATTCACAAAGGTGTCCGATCCTTGGTCGTCCCGCCAGCAGCGCCATCTGTCCTACATCTCTGAATACACGACGGATGTCCGGCACATCTTGGGTAAGGACAATGTCGTGGCGGACGCGCTCTCTCACCCTAACATTCATGCCCTTTCCCAAGGTGTAGACTTTGAGGCACTGGCAGAGGCGCAGCAGGCAGACGAGGAGATCCCAAGTTACAGAACCGCAGTCTTCGGTTTGCAGCTCCAGGACCTCCCCGTGGGCCCGGGTGAGAGGACCCTACTCTGTGGCGTCGCCACCGGCCAGCCCCGTCCCATCGTCCCGGCACCTTGGCGGCGACGCGTTTTCGACTCAATTCATAACTTAGCGCACCCCTCCATCAGGACAACCGTCCAGATGGTTTCCAGCAGGTTCGTTTGGCACGGACTCCGCAAGCAAATCAGTGAATGGGCCAGAACGTGCATGCACTGCCAGACGGCCAAGGTGCAGCGGCACACCAAAGCTCTGCCGCAGCAGTTCCACCCCACCCGCCGGCGTTTCGACCACATTCATCTGGATATCGTGGGCCCCCTGCCAGTGTCGCGAGGAGCGCGGCACCTCCTGACTATCGTGGACCGGTTCACAAGATGGCCAGAGGTGGTCCCGCTCACCGACACCACCTCCGAATCTTGTGCCCGGGCACTGATTGCCGCCTGGGTATCTCGCTTTGGTGTACCGGCCCACATTACCTCCGACAGAGGCGCCCAGTTCACCTCCAGCCTGTGGTCAGCTATGGCCAGCCTTCTGGGGACAAAGCTGCACCACACAACTGCCTACCACCCACAGTCGAACGGGCTAGTGGAGCGTTTCCACCGTCACCTGAAGTCGGCCCTCATGGCCCACCTGCGAAGAGCCAACTAGGCGGACGAGCTTCCCTGGGTCCTACTCGGTATCCGCACGGCACCCAAAGATGATCTGCACGCCTCGTCGGCCGAGTTGGTGTATGGCGCACCTCTGGTCGTCCCCGGGGAGTTCATACCAGCCCCAAGGGGGCAAGAGGAAGAACCCGCAGCAGTCCTGGGCAGACTACACGAGAGGCTCGGTGACCTGGCCCCCATACCCACTTTGCGGCATGGGCAGAACCCAACCTGCGTACTCAAAGACATGCAGAACTGTAAGTTTGTGTTTGTACGAAGGGGCGGGCATCGTCCACCACTGCAACGGCCCTACGAGGGGCCGTTTACAGTGCTCAGGAACAACGGGTCCACGTTCGTGCTGGACGTTGGGGGGAGAGAGGAGGTCTTCACGGTGGACCGACTCAAACCGGCCCATGTGGACTTGGCGCAACCAGTCGAGTTTCCGGCACCGCGGCGCAGAGGCCAACCTCCCAAACAGGGTCCGGCCCAGACTGTGGACATTGGGGGGTGTATCGCCAGTTCTGGGGGGGGGGTTATGTGGTGACCCACTTCCTAGCGCACTCGAACCAGCTCACAAATAGCCAGCGCGCCGGCACAAAGGCCAGTCCCAAAAGGGCGCCAGGTCTGCTTCACCAACAAAGGGAAAAGCCTGCGGGGGATTGTGAGTACGTGCCCCTACAGCATCCGCGCCCGGGGAGGGCAGGATCAGGGAGGCTTTAAAGCATGGCTGTGAAGTTCGAATAAAATCTTTCTTTAACTGCAGTTTACCGACTCTGTGTCGTTATTTTAGCGCTGCGTGTAGCACACCGCTACAGTCATACTTTTCTGCAATCATTGTAGCACTGTCGATCGTAGTGAAAATCTCACGCAGTTCGAAGCTATGGCAGCTTGATGCTGAGGTGCTGAGAGCAGAACAAACGCTGAACGCTATTTTCACTTTTCACCACTCTCGCAGCTCGGGTTGCGTGCTGCCTCTATAACGACTCACTGCAAAACAAATGCTGAACACTATTTTTGCTTTCTGCCACTCTTGCTGCTCAGGGTTTGCAGAAGAGCTACGATGGTTGAGACTGTACTGAACGTGTTTTTTTTCTTGTCATTATTCCCTAAACAATACAGTATAACAGCTATTTACATAGCATTTACATTGTATTAGGTACCATAAGTAAACTAAAGGTGATTTAAAATATATGGGAGGATGTGCGTAGGTTATAAGCAAATACCGTACTACGCCATTTTATATAAGGGACTTGAGCATCTGCGAATTATGGTATCCGCAAGGGGGTCCCAGAACCAAACCCCTGCGGATACGGGGGGGGGGGGGTGTACACATGCACGTACATATATGTAGTACTTAGAATAATTCAGACTTGTTCTCTGTGTTTATCATGTAGTTTATTGTACTTCTGCTGTAAAGTTAACAAATTACAAATTTTAGTATATATGCCAGTGATATTAAACCTGATTCTGATAATAGAATAATAATGATAATAACTTGGGCTCTCAACCAGTTTGCAAAAGAGGACAAAATGTGCAAATACAAAAAGATATAATTACAATAAATGAGCAATAAATATCGAGAACACGAGATGAAGCGTCTCTGAAAGTGAGTGCGTAGATTGTAGTAACATCTCAGTGACAGGGCAAGTGGAGTTGAGTGAAGTTATCTCCATTTTTCAAGAGCCTGATGGTTGAGGGGTAATAGCTGTGGTGGTGTGAGTCCTGAGGCTCCAGTAGCAACTCTCTGATGGTAAGAAGAGAGCATAACCTGGGTGGTGGGGGCTCCTGACAGATGCTGCTTTTCTGTGGCATTGCTCCGTGTAGATGTACTGAGCGGTAGGGAGAGCTTTACCCATGACAGACTGGGCCGTATTCACTACTTCTTGTAGGATTTTCTGTTCAAAGACATTGGTGTTGCCATACCAGGCTGTGATGCAACCAGTAAAAACCTTTAAGCTTTAAAACTCCAAAATCCTCCAACACTGACAGGGTTAGATTTACAATGCTGATAGTATATTATGTCAATTACTTCCTAATTAGACAATGCTGATACTATAGAGATAATAAAACCCACAGACAGGTTTGGTAGAGTAGAATATGTAAAAATAATAAATGTCATTTGGCAAACTGTTTCATTGACAGAACGTGTAAGAGAATTCAGATCTTGTGACATTATTAAGACCATAAGCTATAGGAGGAGAATTAGGCCATTTGACCCATTGAGCCTGCTCCACCATTTCCTTGCAGCAGATCCATTTTTCCTCTCTGCCCCAATCTTCTACCTTTTCACCCTATCCCTTCATGCCCTGACCAATCAAGAATTTATCAACCTCTGCCTTAAATATATATAAAGATTTGGCCTCCACAGCTGCCTGTGACAAAGAACCCCACAAATTCACCACTCTCCGGCTAAAGAAATTCCTCCTCATCTGCATTCTAAAAGGGTGGCCCTCTATTCTGAGGCTGTGTCCCTGGTCTTAGACACTCCTGCCATAGGAAACATCCTCTCCACATCCACTCTAACAAGGCCTTTCAGCATTCGATAGGTTTCATTAAATTAATGTTCACAACATTATTATCACAACATAGGGGATATTTCTTTACTCAGAACATACTGAGTATGCTGCTAATGTGTTGGACAGTTGAGACTAGACACATTTAATGAGAAGCTAGATAAGACAGGAGGAAGGCAGGAGACTGGGGCTGAGAGGGAAAATGGATTATCTGTGATGAAATGGCAGCGACTTGATGCTCCAAGTAGCTGCTATTATATCTTATGGTCTAAGAATGTGAGGAAGAAAGAAATAGATTGGTGTTAGATGAATGAGAGTTAAAAGCTGGCAGTCCCGTCACAGTTACGCGCGGTAAGTATTGGCCAATGAACAAAGTGGCCTGTCTCTGAGTTATATCTGGTAACAAAAACATCATCATTTTATTGAGGGCAAATGCAGCAAAACATGAAAACTGTTGAGGAGAAATGTCATTTCATGGTATTTAATGATGTTGGCTGAAGGATAAATTTTATCTGAGGTGCATTGGAAACTCTCCAGTTTTTTAAACAATATTAGGATCTACAATATCTAACTGAAAGGGTCAGCAAGTCTTGGGCTTAACATCTCCTAAAAAGGACACTTCTGATGTAGTAGAATTAAGTCCTGGCCTAGGATTGAACCTCAAGCCTTCATTTGCAAGCTGGAACCTACCTCAGAGTCATGACTAATATGTGGTTTCTTTGGCAGATTAAATGTGGGCATTTCTCCATGTAAATTCCAGCAAGTACTGGGATTTGCTTCACGGGTATCCATATCCAAATGTAAATGAAGTGTGCCTGTTAAGCAGTGCCTATCACCAAAGATCCTCACCAACTAGGCCACGCTTCTCTCTCATTGAAGCCATCAGGCAAAAAGTACAAGTGCCTTGAGATTTGCACCAAGAGGTTCAAGAATGATAACTACCCTTCAACCATTAGGCTCTTAAGCAATAGACGATAATTACACTCATCTATTGAGTTGTTCCAACAACCAATGATCTCACTTTAAGGACTCATCTTGTTATGTTATGTTCTCATTATTTATTGCTATTTATTTATAGTTGTATTTTAACAGTTTGTCATCTTCTATGCTCTTGCTCTATCATTGATCCTATTTACAGTTACCATTCTATAGATTTGCTGAGTATATGTGCAGGAAAAAGGATCTCAGGGTCGTGTTTGGTGACATGTATGTATTCTGAAAATAAAGTTTACTTTGAACTTTGAGCATTCGTGTCTGTGCATACACGGTGCTGGAGCTTACTAAGCTTAATAGAAGTTTCCAGCATTTCAGCCGAGGACTGAGAAAGGGTCTCGGCCCAAAGTGTTGACTGTTTATTCCTTTCTATTGCAGGTCAGGCAGCACCTGAGCTCCTCCAGTATTTTTCTATGTGTCAGTCTGAGTGCAGATCTTGTTCCAGGTTGATTTCAATGCAGATTTTATGGTTGTGTGAGAGAGAAAAAAAATAACAATAACCTTGCACCCAGCATCAGCAATACCAAGGACTTCAGGAAGCAGAAGGCAGGAAAACACGTGTCAGTCGTCATTGAGGGGTCAGTGCTGGAAACGGTAAGCAGCTTTAAGTTCCTGAGCATCAACATCCCAGAGAATCTATCTTGGGACCAAAACAGACAGACAGACAGACATACTTTATTGATCCCAAGGGAAGTTGGGTTTCGTTACAGCTGCACCAACCAAGAATAGTGAAGAAATACAGCAATATAAAACCATAAATAATTAAATAATAATAAGTTAATCATGGCAAGTGGATAAAATAAGTCCAGGACCCGCCTATTGGCTCAGGGTGTCTGACACTCCGAGGGAGGAGTTGTAAAGTTTGATGGCCACAGGTAGGAATGACTTCCTATGACGCTCAGTGTTACATCTCGGTGGAATGAGTCTCTGGCTGAATGTACTCCCCTGTCTAACCAGTACATTATGGAGTGGATGGGAGTCATTGTCTCCCATTGATGCAATCACAACAAAGGTGTGTTAGCAGCTCCACTTTGTTAGGGGTTTGAGGAGATTTGGAATTGTCCCCAAATCTTCTGTGAATTTCTATAGTTGTACAGTAGAGTGCATCCTGAGTAGTTTCACCACAGCCTGGCATGGAGGCTCTGGCAACAGGATTGCAAAAGGAGCTGCAGAGAGTGTAGACTTACCCAGCTCCACCATGGACAACATCCTCCCCACCATCAAGGACATCTTCAAGAGTTCGTGCCTCAAGAATGCAGCAACTGTCACTAAGGTCTGTTACCATCCAGGACATGCCCTCTTCTCATAACCACGATCAGGAAGGAGCTACAGGAACCCGCAGACTCTCAAGCAATTAATTACAAACAGCTTCTTATTCTCTACCATCAGATTTCTGAATGGACCATAAACGTATGTATACTTCTTTGTTTTTCCTTTCTTTGCACTTTATTTCTTAATTTACAGTAATTTTAGTTTTTGCACTGTATTTCTGCCATAAAACAACAAATTTCATGACGTTTGTCAATGATTCTAAACCTGATTCTCAAAAAAAAGAGGCTTCGTTTTCTTAATTTGTTGCAATGTTTCACTTATTTAACTGTATTTTAAACATTTTAGATAATGGTTATATTTCAGAATATTTTTAGCTACTGTATACTTATAATGACACAGATTAGGCCCCAGGAAGTAATTTTATTAATTCTATATCCCTCTCTCTGCATTCTTGCAACTTTCTCTCTTTCTCTCTCACTCACACACGTCATCATCTTATTCTTTTAAGACTATGATATATAAGAGCAGAATTAAGCCATTTAGCCCATTGAGTCTGCTCCACCATTTCATCATGGCTAATCCATTTCCCTCTCAGCTCCATTCTCCTGCCTTCTACCCATATCCCTTCATGCCCTGACTAATCAAGAACCTATCAACCCTTGCCATAAATATGCCCAATGGCTTGGCCTCCACAGCCACCTGTGGCAATGAATTCCACAGATTCACCACTCTCTGGCTAAAGATATTCCTCTTCATCTTCATTCTAAATGGTCACTCTCTATTCTGAGGCAGTCCTCCACCATAGGAAAAATGCTCTCTACTTCCATTCTATCGAGGCCATTCAACATTTGATAGACAATAGACAGTAGGTGCAGAAGTAGGCCATTCAGCCCTTCTAGCCAGCACTGCCATTCACTGTGATCATGGCTGATCATACACAATCAGTACCCCGTTCCTGCCCTCTCCCCATATCCCTCGACCCCGCTATCTATAAAAGCTCTATCTAACTCTCTCTTGAATGCATCCAGAGACTTGGCCTCCACTGCCTTCTGGGGCAGAGCATTCCACATATCCACCACTCTCTGGGTGAAAAAGTTTTACCACATCTCTGTTCTAAATGGCCTACCCCTTATTTTTAAACTGTGGCCTCTAGTTCTGGACTCACCCATCAGCGGGAACATGCTTCCTGCCTCCAGCATGTCCAATCCCTTAATAATCTTATATGTTTCAATCAGATCCCCTCTCATCCTTCTAAATTCCAGTGTATACAAGCCCAATTGCTCCAATCTTTCAACGTATATCAGTCCTGCCATTCCAGGAATTAACCTTGTGAACCTACGCTGCACTCCCTCAATAGTAAGAATGTTCTTCCTCAAATTTGGAGACCAAAACTGCACACAATACTCCAGGTGGGGTCTCACCAGGGCCCTGTACAGGACCTCTTTATTCCTATACTCAATTCCTCTTGTTATAAAGGCCAGCATGCCATTAGCTTTCTTCACAGCCTGCTGTACCTGCATGCTTGCTTTCATTGACTGATGTACAAGAACACCTAGATCTCATTGTACTTCCCCTTTTCCTAACTTGACTCCATTTAGATAGTAATCTGCCTTCCTGTTCTTGCCACCAAAGTGGATAACCTCACATTTATCCACATTAAACTGCATCTGCCATATATTTGCCCACTCACCCAACCTGACCAAGTCACCCTGCATTCTCAATACATCCTCCTGACATTTCACACTGCCACCCAGCTTTGTGTCATCGGCAAATTTGCTCATGTTACTTTTAATCCCTTCATATAAATCATTAATGTATATTGTAAACAGCTGCGGTACCCCACTGGTCACAGCCTGCCATTCCGAAAGGGACTCTTTGACTAGCCATTCGCTACTCTTTGTTTCCTGTCAGCCAGCCAATTTTCAATCCATGTCAATACTCTGCCCCTAATACAGGGGTGGGCAAACTTTTTGACTTGTGGGCCACAAAGGGTTCTAAAATTTGACAGGGGGGCCGGACCAGGAGCAGATGGACGGAGTGTTTTGGTAATACACCTCATAAGAGAAAATAAAATATCATGGGATATGTAGAAAACATGTGCTTTAATTTCAATTGAAAATGAACAAATGCATTACAACAAAATATCTGTCTTTGAAGTCCCATGGTATTTAGCTATTTATTGAAATGACTTTTAAAACACTGAAAATTAAATGAATAAAATTTAAAGCACTGAAAATTCTGTTATCCTTCAAGATATTATCATCATCACTCTCCTCCTGCCTGTCTTCATTTCAAAAACAGTAGGAGATGCAGGTCTACTTGTCCTGCTCCTTCTTATTCAATTGTCCCCTGTGCCAAAACTCAACAACGACCAGCACAAGGACAGAACAGTGATAGCGCGCCAGTATGCGGAGCGCGTTATTTGATCTGGAGCGCATTTTTTATTTTGAGAACGTACATGCACCTGCGCACTACTCATGTCCATCACTTAACAGAAATGACATGTAACATGTAAGGCTTATTGAAAAAATATTTTCAAATGCATTTTTTACATAACACAACGAAGAAACTTATTTTTAATTTCAGTGGGAACAGTGTTGTTGGCCTCCCTTTTTAGCCAGCGCATCAAAGTCTGGATTTAGTTTTGTTGTGGCGATTCTCAGGATGGATCTGAGGTGTTGGTCAGTTAACTTGGATCTGTGGCTGGCTTTGTTGATGTTCATGACGCTGAACGCCTGTTCACACAAATAGGTCAAGCCGAATAAAGAGTAAAGCGCAAATGTGGAGTAATACGCTACACCTCAACAAAGGTCAATGTGTAGTGGTGTGCTACATGCAGCGCTAAAATTTCGACACGGAGTCGGTAACTGCAGTCGAAGAAAAAAACTTTATTCGAAATCCCCAGCCTCACTTTTAAGCCTCCCTCAACCTGCCCCCATGCCGCAGAGGCTCCAAAGCTCTGTGCTCGCAAATCCCCGCAGGCTATCTCCCTTAGCCGGAACACTGGCTAATTGTGCGCCGGTTCGGATGTGCCAGGAAATGGGTCGCCACAAATGTATATAGAGTGCGTCATCTATTGGGAAAACGCCAGAATTGCGGGGAAAAAATGTTAACAAGGTTTATTAATATAATTTCATCAAGTTCTGCGGGCCGGATTAAAAAGCTTAATGGGCTGCATATGGCCCGTGGGCCGTAGTTTGCCCATGCCTGCCCTAATACCATGTCCCCTAATTTTGCCCACTAATCTCCTATGTGGGACTTTATCAAAAGCTTTCTGGAAGTTCAAGTACACTACATCCACTGGCTCTCCCTTGTCCATTTTCATAGTTACATCCTCAAAAAACTCCAGAAGATTAGTCAAGCATGATTTCCTTTCATAAATCCATGCTGACTCGGACTGATCCTTCTACTGCTATCCAAATGTGTCGTAATTTCCTCTTTTATAATTGACTCCAGCATCTTTCCCACCACTGACGTCAGGCTAACCGGTCTATAATTCCCTGTTTTCTCTCTCCCGCCTTTCTTGAAAAGTGGGACAACATTAGCCACCCTCCAATCAGCAGGAACTGTTCCTGAATCTATAGAATCCACAATTTCTAGAGTCACCTCTTTAAGTACCCTGGGATGCAGACCATCAGGTCCTGGGGACTAATCAGCCTTCAGACTCAACAGTCTATCCAACACCGTTTCTTGCCTAATATACATTTCCTTCAGTTCATCCTTTACCCTAGTTCCTTTGGCCACTATTACATCTGGGAGATTGTTTGTGTATTCCCTAGTGAAGACAGATCCAATGTACCTATTCAACTCATCTGCCATTTCCTTGTTCCCCATAATAAATTCACCCGTTTCTGTCTTCAATGGCCCAATTTTGGTCTTAACTATTTTTTTTGCTATTCACATACCTAAAGAAGCTTTTACTATCCTCCTTTATATTCTTTGCTAGTTTACCTTCATACCTCATTTTTTCTTGGCGTATTGCCTTTTTTGTTATCTTCTGTTGCTTTTTAAAAGCTTCCCAGTCCTCCGGTTTCCCGCTCATCTTTGCTATGTTATACTTCTCTCTTTCATTTTTATACTGCCCTTTACTTCCCTCATCAGCCACGGCCGCCCCTTACTCCCCTTAGGATCTTTCTTCCTCTTTGGAATGAACCGATCCTGCACCTTCTGCATTATTCCCAGAAATACCTGCCATTGTTGTTCCACTGCCTTCCCTGCTAGGGTATTGTTCCATTGAACTTTGACCGGCTCCTCCCTCACAGTTCCATAGTTCCCTTTGTTCAATAGGCTTCAATGAGATTCCCCCCTCCCCCCCCCCACCGTCATTCTTTTGAATTCCAGACCCAGACCATCAAAAGCTTCTCATATGATAAGCCTTTTGATTCTGGAATCATTTTCGTGAATATTCTTTGAACCCTGTCCAATGTCAGCAAATTCTTTCTGCGGTAAGGGGCCCAAAACTCCAAGTGATGCCTCACCAGTGCTTCACAAAGGCTCAACATTACATCTGTGCTTTTATATTCTCATCCATTAAGTGACACCCTGGACTCTTGGAATAGCAAATTAACCTCTCTCTTCCGAAACATTGTCACTACCTCCTCCCATAGGTGCTGTCTGGCCTGCTGAGTTCTGCCAGCATTTTGTGTTTTTAACCTAACTGGACATCTTTGAGATTTGGAAGATAATTAGAGCAACCAAAAGATACAATAGTGCTTTGAGATGTGCTGTCATCTCACTGCTTCTGTGACACAGATTCAGCCCTGAGGAGCAGCTAAAATGGTGCCAGAAGGCAACTTCTTCAAGCTCATCTGTGAAGCAGCTTAAATTCCTCTCTTTAAAGTCTCCTCTTTCCTTTTCAAGGTGGCTGGGGTTCTGTCGGAGTCAGTGATCTACCGCTGCACTCAAGCTGTGGTGGGTTCCAGCTCTTGGAGCTCACCGAACGGCTGTATTTTCAACATCTCCAGGAGCAGCCTGGGAGATGAGTGCCTTTGGGACGCGGCCTCGGGCAGCCCGTGGACGTTCGACTCCTCGCCGGTGTCGCCAACTGAAGTGACACAGGAGATTGGAACATCGGGACAACGGGTGCTGGAAGAGTCTGCTCTTGAGCAATTGCTCTCTCTTTCTCAGTGGTGGTGGGGTGGGGGGGAAGAGTCTGTTGGTTCTCGAGTCAGGTGGGCTCGAATAAGCAATGTAACATCGAAACAGCAAGTTCTTAGTGTCCCCTCTCACTGTGGCGGGTCTCAGTGCCTTGTTAGTGGCAGGTCAAAGTGCTGGGTTACAGACTGTGGCTTTTGAACTCTGGATCATGGTGTCTTCAGTGACTTTGCTATTGCTTGTGTGGTGATTGGTGGAGGGGGGGCTGATGTTTTTGCTGGAACAAGTGGGGGATGGGAAGGAGGTGGGTTAATGCTTTGCTTGTGTGTGGGAGGGGGAGGGCGGCTTTGGGGCTCGAACATTTTTCTGTCATTCATTCTTTGGGGCTTTTCTGTTTCGTGAATGTCCGCGAAGAGTAGGAATTTCAGGTCGTATATTGTATACGTTCTCTGCTACTAAATTGAACCATTGGTGTGGTCTGTGGACAGTTTGCATGTTCTCACTGTCCCCTGTTGCATGGGTTTCCTCTGGCTGCTTCAGTTTACTCCCACTTCCTCAGAAAGTGTGGTGTGGTAGGTTGATTGGGCACTTTAAATTTTCCCTTCTCGTGTATAATTATGAGGTTGACAGGAATGTGTAAAGAATAAAACGGGATTAGTCTAGAATTCGAGCAAATATGTATGTAGTTGGCATGGACTGGATGGGCGGAAAGGCCTGACTCCAGGCTGTATAACTCAATGTCTCCGTGCTGCCAGATAGTCATGGAGAAAACATTCAAACTCTGCTTAATCAGCATTGAAGATCAGGAGTTCAATCCTCATCCTTGGAGCTACGAGGCAGCTCCAGAGACTACCTGCTTTGTTACTTATTTCAAATACTTTTTGAGTGGTGCTGAATGTCATTGCTATTGAATAAGCAACAAGTTTAATGAGGCAAAACTGGGACAATGGCTTTGTTATCTGTCAAATGTTGAAGCTTATTGCCAGCTGTCCATTTCAACTGTTGTGCAAAATTGTTTCCTCGCGCCAGACCCGAATGAACCTCAGAAGGCTTTCCTCCATCCACATTCTGGCCATAGCTAAGCTTATGTGTGAGACGCCCCTATCTCTGAGCAGTGAATGTGGCCAACTGAGCAAATATGAAAATACAATTCATCCAAATGTCCCAAGCTCTTGCCCTGGTGTACTAGAGATATCACACTACAATGCTCAATTCATGTGGAAAGTAACACTCTGATTTGCTTTTTTAATGTTAGGTCTGTAACATCAGTTCTCCTTCTGTCACTGCAGATGCTGCCTGAGTTTCTGGCATATTTCCAATGTCTCTGTATTATTTCAGTCTTCCATGTTATTTTCTTGTGCATAGGAGATTCTGCAGATGCTGGAAATCCAGGACTGAAGAAGGGTCTAAGCCCAAAACATTGACACTCATTTCTATCGATGTTGCTGGAACAGATCCTTACATTCCATTTGGGTGGCCTCTAACCTGATGGCATGCACATTGATTTCTCAAACTTCCATTAATGCCCCACCACTCCTTTACCATTTCCCATCCCCTTTTCCCTTGGTTCTTGGTCCAAAATATTCCGCATGGAATTTAAACTGGAGGCGTCGGAGGGTGGATCCTCTCTCACCTTATCTCCTTACCTGCCCATCACCTCCCTCTGGTGCACTTTCTCCCCTTTTCTTTTCTCCGTGGCCTTCTGTCTCTTTCACCAATTTACTTCCCAGCTCTTTACTTCATCCCCTCCCCCTTCAGGCTTCACCTATCACCTCACACAACACACTGGAGGAACTCAGCAGGTCGGGCAGCATCCGTGGAAACGAAGAGTCAACTTTTCGGGCCGAGACCCTTTGTCACCAATCACCTTGTGTTTCACTCTCTCTCCTCCCCTCCCCCCACACACCTTTTAAATCTACTCCTCAGCTTTTTTTCTCCAGTCCTGCCGATGAGTTTCGGCCCAAAACGTCGACTGTTTACTCTTTTCTTAGATGCTGTCCGCCCTGCTGGGTTTCTCCAGCATTTTGTGTTCCTCATGAAGGCAGTATCCATCATTAAGGACCCTCACCACCCTCTCCGTGTTTCTACCATCTGTACAGTACAGTAGCCTGAAGACCTACACCGAACATTTTAGAGACAACTTTTTTTTCTCTCTATGGCATCCGATTTCTGAACCGTCCGTAAACCCACGAACATTTGTCTTTTGCAATATTTTTGTATCTTCCAGCCTTCTTTTTAAATCTCTTGCACTGGACTGCTGTTGTAAAGCCACACATTTCACGTCACCTGTCCGTGATAATAAACCTGATTCTGGTTCTGTTAGGTTTATTTTGGGAGGAACTCTGCAGTAAATCCAATTAGGAAGCACCGAGCAACTCCGCCCTACACTCGTGCCAAGTCTGTGCCGGCAGGCGCTGGAACACCATTCATTTCCTATTGGCTGAAACCCGAGTCAATCATCAAACCCCGCCCCATCTTCGTGACGTAGTTTCCGGCTGCCTTGCTTGCCGCCTTGCTTCGAAGTTGGTTCTTCAGTTGGAGCAACCGGTGATTCAATCCTTGAAACCCCCTTTAAGGGCGGAGGTAAGAAAAGCAGGGTGAGGGTGAGGGGGGGGGGCAGAGGCACTTAGCAGAGAATAGGGGATGTGGGAATAAGACGGGACAAAGTGGAGGGAACAACTGTGTGTGGAAGCGCGGGCTGCAGATGCCGGCATCTGATGCAGGAGCAGACCGCCTGAGGAGCTCGGCGAGCCGGGCAGTGGACCTGCAGCCGGAGGGGCCCGTCGACCAGTCGGATCAGGAGCATGCAACCGCTGTCCCTCTCCTTTCACACATGCTGCTCGACCCATCCGGGGGGGGGGGGGGGTTTGTTGTATTGCGAAGGCTGCAAGTCCCGAGAGGTCAAAGAGCAAATGCAGGTTCAGAATTAGGAGTTCAGCTGCCTGTGCGTTTGTGTGCAGAAAACATATAACACTACAGCGCAGGAGTAGGCTCTTCGGCCCATTGTGTCTGTGCCAACCCGATCTCTGTACTGCCATGATGCCAGTTTAAACTAAACCCATATGGTCTCTTTACCCTGCCTGTTCATGTGCCTGTCTCAATGCTTCCTTCTCCTATCCTGGCACTTATCATTCTATGCAAATACAAATTGCCTTGTGAGCCTCCTTTAAACTTTTCCCTCTCCCATCTTAGAGCTATATTCTGGCAATGTTTTCACCCTGAGGAATTTCATCTCATAATTTTATCTACAGGCCATCTCCAGGTAACGAATACGTTATGTTTTTACAGAGGTCCTTAAATGAACTTTGCCCATAAATTGGAAAATGCATGAAAATCATCCCATGGTAGCTAAATCTCTATAGTATTGTAATAAATGACATCAAAAACACAATACTGATAAGAAAGAGCAATTATTAAAAGAAAGAAAACTAGTTCTGCCATTCATCGGAATTAACATATGTAAATAATGTTGGACTTTTGAATTTTGTACATATTGTAACACAAAATGCTGGAGGAACTCAGCAAGCCACACAGCATCTATGGAAGAGAAAAAATAGTCGACTTTTCTCCCATTCAGATGAAGGGTCTTGGCCCAAGTGATTATCTGTTTACTCTTATCCACAGGTGCTGCCTGGCCTGCTGAGTTCCTCCAGCATTTTGTGTCTGGTGCTTGCATTTCCAGCATCTGCAGATTTTCTCTTATTTGTACATAATGGTGTCATTTGTAATCTGGGGATGGCCTGTACTTCTATCAGATCATCCCTCAGCTACTGATCCTCCAGTGAAGCCAATCCAAGTTTGTCCAGTCTCCCTGTATTTCTAATATTCTTAGATCGAGACAACATCCTCATACACTTATGCATCTTTATCAAAGCACCTTCCTTTGGGTAATGTACAAACCAGAATGTTGCATAATACTCCAAATGTGCCTAATCAGCTGTAATGTGACTTCAGAGGTTCAAAGGACTTGCTGATCTCTTAACTGATAAGGCAAGTATGCCTGCTTTATTGTCCTATCCACTTCTGTTGATATATCAATGCTGCAATAGTCCTGTCATTTACCATATAGTTTGGTCATGATTTTACCCCCTGGAATGTGCAATCTCATACTTGCCAGGACAAATTCATTTATTGTTTCTCTGTCCATATTTCCATCTGATCTGTTGCTAACTAACTTTTGACAGCCTTTCTCACAATGCACAAAACACTAATTTGTATGTCACCAGCTGTCTTTAGCAGTTAGCTTAACTACATTTTCATTGAAATTGTTATACATACAATAACAGAGGACTCAGCACTGATTCTCGTGGAACTAGGAGATGAAATCATGAGCAAGTTATACAGTAAGTGGCAGGACCCTTGTAGCATTGATGTAGAAGAATGGAGGTGCAAGTTTATAGTTTACTGAAAGTGGCAACACAAGTGAACAGGGCAGTAAACCAGGCAAACAGCATTCTTGCCTTCATCAGTCAGGGAAATGGGAAGTCACATTGTAGCTTGTTAGGCATATTTGGCATATTGTGCAGCATTCTGTTGCATTACAAGTTACAAATCTCTGGTCAGAATAATATTCCTTCACCATTACCCTTGGTCTTCTATGTCTAAGTCAATTTTAAATAATTACCAACTTTCCATGGATCCCATGCATCTTAATCTTCTGGATCAGTCTACCACGGGGGATCTTGTTGAAAGCTTTACTACTGTTAATCACCTTCATCAGCACCTCAAAAAAAAAACTCAATTGAGTTAGTTCTCCTCCTCAGAAGCCCATCCCTAAGAAGTCTGTACTTTTCTGGATGTGAGTATATTCTATAGTTAGGAAGCTTCTCCGGCAATTTTCCAACTACTGATGGAAGACCCACTGGCCTATAATTTCCTGGTTTGTCCCTTTTGCTCTTAAAAGAAAGGGGCAACATTGGCTGGTCCTCTGGGATATTGTCTGTGCTAAAGGAGATACAAATAACTTTTGTGAAGGCCACATCAATCTCTTGACCCCCCTCAATAATTTAGGATAGATCCCAATAGGCCAGGGAATTTATCCACCTTAATGTTATGCAAGAGAACCAAATCAACACCTTCTTGATATAAGTATACCCTAGAATAGCAGCATTCTCCTCCCTGATCTTACTGTCCTTTATGTCCTCCTTGGTGAATACATATGTGATTAGTACTGCCCATGTTCTCTGGCTCCAGGCATAAATTCCTTCCTTTGTTTTTGAATGATCCTGTCCTCTCCTGAGTTAAAACTCTCTTGTTTTAAATGTATGTATAAAATGCCTCAGGTTTGCCTTAACACTACTGTCCAATGACATTTAATGGCGCCTTTTAGCTCTCCTTGTTCCCTGCTTAAGTTCTTTCTTGTATCTTTTGATATTCTTTGAGGGCCCTGTCCAGTCTTAGCTTCCTTAACCTCACATATGAGGTCTTTAAATGACTCCCACATATCAGATGTGGACTTGTGCAACAACAGCTCTTCCCAATCTGTTCTCTCCGGCTCCTGCCCAATAAAATATAATTACCAGTTTAGCACTTCTCTCTGAGGTTCAGTGGTATCTACAATTATCTTAAAACTTAGTACTGGTGAGTTGACCATCAGTATTGTCCATGTCTTCTGAACTGACCAGACTTGATGATCAAACAGTAAACTTCAGGAGAGTTTGCAGTTTGTGCACTTTGGTGGGGGCTTTGATTAGGCCAGACGATGTGGTGAAAGATTTGAGATTAGTGCTGTGGCTAGGCATTTAGGTCTGCATTAATTCTCAGTTAGTGAAGTGCGAGTGCTGTGTTAGAGGGTTAAAGCTTGATAACTTCTTCATCTAGACTGGAAAGAAAGAGGAGAGTTCATATTAAAAAAAAGGGAGGGAAGGGATGGAGCAGGAGTTGGCAGGTGATAGATGAGGTGAGGTAGCAGGAAGATGAAGGAAAAAGAGAATTGGAATCATCAAGTCTGGTCAGTTCAGAAGCTGGGAGGTGATAGGTAGAAGTGATAAAGAGCTGAAGATGATGGCATGTTAGAACTATAACATATAATTCAGGCCTCAACTGGTGTATAATTCTGAAAGTGACACTGTAAGTGAGATCTGATTGTATTAGAGTACAGAAGAGACTTAACATTTTCAGTGTGGAGAAATCTTGGCTGTGAGGAAAGATGGGATAGAATGATGTTGGGATGAGGTTATAGAGAAGGTTTATTTCTTGGCAGAAAGGTAGGTCATTGTGTCTTAAAATAATTGGTAGGGAGTGATTAGAGGGCAGATGTGTTATTTTTAGCCCCAACATGAGTATGGTGGAGGTTTAGATTTCAGTGTTGGCGTGTGGATCATTGGAGACAAAAACTCATTGTTTAAACAAATACTGCATGTGCATGTAAAGCTGTGAACCACTGAGTTCGAGTCCAAGAGCTACAACATAGGATTATGCTGGATTTCTTTTCTAGAGCTAATTGCATGAAGTGGGTTATTCAGTTTTTTTTGGTTTATCCTGTGCTCTTGCAATTGAACTAGAAAAATGCTTTTCGCTGAGGTTGACAGGATTTGATCCAAACTTTGTGTGCCGTCTGCATGGACTTTGTATGTTTTACCTGTGACCACTTGGGATCCCACAGGTACTCAGTCCAGTTTTCTCCTCTTTCCCCAGGAATGTGCTAGTTGGTTAATTGGCTGCTCTAAATTACCAACACAAGAAAGTCTGCAGATGCTAGAAATCCCAAGCGCATGCACAAAATGCTGAAGCATCTATGGAAATCAATAAAATACTCTAAATTTTTCCCTCAGTGTAGCTAAGTCATGTGAGGTTGATGGGATCCAGGGAAGTAAGGTGATGCTGGGAGCCATTGTGCACCCAGAGGATAAATGGTCTTCTGCATTGTATTAAGTAAGTAATTTGATGTTTAAGATGTCCATGTATCCAATAAACCTAATAGAATATTAATCTTATTTGTCATAACCAAAATAAAATGCAAATCAAAGGAGGCTCTGCTGAAACTGCAGGTTCTCCCCAGTTTATGAACACCAACTTGTGTTCCTTGCATACGAATAAGCTTTTGGAAGACTGGCAGGATCGATTTGCTGACAGTTACCATGTGAGAGTTTGCTTCTCGGACACATTTCTGACTTGCAAACTATTTGGGTTGTAAGCAGTTCACAGGCTTGTTGTTACCTGTTGTAACCCAGGGAAGACCTATACAATAGTCAACAAAACTATCATTGAATTTGCCTCAAGTTTTGATCTCAGAAGTGTAAAAGAGTTCTTACAGCATTTGAGGCACTGTAGAGTGTAGCTTCTTGTAACTAATGAGAATGAAGAAATATTAGTTTTAAAAGCTTGAAAAGATATGTCTGTGAGGTGATGGAATTTTAATGTCAATCTGTAAGAAATGGGAGCTTAAATGGGTCATTTGGTCTTTCAACCCTCGTCTGCCATTCACCAAGATCATGATTCATTTTATATTAGTGTTATTTTCCATCACTATCACCATATCTCTTATATTATTTTATTACCTGGAAATCTATCAGTCTCTATTTTGAATGAGCTTAATAACTAAACCTTTACAGTCCTTGAAAGTAAGAACATTCATCGTAGTCTGAGTGAAGACATTTTTTCTCATGTCAATTCTAAATAATTTAACCCTGATTCTCAAATGGTGTCCACTACACCAAGACTCCTTAGCCAGGAATAGCATTTGCTCTATATCCAGTTTGTCAAGTCCTTTTGAGAGGGTTGGGGGTTGGGATCTCTCATTCGTCTCTAAGCACTAAAGAATACTGTTTGAGTCCGCTCAATTTCTAGCCATCCACAGAACTAGTTTAGTGAATCTTTTCTGCACTGCTTCCATGATGTGCATATCTTTTCGGGGTGTGGTGAGCAAAACAGGCCACAATACTCTTGGTGCAGAATCATCAAGGACCTAATCAAATTGTCTTGTTACAAAGGCTTAACCTGTCATTGGACATCCCATTTGTGTGCTGCACCTGATTTTTTATTTTTGTTCACTTGTGTATGGGCACACACATTTCCTTTTGAACATCATCGCTACCCATTCACTCACCAGTTAACATTCTTTGTATATCTGGTGTGCACCAAATGGGAGACCTCTCATTTCCCATATTATTTTCTATCTACAATATTCTTGTCTATTCAGTTTGTCCCAGTCCACTTGAAGCCCCTTTATATCTTCTTAGATACTTAGAAATTGATATATTTTCCCCTCAACCTCTTTGTTTATTTTGGGTTGAAAGTCGCTGGAGCCCAAAAGTCACGGTCTGTGAACAGTTTGTTTGTTTTCACTCTTTGCTTTCTACTTAGTAACAGTTCAATGTTATGTCAGAATATTACCTCTGACTGTGTTCATACCTTGTGGAACTTTCAAAAATCTTCCAAGCATACAAGTGTATCACAGTTCCTATTTAGTTGTAGTTGTGTGAAGGACAAGGCCACATTATTACCAGGTTCAAAATTGGTCATTGTACAGTGGACCTGCTGTTTATCTTTGTTCTTTATAAAACTGTATAAAATAGTACTTCTTTAGTGTGCAACTATATAGTTGGTATGATCCTGGATCCTTTGGGTCACTAGGATCCAGGAACTAGCTACCTAGCAGATGCAAATCATTACAGTAAAAGATACTTAGATATCCATTTCTTCTGTGTTAGCCTGCAGGGCAATCAATGGTCAGAAGAAAGAAATAGGATTAAAAAGGAGAGACTGAATATCGCCTTCTACCTGTACACTTGATGATTTATTTGTTTAGAGATGCAGTATGGAATAGGCCCTTTTGACTCAGCAAGTCACACTGGCCAGCTACCCACCTATTTAATCATAGGGCAATTTATAATGACCAATTAACAGCGATTAATTTTCTACCTGTGGTTGTTAGTAACTCATGTTAAATCTGTGGCATGTGCAAAGCAACAGCCCAGTCCATCACAGGCAAAGTCCTTCCCACCAATCAGCATATCTATAATGTGCACTGCCACAGGAAAGCAGCATCCATCATCAACGACTACCACTGCCGAGGCCATGCTGTCTTCTCACTGCTGCCATCAGCAAGGAGGTATAGGAGCCTTAGGTTCCACACGGTCACGTTTAGGAGCAGTTATTGCCCTTCAGTCATCATGCTGCTTGAACCAGTGTGGATAACTTCATTCACCTCCACACTGAACTGATTCCACAACCTGCAGACCCACTTTCAAGAACTCTACAACTCATGTTCTCGGTTTTTTTGTTTATTTACAAGATTTTCTTCTTGTGCACATTGGTTGTCAGACTTTGTGTATACTTTTGTTATTGTTTCTATTGTGTTTCTTTGTTCCACTGTGAATATCTGCATAAAATGATTCTCAGGGTAGTATATCATGACATATACACACTTTGATAATAAATTTACTTTGCACTTTACCAAAGTAAATTTTATTATCAGAGTACATAAATGACACTGTGTACAATCCTGAGACACTCTTTTTGCGGGCATACAGGTGTCCCCCGTTTTTCGAACGTTCGCTTTATGACACTTGCTGTTACGAAAGACCTACATTAGTACCTGTTTTCGCTAACCAAAGAGGATTTTTGCTTTTACAAAAAAGACACCCGCTTTAAAAAGCAGGCCTTGCAAAAAGGCTATCCCCTTCTCACAATTCCTCCGTCTCTGCCTCATCTGCTCTCAGGATGAGGCTTTTCTTTCCAGGACGAAGGAGATGTCTTCCTTTTTTAAGCGAAGGGGCTTCCCTTCGTCCACCATCAACTCTGCTCTCAAACGCATCTCTCCCATTTCCTGCACATCTGCCCTCACCCCATCCACCCGCCACCCCACTCGGGATAGTGTTCCCCTTGTCCTTACCTACCACCCCACCAGCCTCCAGGTCCAACATATAATTCTCCGTAACTTCCGCCACCTCCAACAGGATCCCACTACCAAGCACATTTTTCCCTCCCCCCCCCCCCCTTTCTGCTTTTCGCAGGGATTGCTCCCTACACGACTCCCTTGTTCACTCATTTCCCCCCCCCCCCCCATCACCTCCCACCGATCTCCCTCCTGGTACTTATCCTTGTAAATGGAACAAGTGCTACACCTGCCCTTACACTTCCTCCCTCAACACCATTCAGGGCCCCAGACAGTCCTTCCAGGTGAGGCGACACTTCACCTGTGAGTCGGCTGGTGTGGGATACTGCGTCTGGTGCTCCCGGTGTGGCCTTTTATATATTGGCGAGACCTGACGCAGACTGGGAAACAGTTTCGTGGAACACCTATGCTCAGTCCGCCAGAAAAAGCAGGATCTCCCAGTGGCCACACATTTTAATTCCACGTCCCATTCCCATTCCGATATGTCTATCCTTGGCCTCCTCTATTGTCAAAATGAATCCAAACTCAGGTTGGAGGAACAACACCTTATATACCAGCTGGGTAGCCTCCAACCTGATGGCATGAACATTGACTTCTCTAACTTCTGTTAATGCCCCTCCTCCCCTTCTTACCCCATCCCTGACATATTTAGTTGTTTGCCTGTTCTCCATCTCCCTTTCGTGCTCCCCCTACCCTCCTTTCTTTCTCCTGAGGCCTCCCGTCCCATGATCCTTTCCCTTCTCCAGCTCTGTATCACTCGCCAATCACCTTTCCAGCTCTTAGCTTCATCCCACCCCCTCCGGTCTACTCCTATCATTTCGCATTTCCCCTCCCCCCTCTACTTTCGAATCTCTTACTATCTTTCCTTTCGGTTAGTCCTGACGAAGGGTCTTGGCCCAAAATGTCGACATCGCTTCTCCCTATAGATGCTGCCTGGCCTGCTGTGTTCTACCAGCATTTTGTGTGTGTTGTTGTTTCACCCACTTTATACGTGTGTTTACCCCAAAAAAGACTACAATGACTGTGAAACCTTGTGCAGGCAGTTGTTTGCGCATGCTTGTACGTGCATACTCACGTGCATATGTATGCATGTACATATGTAGGCGTGTACATGCACATGTGTGTACGTGCCGTTTTTTTCCTCCAAATTGATTTTGGCTTGCTGTCTTCCTGATTTTGATAAGTGAAACTACACCGTACAAACAATAATTTTATTTTATATAGGGTGTATATTTATCATATCATTCCTGCTTTTACTATATGTTAGTGTTATTTTAGGTTTTATGTGTTATTTAGTTTGATTTGGTAGGTTATTTTTTGGGTCCGGGAATGCTCAAAAAATTTTCCAATATAAATTAATGGTAATTGCTTCTTCGCTTTACAACATTTCGGATTACAAAAGGTTTCATAGGAACGCTCTACCTTTGGATTGGGGGTGGGGGGGGGGGGGAACCTGTACTTAGCAAATCTATAGAACAGTAACTGTAACCAGGATCTGTAAACCTGCTGAAGGGTCTCAGCCCAAAACGTTGACTGTACTCTTTGCTATAGGTGCTGCCTGGCCTGCTGAGTTCTTCCAGCATTTTGTGTATGTTGCTCTGTAAACTGTACACATCAGGAACTGTAATCTGTAAATAAATTGTGCAAATGCAGATAATAAATAATATAAATGAATAACGAGCATGAAATTACAAGATAAATGCATTCTTAAATGAATATAGTTATCCCTTTTTGTTCAAAAGCCTGATAGTTGACTATTCTTGAACCTGATAGTGTGAGTCCTGAGGTACTCGTATTTAATTTGGCTTTAATCTAGGTATTTTTGTAGATGCTAGCGTATGAGGAACTGTGTGAAATTTGAGTATCAGTTAAATTGAAGAGCTCAATTTGGTTTGCAGAGTTACTTAATTGGAATCATGATATTGCAATATGAAAAGGAAACATAGTTTTGTTTGTTTAAGTGACTGTGAGCTGTGATTTTATCAAAATCTGAACACTCAGTCCAAAATCTAAAGACCAGTGTTGAAATGTAACAAAATAATATATGTATAAACCAAACTCAATTGATACTTAGAGATTATTTTTGCATTATTTGTTGCAGAGGGGTTTGCTGGCTACATTCAAGACCTGAGAAACAAGTGGGTGTTGGTTTTAATTGAGAGTTTTAACAGGTTTGTGCTCTAACTTAAGAATTTCAAATTGACTTCACTGTAGGTGGATTATTAATTTATATAAAATTTATTCCAAATTATTTTTTTCACAAGTGTTGTGTGAAATTTAAAACAAAGCCTGTTAGAAGTCAGTTAAAAATGTAAGAAACTTCCATATTTGCCTTTCCATTACTGAGGCAGGATGGGGATGCCTGTGCTGTATGCTTATGCAGTAAAATGGATGTATTTAATATTTAAGTGCCTAATTTCAGAGTTACAGTGGGAAGGTGGCTGCTCCATGTAGTGTTATACAATATATTGAAGGTAATATCGAAAAATAATTACCAGGTAAAGTAATGCAATAATTACCAAATTTCTAGATGTATCCTTAATCAGGATTCTAAATAAAACAGGACAATGGAAAATTATGATTGCTGCCACAGACCACCAGATTTTCCTGCTTTTAGAAACTACATGGAAAACAAGTGTTCAATTCTCTTGAACAGCTGTTGATGGCTCTGGGCCTGTATTCACTGGAATTCAGAAGAATGAGGAGTGACTCGTTGAAACCCATCGAATGGCGAAAGGCCTTCATTGAGTGGATGTGGCGAGGATGTTTCCTATGGTGGGAGTGTCTAGGACCAGAGAACACAGCCTCAGGATTCTTTTAGAATGGAGATGAGGAGGAATTTCTTTAGCCAAGGAATGGTGAAACTGTGGAATTTGTTGCCACAGGCAGCTGTGGAGGCCAACTCATTTCATATTTAAGGCAGAGATTGATAGATTCTTGATTATTCAGGTCCTGAAGGGATACTGGGGAAAGGCAGGAGATTGGGGCTCAGAAGGAAAATGGATCAGCCATGATGAAGTGTCGGAGCAGACTCAATGGGCCAAATGACCTAATTCTGGTCCAATGTCTTATGGAAAAGTGCTGGCTTTTAACAGAACAGAGTTTTTTCACTGTTAGGTATTTGATCATGTCTTCTTTGGCTGTCCATTGATTTCGATGTTGACTGTGCTGAGAGTTTAGTCTCTGCAGGCACGTTTATGGGCCAAAAGACCAGTATTGGATCGGCACTGTCTCCCACATTGGTTGCATTTGCGATTTGACCAGTCTAGCACCGAATGTCTACGTTCATGACCTTCATATTTCTTCTGCCTTTTCGCCTCGATAGCTGGGATTGACTTCGTGATAATGCAGCACCAACTTCTTCTGTCCAAAGCATCTTTCTCCCAGATGTTGACATTCATGTCAGTGTTCTTCATCTGGCGCTTGAGCACATCTTGAGCACAGCTTCTGACCTCCATGCTTCTTCTTTCCCTCATGTAGCTCGCCATAGAAAACAGCTTTGGATAAACGATCATCGCTCATTTTTGTGACATGACCAGTCCCAATGCAGCTGAGAATCTGCGATGAGCGATTCTGCACTGACTGTCCCAGCACGTTTGAGCACCTCCACATCTGGTACCCTCTCTTGCCATTTGATGTGTAATATTTGGTGTAAATACCTGAGTTGTGTCTTGGTCAATTTCTTGATGTGCTTCCGATACAATGTCATTGTTTCAGTTGAATAAAGCAGAGATGTACACTTTGACCTTGGTTGCCATTTTAATGTCGTGGTGAGGCCAAAGTCGCTTCTGTATGTATACTGACTATGAATACAAATAAACTGGGTTGGCTGAAATTTTTCAAATTAATGTCATCATAACTTTTAGAATCAACTCCTGAAGCAGTAGGGGAGAAATGATTTTCATTCAGCATTTACCCAAGTGACTTATGGGGCTACTGTGAAGATTTTAGATGTGTGTTTTATTGTGAAGGTTTTATTTTTAACATGTATTGACTAGGTCCTGATATTTTCTTACAATCTACTGAAATTTTAATCCTCTAGCCCCAAATGCAATGGTTGACCTCAATGAAGATTCTGGCTTTTAATAAAGAATGTAATCTGAAGAACTATTTTTTACTCTGTTTTATCATAAAACTGTTTAAAATATTGTTAAGCGCGCTACTACCTCAGAATTTTTAAAAGAGAATTTATCATAAACTCCATCTTATTTTTGTCTAAAATTTATGGGGCCATTCTGATACTAAGTGGTTTAACAGAGGAATCTGAGTGGCGGCTGTGGGATGCTGGTATACAAGATAGTTTGAGAGTAAACTATTAAGCTCAAGGGTATCTCTTTTAAATAACTTAATACAGCATACATAAATGATGAATTAACAATAATCTTAACTGCAAAACTAGCTGTTGTTCTTCAGGAGGCAATAAGTGAATGGCAGGTGAGGTGGAAGGTGGCAAGGACTGACTGGGTGGATAGCCAGACTTTTTCCCCGGGTGAAAATGGCTAAATTGATGGGGCATAATTTTGAAGTGATTGGAGAAAAATATAGGGAGGATGTTAGAGGTAAGGTTTTTTTTACATCAAGAGTGGTGTGTGTGTGTGTGTGTGTGTGGAACATGCTGCCATGGGTTGTGGAAATGTCAGATATATTAGGAACATTTGAGAGACTCTTCGGCACATGGATGAGAGGAAATTAGGAATAGGTAGGAGGGAAGGATTAGATTGATGTTAGAGTAAGTTAAAGGTCCGCATAACTGCCTGGGCAAAAAGGACTGTGCTGTGCTGTGCTGTAATGTTCTAGGTATATTCTAAGATGGGTGACAGAAAGTCTTAATTAAGACCTCATGATTGAAGATTTTCTTTAAAAACATATGGATCTTCAACCATTGGAATCATTTCTTCAATGACCATAGTGCATAGTATTGCTGCAGAGCATCTTAATCTTCACCTAATATGATTTTGAAAGGAAGAATTATTTCAATGGAAGGACTTGATGGAAATCTAATGGTTATTTGGATCCCAAGGATGTTGCCACGGGCCTGGAAAATTAAGTGGATTTTCTAAGATATAGCGAGCTTCACAAAGCTTTAATTATTGATGTGATTTTTTTTGTATTTAAAACAAAATCTTTATGTTGGCCAGTGGGGGGTGCTGTGCAGTCATTGACAGCGTTATGTATACAGGAATAGAGAGAAACAAATTTATTAATAAGCAAGCTCCTAACTAGATTATTTGTTTTACTGAAAGATGTTAGTGAGGTTTCTGAGAATAAATCCTGTCTTCATTAATAGGAACACAAGAACAGACAGGGTTTCATTTTAAAGTCTTTAAAATGCCAGACCTGTGAAGGAGCAGAGTTGGTTTGGTACAGCACTGGAGTTTAAGTCTAGCTTTTTTTGTATGATCTCTTGTGTGGGACTTAAATTCCCTTCTGAGCCACAATTGAAGCTGAAGAGTAGTCTATATATTTATTTTAAAAAGAAATAAAGAGTATATTACTGGACTGTCGTATTGAATATTTTGTATAAAAACACATCACAATAACTAACTAGAATTTATTGACTCCAAGAAGCATTATAGCAGCTGATGAATGATTTAGGAACTCTTATTTTGGAGGTTCATAGTTTTTATCTAAATGTGTGAGGTGGCTGTTTTTAAAAATATGTGCATGGTATTAAAATAATTTATGGTGAAGCCTTGCATATAACATTTTGTTACAGATCATTCCATTTAACATACAGCACAGTAATAGTCATTCAACCCTAAATGGGTCTGGAAGTATTTATCATACATTGGCATCTCTTTACAGATGGTAAAATGAAAAAATGGTAAAATCGGTTTGTTATTGTTTTATTTATTTATATATATATATATATATACCAAGATGCAATGAAAAATTGTTATGCATACCAATCATACATATCATTTCATTAGGTCAGGTCAGGACAGCTCATTCTTTTGTCTAATCACAAACAAGACAAAATCTGCAAATGCTGGGAATCCAAGCAACACACACAAAATGCTGGAGGAACTCGACAGGCCAGGCAGCACCTATGGAAAAGTGTACAGTCGATGTTTTGGGCTGCGACCCTTCAGCAGGACCCTTGTCTTTCTTTTGTCTATGCTTCTTTGCTCTGATTCCATTACTTTTCTCAGCCAGTGCGAGTCCTATGAGCAGAAAAGAACTGAACTCTAAGCCATGTCCTCTTGTCTAGCATGGGTTTAAGGGGTGAATAGCATAGGTTGGGAATTCTTGCAAGTTTTACATTTGTAATTGGTTACACGAGGAATTTAAAGTGAGGGCAAGGTCAGGACTTCTGTGCATGTGTATATGGGAATTTTAAATGGTGGATGTGGAGAAATGCAATTAACTTCTTGCCATAATCTGCATTGCCCTTATTTTAGGTGTGCCACAGTTAAATGTATACAGTCGTGCCCTGTGTAAATTGCATGGTTACTGGCCATTTTCAAACCTGCCATTCAACATTGTTTTATTTCCCTCCATCATGCTAATGTTTATTTTGGAATAGTTTCTTTGTAGAGCATAGTGGAACCTTTGCAAGTATACCAAAAGGGATTAATTTTGAAAGTGAGACAGAAATTATTTAGTCGTGTCTTGATCCAGTGCAGATGCAGAGGGGAGAAAAGAGAATGTCTAGGGTGGTTAGGGTCTTTGATTGTACTACCTGTGTCCTCAATTTGCTAGAGTTTCTTGTGGCCACGTGCACAGCATTTGTGTATTCAGATAGGATGTTTTTTGTAGTGTTTAAACAAAAATTGGTAAGGGTCAACAGGGACATGCCAAATTTTTTTTATTTCCTTCTCATGTTGCCCAGCCATTTTCAATGTACTATCAATGTGACCCAAAGTCTCTCCATTATATTCCTTTTGGAATCCAGTTGTGAGTTTGGGATGACAGTGTGCTGATTGGTTAGGGTGCCATGGTAGTGTTGCGGCTAGTGCAACGAATGCTATTGCAGATTGTGGTGTTGGAGTTCCAGTTCAATTCCAGCACTGTCTGAAAGGAGTTTGTACATTTTTCTCATGACTGCATGGGTTCTCTCCAGCTTCCTCCCACAGTAAATTGTACCGTGGTTTGGCGAAGGTTAAATAGGTGGGTTGCTGGGTGGCACAGCTCGATGGGCCAGAAGGGTCTGTTCTGCTCTGAATCTCTAAATAAATAAAAATGGCTCTGTCAAGTTATCAATCAATTTGTATGATTAAATACATGGAAAAATTTCTTCTAAGCAAGTTACAAGTTTGATTTTTAAAAAATGGATGACAATTAAGGATATCAGCACATTTTTGGGTTGCCTGTATATATTCTCCCTGAGCCTCATTGGAAAAAGCCTGCCTGTACAGTCGGCCCTCCTTATCCACGGATTCCGTATGCGTGGATTCAACCAACCGCCGATCGGGAAAACCCGCAAGTTCTCTCTCCAGTACTCTTTGTTTGAGCATGTACAGACGATTTTTTCTCGTCATCATTCCCTAAACAATACAGTATAATATCTATTTACATAGCATTTACATTGTATTAGGTATAATAAGTAATCTAGAAATGACTTAAAAAGGACAGGCAGTCCCCGAGTTATGAATGAGTTCTGTTCCTGAGTCCATCTTTAAGTCAGATTTGGAGTCGTAACAGGTACATTCAGTATTATTTAGCTTCAGTTAGTCAGAAGTTTGACTTAGTATATAGTACATATTTTACCTTTCTATGCTTATAAAACACTTAAGAAACATATATATTTCAATAATTAAACCACTGCGTTTCTTAGTAATAATTGTAGCTTTCATTGGGGCAGTGCCTTTCACATACTCCATTAAAATCATTCTGATTGTTGACCGACTGTAGCCTAACACTTCTCCAATGACCGATGGACTTTTGCCTCTTTCTGATCGCTTTATTACTTCCACCTTATTTTCAATCGTGATTGTGATTATTTTCGTGAACAGAAACACCACGGATTCAGAGCTGCACTGCCAAGTCCTAATGTCCACTGCACTGAGCATGTTAAATAAAGTCCGGGGTTCCACTGGGTCTTAAAGACCACCGCACTGAGACAAGTTAAATAAGGGACTTGTGCATCACGTTTTTTGGTATCCGCTGGGGGTCTCGGAACCAATCCCCCGCTGATAAGGAGAGCCAACTATTCAATTTACTACCTTACCATGTATACCTAGTGACTGAATCTTCCTAACTAACCTCTCATGCGGGACCTTGTCAAAGGCCTTACTGAAGTCCATGTAGACAATATCCACTGCCTTCCCTTCATCCACTTTCCTGGTAACCTCCTCGAAAAACTCAATAGATTGGTTAAATATGACCTACCACACACAAAGCTATGTTGACTCTCCCTAATAAGTCCTTGGCTATCCAAATACTTGTAGATCCTATCTCTTAGTACTACTTCCAAAAATTTACCTACTACTGACGTCAAACTTAATGGCCTATAATTTCCCGGTTGCTTTCTTAAAGCAATTATTATCAAGTTCAAATGCTGTTTATGGTTTTAATGCTTTTTTTTTGCCTATTTACAAAGTATTTAACAGATGATCATGAAGAATATTCTTGCAGGTTCTGATTCTTTAAATCATTATTTTACCAATAAATTACAGAAGTATTAAAATTAGATGGCCGACGAGTGAATGAAAATTAAGTACATTTAGGAATATTCCCACAATGACAACCACCCATGCAGGAATGGTTCCTGATATCAACACTAAAAATACTTAACAATATTCCCTGCTCTATTTAGAGTAAACTCTATGCAGCCTTTTATTCTAACTTGGTTCAGTGAATTAGTCTCATTGCTACCGCTCTCCTTTGCCTCCAACATTGAAGTGTAATTTTTATTTCTTAGGAACTAGAACTAGGTGGAATGTTCAGGATGTTATCTGAACAGAGTATTGATTGTAGTTGGGTGTTACCATCTCCGATTTGTATTCTACAATTTGCCTATGTTCTTTAACTTGGTCTTTGATTGCTTTGCCATGGTTGGACACGTTTAGATTTGAGAACAATTTTCAACTTTATCTCTTGCTGATTCACATTTGTGCTTTGCTTCTTTATAATTTATTTGCAATGCACCAAATATATTTATTCCACCCTTAGGAAAGTTTGTGCAAATCTTAGTAGTTTTTCTTGTCTTGAACTAATTTAAATTCATTACCTGTACTAATCTGGGAGAACATCAAATTCTAATTGCTCTGTATTCCATTCAGAATCAGGTTTAATATCACTGGCGTATGTCATGATGTATGTTTTTCGGCAGCAGTACAATGCCTGTCCTAGCATGCAAAGTCTGCTCCAGAGGACTGGGTGGATGAGATCCAGCAGCCAGGAAGGCAGTACTGCAATGCTTCATGGAGACTGAAGCGTGTGACATGGCTTAGGAGCCATTATGGTCATCCACTGCAACCAAGGGAGACCCCAATTTGTGACACTTGTTTGTAACACTGGACCCAGGCTCTGAGATCAAGAAAGTGGAACTGCCCCAGTTCCTCTTTAATTACTCTCCTGCATAGGTTTCCTGTCATCACTGGACACGACTGACTTAACCATTACATTACAATACATAAAACTATAAATTACAATATAAAGTATATACATACATTTATTTAAATATATATAAATTAAATTAAATAGTAGTGCAAAAAGAGCCCGGGGGGGGGGGGGAATACTGAAGTAATGTAAATGTCTTTATTGTCCTTTGAGAAATCTGATGGCAGTGTTTGAATCATCTGAATGTGTATGCTGTTGAAAAAAAATTGTTTTATTCAGATATTTATCTTTGTTGTATTTCATTATAGGTAGAAGGGAAATAAAAGTAACAATTCTGTAATATAAATGTTGGGAGTACTTGCCATGTGAGGCAGCATGCATGGAGAGAAAGCAATGTTTCAGGTCATCAGTGTTTGTCTATTTTATCCTTCAACTACATTTCCATTTTCAGTGTATGCTCTCCCAATGCCTCATTGTAATGTCTCAATATTTGTCTGTTGTTCATAAATCGCCTTCCTAGCTTCTGCCCGTACTGGGATAAATACTGACTGTTCCCGAGAATACAAGTCATTAGTTAATTTTGGGGAACTTTGGTGATGGATGATTGTTCAAATGTACCTCAGTGCCTATCCAGGAGAAAATAGCTTACTGCTGTATCAATGACTGTGTGGCTAGGCACAGTTCAAATGCCATCTATACATTTGCCAATAACACAACTATTGTTGGCAAAATTTTAGTTGGTGACAAGGAGGCATATAGGAGTGAGATAGATCCGCTGGTTGAATGGTGTTGCAGAGCCACCTTGCACTCAACCAAGGACTTTAGTAAGATTGGGGACTGCAGGAAGGGTAAGTCAAGGGAACACACATCATTCCTCACAGAGGGATCAGAAGTGGAAAGGATGAGCAGTTTCAAATTCCTGGGTGTCAACGTCTCTGAGGATCTATCCTGTGCCCAAAATATTGATGCAATTACAAAGAATGTACAATGGTGGCTATATTTTATCAGGAATTTGAAGAGAATTTGTACGTCACCCAAGACACCCACAAATGTCAACGTGGTGAGCATTCTAACTGGTTGCATCAACATCTGGTATGGAGGGGGACTGCACAGGATCAGAAAAAGTTGCAAGAAGTTGTAAACTTCAGCCAGCTCCATCATTGGCACCAGCCTCCCCAGCATTGAGGACATCTTCAAAAGGTGGCATCCATCATTAAGGGCCCTATCACCCAGGACATGGCCTCTTCTCATTGCCACCTTTAAGGAAGAGGTGCAGCAGCTTGAAGACTCATACTCAAAGTTTCAGGAGCAGCTTTCCCACATCCATCAGATTTCTAAATGGACAATGAACCAATTCAGTTTTTGTTCTCTCTTTTTGCATAACATTTAATTTATTTTTTATATATGCTAGTTTTTATTACTGTGCATTGACTGTACTGCTGCAAAACAACATGTTTCATGACATATGCCAGAGATTTTAAATCTGATTTGAAAATAAGCAATATAGCATGCTCTCAACCATCCATCATTTATCGGGTACCATTTGCATGAGTGCTGCATGAGAATTGCATAAAAAATAGTTGTACATCACACAGTTGCATTCTGTGCACAAATTTATAACAGAATTACCCTTAACATTTTAAATTAACAGTGTTTTGCACAATAAAATTCTATATATTTAGGCTAAATAGTGTTGATGTCAAATACAGACAACTCCACATTATTGCTACTTGGGTTACAGAAATTTACTCTTCCAGTGAATTAAAAATATAAAATGCAAAAGAAACAACAGATTTAGTCAGTTTTTATTTTCACTCAATAATGTGGGGCAATAAGATTTGGATGTGATGTCACCCAATTGATTGGTTTGTCATTCACAGCTGAGTCCTTCCTTTGCTATATTTTCCTCAGTCCAAGGACAAGGCATATGTGAACAGATATCTTGGACTGCTGCGCTCTTCATCTATGAGTCATTTTCTCTGATGCGCTGCATTATGGGGTGCCATAAAATCAGAATCAGGTTTATTATCTCTGACATGTGCCACGATATTTGTTGTTTTGCAACATAAATGCATTACCCCCTTCAATTCTTTCTGTACCTTCTAGATATTACTTAGTATAAGTGATAGTATACTGATGTATTGCACTATACTGCTGCCACTGAACAACAACCTTCACAATGTATTTGAGTAATAATAAGCTTGATTTTGATTCTCTTGAGGTGATGGCTGATCATAGCCAATGTCATGAAAGGTGAAACCCATGTCCTGGGTAATAGAAATGGAGCACAAATTAGCTTCCCACACAGAATGCTGGAGCATTGCTCCCCTTTCTCAGCATGACTGGATTTGTAATGTCACTAAAACTACTTTGGCTCTGTTGTTGCTGTAACCCAGGGCTATGTGCTCAGTCCACTGCTGTTCACTCTGCTGACCCACGACTGTGCTGCAACACACAGCTTGAACCACCTCATCAAGTTCGCTGATGACACGACCGTGGTGGGTCTCATCAGCAAGAGTGATGAGTCAGCATACAGAGAGGAGGTGCAGCGGCTAACGGACTGGTGCAGAGCCAACAACCTGTCTCTGAATGTGAGCAAAGCAAAAGAGATGGTTGTTGACTTCAGGAGGGCACGGAACGACCACTCTCCGCTGAACATCGACAGCTCCTCGGTAGAGATCGTAAAGAGTACCAGATTTCTTGGTGTTCACCTGGCGGAGAATCTCACCTGGTCCCTCAACACCAGCTCTGTAGCAAAGAAAGCCCAGCAGCATCTCTACTTTCTGCGAAGGCTGAGGAAAGTCCATCTCCCATCTCCCATCCTCATCACATTCTACAGAGGTTGTACTGAGTGCATCCTGAGCAACTGCATCACTGCCTGGTTTGGAAATTGCACCATCTCGGATCGTAAGAACCTGTAGCATATAGTGAGGTCAGCTGAGAAGATCATCGGGGTCTCTCTTCCTGCCATTACAGACATTTACACCACATGTTGCATCCGCAAAGCAAACAGCATTATGAAGGACCCCACGCACCCCTCATACAAACTCTTTTCCCTCCTGCCATCTGGGAAGATTCGCCAAAGCATTCGGGCTCTCATGACCAGTCTATGTAACAGTTTCTTCCCCCAAGCCATCAGACTCCTCAATACCCAGAGTCTGAACTGACACCAACTTACTGCCCTCTACTGTGTCTATTGTCTTGTCTATTAATTATTGTAATGCCTGCACTGTTTTGTGCACTTTATGCAGTCCTTGATAGGTCTGTAGTCTAGTGTAGTTTTTTTGTGTTGTTTTACGTAGTTCAGTGTAGTTTTTGTATTGTTTCATGTAGCACCATGGTCCTGAAAAACATTGTCTCGTTTTTACTGTGTTCTGTACCAGCAGTTATGGTTGAAATGACAATAAAAAGTGACTTGACTTGAACCTGGCAGCCATACTGCTTAGACTGTTGTCAGTCATGCCAAATAGTGCAGTTAAAAGTGCACCTAGATGCACAGCTACTTAAGGTCATCCTGTACAGCTGTCTTCTGCCTTCACTGAAGTCAGTAGGTTTGTAGCAGCCAGGCCCCAGTCACTGGTGGCAGGATTGTACTGCCTATTTCTATTACATCAGGCATAGAAGTACAGAGATGGCCTACCAAGCTGACTAGTGGTTGTATGCAATGCCTTATGATTCATTTTATAAATATTAAAATTTTGTGGTGGATTGTAGCTAAAATAAGGTGATGTCACCATAATCATAGTAAAATGGATATTGGTGAACAGGGTACTAAGTATGTATTGATAGCACTGTCAGGTTAGCTCCTTACCAAAATGAGCTGTCTAGATTATATTCTCTATTCCTAGCTTTGTGTTGGTGAGGTTGTGCCTTAATGGCTTAGGCATATTCTGACCCTTTGCAGCTGTTGGAATGAATGGGCTATAGACAAAATAGAGCTGGGAGAGGTAGGTACAATATATTAGCATGGATGTGACAGGGTGAGGGCTTTCTTTCTGATGTTTATTACTCTGAAATGTGAAGCCAGTTTAAACCAGTACACACAGATACAAGCACACGCGCATGCGAACGCGCACGTGCTCAAAATGTTAGAGGAACTCAGCAAGTCAGACAGCATCTTTGAAGGGGAGTAAAAGGTCGATATTTCAGGCAGAGACACTTCATCAGGTAGTATTTTGTTTTTCTTACTCAAGATTTGCAGCATCTGCATAATCTATTGAGTTCAAACCAGTGCTTTTGGTATTTCAGTACATGGACTGGAACATATTTAATTTAAGTGTTTTGGTAAATTATTAAAGTAATCTCTTTCATACTCAAATGGAAACTGGCCATTTACTAACACACTGATACTTTTGCGTCATTTGAGTGTAGTTCCTGTCTTGATTTTATTCTCAGGACGGTTATGAGCCAAACATGGGCAGTTAGGACTAGCTTACTAGGCAGGATGGTCAGCATGGATGAGTTGGTCTGAAGGGCTTATTTCTATTATGTATAACTCTAAGAGTGATCAAAATTTGACAGCCAATAACGGATTGTGGCTGGTGTCCTAAAGCTAAGTTTTGAATGCTGTAAAGAAGGGAAAAAACGATAAAATTCCATAGTCTTGGCTATAGCCAATTGCAAGTGCAATTGCCAGTAGGCTCTTCAGGAAGTAAGAATCGGAGGCTTGTAGTGCTTGAGAAATTTACAAACATGGGAGCATTGAGGCTGAAGAAGAATGAGGGTCTGGAAAACAAGAATAAGAATTTCTTAAAAATATGAGTGGAAACTATTGAGCAGGAAAGAGTTGGGAACTAAGCCCAATTTATTCTGGGGGCAGGAGGCCATATTGTCACCAGGTTTGCTTAAGAAAAAAAACTGTAATAATATTCACGGAAGTGAAGCATTGTAGATGACGAGGAAATTAAAATAATTTATGGTCAGGGAAGGCCAGATAACCCACATAAGATATTGTATATTGTCATATAAGATAATCCAGTAAAACCAAGGATTTGGTTTTGCACTCCAGGGTGGGGTAGTCAAGGGAACACACAGCAGTCCTCTTCCAGGGATCAGCAGTAGAAAGAGTGAGCAGTTTCAAGTTCCAGAGTGTCAACATCTCTGAAAATCTATCCTGGTCCAACATATTGATACAATCACAAAGAAGACATGGCAACAGGTATATTTTATTGAGAGTTTGAAGAGATTTGGTATGACACCAAAGACTCTAGCAAATTTCTACATATAAACAGTGGAGAGCATTCTAACTGGTTGCATAAGCATAGGGCATGGAGGGGCTACAGCACACAATTGTTGTACATACTATTTATTACAAATGACTATAAATTGCTCATTTAGTTAGAGACTTTTCGTAAAGATACTTACTCATGTAGGTGAAGGATGTAAGTAATAAAATTCGATTGGCAAAAGCTACAGAGGATTGCAAACTCAGTCACTTCCATCGTGGGCTCTAGCCTCCCCAGCATTAAGACCATTTTCAAAACATGCTGCCTCAAGAAGATGGTATTGAGAACCCCCATCACCTGGATGTTCTCTATTCTCTTTACTGTCAGGGAGGAGGTACAGGAGCCAGAAGACATTGAACATTTTAGGGACAGCTTCTTCCCCATGAACATTACCTCACTATTTTTTTGCTCTTTTTGCACTACTTATTCAATTGAATTTTTATTGATGTTTTTATACATTTGTTGTAATTTATTTTGCTACAAAACAACATATTTCATGACATATGCCATTGATATTAAACCTGATCCTAATATAAGGAAATTGGGCTAATTGATGTGAATGAATATTGTTACAACTGCTGCATATCTTACTTTAAAATTGACTAATTCATATCAAGCCTTATTATGATTAGTGTTAACTCAGTCACCCATTAGGGAAACACAAGGTACTCTGCAGATACTGGGGTCAAAGCAACATGTACAACACGCTGGAGGAACTCAGCAGGTTGGGCAGCATCCGTGGAAACGAGCAGTCAACGTTTCGGGCCGAGACCCTTCATCAGGACTGAAGAGTGAGGGGACAGGGGCCCTATAAAGAAGGTGGGGGGAGGGTGGGAAGGAGAAGGCTGGTAGGTGCCAGGTGAAAAACCAAAAAGAGGAAAGATCAAGGGGTGGGGGAGGGGAAGCAGGGAGAGGATAGGCATGAATATTGAGTTCTCCAACTTCTGGTAATTCCCTCCCCCTCTCTTCCCCCATCCTAGTTTCACTCTGCCTCATTCTCCAGCTGCCTATCATCTCTTTCGTGATTCCGCCTTCTTTTACTACCCATAGTGCTTTCCCCTTACATTCTTTCTTCACCTTTCCTGCCTATCCCCTCCCTGTTTCCCCTCCCTCACCCCTTGATCTTTCCTCTTCCTGGTTTTTCACCTGGCACCTACCAGCCTTCTCCTTCCCACCCTCCCCCCACCTTCTTTATAGGGCCCCTGCCCCCTCCCTCTTCAGTCCTGATGAAGGGTCTCGGCCCGAAAAATTGACTGCTCGTTTCCACAGATGCTGCCCGACCTGCTGAGTTCCTCCAGCGTGTTGTACCCATTAGGGAAATTTCTGCAAATTTCAATTCTTTCCTGTTGCATGGATGACTATCACCTCCTTATACAAGTAAATCTCTTTTAAAAAAAATTGTTTACGGTGTATCTTACCCCTGGTTGAAAATAAATAGCCTTAGAAATGTAGGTAAACCTTGCGAACAAAGGAGTGCCTGTCCCTTTTCGCAAAAGAGGCCTGTGATTTGTAAATACTGAATAAGGCTATTCATGATGATCTGATTTGTATCCGATTTACAACGTACTTTGTCTTGGAACATCTGTGCATCATTATGTTTCAGGAAAATGTTTGAGATTCATGTTAAACATGTATTTCTAAGTTACATTATAAAAATTTAAAGATTAGCTTTATTTGTCTCATCTGCATTGAAACATAGAGTGTAATGTGGCATTTGTATCAAATCAAATCAGCTAGGATTGTGCTGAGCAGCCTGCAAACGTTACCATGCTTTCAGTGCCATCATAGCATGCCCACAATGTACTAACCCTAACTGGTATGTCTTTGGAATGTGGGAGGAAACTGGAGCACCCGGAGGAAAGCCACATAGTTACAGGGAGAATGTGCAAACTCCCTACAGGCAGTGGCGGGAATCAAAACCCTATCTTACAGCAGACGCTGTGCTAATAACTAACTAACTGCTCTGCTACCATGTAAGAGGCAAACTGACCTGCGTAGATCAGCATTGAGCAACTAGTTTCAGATAATCATACAGCAGTGGCCTTGATCTCTGAGAAAGTGAATGTACTATATTGCTGAATCCAGTATATTTAAGATTGACTTGGATATAAACTGGTCAAGTTTTTGTTAAAATTTATGCAAGAGCACTAACAGTTTAAATATCTGTAGGCTAAAAGAAAGGGAAACAAACGGCATGATTCCTTTTATTAATTCAGTGTAAGCCCCAGCAAAACCGCAGATGCAACCATTTGTGGAACAGTGTTAGGCAACAGTTTTAATGTAACTTCTACTGTCATTTTACATTGTACTGCATTTAATTCTTTAAATCTAATTTATAGTTTAATCTTTGGGAACAATTTGGGTTGGGGCTACTAGCAGAATGAATTAGATTACTATTATTAAGTTAGACTAATGGCTATAGTTACAAGAAAAAACAGTAATAAATTTGGTGCAATATATAGAATTACAACCACCCTGTATTATGTACAAATAGATGTAACAATGGGGCACGTAATTAATAGAAAACACAAGAAATTCTGTAGATGCTGGAAATCCAAAGCAACATACACAAAATGCAGGAGGAACTCAGCAGGTTAGGGAGCATCCATGCAAGTGAACAGACAGTCGACGTTTTGGTCCAAGACCCTTCTTCAGTACTTTATAATTAATACGATGGCAACATGAGCATGTTAGTGTTTGGCTGTTCTCTGATGAATACTTCTGCCCTGACCATAAAACCAACCTATGCTGTATTCCATCATAAGTAGATTCTGGTTAAGAACATCGAAGCATGGCACCATTAAATGCTTGATAGAGCAGCTTTTTTGTCCTTGGCATTCAACCTATCTGCCACATATAGAATACACTGCCAGTTAGTTGCCTAGGCTACTTCACCAGTTCCTCTCAGGTGCTGCAAAGAATGGTGCTGCCATATTATCTGCATGTTCCTCTACAAGTTGCATGCAGTGCTAGCCTGGTATTCATGTTCAGTTTTGAGCATTTTGCCATGACTATGAATCATATATTGTCAGATATCTCTGCCACCCCTCTCCCTTCTCGCTTGCTCTTTTCCATTCTATTAAACTCGGATGATTTCTCTTTATCTTGGTCATAGCTTTTCTCATGTCTTTCTCATAGCTGTCTGCATCACCTTTTTAAATGAAGTTTACCTCCAGCAATGCTCATGCTAAATGATTGCCTGCCCACCACCATTCATGTTAGTTGATATTGCTAAGTTTTCCCTCTCCCTGGGTACAATCCATCTGTCTTTCAAATCGGCCATTGTCATCCTTTTAGGCAAGTAACTCATTAAGTTTCCATCCTTGGAAACTATCCTCATGAACAACCACCATTCTCTACACCTTCTCCCAACACATTCTTAATCCTATTTTGTCCTTTATCATCACCATCCAAAAACTCAGTTTAAATTTTCACAGATACGCCGATTGCACCAGCTGTTCCTCATTGCATCCTTTGGTTTGCCATTCATCCTGACGTCCAGTAATAGATCAATTGAAACTTCCTCTAACCGGGAAGGCTGAAGTTATTGTTTTGAGTTTCCTGTTCCTTTCCAACACCCCTTCAAAAGTAAAACACAAAGTCAAGCCACCAATTCCCGTGTTCTCAAAGTTCAAAATGAATTTATCATCGAAGTATGTATGTATCACCATATACAACCCTGAGATTCATTTTCTTGCGGGAAGACTGTATATCTAGGAAGCACAATAGAAACAACGAAAGACCACACCAGCAGTATGGACAAACAACCAATGAGCAAAGGGAAACAAATGGTGCAAATACAAAAGAGATATAAAAAGAAATACTAAGTAAGCTATAATAAATAAGCAATAAATATCAAAGACATGAAATGATGTGCCATTCAAAGTGAGTCCATAGGTTGTGGGAATAGTTCATTGATGGGGTGAGTGAAGTTACCCCTCTGGTTCAAGAGCATGATATCTGAGGGGCAATCACTGTTCCTGAACCTGTTGGTGTGGGAACTGAGGGTCCTATACCACCTCCCTGAAGGCAGCAGTGAGAAGAGAGCACAGCTTGGGTATTGGGGTTGAATGTTGCTTTCCTACGACAGCGCTCCATGTAGATGTGCTCAATGGTGGGAAGGGTGTTACCAAGGTTGTGTCCACTACTTTTTGTAGGATTTTCTCTTCAAGTGTATTGGTGTTTCCATACTAGGCTGTGATGCAACCAGTCAATAAACTCTCCACCACTCATCTATTGAAGTTTGTCAAAGACTTTGATGTCATACCAAATCTTCACAAATTCCCAAGGAAGTAAAGCTGCTGTTGTGCTTTTTTCATGATTGCACTTATGTGCTGAGCCCAGGACAGATCCTCCGAAATGATAATATTGAGGAATTTAAAGTTGTTGACCCTTACCCCCTATGATGAGACTTTGTCATGGACCTCCACTTCCCTCCTGAAGTCAATAATCAGCTCCTTGGACTTGCTGTCATTGAGTAAGAGGTTGTTGTAGTAGCACTCAGCCAGATTTTCAATCTCCCTCCTAAGTGCTGATTTGTCACCACCATTGATTTGACTAATGACAATGTTATCATCAGCGAACTTAAGTATGACATTAGAACTGTGCTTAGCCTCTTGGTCATAAGTATAAAGTGCGTAAAACAGGAGGCTAAGCACACATTCTTGTGATGCACTTGTGCTGATGGAGATCGTGGAGGAGATGTTGCCAATCTGAACTGAGTGGGGTTTTGTGATTGTACAGGTCAATATGGTTATAGGAGCTGTACTTGATCTGGAGGTGGGTACTGTTAACAAGACAGCCTGTTTCCACCTTTTTGTATCACTCTCTGTGCCTCAGCCTATTTACTGTTTGGAAAACCTTGCACATCTATTACTTCCTGAAGTTGACAAGCCAACACTGTCCTGTTTTGTTCTACGTGCTTAAAGTCATCAGAAATTCTGTTATCTGTGATTGTACTGGCACCAAAATCAAAACAGAAATTGCTCAGCAAGTCAGGTCATATCTATGAGAAAAGATTCCCTTGTCAGAATAAGTCTGACTTGAAACATTAGCTCTGTTTCTCTTCACACAACCACAGTCTGACTGACCCTCTGAGTGGTTTCATCATTTTTTGTCTTTATTTTGGATGTTACAACATCTGCAAGCTTTTTGATTTTGACCTATTCTTCTTTAAGCTAGTTCACTTCTGTGACCAAGTTTTGACATGCATCTCTTTTTGTAAATGTATCAATACTTAACACCATTTTAATATACCTCTGTATGTTCTGCTCGTGTTAAAATATTTAATGAATTGTGTCACAGAGAAACAATTTGCATAGAATTAAATATAAATCACAGTGCAGATGTATATTACCTTGGTTTTAATGTGGTTTTAATATTTGTGCGGACGTATATTCCATATGTCTGGAATTCACGTCTGTCTTGTTTCCATGTTTTTGTCCCTCTCCTTTTAGCCACCTATCTGCCCTCCATGTGGTAATAAATTCCAGAGCTCCGCTGCCTCAGTTCATTATTTACATGTAATATATTCTCTATTCTAACATACGTATCAAATTGTAATATTCCTTGTGCTGGAAGTATCAATTACTGGAGGCAGACAGCCAATATCTATCCTCTCCCATTTCGTAATTTTAAAGTCCTCTTAAATTTCTCCTCATCAGCCCCTTAAGATTGATTCCTTACAGTTGTCATAGCCCAGGGGGTTAGTGGGGATAAGCTCTCACTTCCTATTAAATGCTCCCTTTTACGTACATCTCAAACAGCCTCTGACAGCCAAGTCCAGCTCCTGCCTACATGTGTGGCTTAGCTTCTAGGCCTGGCAGAGCTATTTTTACTGACAGGAGAAGGAGAAAAGACCAGTTGCTTTGGGCAGATGGGGCTTCTCAGCCATGGTTGGGAGCTCATCAAGGAGAAGGAAAACTGGTCTCAAACCTCCGCTGCCTTGCGGCTATACCCACTCATGGGGAAGATTTTTGGGAGTAAATCCTGACGAAAATGTGGAGCTGGAATCCCTGAGGCAGTTCTACGGTAAGTTTAGTGCTGGCTGGCATCCTGTGATGCTGCTGGTGCTAAACTGTGTCAGACTCTGCCGTTCCTTTGAATTCCATCAGCTGCGTAGAGAGAGGGAGCCTGCTGCATGGGCACCAGCTTGCTCTCCATATTGTACTAGTCTGGCTTGCACATTATGTAGACAGCTAGGACGCAACATCCATGGTCGACCTTGACTAATGGAGGGCCTAATGACACTTGTCCCAATTTTCAAGACTTTCTTCTAATATATTGTATTTCATAGATTCACATTGTATGGAATGGACTCTTTTCCTCAACTTTCTTTGCCAACTGAGATTCCCCTCTTGCCCCATTTGCCTGCTTTGGCCTATTTCCCTCTAAAGTTTTCCTGTCAATTTATTTGGCTCAGTACCTTTTTAAATGTTAATAATGCATCTACCTCTAACAATTCCTCTGGTAGCTCATTCCATATACTGACCACCCTCTGGATGAAAAAGTTACATCTTGGGTTCCTATTAAATCTCCTTCTCTTCCCCCCCCCCCACTTAAAACATATGCCATCTAGTTCTTGATCCCCAACTCTAGGGGGAAAAAAACTGTATGTATTGACCCTATCGATACACCTCCTGATTTTATGGACCTCCATAGTATCACGCCTTATGGTCCAATGTAGAAGCTCCCAGCTTCCTCAACCTTTCTCTATAATTCAGTCCTTCAAGGATGTTGCTGGGACTCATAATATTTGCCTTTTTTTCCAACATAATGGTAACCTTCCCATAACAAGGTGACCAAAACTGAATGCAATGTTCCAAACTTGGCCTTGCCAATATTTTGCAACATAACATCCCAACTTCAATACTCAATGTCCTGAATAATGAAGGTCAGATTGCCAAAGGCCTGTGACACGTCTTTTCAGGAAACTATGCATTTGTACTCTCATGCCTCTGTACAACATTCCCCAGGGTGCCACTATGAAAGTCTGACCCTGAATTGTCTTCATAAAATGCAAAACTTTGCACTCAACCAAGTTAGCCTCCATTTGCCATTCCTCAGGCCACTTACCCAGCTGATTAAGATCCATCTATCACTATTAAGACCCATCTTTGCTATCAACGGCAGCACCAATTTTAATATCATCTGCAAACTTACTAACCCTGCCTTGTTCATTTTCATCTGGACCTTTGATATAGATGACAAATAGCAATAGCATTGAGCCCTGGGGAAAACCACTAGTCAGGGGCCTGCAACAAAAAAAAATCCACCATTATCATTGCTTCCTACTAAGTCAATTGTGTACCTAGTTAGCTCGCTCTGGATTCCATGGAGTCATAACTTTACCTGGCTGCTTACCATGTGGTACTTTATCAGTGGTCTTACTGAAGTCCATATAGTCCATGTTTCTATTTCTATGAATCATTAGAACTTTTACCAAATGTACTGCATTTAGTGTTTAAATGCATCTAATGCAAGTTTTCTCACTTCATCTTATTTATAAGCTCTTGTATTATTTAATACTATCTCTTGATCTCCATATATTTGGATTCTGCTCTATCTATTTCATTTTATAACTGCTTCTTTGACCACATCAGGACATCCCAGAAAGCACTGCATTCATTTAAATTTAGCAGCTCATGGAGGGGATGTGCAACATTTGTCAACTTGTGTACAAGATCCTGCATTTTTTCCCCAGGATGTTGATTGAAAGTTAAACATTTACTGGAACTCCAGGTTGCTTCATGAGACCAACAGCCAAGAAACATTAACATTGAGTTACACAGAAGAGTCAAAAGCTTCCTTGAAAAAGTGGTTCTTAAGGGTATTCTTTGTTTGGTGAAAGGGAGAAAGAAGGGCTAAGGGGTTTATGATGGTAAATAACAGTACGTGGGGCTGAGGGAGCTGAAGATTTGTCTTCAAATAATTTGACAAACTTCTACCAGAAAAGCGGAAGGAACTTCAGTTTAACTCTTTCCTCAAAAAAATAACACTCTCAACACATGAGTGCGCCACTGCACTGAAGTTTTACCCAAGTTTTTGAAATGGGGGATGAATCTACGTAACCTGAGTAAGGGTGAGCATGTTACATGTTGAGTTGTAACTACATAGAAGTGCCAGAAACAATTATGTCAGTTAATGACTCTTGTTTTCTACTCTTGAATAAGTCTTTCAACTTTGTGTCTTTGACAATTTTTGTTGAAAGTGTCAGTGCAAGTATTTATAAATGGAAATTAATTATAGTCTCCTCTACTGATTATTAAAATGAAAACAAGGATTCTGCAACCACTATTTAACTGAAATAAATTTACATTTAATAAATAGGACTAGTGTTCTTAAAATTCTGAGTAATTTACTTTTCTGTCTCCTGTTTATTTCTCTAAATTTACCCAGCTGATCAAAACTCTCTAGCAACCATTTTTTGCTACCAGCAGCACCACCAATTAAAGTGTCACCTGCAAACTTACTAACCACGTCTTTTACATTCTAATCCAGATCAATGATATTGATGACAGATAGCAATGGGCCTAGGACCGAGCCTTGGGAACGCCATTAGCCACGGGTCCCCAGTCCAAAGAAATCTGCCTTCCACCTTCACCATTGTTTCCTAACAAGTCAAATATGCATCCAATTAGCTAGCTCTCCCTGGGTTCCATGCAGTCTAACTTTCCATAGCAGCCTATCAGTAGCCTGACTGAAGTCCACATAGTCAATTTGCTTGTGCGTGTAGTCCATTTACTCAAGTTTACTTGAATCTAAAATAATTTGGTTATTCTTCCCCGTTGCTTCCCCGATAAGCCATCAAGGCCCCGATAACTTTGATCACAGCACAGCAAAGTCAGCGTTTACTTTTGGCACTTCGTAAAACATGTTTTGGCCTGATTACTAGGGGAGGGGGAAGAAACTTAACTTGCTGAGTAATTCTCTATTCTGGTGAATTCTGGGCCAGCACGTCTAGGATAACTTCAGCGGACTGTGATTGAAACGAGACTGGATATGTCTCACAATATAAAATTTGATGATGCTGGTAAAAGTAGTCACCTCATGTTTTTACTTGAGAACTTTCTCTGACTTCTACCTGGTACATTTTAATTTTCCCTTCTGTATTATATTTTGTTTGATGCTTTATTTATACTTGTTCTTTTGTTGATTTTATTTCTTTTCTATTTCTTTCTCATTTCTGTTTTACCAAAGTGACTGCCTGCTCAGATGTAGCTCACCCTTCAGAGTATATCTCCTACTGCTCTGTAAATAATACCTACTTCCAGCAATACATTTCTTCCTTTACAAAAGCCTTTTGAATGAGCATATATTTCTTCTATTTTGTGCTTGCCTATCTGCTTTTTTTAGGGGAACAAAATCATATTTCTGAATTAAATGGGAGTTTTTTAATTGCATCTCTGTTTTCTTTTCTACCCATGTCCCTTCATTACCCTTGAGGAGAGGTTGCAAAAAACTCACTATATTTATGGTTTCTATGATGGGCTGGCAAGATCTGCAAATACTGTTTAATTCTGCCACAAGTACTTACATGCCTTCAACTGATATATGAAATCTTTTAAGAGGTTTAATGTAAACCATTGTTTTAGAATTTCACTAATAAGGTTAGGGTATATTTAACACTTATAAACTTTTTTTTAAAACAGCAAACTAGTAAAGATATATCCAGAGAATGTGCTTTACATGTTGAAGTATGTACTCAACTGGCCTCAACATGTTGTGGATGTTAGCTAATGCACAATCTTTCACAGCTGTTGCCACTAACCCGTGGCAGCTTTTTATTAAACAAGTGAAGATTGGAAAGGAGTTAGTAATTTTTCAGAATTGTACATCAAAACCAGATGGTGGTATAATCATTTAAATTGGGTACCTTGCTTGGCATACTGATCAATATGCATTTATCTTTGCATACGGACTTAAGATATGGGACAGTGTTGAACTAAGTGAATATTTGGCAATAGTTACTTTACCAAGTTCAGAGAGCCACACACAATGATAATTATGCTAAGGATTGCAGTGTCCTTCCCGATACTGATCAATAACAATAGTACACAAAAAAAGTTGTAAAGAAGGATAGAGTATTGGCTGATAGGCTGGAGGCAAAGAGTGGGAATAAAGGGAGCCTTTTCTGGTTGTCTGCCAGTGACTAGTGGTGTTCTACAGGGGTCTGTGTTGGGACTGCTTTTTTTTAATGTTATATGCCTTTCTGGTTAAGATGGCGCTCCAACAGTCTTTTGGTAGTCAAAAAGCTAAGAAATCCAATTAAAAACATAACTAAAAATGCCTTTTCTGAGGTAAATTGTGTTAATTATCACCACAGAGAAGGGGCAAGTGATGGCAAGGTGAGTTTGAAGGAAGAGCCAAGCTGGTGTGCTGAAGAATCATTGCAGATGCAGTTCTGATACCCAAGAGTGAGTTTGTATCAGTGTGAGCACCAAAAGGAGAAGTTAGGGCCCAGGCAGAGGATATTCAATGCCCATACAACTGGCCTAAGTGAGAGGTTGGATTACTCTGACCACTGAGCTTTTGAAAAGCTTGAGAACAGCTTCAGGCTGGGCGACAAAATCTGGGCCCGGAGCCTTTCACAGCAGCAGTTCTTGGGTCCTAATACAGGGTACGATATGTTATTTCAAAAATTTAAATGCTGGTCCAGTTTAGAGGCAAGAGCTGATTTCACTTGCTCTCTGCAATGTTCTTTCCTCTCTCCAGAGCACCAGAGCCTTTTGCTTTTCTGTTGTTTGGTCAATTTAAATTCTAGCCCAGATGGACTGAAAAGACAGGGTGTTATGATCCAGTGCAAGAGCTGATTTCACTCATTCTCAATGATAGTCACTCCTGTCTCTATGGTGCAGAGGCTATGAAGGCTGCCCTGGTTGTTGTGCCTCTGTGCTGGCTATTATGATGAACGAGGCTTTGGGTCTACTCCAGTCTGCTCCAGGGTTCAGATTTGAGGACTCAATTTTTGATTCGAATTCTTGTTGTTCACTTCACTTTTTGTCCCTCTTCCCTCTGGGAGAAGGTTCAGGAGCATGAAGATTCATATGGCCAGATTTGGGAATAGCTTCTTTTCAACTGTGATAAGACTGCTGAATGGATCCTGACCCGGATCTGGGCCGTACCTTCCAAATATCCGGACCTGACTTGCACTCCCTTACTTTCTCTTTTCTATTTTCTAACTATGATGTATAATTTAAATTATTATTATATTTACTTCGATTTGTACTTCAGGGAGCGTGAAACGCAGAATCAAATATCACTGTGATGATTATATGGTCTAGTATCAATTGTTTGGTGACATATAAGTAAAGTAATTGTTTGCATGATGTATGTGTGTTTTTTTTTCTTTTTTGTGTCTCAGGTGTTGGTCTTATATCTTTCCATTTATTCTTATTTGGTTCTTTTAGGTTTCTTGCTTTGTGGCTACTTTTGAGCAAACAAATCTCAAAGTTGTATAATTTATACATTCTTTGATAATAGATGTGTTTTGAACTTTGATTTGGGTGATGGAATTGATGGCTATTTGGCCAAGTTTGCGAATGGTACAAAGATAGGTGGAGGGCTAAGTTGTTCTGGGGAAGTGGAGAGGGTACAGAAGGACTTAGGCAGATTAGGAGAATGGGCAAAGAAGTGGCAGATGGAGTACAGTGTCAGAAAGTGTATGGTCGTGCACTTTGGTAGAAGTAATTAAAGTGTAGACTTTTCTAAATGGAGAGAAAATTCAAAAATCTGAGGTGTAAAAGGACTTCGAAGACTTTGCAGGATTCCCTCAAGGTTAATTTGTAGGTTGAGTTGGCAGTGAGAAAGGCAAATGAGATGTTAGCATTCATAGAAACATAGAAAACCTACAGCACAATACAGCCCCTTTGGCCCAAAATGCTGTGCCAAACATGTACTTCAGAAATTGCCTAGTGTTGCCCATAGCCCTTTGTTTTTCTAATCTCCATGTACCTATTCAGGAGTCTCTGAAAAGACACTATCGTATCTGCCACCACCATCATCGCTGGCAGCTTTACGAGCCTGATTGAATTTTTTTTAAGGTTGTGACTAAACACAGTAGATGTGGATCCAGAAATGGCTTGCCAATAGAAGGCAAAGAGTGATTGCAGACGGGTCGTATTCTGCATGGAGGTTGGTCACCAATGGCATGCCTCAGGGATCTGTTCTGGGACCCTTCCTCTTTGTGTTTTTTATAAATGACGTGGATGAAGAAGTGGAGGGATGTGTTTGTACATTTGCTGATGACAGAGAGATTGGAGGTGTTGTGGATAGTGTGGAGGGCTGTCAGAGGTTACAGCAGACATTGATAGGATGCAAAAATGGGAAGAGAAGTGGCAGATGGAGTTCAACCCAGATAAGTGTGGAGTGGTTCATTTTGGTAGGTCAAATATGATGACAGAATATAATGGTAAGACTCTTGGTAGTGTGGATGATCAGGGGGATCTTGAGGTCCAAGTCCATAGGACACTCAAAGCTGCTGCGCAGGTTGACTCTGTGATTAAGAAAGCATACAGTGCATTGGCCTTCATTAATCGTGGGATTGAGTTTAGGAGCCGAGAGGTAATGTTGCAGCTATATAGGACCCTGGTCAGACACCACTTGGAGTACTATGCACAGTTCTGGTTGCCCCACTGTAGGAAGGATGTGGAAACCATAGAAAGGGTGCAGAGGAAATTTACAAGGATGTTGCCTGGATTGGGGAGCATGCCTTATGAAAACAGGTTGAGTGAACTGGGCCTTTTCTCCTTGGAGCGACCAGAGGATGAGAGGTGACCTGATAGAGGTGTATAAGATGATGAGAGGAATTGATCGTGTGGATAGTCAGAGGCTTTACCCAGGGCTGAAATGGCTACCATGAGAGGGCACAGTTTTACTGTGTTTGGAAGTAAGTACAGAGGAGATGTCAGGGTTAAGTTTTTTACTCAGAGAGTGTTGAGTGCATAGAATGGGTTGCCAGTGATGGTGGTGGAGGTGGATATGATAGGGATAGGTATATGGAGCTCAGAAAAATAGAGGGCTTTGGGTAACCCAAGGTAATTTTTCAGGTAAGGACATGTTCAGCACAGCTTTGTGGGCTGAAGGGCCTGTATTGTGCTGTAGGTCTTCTAAGTTTCTATATTCTATGTTTCCATCCACACGATCAATCCCTCTCATCATCTTATACACCTATAGTCACCTATAGTGAATTACCTAGTACTTGGTAATTTGAGGATTAGAAAATAAAAGCAAGGATGTAATGTTGAGGCTTTATAAAGCACTGGCGAGACCTGACTTAGATGATTGAGAGCAGTTTTGTGCCCCTTATCTATGAAAGAATGTGCTGACATTGGAGAGGGTTTAAAGGAAGTTCACAAAAAAGATTCCAGAATTGAAGGGCTTATCATATGAGGAGTGCTTGATGGCTCTGGCCTCGACTCACTGGAATTCAGAAGAATGAGGCGTGACCCTAATGAAACCTATCGAATGTTGAAAGGCCTTGATAGAGTGGATGTGGAGAGAATGTTTCCTATGTTGTGGGAGTATAAGACGCGAGGACTCTGACTCAGAATAGAGTGATATCCTTTTAGAATGGAGATAAGGAGGAATTTCTTCAACCAGGGAGTGGTGAAGCTGTGGAATTTTTGTCACAGGTGGCTGTGGTGGTCAAGTTATTTGCTATATTTAAGGCAGAGGCTGATAGAATCTTGATTAGTCATGGCATGAAAGGATGTAGGATATTGGGGCTGAGAGGGAAAATGGATCAGCCATGATGAAATGGTGGGACAGACGTGATGGGCCAAATGGCCTAATTCTGCTCCTATATCTTTGATTATATGGTCTAATTTATTCTTAAAATTTATAACATACAGGTCAATTATGTGACAATCCCAAAAATCTTCCACTTTTCAATTATTTGCGTAGAGTATGTGGAATTCCATTAAAAGTTCAAATTGTATTTTTATTTATATTAATATGATATTTGCTATTTTCTGGGTAGGAACAGTATGAGTGGTTTTACACTGGTTACTTCCCTATTATGAGCAACAAACTTTGGGCTCTCACCTACTGAATCTCTGCAGAGGCTGCAGGAAGATTCAGCTTTGTCCTCCTCCTCAGAATGTTCAATATGTCTCTGTCCTGGATCATGGAATGTGTAATCTGAAGGCAGTTACTTGTTATTAATAATAAACTGTTTATAACTTTCTTTCTAAATAATCAATTGAAATACTTAGCTAAGTGAATGTGTGTTTAATTATTGTGATGAAATTCCAACAATTCGTAGTCCTGTCCTAGTTGCTTTGGACTACGGATTGCAAAATTACTCCAATAGAAATTGACTGTGCCTCCTTAAGAATATTTAGCATATTCATTAGCCTAACATCGATAACTTGGTTTTTGTAGTTGTATAACTATACCACCAAATGCTGAAGTAAGTGTGCACAACTTGTCCCTACCTGCTCTATTAAGCCTAGCAGCATGCTAAAAGATCATGAGAAAACATTAGTATTTTTCTCTTTTGGAGTTCAGTGAAATGTTTATTTGAAGAATGTTCTCAAGATCCAAATCACAAGAGTTTAAATCAGTTTTGTAAGGGAGAGCAGGGGCCAGATTTGGCAAAGAACTTTGAGATCACTTGGTCACTATGTGGTGGAATATTTCTGCTCATGATGAATTGATTGTTTTGATCAGTTGGAGCACAGAGCAAGCTGTTTTTCTTTGTATGATTAACTTTGAAATGCAAATTTAAGGGGTTGGGTTAAGGAATTTGGTTGCTTTAAATTTCGATGTGCATCATGCACCTTGACTTTGACAGATCAAATGTTTTTTATGATCAGTGAAAGTGGAAATGACAAGGCTGATTTGAAATAGATGCAGAAATAGAGCAGAACACCAAATGCCCGAAGGCCTAACAATGTAACATGAATGATTGTTTTATTTCAGTTCTTTTGACAGTGGGAAGTTGGTAGTTGGAGTTGACTGCAAAGCAAAACCAGGAAAAGAACATTGTTTTTGAAAATAATGAATATACTTGAATAAAGGGATAATAAGGAGTTTGCGTGAGATTGAGGATGTGTTATTTTTGTGGGTTTTGTGGTTTCTGATCTGGCCTTGGCCAGTTAGGGAACTTCAGACGTGTTTCTGGAGGGGCCAGAGAGGTGCCTAATAAGATGGGATGGTTGGATACTTCTTCCACCATTTACATAGGGCTTTAGTGTGCTCCTTGAACATATTCTTCTAAACAACATCACTGTGTCTCCCCTTCACTTTGTGCATTAACAGGTTCCCAGGAGTCAGTATAGGTAAAGCAAGTTCTTTTTTCTTTACTCTTTGAGTCTTTTCTATTGTCCAGCTGTTAATCTCTTTTTATGATAGCTAGTAATAAAGTATCCCTTTCAAGAATCTGGTGTTGAGTTTACAAATGACAAAGGTTTCCTTATGGAGCTGACTGAGGGAACAAAAACCTCAATACTAGGGGTGTTGGCCTGAGAGAATACATTTATGTTGAATTTCTTACCTTTTTAAGTACCTTGTGGAGATCGATTGGCCATACAGTATTGTTCCAGTGTCCACTTAGATAGTTCCGATCTTAATGGGCAGCAGTGATCTATGCCATTACATCAGGTTGCATTAGGTCCGAGGTCTTCATTTTAAAATACTTCTGCAGCAGCTCATCTCTTCCTGATGAACATAATGCAATCTACACAGGCTTTGAACAGGAGAGGATTGGAATGTCACTACCTGCCACAAAAGATGATCACTTTTGCAGAGAGTGAACCCATGGTCCAGATTGTGTTCCTGGCTTTTCGGGTTTGAAGATGACACCACCAAGCTTGTTTGTGCCCTTAATTTCTGTGCAGAACATCTGGCGGGGGAGTTTGCAGCCATTTTTAACCTCTCCCTGCTTCAATCTGAGGTTCCCACCTGATTTGATCCCAGTACCTAAGTAAAACAAGGTAAGTTAATAACTACTACTGTGTGGCATTAACATCCACCATCTTAAGTTGCTTTAAAGATTGGTCATGACACTTTTATTAATGCCACTTCCCAGAAACCTCGACCCACTACAATTCAACTACCATGAAAAGAAATCTATGGCAGATGTTATTTACCTAGACCCACACTCACCTGTGAAGCATCTGATCAGTAAAGACACCTACATTTTAGATTATTGTTTGTCAACTAGAGCTTCATCTTAATTACTATAATTTCAAGCAAACTCATCTCCAAACTTCTAGAACTGGTGGGACTCAGTGTGTCCCTTTGTAACTGGATCCTTGACTTCCTGATCAACAGATCAGTATCAATATGGATATGCAGCAACACTTCCACCACGGTTATTCTCAACAATAGTGCTGGGTCCTCAGACCCCTTCTCAGAATTGTGTGTCCAGATTCGGCTTTAATTTCATCTTCAGGTTTGCGCATGATACCACCAATCTCTCCCTATAGCATACACCCTCTTATCAGGATTGATAAACCACTTTTGTGCTCTCTCTAAAGCCTTGACATTCTTCCTATAGCGGGACAATCAGAACTGAATGCAATACTCCAGATGCAGGCCAACTAAAGTTTTATAAAGCATCAAGATAACTTCCCAATGCTTGAACTCAAGTTCTTGACTGATAAAGGTAAGAATGCCATAAACCTTTTTTACCACACAATCAACCTGTGTAGATACTTTCGAGGAACTATGAATCTGGACCTCAAGATCTCTCTGTACATTAGCACTGTTAAGGGTTTTGCCTTTAAGAGTATACTGTCTTTTTACTTTTGATCTTCAAATGTGCTCACGTCATATTTGGCTGGGTTAAAATCCATCTGCCATTGCTCTGCTCATATCTGCAACTGATCTATATCCTTTGCCAGTTTTCTATGCTATCCGTTGCCCCACCAATCTTCATATCTTCTCAAAACTTACTAACTGCCACACCCCGGATTCAATCTACATTTACGTCCATGTCATTTATATATATCATGAACAGCAGTCATATCAGTGCAGATCCATAGATGCAGGAACAAAATTAGGCCATTTGGCCGATTGAGTACAGTCGACCCTCCTTATCCACAAATTCCGCATGCACGAATTCAACCGACCGCGAAAACCTGGAAGTGCTCTTCTAGCGCTTGTTGTTCGAGCATGTACAGACTTTTTTTTCATGTCATTATTCCCTAAACAATGCAGTATAACAACTATTTTACATAGTATTTACATTGTATTAGGTATTATAAGTAATCCAGAGATGATTTAAAGTACATGGGAGGATGTGTGTGGATTATTGTGGATCGGGATTGAAAAAAATCAGAAGTTCTTTTACTAAGTAAGTTGAAACAGGGACATCCGGTATTATTTAGCATCAGTTAGTCAAACATTTGTCTTAGTATATAGTATGTAATTTTCCTTTCTATGCATATAAAACACTTAAGAGTGTATGTTTCAGTGCCGGGCTCGGGAACAGAAGTTCCCGAGTTTGATTCAGTGTCAGACCGCTCCCGACTGCGCTCTCCACCGTGCCGGGTTGATGTGGAAGATCAAAAACCCAAAACCCCAAAAGCCAGTAACTAAACCACTGCGTTGCTTAGTAATAATTGTAGCTTTCATCGAGGCAGAGCCTTTCTCACTTTATCTGTTAAAATTGTTACGATCGTTGAGCGACGTAGCCTAACACTTTTCCAATGACCGATGGCGTTTCACCTCTTTCCGAACGCTTTATTTTCAATCGTGATTGTGATTATTTTCGTGAACAGAAACACTGCAGATTCAGAGCTCTGTCGCCGGGTCCCAATGTCTACCGCACTGAGACAGGTTAAATAAGGTCTGGGGTTCCGCTGGGTCTGGGGTTCATCGCACTGAGACAGTTTGAATAAGGGACTTGAGCATCCGTGAATTTTGGTATCCGCGAGGCGTTCCAGAACCAATCCCTCGTGAATAAGGAGGGCTGACTGTATGTTCCACAATTTTACCATTGCTGATTTATTATCCGCTTTAACCCCATTCTCAATCCCTTTTTCCCATAACTTTTGACAACCCTACTAATCAAGAATCTATCAACCTCCACTTTAAATATGTCAAATGACTTGGCCTCCACAGCCATCTGTGGCAATGAATTCCAAAGATTCACCACACCCATACTACATAAATTCCTCTTTGTCTCCATTCTAAAGGGACATCCTTGTATTCTGAGGCTATGCCCTTGGGTCTAAGACTCTCCCACTAAAGGAAACATCTTCTTCACGTCCACTCTCCCCAGGCTTTTCAATGTTCTGTAGGTTTCAATGTGATTTCCCCCCCCCCCCCCATTCTTCTAAACTCCAATGAGTATGAGCCTAGAGCCATGAAATGCTCCTCATACTTCAACCCTTTCATTCCTGAGATCATTCTTGTAAATGTCTTCTGGATCCTCCATTGCCAGCATATCCTTTCTTAGATAAGAGGCCCAAAACTGCTCCAATTGCAATCTGACCCAAGCCTTATAAAGCTCAGTATTATGTGCTTGCTCTTATATTCTAGTCCTCTTGAAATGAATGTCAACTTTGCATTGCCTTTCTTACTACCAACTCAACCTGCAAGTTAACCTTTAGGGACTTCGAATCAGAGTAAGTTTCATCAACCACTATCTTTAATCTTCAATGGGTAAGCCAGTTCTGAATCCAACCAGCCAATTCACCGTGGATCCTATGCATCTTAATCTTTTGGATGAGCCTCCCAAGAGGCATCTTGTCAAACACTTTACTAAAATCCATGTAGATAACATCCACAGTTTTACCTTCTTCAATCACCTTCGTAAAACTCAATCAACCTTAGTACGATGTGACTTGCCCTACACGTAGCTATACTTACTATCCTTAATTAGGCCACGGGTTTCCAAGTGTGTGTTTCTTTTAAAATGGGGTAACTGGCATGCTGGCTTGTTAGAAGTCTTGATCTCAGCCCAGTGCAAGGGGAAAGGAAGATAACTAGAGTCTGGACTCTTGGTGCACAGATGATAACATTTGTATGAGTGGTCACAATTGTAGGTGCCACCTGACGTGTATGAGTTTGTTGTCTCAGATGTGGGCACAGGCACGAGTACATTTGTCCACTCCTCCATTCTCACTCTCACCATGCTGTTCTATCTACATTCCAGTCTTGGACTCCCTTCTCTGGCAGTACACTTGGTCCACGTTCCCCCCAGTTTTAGACACTCACTGGGATGAAAACAGGAAGATTTTAAAGAAGTCCTTACTAGCGTCATCCTCAATTTAAGGGTGGGAAACTATTTATTATAAGACCACAGGACATAGGAACAAAATTAGGTATTCAGCCCTTGAGTCTGCTCAACCATTGCATCGTGGCTGACTTACTACTTTTTTCAACCCCGTTCTCCTGAATCCTCCCCATAACCTTTGATTATCTGACTAATCAAGAACTATCAACCTCCACTTTAAATATATGTGGCAATTAATTCCACAGATAACTACTCTCAAGCTATTCCTCATCTCTGTTCTATATTGGATGTCTCTCTGTTCCGACACTGTGCCCTCTGGTCCTTGACTCACTCAGCTTCTCCACATCCACCCTAACTAGCCCTTCCAATATTCAATGGGTTTCAGTGAGATTCCCCCCTCATTCTTCAAAACTCCAGTGAGTATAGGCCTAGAGCAGGCATGGGCAAACTACGGCCCGCGGGCCATATGCGGCCCGTTAAGCTTTTTAATCCGGCCCGCAGAACTTGATGAAATTATATTAATAAACCTTGTTAACATTTTTTCCCCGCAATTCTGGCGTTTTCCCAATAGATGACGCACTCTATATACATTTGTGGCGACCCATTTCCTGGCACATCCGAACCGGCTCACAATTAGCCAGTGTTCCGGCTAAGGGAGATAGCCTGCGGGGATTTGCGAGCACAGAGCTTTGGAGCCTCTGCGCCACGGGGGGCAGGTTGAGGGAGGCTTAAAAGTGAGGCTGGGGATTTCGAATAAAGTTTTTTTCTTCGACTGCAGTTACCGACTCCGTGTCGAAATTTTAGCGCTGCATGTAGCACACCACTACACATTGACCTTTGTTGAGGTGTAGCGTATTACTCCACATTTGCGCTTTACTCTTTATTCGGCTCGACCTATTTGTGTGAACAGGCGTTCAGCGTCATGAACATCAACAAAGCCAGCCGCAGATCCAAGTTAACTGACCAACACCTCAGATCCATCCTGAGAATCGCCACAACAAAACTAAATCCAGACTTTGATGCGCTGGCTAAAAAGGGAGACCAACAACACTGTTCCCACTGAAATTAAAAATCAGTTTCTTCGTTGTGTTATGTAAAAAATGCATTTGAAAATATTTTTTTTCAATAAGCCTTACATGTTACATGTCATTTCTGTTAAGTGATGGTCATGAGTAGTGCGCAGGCACGTACTTTCTCAAAATAAAAAATGCGCTTCAGATCAAATAACACGCTCCGCATACTGGCGCGCTGTCACTGTTCTCTCCTTGTGCTGGTCGTTGTTGAGTTTTGGCACAGGGGACAATTGAATAAGAAGGAGCAGGACAAGTAGACCTGCATCTCCTACCGTTTTTGAAATACAGACAGTCAGGAGGAGAGTGATGATGATAATATCTTGAAGGATAACAGAATTTTCAGTGCTTTAAAATAATAACTGTTACTATTAAAAATAGCTGTATTTTATTCATTTAATTTTCAGTGTTTTAAAAGTTATTTCAATAAATAGCTAAATACCATGGGACTTCAAAGACAGATATTTTGTTGTAATGCATTTGTTCATTTTCAGTTGAAATTAAAGCACATGTTTTCTACATATCCCATGATATTTTATTTTCTCTTATGAGGTGTATTACCAAAACACTGCATCCATCTGCTCCTGGTCCGGCCCCCCTGTCAAATTTTAGAACCCTTTGTGGCCCACAAGTCAAAAAGTTTGCCCACCCCTGGCCTAGAGCCTCGAAACACTCGTCATACTTTAACCCTTTCATACCTGAAAATGAAAGGATTAGTGTATGAGGAGTGCTTGATGGCTCTGGGCCTGTAGCTGTCCAGAGTTTAGAAGATTGAGTGGGGGGGGGGCGCAATTCAATCCGCCAGCTCCCACAGAGCAATGTATTAATGATCGGTTCATCTGTTTCTGTGGGAGAAAAAAAATCTTTCGGAAGGACACTGAAAATCTGCCATATGATCTTTACCTCCTATCAAAGGAGATTATGGGACACGTTTATCAAATGGCACCATCTCATTGCACCACACTGAAATGGAACATCAGGGAATAACCCTAAATCTTGTGCTTCAGTTATGAATGAGACTTGTACCCACAGTTTCTTATTCAACCAAGATTTCCAAAAGCTAAAATATGCTGAAACCCTCCAATGGAACTTATTACTTTGCACCAGAAGTTCATTATTGCTGAGGCTACAGAAAAAAATGTATGTTTATCCTCGTGTCAAAATCAATTGAACAGGTGGAGTCATGAGCCACAGGTAAGTTTCGAACTCTAAGCATTACCCAGTAATATTTGTTTTTAGAGTGAAAAACAAAATAAAGTGAAAAGGTGAGAGCTGAGTCTATGTGCCTGGAATACTTCACAATTGAATAAAGATACTAAATCACTGTAAAACAAACCTAAAGATCCAAGGCAAAAGTTGAAGTTTGATTCATGTTGATAAGATTCTCTTTGAAGTGAACTCAAGTGCAGAAAGTGAACGAGGACAATGGATCAATGTAAGTCATGTTCTTTTTAAAAAAATAGCTTACATGGATAGTTTTTATCCCCTAGGGTAGTATTTGGGTAAATGGAGAGTAAACAGAGAGCTATGGTGCAGAATCATGCAATCGGTATTAAAGTGGTATCTGCATATTTACAAGGTAATTAACTCTGAGCTAAGGCACTAACAACGTTTATCTCCTCCATGACATCCGCTCTAAAGGTTATTTTTCTGAGGAAATGTGAGTGCATTTTAAAGGCTTACCAAAGAATAAAAAGTCTTTTGGTTTTATCATATAGTATTTCACTTTGTGTATTTCTCAGCTGAGGGATGAGAATAACTGAGTAACCATGTTTCATATTCAATATGAGTGATTAGTTCAACCTCATCAGCTTAAATGAATTGTATTTGAGTGATAAGCCAACCTATGTGGAAACAGTGAATGGAACAGTATTCTTCACCATGAAGGATATTATGTGGGTCTGCACCTTAATACCATGTATGTGTCAATAGATTCTAAGGCTGTCTTGATGATTGCAATAATTAAAATCATAACATGGAAGATCAGTTAAATTTCTAAATTAGGAGACACAGGACTGCACTGCCCGGGAAATGGGGTTGAGGAGGAGGAAGAAATGATCAGTCATGATTAAATGGCAGAGCAGACTCAATGGGCCAACTAGCCTAATTCTGCTCCTATGTCTTATGGTCTTATGGACTGCATATTGCTGGAAATCTGAAGCAACAAACAAAAAGTTAGAGGTACTCAACGGCTTGGGAGAAAAAGAGGATAAAAATAGGGAAGGTCTGAGGGGAGTGCCTACCAGAAGGTAAAGAAGTTGATGTTCATCAAGTCAAGTTGGAGACTATCAACGTGGAATATGTGGTGCTACATCCTGCGTGGATCTTTGGTAACCAGTGCTGTTTCCAGGCATCTGTTCTGGGTGACCCCTGCTCTTTGTGATTTTATAAATGACTTGGATGAGGAAATGGTAGGGTTAATAAGTTTGCAAATGATTATTAAGTTTGCTGGAGTTGTAGAAGATTGTCATAGGCTCAAGGAGACTTAGGCTGGATTTGAAGTGGCAGATAGAGTTCAATCTGAAAAAGTGTGAAGTAATACATTTTGGGAGGTTGAACTTGAAAGCAGAATATGGGGATAATGGCAGGATTCTTAGCAGTGTGGAGGAACAGGGGAAATCTACATCCGAGAATTATAGGAAGGACATGGAAGCTGTAGAGAGGATGCAGAGGAGATTTTCCAGTTGAGTAAGCTAGGGCTTTTCTCTTTGGAGTGAAGGAAGATGAGAGACAACTTGATAGAGGTGTAGAAGATGATAAAAAGCACAGATTGAACAGATAGCCAGAGATATTTTCCCAGGACATTTATAGGTCATAAAAGAGCATAACTTTAAGGTCATTGGAGGAAAGTATAGGGGGATATGTCAGAGTTAAGTTTTTTTTATGCAGAGTACTGAGTGCATGGAACGCAAGGCAGGTAAACTAGGGGCATTTAGAAAACTCAGGTGCATCAATGATAGAAAAATTGTGGGCACATAAGATTTGATTGATCTTTGAGTAGATGGGTAGATTAAATGTTTGGCACGGTATTTTGGGCTGAAGCCCTGCACTGTGCTATAGTGTTCTATGTTCTTTATCTACCAGCCCTCTCAGTCATTTCTCTTTCCCCTCTCCACTGACACATTCTTTATGCTGGTTCTCCCCCTTCTCTCCCCCCCCCCATCTTCTTCCCTTTTGTCATTGTGTCCGCTCCTATCAGATCAGATTCCATTTTCTTCAGCATTTTATCACTTTCACCCATCACCTCTTAGATTCTTACATCACTCACCTTTGCTCCCACCACTTCACCTGCCTGTTAACTCACCAGCTCTTGCTCCTTTTTATACTGACTGCCCTCTTTCCGGTCCTGAAACTTCAACTGTGCATTTCCCTTCATGACTACTGCCTGATCTGCTCAATTTACAGAATTAAACTGATAAATTGGTTTATTATTGTCACATGTGTCAAGATACAGTGGAAAAACTTGCCTTCCTTTCCATTCATACAAATAAGTTCATTACAACAGTGCATTGAGTAGTACAAGGTAAAACAATAACTCAGTGCAGAATAAGGTGTTATGGTTACAGAAAACATGCAGTGCAGGTAGACAAGAAGGTGAAGGTTCATAACAAGGTAGTTTGTGAAGTCATGCTTGTTACCCGGAAGGATATCTTTCTGAACTTGTACTGTGCATAACCATTTGATTAGCACCTACTCTATCACCCTAATTGTTATTTTGCTCAATTTACATGTGAATTAGAGCTGCAGTTTATAAGCTACTGTTTAGGAGATTTACAATGACAAGTGTGTAGTAAGGGCCTCGAAGAATCACCCCAACTACAAACTGTTCCAGCTGCTACCATCCGGGAACTGGTACCGCAGCATTAAAGCCAGGACCAACAGGCTGTGGGAGAGCTTATTCCACCAGGCCATCAGACTGATTTATTCATGCTGATACAATTGTATTTCTGTTATATTGACTGCCCTGTTGTACATAATATTTATTATAAATTACTATAAATTGCACATTTAGACAGATGTAATGTAAAGATTTTTACTCATGTATATGAAGGGTGTAAGTAATAAAGTCAATTCAATTCAAGCTTACTTGCAGTTATTTAGTTTCCTCTGGCAGAATTTCCCAAGGCCACAAACTTTACTCGCATAAACATCAGAACTCGCCAACCTGCATCCTCAACCATCTTGACTGAAAAAATATATTTCATCTCAGCAGGATCTAAATCCTGGAATTTTCTACCTGACTGCATTATAGAATTACTTTCATCAAAAGGAATGGAGCAGTTCAAAAAGGGTCACCACTACTTTTGGAAAATGTACTGTCCATGCCAACAAAAACAAAAGAATAAATGTTGTCCAACACAGGGCAAAAAAGGACCCCCTAATGAAGAGATCCTATTTGTTGGTAACCTGATAAATCAGCAGCACAGTGGCCTAGCTAATAGGACTGCTGCATCTCAGTGCCAGAAGTTTGGGTTCAATCTGGACCTTGGCTTCTGTATGCATTGAGTTTGCATGTTCTCCCTTTGACAGAGAAAGTCTGTCAAAGTTTTCATCCCAACCACCAAAGATGTGCAGGTCAGTAGGTTAAAGGGTCACGGCAAATTTTCGTGGTGTGTAGGTAATGTTATGGGTGGGGTTTGATAGAATGTAGGGAGAATGGGATTAGTGGAAATGGGTGGTTGATTGGCAGCTTGGTCTCGTAGATTTGAAGGGCCATTGCTGGACCTTTCTCTGACTTACTGCAGATCCCATTGCAAACCAGATGAGTCCTTCTACATTCCAATCTAAACATCAAAATAATAGACTAATAATCACTAGAAGAGTTCAACTAGTTTCTAACAGGTCCACCTGGATTAATTATAACATGATTGAATTCCTGATCTATTTAACTAAATGGCTTGTTTATTCCCTGAGGTGTGGAAGCTCACTTGAGGGACTCTGACCTGTGCACAGGACATTCTTGTTAAGAGCAATGCTCTTTCTCAATCAGATTGGGATGTATTAGGCACAGTGAGTTGGAAAACACATTGGGGGTTAACTTCTGAAAAGCAGCAAAGTCTGCACTTGCTCAAGAATTAAAAGACTCTGGTGAAGCTCAGAGTTCAGTTCATGTTTTAGACATTGTACCAATTATCGCTGCATACCAATCATTTCAAGGTAGATAATTGGAAAAACTTGACGACACATGTACCATACTTCACTCTGTTCATAACAATTGGATATTATCTCTGTGTCTTTCTTTCATGTGCTGTCAGTGTTTTCAATTTGTTTGGAGAACAGGCAATGTAAAGATGTTTTGTCACATTTGAGTCCCTTTTTCAGAGGTGCCATTATAGGTACAGACCAAGCAAGAGGGGAGAGTCTTGAGATTCTTAACATTGGAAGTAGTGTAAACACTATCCAAGCAACAAAATATCTGTTGTAGCAGTTACAATAGTTCACAGTCATGTGCATTGCTTGCTGCCTTGTCATTTTTGTTGGGAAAGTATCCCCTAGTGTTTTGCAGCAGTTGTTTGCCTAATATATTGACATAAATTGTCCAACATAGAATTACCTGGTGATAGTTTGTAGAGGATACACAATCCAAGTAGCTTCTGTAGCATTGTGACTCAAATTTGCATGTTTTATGATGCTCTGTTCCTTAATGGAGGATGTTAATGACTTGAGAAAAGACTGTGACAAGGCAAAAATCAAACAATATGAAAACAAGGTAAAGTCCTGCTGAAAAGTCTCGGCCCGAAATGTCGACTATGCTCTTTTTACTCTTCTCCATAGCTGCTGCCTGGCCTGCTGAATTCCTCTAGCATTTTGTGTGTGTTGCTTGGATTTCCAGCATCTGCAGATTTTCTCTTGTTTGTGAAGACACATGTTTTGGTTTTCTGTTTATCATATTGATCATCCTGGTGCCTTTCATATTTGATAATGCAAGTGTCAGTGTCCCAGCTGTGTCGCTTGTATGATTAATGGAAAGGTACTGTGGAAGTGACCTCGTGACCCAAGTAAGAGTTTTGCCCAAGCTTCTGTCCCCTGCCGATCAGGGAGACATAGTAGCATAGCAATTAGTGCAATCGCTTTACCTCACCAGCAATCGTTGATGGGGGTGTGATCCCCACTATTGCCTGTAAGGAGTTTGTACTTTCTCCCCATGACCGCATGGGCTTCCTCTGGGTGCTCTGCTTTCCTCCCACTTTTCAAAGATGTACCAGTTAGGGTTTGCCAGCTGTGGGCAAACTGTGTTAGTGCCAGAAGCATGTTGACACTTGTAGGCTGCCCCTAGTGCAATCCTTGCACTGTATGCATCCAGGAATTTAAATAGCAGTTCGTCATAGTTGTAAATCATAGTTCTTATCAGAATCTTTCAAAAGTTGACAATTTACACTGATTTTCTACAAGGATCATATTATACTTCATCCAAGGTATTTAATTTTTTGCATTAATGGATCAAGAATAAATCTCGTCTTTTAAGTGACATATGTAGAAATTATTTTGGGGTAGAGGGTAATGTGGTTTTTACATTGAACTATACGCTTGAAGGATGGTTAAATGATAACATATTTGTGCCAATGAGACTGATGCATTTGGCATTCAATTGAGGGCATAACTTCCAAAGTCCCTGCTGATATGTATGTAACCAATGAACACACCTGTCTGTCTCATGAATCAAGGAACTCTCACCACTCTGTCTCCTTTTTCCACCATGGCTGTTTGGTTGCTTTGTTGAGTATCTTTTAAGGATTGTCTTACTTCTCTGTTTGCTGTGCTGGTTGTGTTTTGATATATACACATTTGATCAATGTTGTAATTTTTGAAAGTGATCTAATCTGGAGGAGGTCGTGCAAAGCCTGCCAGACAATCATTTTTTTGTCAGTGGTTTCTGCAAAAACAGGAATTAGGAATCATTGTAGCAATCATGTCCCTAGACTTGGCAATGCAAGGAAGTTTTGAGTGTAACCTGATCATATTTTCGGTAGGTGTTAATGATGGTCCTCGATTTGGATTGCTACATCTGGTAGAACTCCTGATATATGGGTACACTTGCATGGAAATCTGTTTAATGTGGTCGTAAAGGATATATTTTAATGTGGGAGCACTGGACTTCATCCAAGCATATACAGATCTAGAAGGTGGAATATGGGTTAATGACAGGGTTTTGTTATCATGCGTCTGCAAATACTAACAGGATACTGAGGATTTAGACCAGAGTTGGGGTTAATTTGTATGGTTGCTGACAAGGGGGAATCTTATTAATAGCAGTATTGGTATAGCTGTTGTTTCTTTCTGGAGTGAGTGACCCATGGGTTGGGAGGAGTAGTGTTAATAAACAACAGAGCAGCTGTTTGCTCTGACAGTTGTTCTGTTGTCTGGGAATACTTGAACTGAAAGCCTCCAAATTTTAATCAGAATCAGGATTATTGTCACTGGCATGTATCATGAAATTCATTAACTTAGCAGCAGCAGTTCAATGCAATACATAATATTGAAAAAAAAGTAAATCGATTAGTGTATGTATGTGTGTGTGTGTGTGTGTGTGTATAGAGAGAGAGAGAGAGAGAGAGAGAGAAGATTGAAAATTGTGCAAAAAACCAGAAATAATATATATTAAAAAAGTGAAGTATCATTCAAGGGTTCAAAGTCCATTTAGGAATCAGATGGCAGAGGGAAAGAAGCTGTTCCTGAATCACTGAGTGTGTGCCTTCAGGCTTCTGTACCTCCTACCTGATGGTAACAGTGAGAAAAGGGCATGCCCTGGGCACTGGAGGTCCTTAATAATGGACCCTGCCTTTCTGAGCCACTGCTCCTGGAAGAATACCTAGGTACTTTATAGGCTACTACCCAAGATGGAGCTGACTAAATTTTCAACCTTCTGCAGCTTCTTTTGGTCCTGTGCAGCAGCCTGTCAGAATGCTCTCCATGGTACATCTATAAAAGTTTTTGAGTGTATTTGTTGATATATCAAATCTCTTCAAACACCTAATGATGTATAGTTGCTGTCTTGCCTTCTTTATAACTGCATGAATATTTTGGGACCAGGTTAGGTCCTCAGAGATCTTAACACCCAGGAATTTAAAACTGCTCACTTTCTCCACTTCTGATCCCTCCATGCGCATCAGTATATGTTCCTCCATCTTGCCCTCCCTGAAGACCACAATCAGCTCTTTCGTCTTGCTAACATTGAGTGCCAGGTAGTTGCTGCAACACCACTTCACTTGTTGGCGTATCTCCCTCCTGTACGCCCTCTCGTCACCATCTGAGAATCTACCACCAATAGTTGTATCATTAGCAAATTTATAGATGGTTTTTGAGCTATGCATAGCCACACAATCATGGGTATAGAGAGAGTAGAGCAGTGGGCTAAGCACACACCCCTGCGGTGTGCCAGTGTTGATCGTCAGCGAGAAGGATATGTTATCACCAATCCTCACTGATTAGGTTAGGAAGTTGAGGACCCAATTACAGAGCGAGGTACAGAGGCCCAGGTTCTGTAACTTCTCAATCAGGATTGTGGGAAAGATGGTACTAAATGCTGAGCTATAGTAGATGAACAACATCCTGACGTAGGTGTTTGTGTTGTCCAGGTGGTCTAAAGCCATGTGAAGAGCCATTGAGATTGCACCTGCTGTTGACCTACTGTGGTGATAGGCATATTGCAGTGGATCCAGGACCTTGGTGAGGCAGGAGTTCAGCCTAGTCATGACCAATCTCTCAAAGCATTTCCCCACTGTATATGTGAGTGCTACTGGGCGATAGTCATTAAGGCAGCTCACATTATTCTTAGGCACTTGTATAATTGTTGCCTTTTTGAAGCAAGTGGGAACTTCTGTCCATAGCAGTTAGAGGTTGAAAATGTCCATGAGTACTTCCACCAGTTGGTTGGCACAGATTTTCAGAGCCTTACCAGGTACTCCGTAGGCAGATCTTCTGCCTTGTGAGGATTCATTCTCTTTAAAGACAGCCTAACATCAGCCTCTGAGATGGAGATCACAGAGTCATCAGGTGCAGCAGGGACCTTCACAGCTGTAGTTACATTCTACCTTTCAAAGCAGGCATAGAAGGCGTTGAGTTCATCTGGCAGTGAAGCATCACAGCTATTCATGCTGTTGCTTTTTGCTTTGTAGGAAGTAATGTCTTTCAAACCCTGTCAGAGTTGATGTACATCCGAAGTCACCTTCAACCTCATTTGAAATTGTCTCTTTGCCCTTGAAATAGCCCTCTGCAAATCATACCTGGTTTTCTGGTACAGGCCTGGGTTGCCAGACTTGAATGCCACAGATCTAGCCTTCAGCGGATGATGTAGCTCCTGGTTCATCCACAGCTGTTTGGGGAATGTACAGTAAGCCTTTGTAGGCACACACTCGTCCACACAAGTTTTAATGAAATCAGTAACAACTGCAGCATAATCATCCAGCTTCGAAGATGAATTCCTGAATATAGTCCAGTCCACCAAGTCAAAGCAGTCCTGTAAGCACGCTTGTGCTTCCCTTATTCACACCTTCTTGGTCCACACTTCTGGTGCTGCAGTATTCAGTCTCTACCTATACTGAGGGAGTAGAAAAACAGCCAGGTGATCAGACTTCCCGAAGTGAGGGTGTGGAATAGCACGGTAGGCTTGTGCAGTGCACACAATATGCTTGAGGAACTCAGCTGATCAGCCAGGACCTATGGGGGGAAATAAATAGTCAATATTTTGGGGTCAGGACTGGGAAGGCAGGGGGCAGAAGCCAGAATTTTAAAAAAAAAGTGGGTGGAGGACAGAAGCGCAAGCTGATGAATGAAAGGTTAGAATAGTAAACATGGGTATTTATTTTATTTAGCAATACAACAGAGAGTAGGTCCTTCCAGCCCTTCAAATAGCACTGCCCCAGCAACCCCCAACAACCCTGATTTAACCCTTACCTAATCATGAGATAATTTACAATGACCAATTAAACTATCCAGTATGTCTTTGGACCATGGGAGGAATCTGGAGAACCATGGGAAAACTCACGTGTTCCACAGGGAGGCCGTACAGACTCCTTATAGAGGATGCTGGAACTGACTCCAGACTGCTGACAGCTGAACTGTAATAGCATCATGCTAACTGCTATGGGACCATGATGCCCATGCTGGGATTGGAGATTGAAAATAAGATGAACACAATTGGTGAATTTTGGAAGTACTTTAAAATTGTGGGATTGTGACCTGATTTACCTGAAAGTAAAACAATCAAGTTCAGGAACAATATTAAGATCTGAAAAACTTTGGCCCATATCCATGAAATAATGAAGAGTAGGATCCAGGGATGACAAGGAAGTTGAACTCTATATGTGAAGCTATTAGAATGGAGATCTGAGCATTGGAGACCAATAAGGTGGCAACATGGTTTTTGGGGGCTTTGGAAGATGGGGATGGAAGTAGTGGAGTGATGTGTTCATTAATGAGGAATAGTGCAGAAGGCACACACCAGGAGCCCAGCTTGCTAGATATTGAACTGGACTTTATTGATAATTCTACAAACGTTTGTACTTATATAATAAGTGAACACCTCCCATGTGGGAAAAGCTAACTGATTGGCATATATTTAACCCACTTAACTAATGCAACATTTCCTCTTCTTGGATAACAAGAAATACTAGGTATGCCCTTCATGTGTATAGAACTGCATTGAAATTATAGTCACTGAAGTTGCTTGATTAAGTTCTCTTTACCCATAGCACGTTACTTATGCTCCTTACATAAGCATAAAAAAGAATTGCCAACATTGTAACTTTCTTTGTCATTAACTGGCTCACTCTCTTTTGCTTCCCTCCGTTTTTCACCAATTCCTTTTTCAATTAGGAAAGATTGAAAGCTGGAATTAATGCTCTCTGTTTGTGCCAATAGTGGGTGAGTGAAGGATGTTAGGATCTGGTAGTATTGGTATCAGTCTAGAATTACTTTGAAGGAATCTGGAAATTTGATTTTTGTCGATTACAGCGCTTAATGTGTTGGTTTTCCTCAGATGTATTTATAGTCTTGGAGCATAATCAGGTATGAATAATTAATTGGAACATTTTCTCACAGTATAAAATGAGGATGAGATGCTAGAGGCCAGAGGCACTGAATGTGATGAGAATGAATGGCTAGAATTGTTTGTCAATGAATTATGCCAAATGATCAGAGGTTGCTAATGACATATGGAATTCAAGAGATGGGTTATATTGGCTACTGTAAAATGGTGTGTAGGAACTCAGTCAACTGAAGTATAACCCAGCCTTGGAAAAACATTTTGTTTCAGTGTGTATCCAAAGTTCAAAGTAAATTTATTATTGAAGTCCATACATGTCACAATAAATTACCCTGAGATTCATTTCCTTAAAAGCATTCACAGTAGAACCAAAAAAAATAGAATCAATGAAAAACTACTCACAGAGAAAGACTGTTAAACCAATGTGCAGAAGAAGATAAGCTGGAAAACAAAAGAAACAAATAATAAACAAGCTAGTAAGTTAGTTGGGGTCGACCATGGATTTTGTGTCCTAGCTCTCTGCATCAAAGTCGATGCGCAAGCCAGGGTAGTACAATTAGGAGAGCAAGCTGTTGCCCATGTAGTCGATTACTGCTCTCTAAGCAACTGATGAATCCAAAGGAACGGCTGAGTCCAATACAGTTTGGCACCAGCGGCATCGCAGGAGCTGACAGTCAAGGAAGCTGAGGGTTTCTCCTTGGGGCTTACTCCCAAAGCCTTTCCCATAGCTGCAAGACAGCGGAGGTTTAAGATCAGTGTTTTCCTTCTAAACAAGCTGCCAACCACAGCTGGCGAGCTCCATTTGCTGGAAGTGACTGGTTTTAAGGTGCCAGTGACCTGCTTTCCCCCTCAGTCAGTAATGGTAATGAAGCCTGGGTGAAGGTAGGAGCTGGACTTGGTTGCCAGAGTCTATTTGAAACACATGCTATTGGGAGCATTTAACAGGTAATGGGAGCTTATCCCCACGAATACCCCTCCCCCTCCCCAGTGCTGACAACCTGAGCAATCAAATAAACAAACAAATAATAGATAAATAAAACTGAGAACATGTTGTAGAGTCATTGAAAGTAAGTCGATGAGTTGTGTAATCAGTTTAGTGCTGAGGTGAGTGTAAGTTGTCCACACTGGTACAGGAGCCTGATGATTGAAGGGTAACATCTGTTCCTGAAGCTGGTGGTGTGGGACCTGATGCTCATGTACCACCTCCCCCACTGCTATCCATGTTTCCTGGTGAACTTGTTGCATAGCAATGAGAAGTGGGAACCTTGGTTCATTTTGTTGTTTCTTATTTAGCTGGGTGCCTTGCTTCTCTTTGCCTCAGGGCTATAGAGATTTGTTATTCTAACCTACTGGTGCCTTGCCCATGATTAGCTAACTCAGCAGCTTGGGAATTGTACTTCTATGTGGTGTAATATTTCAAGCCCACACTATTGAGAGAGCTGAGTTTATGTCCCTGTGGGACATATTGTGATAATCATTCTGTTAGTTTTCTGAGTGTATCATCCTTTAAGTATATGCTCATTTGTTTTTCACTTTTACGTGAATTCATTTGTCCAATAGGAAAGAGGATTATATTATCAAATTCAGATGATCCATTCTCATTTTCTAAATGACCTACCATGTAGATATCAGCAACTATATACTAACACATGAATTTTTAAAGCCCTTTTACCAGGATATGGTCACTGATGTCATTGTCATTGTGTAACAGACTTTGGGCAACAAAAGAGGTACATCCCTTACGATCAGATTTCTTCCTGGTGCATTGAGTTGAACAGCTGCAGTAGTTTGAATAGAGTAGAGTAACATAATCCTTTCCATTTTCTGATTAGTGTCAGCTACAGTAGCTTTGGTGGGCAGGTTTGATTTATTGAAATCTAGGCACCATCCCGTAAAACAGTACTGTATCTTGCTGCATTTAAAAAAAAAGAATCCAGTGCTGCTGTAAAATTTCTTTAGAACAAAAGCCTTGACAAAAGCAAGTTTATGAATTTTATTTGGAGAATAGATCTCTACCTCATTGGCTTTTCAACAGACATCAAAGAAGGGATATTGAAGTGCCATTTAAATTGTACTCATCAGTAACTATGATTTTGGAAATCAGTAACTATGATTTTAAAATACAGAAGATTTATTTTTTTTCTCCTTTTTTAGCAAGTAAAGTTTTCAATAAGTTCAAGAAAAATGTTGTTAACTAAGAATTTATTGAAGTCACTGTGAATTTATAGCACATTCTTTATGATGTAATGAATACTGTATTATTTACTTTAACTTGACATAAGCTGTTAATCATGCTTCTTTGAGAATTATTGATCATTTATATAAAGTGCCTTTGGATATTGGTGACTTGCTTGCCTTGATCATAGATGTCTTTACCAGCTGATATACACAAATCATCAACTCACCTTTTTCTGAAATAAAAATGCAGAAAATGGTAAATAATTTAGTCCTTAGCAATATCCAGTTACTTTGCCAATTTTTTTTGTGATTGTTTGTTTCTCTTTTGACCAGTCTTTTATCATCCAAGTACAGCAGAAAAGTGCAACAATATAAACACAGTATTGGCAACTGTAGTTTTGGTTTTTTTTCTGAAACAATGTTTGTTCCTGTGCCATTGGGCATAGCAATTTCCCCATTCCACCACAGGCTACTCCAACATATCTCATGTCTAGGTGATACCTATAGTGTCCATAAATGGTTAATCTGTGTTGCTTGTTAAACTTTTATAGAATTAAACATTCTTAGTGATGTCTCTTACAATTGTTCACTAAGCAATGCTGCATATCTGAATTAAAATGATCCACAAGTGTATCCTTTATAAACACATAAGGAACTGACCAAACAGAATGGTGAGCCTGTTCTGATATTTAATTAGCTTGGAAATAGACATCAATTGAGCATTTGTTTCCTTCTAGATATAGAATTCCAGTCCATCAGCAGTAGAGCTATCTGCTCATTGGTGCAAATCTCGAGACTCTGCTCTGATTATAAATCACCCATGCAAGCAGAGAGCACCACCGTTTGCTACTCTCTCTTAGAACATACGCATACATGAATCAGAAAAAGTAGTAGTCCACCATTTGATGAGATCATGGGTTAATTTAATTACAACTTCGAACAATTCTATCTTTGCTATTTGGCCTCTGTCTGTATGTAGGTAGGAAGGGAGCCAAGTGATCAAATTTACCAAAATGTGGTCTGGGCATGAAATGGTAGGTACGCCTCTTAAAACTAATCAATAAGCTTCAAGACCTTGGCCTCAAAACCTCCTTGTGCAATTGGATACTGGATTTCCTCCCTGGCAGACCCAGTCAGTTTGGATTAGCAATGACGTCTCCTCCATCTCCATCAGCACAGGTGCACCACAAGACTGTGTGCTTAAACCCCTGTTCTACATGCTTTACATTTATGACTCTGAGGCTAAGCACAGCTCCAATGCCATATTCAAGTTTGCTGGTGACCACTGTCATAGGCCAAGCCAAAGGTGGTGAAGAATCAGCATATAGGAGGGAGATTAAAAATCTGGCTGAATGGTGCCACAACAATGTCCTACTTAATGTTAACAAAACCAAGGAGCTGGTTATTGACTTCAGAAGGTCAATAAGCCAGACTTCATCAGAGGCAGAGAGAATAAGCAACTTTACATTTCTTGGTGTTACTTGGGAGGACCTGTCCTGTGCAATTATGAAGAAAGCACTGCAGCACTTCTACTTCCTTTGGAGTTTGCATAGAATCGCATGATGTCTAAAACTTTGACAAACCTCTATAGATGTGTAGTGGAGAGTATATTGACTGGCTGCGTCACGATGGAAATGCAGATGTCCTTGAATAGAAAGCATCATAAAAGTAGTGGATGTGGCCCAGTCTATCACCGGTAAAGCTCTCCACACGTTTGAGCACACCTACACAAAGCGTTGTCACAGAAAAGCAGCATCCATCATCAAGAACCCCCGCCATCTAGGGCATGCTCTCTTCTCACTGCCATCATCAGGAAGAAGGTGCATGAGCTTCAGGACTCGCACCACCAGGTTCAGGAATAGTCATTATCCCTCAACCATCAGGCTCTTGAACCAGAGGGGATAACTTCACTCATCTTCACTTGTTTCATCATTGAGATGTCCCCACAACATATGGATTCACTGTCAAGGACTCTTCGTCTCATATTTTCATAATTTATTGCTTGCTTATTGTTTTATTATTATTTCTTTCTTTTCGTAGTTGCAGACTGGTTGAAAGCCCAAGTTGGTGTGGTCTTTCATTGATTCTCTTATGGTTACTATTCTAATATTGATATATTGCGTATGGCTGCAAATAAATCTCAGAATTGTATATGTACATTGTTAATAAATTTACATTGAACCTTGAATCTATTCCGGTCAACCAGCAGTTATATTCCCCTCCGCCCGCTTGACACACAAGTACTGAGTGAACGCTGCCTTAAAATATTGAAAGCTCTTTGAGGAAGAGGGTACCAAAGACATAATCACCAAGACAAAAATGTTGCTTCAACTCTATATTAAATGATTGAAGCCTTATTTTTAAACAAATATTGCAAGTTCTTGATTTGCCCACCTTGCTAATAGTCCATGATTCTTTTTGTTTCAATTCTCCCTTCACTCTTATAAACTCCAATAAACCCAAGTCTAGCCTGTTCAACCACTCCTCATAAGGCGATCCATGCTAGTTCTTATTCTCTTTTCCTCTTAAATGCAATGAGGTGTACATTTTAGCTACATCATTTAGTGGCACATTTCAAAATCAGGCTGTGGATTAAATACATGATTTCTGAATTGCTTACATTTGTATCTTCTGTTTCAGACCTTTACCTTTTCCTTCAAAGACATGGAAGTGGCTTTGCCTGGAATTTCACCTCCAGTCCACTATCTAATATGCTACATAGTAGCAATTGTATGCTTTATTTTTTACTTCTGAAGTCCTCTACTACCAATGGATTAATTTCTGGGCATGTCTACAGTACATCTTTGTTTGTTCCCCTTTGTATTTTCTTCCATAACAAAAGGGGCTCCAGAATGTTCCAGCTTCCTTCATAATTAAACTTCACAGTGTTGACATAATTTTATTGTTATCTTCCCTAATATGTTTAAAATAGGTGAAAATGTCATGTCAATCTTTTTTTAAACCTGGACAACAGATTTATTTCATTTAGATTGTTACATTCATAGTTTTTTCAGCTTGTGGAAGAAAATGAGTTTGGGCAGTTTCAATGGGCTCCTTATTGGCCACAAGAGATTAGTGGAATTAGGGAATGTGATACCTGCTGTAGAAGGTTTCTCCCAGCCCAGTACTTCTCTTCTTAAAAAAAAATTAAGGGGTAGGCTTGGCTTGAAGTAATTAAAGTAATCAAGATAGCTTGTTATTTTTATGTCTCCAGGTTTGGGCTAATGTCCTGGTAGTTTATTGCTTATAGTTGAACTTTGCAGCATCTGTTTTTAATAGTATGATTTGAGATTTTAAGTGGAGACTATTCCTCAAACAGCAAAGGCATCTGAAGCAATCTTCTTTACAACCTTTGTTATATATCCTTTGCTTACAGCTGAATGGTTTAACACTTGTTTGACTTCGGTCAGATAGTTATTTGAATAAAATAATTTGTTCAGTCCCCATATATTCAGTTTTACTTATCACTATGCTGTGTTTATAAAAGTTTAGTTTCCTGTGAAGAGTACAGGTAACAAGTTTCTCTATTTCAAAAGCATCCCATGACTAATCCTATTGCTTATTTCTCCTGTAACTCCGCAATGGTATGTTTATTCATGTCTGTTTTGCAGCTGTATAGATGCCTTTGCTAAAGACAGTGTTATTACCTTCCTGTAGTTAAGATTCACTGTGGATGAAAGTATTTCTCTCATTCTGTTGGTGACTTCTGTTACCAGAGATGCTGCTTGGAGAGACTTCATTTTTCCAGTTGATCATGTGCCTTACTTAAGGTTGTTATAGCTGGGGGTGGTAATGGGACAAGTTGTCACTACCTGTTAAATGCTTCCAATGGTGTGTGCCTCAAATAGCCTCTGACAACCAAGTCCAACATCTGCCTTATGTGTGGCTTAGCTACTAAGCTTGGCAGAACTGTTTTAACTGACAGGAGAAGGGGCAAAACAGGTCACTAGTGCCTTAAAACTAGTCACTTCAGGCAGATGGGGCTCTTCAGCCAAGGTTGGCTGCTCATCTGGGAAAAGGAAAATTGATCTCAAACCTCCACTGCTTTGCGGCTATACCTACTCATGGTGAAGGCTTCGGGAGTAAGCCCTGAGGGAACAATCCAGAGCTGGGGTCCCTAAGGCAGTCTTATACTGAGTTCAACGCTGACTGGCAACTCCTGTGATACTGCTGGTTCCAAACTGTGTCGGTCTCTGCTGTTCCTTTGGATTCATCAGATGCGTGAAGACGGGGAGCTTGCTACATGGGGAACAGCTTGCTCTCCATATTGAACTATCCAGGCTTGTGCTAGGCAGCCTGGATGCAACATCCATGGTCAACCATGACTGATGGAGGCTTCACTCATTCACATGCCAGTATTCTGTACATTACAGTAGAATACTGCTAAAATGTAAGGTTATATTTCGTGTTGTGTTTTCTTATTTCGTTCTTAAGATGCACAGGAAGGTGGGGTCTGATTAGTCAATCTTTGCCATTTTTCTGTGTCAGTTGAACATCACGCCCCCCAGTTGGTTTCTTTATATAGTGCTGGGATGAGGGGTGTACCAGAAAGATGTGGGAATTTGAAATAAACCATCTGTAGATGTGTAAGTAATACACATGCTATAAATTGAGCAAGCTGAACAAATTCCAATGTAGATAGGTTATCTGACAGTAATTTGGCAGTAATCTGACAGTGCATTTGTATGGCATCCATTCGTCTAGTGAGACCATGGATCTGCGCCTGGGAAGTCTTCTCCAGGGCGCAGGCCTGGGCAAGGTTATATGGAAGACCAGCAGTTATCCATGCAGCAGGTCTCCCTCTCCACGCCACTAATGTTGTGCAAGGGAGAGGCAAGGGCCAATACAGCTTGGGACCACTGTCATCGCAGGAGTTGCCAGAGCGAGGTTGAAGGCAACGTTTTACTGCCTTAGGGACTCCAGCTCCGGATTTGTCCTCAGGGTTTACTCCCGAAGCCTTTCCCATGAGTGGGTATGGCCACAAGGCAGCGGAGGTTTGAAATCAGGGTTTTCCCTCTCTTAGATGGACTGCCTTCCCAGGCTGACAAGCTCCATCTACCCGATCACATTCAGCATTTTTGGAATTAAATTACTTCTGTAAAGATATGGGTTATGTTTGAAAAAGACATGCTTCCACCTGGAACTTGATTAAATAACCTGGCTAAGAACAAGTTGAAGGAAAGTGAAGTTTGTGCCTTTTGGATTTTAAGTCGAGCCACTTTTGGGACATTTGACTGTGGTTTTGAAAATAGTCATTTTGAATATAAAATGTTTTTATATTAAAAACAGTAGTTTAAATAGTTTTCAAATTGTAGGGTTTATCAAGAATTGAAGTAGTGCTGGTAAGGACTTGAGTATTCATTATCACTACCAGGTTTTGAAACAGAAGGCTGATTTTAGTGATATTGAACTAAGTTGATGGTGTGCTACATACAGGAATGAGCAAACTGACACATTTTGTACTTTTTTTCTGAAAGTGCTATCCAATGACAATAGAAAATAATGAGCATGTTTAAACAAACCCCGTGCTCCATTAACATTTTTCCATGATACCGGTGAAGAGTGGGTTATGTTGCAAATATCTGATTCTTGTTCGAAAATATTTAGGCTTGTGTCTAACAGCTGCAAAAACAAGTATATACTTGCATCTTATGAAGATTGAGTTATTTTAAATAGCACATTGTCAACTTTTTCAAAATGTCACTTTAACATTCAGCAAGCTCCTGGTGAATATGGTTGTCAGTTGAAGTTTATTTTTCAAAAGAAACAAAGGAACTGTCTTAATTTTTCAAAAAGAGTTCACATATTTTAAAATCAAAGCTGTAAGACATCTGGCTTGTTGAAGCAAGTACTGATCAGGAAATTCTTGTTTGAAACTTGTAAACTGTTTTTGTTTGAAGTGCTCATCAGGTCAGGCAGCAAAGGGGGAGAGTGGAACAGCGAATGTTTTAAATTGATGACCTTTTAAGACTTATTGTACCTTTGTGCCTGGACTAGCTTTTAGAAAGACTTATCCAGTTCCTTGTTCTCCTCTTTCTTGATGAACTTCAAAAAATTTTCTGTTTCAAATATGCAACTGACTACCAGTGCCACAGTAATGTAGTGGTTAGTGTGACACCCGTACTGCTAGGGGCGCTGGAGTTTGTAGTTTAATTCTGACGTCATCTGAAGGAGTCTGCATGTCTTCTTTGTGAATCTGTGGGTTTCTCCCAGTCCTTCAGTTTCCTCACACAGTACAAAGATGTTCTTGTTAGTAGGTTAATTGGTTATTGTAAATTGTTCAGTGATTAGGCTATGGTTAAATCTGGGGGGGGGGGGGTTGAGGGTTGCCAGGCAGTGAGGTTCAAAGGGTGAGAAGGGCCTATTGTGTGATAGAACATAGAATAGTACAGCGCATTACAGGCCCTTCGGCCCACAATGTTGTGCCGACCCTCAAACCCTGCCTCCCATATAACCTCCCACCTTAAGTTCCTCCATATACCTGTCTAGTAGTCTCTTAAACTTCACTATCTCTAAAAAAAAATAAAAATAAATAAATATTTTGCACCTCGAAGTGTTTGCACGACGTTCAGAAAATTACATCATCTAGGTGATTTTATTTTCTCCCCAAAGCTAACTGTTCTCATACAGTTGTCAGAGGAATGTGGAGTAGTCCAGCGTTACACCGTGATAGATCTGTGCTCACCACTAATCTATCTGTTGCTAGTGACAGACCTGTGCCCACTACTGTTGTACACGTCTTTTGTCGTGATAGTCTCATGCCCATCTACGCTGCAGAATTGATTAGAACTGAATTTCTGGGATTCATTATAGTTTTGATCCCTGCTGCCACTTCTTTTGAGGACCTGCAGCTGCAGTGGGGAGTTCAGAGAATGGTTAGCAAGTCCTAGATGTGAGAGAATAGGCATGGTAAACAGCTAGACCAGGGGTCAGCAACCATTACCACTGAAAGAGCCAATATGGACCCATTTCCCACAGAAAAGAAAACACTGGGAGCCACAAAACCCGTTTGACATTTAAAATGAAATAACACTGCATACAACGGTTTTTTTTTGCCTTTATGCTATGTATAAACAAACTATAATGTGTTACATTTATGAAATTGATGAACTCCTGCAGAGAAAATGAAATTACATTTCTGCATGCAACAAAAACATTTTGAACTCCGAAAAAAAGACGTTGGGTTGAAGGTTACTCCATAGTTAGCCTACCTTTGATCGAAAAATTAAAAGAAATCGCGCACTGGCGAGTGTCAGGGATTGGCAGTGGTGACATATATTAATAGCGATAAAAAACACGTTGTGGCGGTGTGCTACACGCAGCGCTAAGATAACGACACTGAACTAAACTGCCTTGCTTTAAAGCCTCCCTCAACCCGCGCCCCCCTCCCCCGGTGGGCACGGATGCTCCAAAAGACACGTACTCACAAACCCCCGTAGGCTATCTCCCTTAGCCGGAACGGTGGCTAATTGTGAGCCAGTTCGGATGTGCCAGGAAATGGTGTCGCCACAGCATTTTATTTAGATTGTACACGATCACCATAATCTTCAAATTTCGAATTACATTTCAAAAACTAACAAACCACAGGGAGCCGCAGCACAGAGATGAAAGAGTCGCATGCGGCTCCGGAGCCGCGGGTTGCCGACCCCTGAGCTAGACAGAGCTGGAGTGGAGCTGAGGAGATGGAAGGAAACTCACTTTGCAAAACATGAATTTTGACAGATTATTCATGTGCAACAAGCTGCTTCAAGGACTAATAAAAATAAAAACTTGTATATGTAGGGAGGGAATAAATATTGATATTCCATTTGATAAAACTTTTTTTTAAAATTGAGTGTATGTCTTTTACCTGTTTGAGTCCATGCAGGGCTGCTACATTGTTGCATTTTGCAAGACCTTTGTTTGCAAAATGCTCCTTCAGCCACTTTCTGAATGCTGCCCCTCAATGGCTGAAAAAATATCATCTGTTTCTTTAGTTGCTATGTATGTGTGCCTTACTTGCTGGTAGGTGTAGATTTGTCAACTGGCAACAGCCTTCAGAAAGCAGTGTGGTCAAAACACAGCATATTTCATTGTTACTCCTCTACCCAGTTATATATCTAAGGCTCTTCATCAGCTTTTTAAATCTATTAGAGGGGTATTTATTTTTCTCCTTTTAGTGCTATTATTTCTGTTGAATTTAGTCATCATGTCATAGTTTTTTTCCTACATAAGTATGCAAGATCACATAATTATCTAGTTTGGGAGTGTAAACACCACACAAAAACAAAACAGCCATCAAGTTGATCAGAGTTTGAACTGACCTTTGAGTCAACAGCCCAACCTTTTACTGTTATTCTGTAGCTCTTTTATATACTGTGCATGTGGTTCTTCTAAATTCAGTGCAACATTTCAGTCTTATGTTTAAAGTTGTATATTGTCTTATTGTACAAGAACTGTATTCACGCATTTATCATGAAAATAAGGAACCTTAACCAAACCAAACTTGTGCTTGGATTTGACAGCAGCCTGGCTTGTTTCTGCAGATCAGTTTTATTCCTCATTCACCTCTTTACGTTGAACTCTCCTTTGATGGAGACTGGTTGAACCAGTTTCCAGTTGACTGTAAAACCAGTCTGACTGGCCTGTTGTGCCAACAAATTCTGGTATGATTCCCAGTCCCAGAGAATGTTCAGACCTGTTCAACCAGTTGTGAAAAGCATATTAGGTTATCCATTGCATTTGTACATATGCCTTTGCGGAATCAGACAGGCAGAGCTGAGAAGCAGCTTTCACAGTGATCAACTGTGGTCCATGTGCGTTGCCTCCTGCAATTCACTTGAAAGATTGTAACTTCTGACAAGAGCAAGATCAAATATTCATGAATACTCCGATTTTACGTTGAAAGGTACGTGACATAATGATGTATTTTCACTTCACTTTCAATATTAAATGTTTGTGGTCTGATAGATATTTTTTGTGAAGTACAAGTAAAAGTTCCTTCTGTAAGTCTTCAAAAGGGCTTGTAGCTTAGTTGTGTAAAAATATTACTTTTATCAAGAAAAGGTAATCTGTTAATTTTCAACTTTTTTAGGATTTTTAGTTTGTTAAATTTACTGTGAATCATTTTGTTGAAAGTGTCTACATATGACACACACTCCTGAAACTCAGAGAACAAGAGTACTTCTAGCTTTTATTTGGTAATTGATTAACCAGCTGTCCAATAGCATGTGAGAAGCAGAACAGAAAGGAATGGGGGCATGTTTTGTCATGTCTAACAATACTGGAAATCTCAGCATTTTAAGTAAATTATGTGTTCTGTACTGTCGCAGAGATCCAGTTCTGCTTCATTCAATATCTTTGGTTGTAAAACACCATTGCAGTCCATATTGTTGTGGAGATGGCAGTGGCCACATTAGTCAGACCAAGTCTTCAGGTTAATTCATTATAATTGAGCACTGGAATTGCGGGAGAAAGAATTTAAACTCCAACATATTCATTTTATTTTACTCATTTGCATGATTCAGCAATGGTGACTCTGCTGACCAATCATAATGTTAATTTGAAATCAGATTGTCTTTGGCAGAAGAATGCACACTGCACCTGCAAGTGTTGTCTCTCCACTAATATTCTAGAATGTTGATTCCGCGACTACCTGGTCCACACATCCCTCCCCACAGAACTCCCACCCGACACTTAACCCTGTAAGCGCAAATGCTACACCTGTCCCCACACTTCCCCCCTCACCACCATTCCGGGCCCCAGACAGTCCTTCCAGGTCTGCTGGAGTTGTCTATTGTGTGCGGTGCGCCCGGTGCGGCCTCCTCTACATCGGCGAGACCCGACGCAGGTTGGGGGACCGCTTTGTCGAGCACCTCCGCTCCGTCCATCACAATAGACAGGACCTCCCAGATGCCACCCACTTCAACTCTGCCTCTCATTCCCATCTAGATATGTCCATACATGGCCTCCTCTACTGCCATGATGAGGCCAAACTCAGTTTGGAGGAGCAACACCTCATCTACCATCTGGGTAGCCTCCAGCCTGGTGGTATGAACATTGAATTCTCCAATTTCCGGTAATTCCCTCCCCCTCCCCCCGTCCTAGGTCCCTCTCTGCCCCTCTCCCCTTTCAATTTTCTGCTCCTTTACAGTTCTTTCATGCTTATCCCCTCCCCATTTATTCTTCCTCTGATTGGTGCTCCACCTGGCGCCTCTAGCCCTTCCCCCTCCCCTATCTCTATTACTGGGCTTCGGCCCTCTCTCCCCCCCCCCCCACCATTCCTGATGAAGGGTGTCGGCCCGAAACGTTGGCTTTTCTCACAGATGCTGCCTGACCTGCTGAGTTCTTCCAGTGTTGTGTACATATTCTTTGATCCAAGGCATCTGCAGTTGTATTTTTGTGTTTTGATTATAGAATTTTATCTTGAAATAGATTGACCTAATTTCCATATAATGGACTGGTTTGTGTTTCCATAAAATGCACTTTCATATTGATGTTATAAGATTGGCAAGTTTGTTCACCATAACATTCCTCCCCTTCTGGGTACCTAATCAGGCCTCTCATAACACCATGAAACCTCATTCAATTGCTGACTCAAGATGGGCTCAGATTAAAGATGACATGAGTTTGAACTTCAACACTGACTTTGCAGCATTTTCTTTTTCCCTGTTTCTTTCCCACAATTGGCAAAAACACCAGGATTTTGCCACCTCCAGCATTCTCCTTTTTGGAATTACAAACTCCAGTTCACCTAAGATTGTTCTGACATCAGTCAGTCTCTATTTGCTGCTCACACGTTTTTAACTGCTTTGCACAGTGGTAAACTTTTCCATCCTTGGCCCCTGTACTCAAGAAGTAATTCCAAGTCCTTTCCTTAGCCTTCCTAAAGTTTTATTTCACTTTCTCAATCTAGGAATTGCCCCATAAGTATTTAGTTTACAAATGTATGAGCAGCTTGGTAGCTTTGGAGAGAGTTTGCAGCTTGGGTACGTATTTTTAAAAAAATGTTGCGTTCAGTTATTTCTTGGAATGTTTGAGGTTGTATTTGTTCCTTTACTTGAAAGCATCCATTTACTCACTTGCAGAAGGGAGGACATTGGTGGTGGGCACTGGGGAAACATTTTCTTTTAATCTCTTAAGTTTTTTTTATCTCATCTGTTTGGCAGGTGAAGATTGATTTAGGTGGATGCTATTCTAACTGCAGTATGTAGCTTTGAAGATCTACATACAAACTACCATGAACAGCTCCAGCGTGAGTTGTGGGAGTCCAAGCACTGGGAGCACAACTGACACTACTGTAGATTTATTTAAGGATGTTTGGACCAAACTGAAAGAATGTCATGACAACGAAGTGCAAGGTGACTATTTCAGCTCAATTAGCATCATGCTTACTTTAAATTTCCTTGTGCAAGGTGGTCTTTGCAATGGTTTTGCTTACTATAATACAATGTATTAGAAGATAATGAAATAGCAAGAGGAACTTGCTCCCTGCCCCCTTACTCGTTCTCTGTATCCCTTGCGTGTACTTCTTAACCCTTAACACCTCCCCATAATAGTAAAGGTTACCCTGTTAATTTTCGTAATTCATTAGAATTTTATTTTAAAACCGTTTTATTTTTGGGATACATATCTTTGATTTATGAAATTACTTTATACATGTAGTAAATAATGCTCCCTCAATTCTTTTCAATTTGCTCTCTCTGGTCTTTTCAATTCTTGAAATTTTGCTTAAATTGTTTTTAAAGATTACATATCTTTTCTAGATCAAGGAATTACTACACAGTATTATTCTTGTTGTGGTTTTGTCCACAAAAAGGAATTTTTATTTATACATAAAGCAAATATTGCAAGATCAGAACCAGCCATTTGGTACAATTTCTAAAGTACCAACCAGTATAGTCTGGGCCATATGTTTCACAGATTAATCACTGTTTGTAAGTGCAAACAGATGCTGGAAATCAAAGCAACATATATACACAATGTTGGAGGAACTCAGCAGGCCAAGCAGCATCTATGGAAAAGAGAGTTTATAATTATGTTGTTTACATATGCCTTGGGTGGTGCTGGTGTTTACACTGGATGAAAATGTTTGTTCTTTCCTTTACAGTTTGGGGAGGAATAGGAATGGAGTTGGTATTGGGATAGATTTCCAGGGAATATCACTTTTTAAACACAATAACCATACGCTGTAAATGTATACTGTGTGACATCATTTTGCAGTGTTCCTGCAGGTCTTCCTTTGCACTTCCTCAAATGAATTGGAGAACGCACACAAAAAGGTTGGGTGAGATCAGAACTAGAGTTCATGGATTAAAGGTGAAAGATGAAATGTTTGAGGGGAACTTCACTCAGAGGGTGGGTTAGAGTGTAGAGTGAGCTGTGGGTTCGATTTCAACATTTAAGAGAGATTTCAATAGGTACATGGATGGGAGGGATTTAGAGGCCCATGGTCCAGGTGCGAGTTGATGTGACTTGGCAGGATAATAGTTCGGCACAGGCTGGATGGTCTGAAGGGCCTGTTTCTGTGCAGTAGTGTCCTGTGACTCTATAAAATCTTGCTTTGTCTGTGGTCTTCAGTTTCTTCAAATAGTCCCAGAAAATAAGATGATCTTCTTTGAAAGAAATTCCATTGGCTCAGAGTGGACTTGCTTGCTATTTTAGCATGAACAAGTTAAATTCTTACCTCAGCATGCTTTATAGAATGCTGCTTAGGTCAAATTACACAGTGCCGGTGAAACCATATATCACTCTGTTAAGGTATGGAACTTGATGTTTTCCTTAACCTATTACACATCAAAATCAGGTTTATTATCATTGTCTTATATGATGTACAATTTGTACAGAACAAAGACATAAATTTACTATAAATTACAAAATAAAAAGTTCAGAAAAAGAATGTGGCATGGGCCATTCAGAAATCTGATAGCAGAGATGAAGAAGCTGATTCTGAATGATTTAACGATCCATACCAACTTAATGATGTATCTGATTTTGGCAAAATGTAATGAGGCTAAAATCTCTGTAGAGTACCTTGAAGCCAGTAATATGGCTGGATGTTTGGGATATAGTGTGCATTCACTGTGTCTACAAGACATTCTTGGCTTCTGTTATCTAAGCATGACTCTGAGCCAGGTGTTGAGCCAGGAATTTACTGCTGATTTCAAAAGATATCTACCCTTCTGAAATTTCTCTAGTCGGGAGCTTCAGAAAAGAAATCATCTGCTGATTCTGCCCTAATACTATTACTAAAAGTGATTTGAATCCAAAGACTAGAGGTTCCCACCTTTTTTTAAAGCCATGGTCCAATACCATTAAGAAAGTGGTTTGAGGACCCCAGGTTGAGAAACCTTGCCCTAGACTGATAATATTAGTAGAAAGCCAGAATCCACTTTTGCAACAGCATCCGAAGTCAATAGATTTCGGGGTTTGCTACTTCAAGAAGTTTTTTGTTGGTGCTTTATATTACCACCAATAGGACAGGGTCTGTATCCTGCCTGGCTGTGTCATGATGGAGTCTTTACAAAATGGATCTTCTTCATCCAATGAAATGAGAATGTTCATGAAACAGAAATGTGGTCTGCTTAAAGAAGATGAAAGCCTTTCATTAATTATTGCATAGAGTAGATCAGAATTTGAATGTTATAACCCCAAAACCTTTCCTCTGTCTTCTACCTTTTAAGATGTTTCACAATAATTTTTTTCTATAACAATTTTTTAAATCACCAGAGCGTACTATGCAGATCACTTTTAATCAATCTGCATGTTTTATGAAATTGCTAAATATGCAAAATAATATTATGTAGAAAATTAGCATTACCATGTAATTGTATTTTCTTTAAGCAAGGCAATTCGTGAATGAATACACTTTTTCAGACTTCCAGCTGGGTAAAGGTTGTAACCAACGTTTACAATCCAATTGTCATCAGAGATGATGCCCAGGCATATCCGGTGTTATTTATACCCCCATAGTCCGTCTCTCCTGACCAGTTAGTCCTCATCCAGTCAGGTTTTTGCTCTTCCACCTTGTTTACAGTTGAATTCCAGTTCTTACTTAGAGCGAGACCTTTATCTTTGTTAAAATTCTTTGGCCCAAAACATTGACTGTACTTTTTTTTCCATAGATGCTGAGTTCCTCCAATATTTTGTGTGTGTTGCTTGGATTTCCAGCATCTGCAGATTTTTTCTTGTTTAAAGTACCTTTCCTGTAGTTTTATTTCAATGGCTTTCTCTACCAGGCGGTCCCAAAAGCCATTGGCGTGGCATGGTAGTTTTGTGTCATCAAAGTCAGTCCAATTGCCATTGCAAATGCAATGTTCTGTTACTGCCGATTTCTCCAGATAACCCAAATGGATACACCTCCTATGCTCTTGATGCGGGTTTCCACCGTGTGTCCCATCTGACCGATATACGCTGCTCTGATTTCACAGGGAATCCTGCAAACACCAGCTGACCTGAATCCCAAGTCGTCTTTGACCTGCATAAACTGTGATTTGAACTTCCTTATTGCTACTTCTTTCTCCGTCCTTCGGTGTAGTTGAGTGCAGTGAATGAGTGAAAAGAGGAAACGTAACTGCATACAATATTTTGCCCATTCACAGTGTGAAATGGCTGCACTTAATGTTTCTTAATGTAAATTAAGGTGAAAAGCAGTTTGCCATCTGGTACATTCGTTAATGAGGTGGAGTGAAGCATTTAAATGTTAGGCGTTTGTTAAAATCCTTTCTCATTCATCAAGTATACATTTTAAGGGTGTGGTATTAGGGCAGATGCATTTTCAGCCGTCGGGCAAGCATTTTTAAAATCTTAAACAGTGGTTAAATTCTGTGCCAAAGCTTAGAATTTTCCCATTGCTAATATCAAATGCGGGTACAGCTAAACTACTAAAACAAAACTATATATTGAAATCCGAAAAAAATACAGATGCTGGAAATTTGAAATCATAAAATGTTGAGAACACCCAGCAGGTCAGAGATTAATTCTGTTTCTTTGTGATTATTTGGAACATTTTATTATTTTATCCATTTTGATACATGACTTTTGAAGTCTTTGTGCATATCATTGTACTAGTGCAGGTGTTAAGTATAAAATGGCTTGTTTAAATGAGCTGCAAGCTATTTGGCTGTACTACAATGTAGTGTGTTGTGAAATTGTGACTAACTGCATTTCTTTTGAGAGCTGGCCAAGATGATGTAATCTATTTATGTAATGTTTACAGCAGATAACTTGATTAGATCAATACTGACTATGATCAGATTGAGGCCGAAGGGACAGTTTCCTGTAATACTGAAAATATGAAAATTGTAATGAATTTACATAATTTCCTAATTAGGAACAAAATTTCATTTGCTTTGGTTCAGTTGCAGCTAGTCTCTCACATTTTACTTTGGAGATTTATCACCACCTTTGAGGAAAATTGACATTAGCTCTGGTATATCTGGGCCATAAGTATCTGCAAAATGTGATAACTCTAGTATTACTTAGGGCTCAGATCCTGCTCTCTGCTTTTTAAAATAATTTGCAGACATATTTTAAATATGTCAAAAGAGCTTATCAGAAATTCCTAGTAAACTTGTTGGAATTTATTTGTTTTAATATTTTCATTAAAAAGTTACTTTTTAGTGGAAGAAATTTTATAAAATATAAAGCTAACAAAGGCGGAGGCTGCATGAGAACTCTTTTGTTTAAGCTACTTGAAAGATCTGTCATATTTGAAATCACAATCCCTTAGTTTGGAAATCATTTTGTTGGAAATCCTCTAATTCCCTTTTCATCTCCCTCTTACCATTAATAGAAATTGGCAAGCAAGGTTTAAGGTCGAGGGATCCATATTTAATTAACTGCTTGAAAGGGCAAGTACTATGCTTTTAATATTTTCTGATCATTTTGTATATTGTCTTCTTATCGATACAAGCCTTTGTTCTGTGCCCTGGAGGAAGTGGGAGTTTTTCAGCTGTCGAAGCCATAGAGACTGCAGCCCTGGCACCACATCCATGCAGTGACTGTCTTGCGCTTGATGTGTTCAGTGTAGGTGACCGTATCCTGGAACACATTCTTCAGAAAAACCTTCAGCACCCCACGGGTAGCATTTCCTTATGAAGTTGGTCAACAGTAATTTTCTGCTCAATGCTGTTATTTACCTTCCACCTCTCTAATCCCATTGCAGCTCCTTTTCTGTTATCTTCTGGAATGCCCTTCCCTGCCCATTTAGTTAAAATCCTCATCAAAATAGTTTCCCATGAGCTAATTCCAAATGCTGATGTAATTAAGATATGGTCACAAATTGTGGTAAGTCTTTAGGTGCATTTTGTATTAATGGCGCTGTTTGTTTTCAGTACTTCCTTAAATTTCTTAAATAAGTTCTCTTTTTTTAAAAGCATGTTGAAGATTGAAATGTTTTACTCTTGGATCTAATCACTTTTAGATTACTTACTAAAAGTAACCTAACTTTTAGGCTACAGCCTATTAAATTTTAGGCTATAATAGACAACTTCAGTTTTAAATTAAGGAAGGTAGTATTTTGTACTTTCACACTTTATGCTCTGTGGTACATTGTTTGGCTCTGCAGGCTTCTGATAAAATTTGCAGATAAGAAAAAAATGTGGCATTAATTACCATTTTTGAGGTGACCTTGTTCATGTTAAACCTGCTGCTGCAAATTGACGTTGAGTCAAGGCAATGCCAAATATGCAGTGTGTGTGTGGTGGGTTGGGGGGCGGGGGGGGATTGGATGAGAGTTGATACCTTTAACTTTTTAAAATAACTGTTCCAACTAATTTTGGCACAGAGGGACAATTTAATGTAATTCATGCTCCAAATACACTTGAAAAACTAAAAACATGTACAAGTTATTAATCCTCTTAGTGTTATCCCAATATTGGTTTTGTTTTCATGTAAGGAATATTGTTGTAACCTGTATGTCTGAGAGCCTTCTCGAGCTTGCTGACTTTCCTTCTGGATACATGTGTAGCTTTTTTTATCTTGCAGTAGTGCAAAAATTGCACTTCTTGACCAAATGTCCTATTGTCTTATCATTAATCTTGCATCTAAATATTTTTCTTGTGCTACCACCTCTATAAATATGAATAGTTCTACTGCATTTCTGCCCTTACAACAAGCTCCCATAAAGCCAGAAGGAAAATGAGCAGTCTCGCTGAAAATTGCTAAGTGGCTGTTTAGAGGAAGACTGCTTTTATTTATTCAGCTTCCTTCCAGTGAAGACACTCAGCTTTAGCATACACTTCTAGTACACACTACACTAATCATCCACACTGTGCTGGATGTGAAACATTAGCTTCCTACCAGCTTTAGAATCCATGAAGTTTTAATGTTGGGAGAAAGGTCTCTATTTTATTTATTTAATTTGTTTCTATTTGATAGGAGTTTGGGTTTGAATTACATGTTGTGCAGTACAAGACTGAGTTATTCCTCTTGTTGAAGGCTCAGATTGCGCTTGTTTCAATTTGGAATGCTTTGTTAAATGGAATGCCTGTTCATACAGGAGCTGTATTGTTGGGGAGTCTCATACCTTTAGGTGGGTGTGGACCAGGATTAAAGTTCATATCAAATGGTTTTATGGTTTTAATTGCAGTTACCTGTTTGATAGAGCAGTTGAAAGGCTTTCTTTCCATTCCCTTCTATTTAATTATCAATTTACAAAATGGAACGAACGCACAGTACATACAGACACACACACACAACACACCTGCAAGTGCTGAAGGTTTATAAAAAACTTGCTTTAAAAAGCTGCAAGCATATTTTTATCCCATTTTTCAAAAAAAAACCAATAAGATGTAAGAGCAGAGTTAGACCGTTCAGCCCATTGACACTGCGCTGCCATTTGATCATGGCTGATCTATTATCAGTGTGGTGTGGTGGAGATGCATCTCTACCAAAGGAGGTGTAAAGTGCTCCCCCTGTTGACCTGTAATTCACCCTTGGGCAAGGTGTTACACCTCCCAGATCAGGGTCACGTGAAGCCATGGGAGCAGGTGTGGGATGGTCGTATGAGTAGCTGGTGTATATCACAAGTCCTGGTTGTGCAACCACTGATGCCAGGCAGACAATCTCTGATAATGGCTGGGATCACCTATCTTGTAAAGACACTTCCCAGAAGAAGGCAATAGCAAACTATTTCTGTAGAAAATTTGTCAAGAATAATCATGGTTGTGAGACCACGGTTGCCTACATCGTTGACATAATAATGATGATGATCTATTTTCTCTCTCAGCCCCGTTCTCCTGCGTTCTCCATATAACCATTCAGGCCCCTACTAATCAAGAATCTATCAACCTCTGCTTTAAATAAACCCTCCACAGCTGTCTGTTGTAACAAATTTCACAGATTCACCACCCTCTGGCTAAAAAAATTCCTCCTAATCTAAGTTCTAAAGAGACATCCTTGTATTTTGAGATTGTGCCCTCTGGCCCACTGTATCTAGACTTTTCAATAAGTAAACTTGTGATTACCTAATAAAATATGCATGTTTTAGATTGTAAAACTAATCTTTGATATTATAAGATTAAAAAATTTAATCTTTGATTATTTGATTATTTATTGGAATACAGTGTGAAGTGGGTTGTTCTGGCCCTTCAAGCTGTGCCTCCCAGCAGTCCCCCAATTTAACCCTAGCCTAATCATGGGGCAATTTACAATGACCAATTAGCCTACCACTGGTACAACTTTTGGACTGTTGGAGGAAGGAAACTGGAGCACCTGGAGGAAATCCTCGTGGTCACAGGAAGAACGTACAAGCTTCTTACAGATAGCGGCAGAAACATAGCTAACCTCTATGCTACCATGTTGCCCTTTTTGCTCTATAAAGTAATTGATTCACGTCGAGGTTTTGCTTTGAGATAACATGTAGAACTTGGTATTGTTCCTGTCACAGGGATGTATAAGAGGCATATATTTCAATTCAGGTTTCACAGCTCTGCTGGCAACAAGATCCATTTAGGAAGCAGAACCAAATCTGTTTGATTCAAACATGTAAGCATTAAGCAAGTTGCGCAGAGGAGTAGGGTACCTCATGAATAACTATTATTCGTTAAATATCCTCAGTTAAATGTGTTGCTTTTTATAGAAAAGAGTGTCATTGCAGCTGACAAGTAATTTGATTTATAATTACACAGAAACAGAATAAATGCAGTAGAGTGAACACCAGTAGACAAAGTTCAGCACTGCAAATTGAAGATCATGTGCCTGAACTTATAATATTTTACTGAATCTTGGAGCTGTCAACTAGGTCTTGCCAGAAGCTATAAAAGACACACTTGCTGCCAAGAAAGATCTAAGATTGTGCAGAGAGATGCTGTAGAAGTACTCATTTGAGAGTGTGGGCAGGACCCACTGATATAAGCCAATCACTTGACATATTTTAAAAATCAATCCAAGCCCTAATGATATAAACAAACCACCCACTTTGCATAATTTCTTTTACTCATTCTTGAGATGTGAATTACATAAACTGACAAGGTTATTTAATCTTGCTGTGTAAGCAATAACCTGAGGAAATGTGAATGTACAGCTAGCAGTACATGTCTCAGATTTTATGCCCGCATCATGAAATATCTGCAGGAGATTGGAAACGTGGCTGTGAAATTTCTGTGGAGTTATACTGGGATTAGATGAGTAATCTCTCATAATAAATTTCTCTTTTGTTAGGCCTGGCTTCAACCAATGAGGCATTTTCTCATTCATTCCTGTTGAATTCAACTTGCCAGTGTTTCCTGTGGTCAGCTAGGTCAAATGTTGTTTTGGTGTTAAGAATGGCCATATTTGTTTCTTCTGGAATTAAGCTACTGTATTTCGCTTGAGGTTGAAATCAGGTGGGAAAGAGAAAGTGGACCAAAGTGGTCTTGTTGGAGTCTCAATTGATCACTGGTGAGCAGGTTATTAGAAAGTACTCTATAATTGCAATATTAATGATGTCTTCTAACTAATGGTAATTAACCAGATTGTATTAATCCTGATTTAGTTAGTCAAGACATTTGTTTACAAGTTTTCGTACACTTCTTTGTTGGATGTGAGTTTTGTTGTTGCAGAGGACAGCTTAGCTAAAGAATTGCCTGGTTCTGGAGCAGATCTCTTGAGTGTTGGGATAGAGATGTTGTCAGACCTAGAGCCTTTGTGCTGACAACGTGGAGTGGCTAAAGCTAGACTGTCCTCTTCTAGATAATTCAGTCTTGACTTTTACTGTAAACGTGAGAAAATCTGCAGGTGATGAGTCCCGAAGAAGGGTCTTGGTCCTTAAATGCTGATTGTTTACTCCTTTCCTGCCTGGCCTGCTGAGTTCCTCCAGCATTGCGTGTATGTGGCTTTTACTGTGTGCTTTTCCATCATTATTGATGATGATAGGAATATTCCTGAAACCTCATGTTGCCATTTGATTGTCTACTACTTTTTCACAAGAGAATTCAGCAGCTTTGAAGAGTTTTGATCTGACCTGTTAATGGCCAATTAGCTGATTATAGTGTTTACTACAAATGCCATTGTTATGTTATAGCTGCTCCAGATTGGCATCTTCTCTGTTGCCACTTCTTTTATTTTTTTAACACATCATGAAACCTGGTTGGTTCCCTAGTTTGGAAGAGAAAGTAGTCTCGTGTTTCAGGAAGTAATATGTAAGGGAGCTGTTTGAGTTCTTGGTCTGAACTGGGGACTTGGCTGAATCAGTCTTATTTTAGTGCAGACAATGGTGCACTCTACAAGTGGAATGATTTCCATGAGTAATAGAAACATAGAAAACCTACAGCACAATACAGGCCCTTTGGCCCACAAAATCATGTGACTTCAATGAGTCAAAATAGTTTTTTGATTTAGTAGTTTTTTCCACTCTTGGTTTTTTTTTGACACACCATAGATGTTGTATGATAGCGGTATCATTCAGGACTTGGTCAGTGATGATACTACCAAGCCAATCTTGATGGACAATGAAGAATCCAATCAGTTTACTTACTATGCCCTACTTTCCTTCATATTTCTTGTAAGTGTTGCTCCACACTGAGCAGTCTAATTTTATCCATTAGTAGGAAGATGGTAGGAGGTAATCAGTAGGTTTCTTCATCTGATACTCTGGACTTAAAGTTTAATGATCTGTTTTTGAGGACTCTCAGAGTCACCCCTTCTTGCCTGTAACCCACTGGTGTAGGTGTATCCAGGGATGATGTTGGCTACACTCTGCAGTTCTGAGAGTCTGATTGCATCAGACCTCTAGTTTAGTCTGTGTACCTGGTTTCTCAATTTAGACATGTCTGGAGATGTTAAAGGTTTATTATATCATTGACAGGATTGGGTGAGGCTGTTGACTCCAATATCTAGGTCAAAAACAGATGGACTGCCTTGTTTTATCTTTGCCATTACATGGATATCATTACTAAGATTAATCAACCTTTTCAAATATCCCTAGCCACTCTGAATAGAATGAGTGGAGAGATCCTGTTACAAAGATCCCAAGGATCTTAAGTATATGATCATCTACTAAATTACTCTTTGAACTTCAACCAATATTTGAATTTCTTTCTTGTAAAAATAATACTTCATTCTGTAGAGAACTAGATGGAGGAGTTAAGTACATGGGATTTAACTGGTTGCTATTCAAGCAGAGTAGACCCCTTTCAAAACAGGGTCATGTATATGAAAGTTTTAAGTGCGGATTATCTACTTCTGTAACTAGTTTTTCAGGTTATTTGCATTTGACTGTACAATTTATTATCCTGTTTCAGCCTAGGTGTGTATCAATCTAAAAGCGACTACAGTAATAATCACATAGCGAAGTATTAAAATATTGTAGCTTTTAAATTATAGGCTTTTAATAGCTGATCAAACAATAATGTTAATCACCCCTTAGAGAGACAAAACAGTCAGTCATTCTTATTGGAGGCAACAGACAACAGTAATACTTTGGGAGTCTACTTGTCAGAACTGCTCTTAGAAGAGCCAAAGTATTAACTTGTTTGTTCTTGCCTCAAATACCGACTGACCTGCTTTATTCCAAGATCGTTTTCTGATTTTGTTCTACACTTCCAATGTCTGTAGCATTTTATATTTATGATTTCACACAATGAATGCTTCCCCTCTTCCCCCCCCATACTTAATGAAGTAGAGGGATGTAATATTAGCTAACTGACTACAAAATATAATTGTTATAATTCTTGTTGTTGTTGTTTCTTTCTGAAATGTAATTTTATTTTTAATCACAGTGCTGCAAGTAAAAGTAACCAAACTAAAGAAGGAGAGATGTTTGTAAGTATCTTAAATTTCTTCTGAAACATTGTTTAATGATACACTGAATATAAGTTAAAGCTGTCTTTTCAGTGGCTTAGAAGTCAGGCCAGGAAAAGTAATGTTTATTGCCACTAAATACAGGTTCCCCCCGCAATTCAAAGGTAGAGTGTTCCTATGAAACCGTTTGTAAACCGAAATGTCATAAAGCGAAGAAGCAATTACCATTAACTTATATGGGAAAAATTTTTGAGCGTTCCCAGACCCAAAAAATAACCTACCAAATCATACCAAATAACACACAAAACCTAAAATAACACTAACATATAGTAAAAGCAGGAATTATATGATAAATGTAGACCCTATATAAAGTAGAAATATTGTATGTATGGTGTAGTTTCAGTTATCAAAATCAGGAAGACAGCAAGCCAAAGTCGATTTGGAGAAAAAAAATCGGCACGTACATGCATACATACGCACGTACATGCATGCGCAAACAACTACCCGCACAAGGTTTCACAGTCGTTGTAGTCTTTCTCGGGGTAAACAGACGTATAAAGCAGTCATCTTTTTCTCGTAAAAGCAAAAATCATCTTTGGGTAGTGAAAACAGGTACTAATGTAGGTCTTTCATAACAGCAAGTTGTTGTAAAGCGAACGTTCGAAAAACGGGGGATACCTGTACTGACAGACTATGTAAAACAGCCAGTGTATGATGTTGGATTTTCTATTATCATACTTTGTTTAATTTAGAAAGGTAATTATAGAATCGTTGAAGTAAATGAGTCTATTTAGCAGTTAGTCCATGCTGGCTTCTTCTAGGGTAGTCTATTCAACCCCATTTCCTTGTTCTTTTCCCACAGCCCGATGAGTTATGATGCTCTATTTGATAGGCTCTGTTTCTAGACAGTGAATTCCAGATCTTAACCACTGTTCTATAAAGGAATTGTAGTTTGATTCCCTTGCCACTGAAATACAAATGCTGAAACATTATGTAACTGTACTGATGTGCAAATATGAAATGGAGATAGTAGAGCATTTTACTTCTGAAAAATACAAATTTTAGCATTGACGTTACTATTGCTAATTGTCTCTGACATTTGGTTGTGTGATTGCTTTTTTTATATTAACTTTATAATACTATGAGTAGGCTACAAATAGAGAAAAATACAGTTGTATTTTGCCCCTTCATTTTGCATTGGTGTCCATTGGCCCTTGGACCTGCCCGTATTTTTGATTTAGTGATCCATATTTTTTTTAAAATACTACTTATTTAATCTAACTATATAAACCATTCTTGACTTTGTACATCCCCATTAAATCTTCTTCCAATATAAATTGCTCCAAGGTGAATAACTTGAGTCTTCAGTCTAGCCTAAAGGTAAAATCTCTCAGACCTGGAATCATTCTAGAACATCTCTTGCACACTATCTCTCTGATCTTAGTCTCTCCAACCCTGGTGACCAGAACTGGTTGGTTACTTCTGTTATGGCTTAGCCGGAGTTTTATAAAGTTATGATTAACATAATAATTGAAGCTATTAATAATAAAGTCATTGTCATAAAGAAGTACAGCACAGAAACAGAAGTGCTTGCCGAACCTTTTAAACTGCCTACTCCCATCAACCTGCACCAAAACCATAGCTCTCCATATCCCTACCAATGTTAAAATGTATCTTCAGAAGAATAAAAATATGCCTTTTTGCCAATTCATATCTGAGTGCTTAAGTAACTGGAACCGAGCGTTTAGGAATTTGTTAATATTTCAGTTTTACTATCCATTGTGAGTTACTTTACTTAATCATATCATTTGACATGCATATGCTTACTCCGGATACTTTGATCAGTATCATTTTAACATTGGTTTGGTAATGATATATTAATTATCTATGCAATTTAAATCTACCAACTGAAAGCATTCAATAGTGGAAACACAAGATTGGAAATATTAAAAACAGAATTGGGTCACTCAACCCTTTTAGGATCATGGCTGATCCAACATTCCCCAAGTTCACTTTACTGCACTTTCACCTTAACACTTACTCGCCGGTGGCTTCCACTCCGGACTTTGTGTTACAACATTATCAATCTGAACTGCTTACACGTTCCTTGCTACTCAACTTCAGCCCCCAGCCATTTTTATGCCATATGTAAATTTAGCTACTATATATTTTATTCCTTTCCCAACCATTATTACTAAGTAGTTGTGTTCCTGTGGCATCCCATTTGCTGCAAGTTGCCAACCTGCGAGTGATCCTCTTTTCTCTGTTTACTGCCTGTTGGTCAATATTCATTAAATTGTACAATGCAGAAACGGGCCCTTTTAGCCCGCATTGTCTCTGTCGATTATAATACTTATCTATGCCTATCCCATCTGCCTGTGTTAGGGCCATATTCCCTTAAACTTTCCCCATTCAAGTATGTACCCAAATGCCTTTTATACATTGTGCTTTCATCACTTCCTCGAGGTTATTTCCAAATATTCACCACCCTCTGTGGAAAAACTTGTCCCTCATATCGCCCTTAAATTTCCCCCTTTACCTCAAAAAGTTTTGCTCTCTAATTCTTGACTCTGCTGTCACTCATCATTTTATAAATTTCCTTTAAAGTTATCCCTCACTTCCCTGTGTTCTTGTGAAAAAATCTGTCCTTATAAATACAGCCAGGCAACATCTTGGTGAATCCCTGCTGCATTCTGTGGGTACCACATCCTGTAGTATGGAGACAAAACTGCACACGATACTGCGGTGGTCTAACCAATGTTTTGTATGGCAGCAACATGACATCCTGTTTCTTATAGCAAATGCTTGTCTTATGAAAACAAACGTACACAATGCCTTTTCCCTACCATGACCATCTGTGTCACCATTTTCATGGAACAATGGAATCAGAATCAGACTTTAATCGCCAAGTACCTGTGCACATACAAAGGAATTTACTTCCGACAGATGTTGTCTCTCTGCTCATAACAATAATAATGATAAATATAAATGAAAATATAGATTATACATACAAGTAGTGCAATCCAAGTGATAGTTAGCCGACAGTTAACCGGCAGTTAACTGTTCAGCAAAGTGACCGCAGTAGGGAAAAAACTTCTCCAGTGCCTATTAGTCTTAGTCTGGAGGGATCTGAAGCGCCTACCAGACGGAAGCAGTTCAAACAGTCCGTGCGCAGGATGGAAGGAATCCTTTATGATGTTCCCCGCCCTCTTCTTCAACCTGGAAGAGTACAGGTCCACAATAGAGGGCAGGGAGGCTCCAATGATGCGCTCGGCAGTCCTCACTGTGTGCTGTAGTCTGGTTCTATCCTGCTTGGTGGCGGCTCCAAACCACACAGTGATGGAGGTGCACAGGACAGACTCAATGACTGCAGTATAGAACTTCACTTCTTGCACTTCAAGGTCTCTCCATACATCAACAATCCCAGGGTGTCTGCCGTTAACTCTGTATGTCCTATCAGAATTTGACTTTCCAAATTGCATTACCTTACACTTGCTTGCATTAAATTCTGTCTGCCATTTCTGCAACAAACTTTTCAGCTAACTTGTGTCATGCTTTCTGCTTAGACAATCTTCTTGACTCCACCAATTTTTGTGTCATCTGCAGACTAATTAATGAAATCACCTACATTCCTATCCAAGCCATTTATACACATTACAAACAACAAAGTTCCCCAGCGCTAGTTCCTAGGGAACATATTTTGTGGACTTCCAATCAGAAAAAACACTTATTCACAGTTGTCCTCTTCCATGTTCTGTTACCAGGTTAATATTGGATCCAGTTTGCCAGCATATCTGGAGTCCCTTGTGCCTTAATTTTCTGTCCCAGCCTACCTTGACAAAGTCTTATTCGGCTCCGTGAAAACCATGTCTACTGCCTTCATCAGTTTTTGTAGTTATCCCCTCAAAAAGAACTCAGTCGTATTCATGAGATGTAATCTCCCCTGCGTATAAAAAAACACACTGACTTCTCCTGTTCAGTCTCCATCTTTCCAAGTGTACAAAAATCCTGTCCCACCAAAGCTTCCCTACCACTCACTGGTCTATAGTTTTCAGGCTAATCCCAAATGGACAACATCCCCTATTCTTCAGTCTGTGGCTAACAAAGATGCAAAAATCTGTCGTTGCTCTAGTAATCTCCTCCCTTGCTTACCTTTGCATGCTGGTATTGACCGCATCAGACCTTGAGAATTTATCAACTCTAATGTGCACCTGTTTTTCCAGTGGTTACACGTTCATGATATCTATATGTTCTAGAAGAAGTGCCCCTCCCTGAACTCACCAACCTCCATGGTTTCTGTGGTAAATAGCACAGAGAAGTGTTGATTTAGAACTTTATTCATATCATCTGGCAGCAATTTTTTTTCAGAATCTATTAATTATTTGGTTACATATTTTACTTCTAATAGAGAGTTTTGGGATTCTCCTTAGTCCTATCTGCCAAGGCCACCTTTTGCCCTTCTACTTTCTTTCTCTCCTGTATCCCCTATAAACTAGAAGTGACTTGTTCAATATCATTTTCCTACTCTATAACTATTCTTGCCAATGTTTTATCTTTAGCAGTGTGCTATTATTGTGAGTCATTTTATTGAATGCCTTCCAGAAGTCCATACAAGATTTCTCTTTTCAGTTCCATCTATGCAATGGTGGAGACCTCCTTAAGTTATTCCAATATATCCATCAAGATATTATTTCCTCTTGATGCCGTACTGACTCTGCTACATTTAACTATAAAATATCAAAAATGTTGGTATGACTTATAGTAATTGGTTTTAACATTTTCCTACAATACATATTACGCCTATAGTTTGCTGCCCCCCCTTTTATGAACAGGGGTGTAACATTAGTAGTTTCTAATCCTCTATAACTTATCTGGAACCTTAAGAAATTTTGGAAGAATATAACTACTTTTGTAGCCATTTCTGTAGGCTTCAAAGATGCATGCCCATCCAGGCTAAGGGCTCATATCCATCCCAAGGTTCCCAATCTAGGGTTCATGGATCCCCTTCTTAATGGCGTTGGTCTATGGCAGGGGTCAGCAACCTTTACCACTGAAAGAGCCACTTGGACCCGTTTCCCACAGAAAAGAAAACACTGGGAGCCGCAAAACCCGTTTGACATTTAAAATGAAATAACACTGCATACGTTTTTTTTGCCTTTATGCTATGTATAAACAAACTATAATGTGTTGCATTTATGAAATTGATGAACTCCTGAAGAGAAAACGAAATTACATTTCTGCATGCAACAAAAACATTTTGAACTCCGAAAAAAAGACGTTGGGTTGAAGGTTACTTTTAAGTAAAATACTCAATGTCTATTTGAGTTCTTCTTGTATTTATGAAAAACGCTGAACTTAAATTTTCCGCCAGCAGCAAACCAAAAATAACATCAGCCTGCTGTCAACCTGAAAAATAAAAGGACTATTTCACTGAACAATGAAAAAATATGAATATTCCTAAAATAATAGGCAATTAAAATATGTATCATACTTGGTTAATGGGATTTCTGCTCCTGGACCTCAGTGCACAGCATCTGCACATCAGGGCTGTATGACGTCACCTTCATCTTTACACAGGGTCGCAAGCTGTCATCTGTGAGGCGTGCACGATGTTTGTTTTTAATAAAGTTCATGTTGGAGAACACCTGCTCACATACATATGTGGATCCAAAGATCGACAGGACTCCAAGCGCATACTTTTTAATGTTTACATAAATGTCGGGGATAGCATTCCATGTTTCGAACACAAGTTTGACCGGTTTAGGGAGGTTTTCAATATCACTCCATTTGTGATTCTGAGCAAGAACGGCCTTCTAACGGGCAACATCTTCAAGGTCTGCTGTCAAGCGTCTAAACTTGGACACCCATATGTCTTTGTCGGCTATTTCAGCCAGTTCCATCTCAAGATCAGGTTTACTCACACCTGCCAATGCAGTCGTATTCAGTAGAGATGAATCGATGCTTGGGGGAGTGACCGGGAAGGATAATGTGTTTTTTTCCTCTCTGAACTCGCAGAAGCATTTCCCAAATGATGTTTGCATTGCGATGATTGCAGAATGTAAATACTCCGAACTTATCATGTCGTGACCTTGTTTGAACTCTCTCAAATTGGGGAAGTGAGACAAAGTGCCTTTCTGTCAATCTCTGGCAAGCACTGTCAACTTGCGCTCGAATGCCAAAACTCCTCCAACATGTGTAGGGCTGTACGTCCTTTCCCCTGAAGAGCTGTGTTCAGCGTGTTCAGGTGCGCTGTCATGTCTACCATGAAGTGTAGCTTTTCCAGCCCTTTGCTGCCCAGGAAAGTTTTCACTTCTTCCAGACACGCGACAAAGCGTTTCAGCACCTCCCCTCTGGACAGCCACCGGACTTTGTTGTGCAGCAGGAGATCAGAATATGCGCTTTCCAGCTCGTCCAGTAACAAACGGAATTGACGGTGATTTAAACTTTTTGCCATTATTTTATTGACAATCTGAATGACAACATCCATTACTTCTGTGCATTCCGGAGGAAATGTTTGAGCGCACAGTGCCTCTTGGTGCAAGATGCAGTGAAAAATCAGCAGCTTTCTGTCCACCGACTTCTGCAGTAAAGCCACAATTCCCTTGTGCGTTCCCATCATATTCGGTGCCCCCATCAGTAGCTACTGACACCAGGTGGGTAGTCTTTATTCCTTTGGCTCTTAAACAATTCAAGACATCCTCACAGATGTCCTCCCCCCGTGTTTGGTCTTTTAGAGGTATCAACTCAATCAGTTCTTCCTGTGGCCCGGCAGAGTTTACATACCGGCAGAACAACGCTATTTGTTGAATATCACCTTTGTCTTTAGACTGGTCACAGGCAATCGAGTAGGCCACAGCTGAATTGATGTCTTTAATTTGCTGTCTTGTGATGTCTTCTGCCATTTTTATGGTTCTGTCTTTGACAGTCTTTGCAGAGAGCGGCATATCCCTGATTTTCTGCACAATTTCACTCTTGTTTTTAAAGTCCGTGAATAGATGTTCTGAAATCTTAATGAAAGATTCTTTTATATATTCACCATCTGTAAACTGCTTCCCGTGCCTGACTATTTCCTGAGTGGCAATATAACTAGCGTATGTCGTTGGTTTTCCGGACTTCATCCATTGCTTGAAATGATTTTTGCTCAGATCAACTTTCCGCATCAGTTCCGAAACTGCTTTTTTTCTCTCATCTCCATCCGGATATTTTTGAGCAAAGGCTGCGTGTTTATTCTAGAAATGCTTTGCAACATTTGACTTTTTGTTGTTTGCTAGTTTCTCATTGCATATTGAGCATACCGGTAAACCAGTCTCGTCAACAGTGAAAGCAAATGAATCCGTCCACGTATCATTAAACGTTCTGTTTTCTTCAGTCACTTTTCTTTTTTTAGAATTCTCCATAGTTGGCCTACCTTGGATCGAAAAATTAAAGAAATCGCGCACTGACGGGTGTCAGGTATTGGCAGTGGTGACGTATATTAATAGCGATAAAAACACGTTGTAGCAGTGTGCTCACGCAGTCAGTAAACTGCAGTCGAATAACTTTATTCGAACTAAACAGCCTTACTTTTAAGCCTCCCTCAACCTGGCCCCCATGGGCGCGGATGCTGCAAAAGACCAATTATTTCCCAAAGCAACAGGGAGCCGCAGCACGGTGGTAAAAGATCCGCATGTGGCTCCGGAGCTGCGGGTTGCCGACCCCCGGTCTATGGCATAAAGAAGTCTGGGATCCCCATTCCCATTTTCCTCTCTCAGCTTATCTCCTTACCTGCCCATCACCTCCCTCTGGTGCTCCTTCTCCTTCCTTTTCTTCCATGCCCTTCTCTCCTCTCCTATCAAACTCCCCCTTCTCCAGTCCTTTATATCTTTCACTAATCACCTTCACAGCTCTTTACTTCACCCCTCCCCCACCTCCTTTTACTTATCACCTACTACCTTGTATTTCTTCCTCACCTCCCCCCAGCTTTGTACTCTGACTTTGCATCTTTTTTCTCTAGTTCTGATGAAGGGTCTCGGCTCAAAACTGATTTGTTCCAGAATTTTGTATGTATTGCTTGGATTTCCAGCATCTGCAGATTTTCTCTTGTTTAAGTCTCATTAGATTGTTCAATATCAGTTATTTAGTGAGAGTTTCTCCACAATCTGTAAAACCAGAAAATCCTTTAGATCATGAGTAGCTGTTAGCAGAAGGCGGGATATGCATGTGGTGTTTGCAGATGAATGTTCTAATTTAGTTGTTGCATATTTGATTTCTTCAGGCAGAGTTCACCCTTGGTGCCCAGCAGATAAAATAAGACCATAATTCAGGGAAACTGGCATCAAATTCCCTGTATGTGTCCTCATACTTGGCGATAATAAAGGATTCTGATTCTGATAATTCTGCTTATATGTCTTAAGTCATTTGACCCATCGAGTCTGCTCCACCTTCTTAACGGCTCCACATCATGGCTGATCAGTTTTACTCTCAGGCCTAATCTCCTGCCTTATCCCTGTAATCTTTCATGCTCAGGTTTATCAAGAATCTTAGATTGTGAGGACACTCAGTCCTCATTTATTGTCATTTAGTAATGCATGCATTAAGAAATGATACAACGTTCCTCCAGTATGATACCACAAAAACACAAGACAGACCAAGACTAACTTACAAAAACCACATAATTATAACATATAGTTACAACAGTACAAATCAATGCCGTAATTTGATAAGGGCAGACCATGGACATGGTAAATGAAAGTTTCAAAGTCCTCGATAGCCCATCATTTCACGCAGATGGTAGAAGGAAGAAAAACTCTTCCTGCCATGAACCTGCAAAGCACTGCAAAGCTTCCTGATGCAGCCTCTGGAAGCATCCGACCACAGCCAACTCTGAGTCCATCCAAAAATCTTCAAGCCTCCGACCAGCCCTCCAACACCGAGCACCATCTCTGCCAATCGCTTTGACCTCGGCCCCGGCCGCCAAGCAACAGGCAAAGCCGAGGATTCGGGGCCTTCCTCTCCAGAGATTTCTCGATCGCACAGTAGCAGCGGCAGCGAAACAGGCATGTCAGAAGTTTCACCAGATGTTCCTCTGTGCTTTTCACGTCTGTCCCCATCAAATCAGGATTGTGCATGGCCCTCACTTACAAATAACAGATTGTAGCGGTGTGCTACACGCAGCGCTAAAATTACGACACGGAGTCAGTAACTGCATTCGAAGGAAAAAACCTTATTCGAAATCTTCAGCCTCATTTTTAAGCCTCCCTCAACCTGCCCCCCATGGCGCAGAGGCTCCAAAGCTCTGTGCTCGCAAACCCCCGTAGGCTATCTAATTGTGAGTCGGTTCGGATGTGCCAGGAAATGGGTCGCCACAAGATATTCATTCCTGGAGTGGCCGCGCGCACTGCCGTTGCGCCGCCATTTTACAATTTCTAACTTAAGGTATACCCAATGACTTAGCCTCCACAGCCTGCTGTGGCAGTGAATTAAGGTTAAAGGAATCACTCCTCATTTCAGTTCTAAATGGACATCTCTGTATTCTGAGGTCATATGTACCCTCTGGTCCTAGATTCTGCCACTATAGGAAATATCCTCTCCACATCCACTCTTTCTAGGCCTTTCAACATTTGATAGGTTTCAGTGAGATTCTACCCCCCCCCCCCCCAATTCTACTGAATTCCTGCAAGTACAGGCCCAAAGCCATCAAATGCTCCTAATATGATAAACCTTTCATCTCTGGAATCATTTTTGTGAACTTCCTTTGAACCCTCTCCAATGTCAGCACATCCTTTCTTAGATTAGGGGCCCAAAACTATTCACAATACTTGAATTTAGGCCTCACCAGTGCATTATAAAGCCTCAGCATTATATCCTTATTTTTTACATCCTCTCAAATGAATGCTAACATTGTATTTGTCTTCCTCACCACTGACTCAACCTGTAAAGTAACCGTAAAGGAACCCTGCACTAGGACTCCCAAGTCTTTTGCACCTCATAAAAGTATTAAATGATTTTATAGCAGAATGACAACAGTGGAGGACAATCTTAAATTTCTGTTCACTTTTGTATTCAGTTGAACACATTCTTTTCTGTTTGCAAATATTTATGTTTTAATTCAGTAAGAGGTAGATAATTAAGATCCACTCTGGAGTTCACTCAACCATTCAATAATGCTGTGGCAGTATCTGTTTTCTTTATAATGTCTAATGTCTTACCATACATCAGAGCAGAATTAACAGATTTATTTGATGAGAGTTAAATTCTGGAAGTTGCTTAGCTGGTGGGGGTGGATGGGGGTACAGGATAGAATCTTCTGTCAAGTCAAAAGAAATAGTATTTGACCTGGAATTACAAAAGAGCACTTTGAGCTCCTCCCTGCATATAGGTTAAGTTTGAACAAAACTCATTCTTTTACATCTGGTGGAATGTAATGTTTTCCTGCAATATTTACAAGTTTTTTAAAACTCAAATTTGAACTGCTGCATGTTATTAACTTCATATTCCTTTATCCATTAACTGAATGGGAATGTGATATCTAGTAGCTGTCTCGGTAGTTAACACAAACATCAGATATGTATTTCCAGTTACATTTGGCAGGTAGAAGTGTTTTGGGTATGGAGTTTGCCAGAGTGAAACCTTTTTGGCTAAACAAATAAACATTGATTTACTACCCTTCTGTTGAATGCAGCCGTTCTCTAGTGAGCAGTGTTAACTTAACTGATTGAAACTTCGTATTTCTGTCCGTTTGCTCCATGGCTTATTACATAGGAGAATGACAGAACTATTGACTATTGTGTCCCTCCAACTGTGCTGAGTCTGAGGAGTTGGAACTGGCTGAAAAAAGCTGTTGGGGTAGGGGGAGAAGAATGGAAGTCATTCTGAGAAAATGATAGTTTTGTTACAAACTCTGGTTGCAAACTCCCAAATATATTTATGGATTTGAAGTTCTTAAATGGGGTTAATGCCTCTTATTTTGTAGATACTGCTGCCATAGACATCTAATTGTAGATTTGTTTCAAGCAGTCCTCTTCACTTGGCATGTTTTTTACAAAAAATATCGCATTCTAACATTAACAGTCTATTTAAAAACATCCAAATACAATTATAAAAGCACTTACTTGTATTTAGTATTTTCACAACATTCATGTCCTCATTCAGACAGATGAGGTTGTAGAGCATGCCTGCTCTTTCTGGACCGTTGCAATGAATCACACTTCTGCTGGACTGTCTGTTGGTGTTCAGATATATCAGTCAGCATCAGATCTCCAACTTGCTGTGGACAACTACCTTTCATTGCACAAGCACAGAACTCAGACTCAGAGGTATAAACCTGATAGCTGGAGGTTGCCCTGCCAGTTACAGTCAGTGCAATTCATGCCAATGGTTAAAGCCCTTTCATTTGTTAACTAGGACAAAGTTATCTCCTTCCAGTTTTTTCAAGCTTCAGTTTCTTTCTGCTTCAAGTACTTCATTTCTGATGCTTAGACACTTACCTTAGATACCTATAAAGGACTATTTGGATAAGCAAATACTGGCAAAGACTTGAATATTTCCATTGATTTTTTTTTCCCTTCCTGTTGTAGGGAACAGTTAGGTTTCATGCAATAGAAACTGCAAATGCTGGAAATACTCATCAGGTCTGGCAGCATCAATAGAGAGAGAAAAATGTGGTTTATATTTCAGGCCATTGAATTTTCAGCAGAATTAGGAAATGTTAGAAAATGAGCATATTTAAATTGCAGAGAAGGGACGTGTAGAGAGAGTAAAAGGAGCATCTGTGATAAGATGGTGTTAGAAAGATAGTCAATCAGAATAAGGCTTATTATTACCTGCATGTGTCATCAAAATTGTTAACTTAGCAGCAGCAGTACTTTAATGCAATACATAATATAGAAGAAAAATAATAATAAATAATAAATAAATCAAGCACAGTATAAGTATATTGAATAGATTAAAGATCATGTAAAACAGAAATAACATATATTTAAAAAATGAGGTAGTGTTCAAGGGTTCAATGTCCATTAAGGAATCAGATGGCAGAGGAAAAGAAGCTGTTCCTGAATCGCTGAGTGTGTGCCTTCAGGCTCCTGTACCTTCTGCTTGATGGTAACAGTGAGAAAAGGGCATGCCCTGGGTGCTGGGGGTCCATAATAACAGAGGCTGCCTTTCTGAGACACCGCTCAACAAAGATGACTTGGGTACTTTGTAGTCTAGTACCCAAGATAGAGCCAACTAAATTTACAACTCTCTGCAGCTTCTTTCAGTCCTGTGCAGTAGTGTCCCCCTCCATACGATACAGTGATGCAGCCTGTAAGAGTGCTCTCCATGGTACAACTGTAGAAGTTTGTGAGTGTATTTGTATACATGCCAAATCCCTTCAAACTGCTAATTAAGTATAGTTGCTGTCTTGCCTTCTTTATAACTGCATTGATATGTTGGGACCAGGTTAGGTCTTCAGAGATATCGAAACCCAGGAACCTGCTCACTCTCTCCTCTTTTCATCCCTGTATGAGGATTGGTATGTGTTCCTTCATCTTACCCTCCCTGAAATCCACAATCATCTCTTTCGTTTTACTGACGTTGAGTGCAAGATTGTTGCTGTGACACTACTCCACTAGCTGGTATATCTCACTCCTGTACACCCTTTCATCTCCATCTGAGATTCTACCAACAATGGTTGTATTGTCAGCAAGTTTATAGATGGTATTTGAGCTATGCCTAGCCACACAGTTATGGGTATATAGAGAGTAGAGCAGTGGGCTGAGCACAGACCCCTGAGGTGTACCAGTGTTGATCATCAACAAGGAAGAGAGATCACCAGTCCGCACAGATTGTGGTCTTCCAGTTAGGAAGTCGAGGATCCAATTGCAGAGATAGATATAGAGGCCCAGGTTCTTTAACTTGTCACTCAAGATTGTGGGAATGATGGTATTAAATGCAGAGCTGTAGTCAATAAACAACATCCTGACATGGGTGTTTATGTTGTCCATGTGGTCAAAGGCATGAAGAGCCGTTGAGACTGCGTCTGCCGTTTGCGTATTGTAGTGAGCAATAGGTAAATTGCAGTGGGTTCAGGTCCTTGCTGAGGCAGGAGTTCAGTCTAGTCATGGACCAACCTCTCCAAAGCATTTCATCATTGTAGATGTGAGTGCTACTGGGCAATAGTCATTAAGGCAGCTCACATTATTCTTCCTAGGCACTTGTGTAATTGTTGCCTAAATGTTGGCTTTTTGAAGCAAGTGGGAACTTCCACCCGTAGCAGTAAGAAGTTGAAAATGGATGAAATGGTTAAAAATCAGTGACAGAAGTGGTGTTAGTGCCAAGTGAGAAAGGGTGGTGTATGATTGTTCAACTGCAGCTGATCTATCTAGAAGTGCAAGTAGGAGGAGATGAATGAAAACCGGGATGGGGGGGCGGGTAGGGAATATGCCTGAAAAAAAGGAATGATGTAAATATATAACATATCAGGCACTTTGTTAATGTTACAGGTTTATATTTTTGTCATTGTTCAGAAACATCCATTTCAGGTAGGAGCAATGAAGGCTGGTTATCTGAAACTGTCATGTTCGAAGTATTCCTTGTGTTTAAATTGGGCATTGTTGGGGCTGTGCAAGGGGCTATCCATTGAGATCAGATTGAGGTGGGGAATTGAAGGGACAGGTGACTAGACTTCCAGAGAGATATGTGTACTGAATGGAAATCACTGCCTGATTTCTCCAAATACAAGGGCAGCACATCCAGAGCATAGAATGCAAAGGTTGAATTGGAGAAGGTGAGAGTGAATTGTTAAAAGGAATGCAACATGTACTATTCTCATGAGTTTCTTCTCTTTCTTTCTTCATCTTTCCTATCCCTTTCCCATTCCCTTCCTGTTCCCCCACTTGGCGCTCATGCTAACCATATGTTTCCACCTATCATCCACTAGCCTTTGTTGCAACATGTTCCACCACCAGGCTTCATCTGATGCAGCTTGACTTGTTGATTTCTTCCAGCAGTTTATTCTTTGCACCAGATTCCAGCATCTAGTCTTGTGTGCTGTCAGGTGAATTTCTTCATCTCTTTGAGTCCTTCAGTGTTGGAACTGGATGAGTGTTGTATCTCCCTAAATTAAATGAAAAGGGATCTAAATATTGGTGGAGGTGGAAGAGTGAACCAGGGTGGTTCAGAGGACCAACAGTTCCTTTGTAATGCTTAAAATGGAAGGAAATGTCTGATGGTGACATTGCATTTGTATGAAGTCTAGCAGGGAGTTGCTGTGATGCGACAGGCATTAACTGAACAGAACCTTTTAAATATGTGTGGAGAGGGAGGGAGAGAGAGAGAGAGAGAGAGAGAGAGAGAGATTGTGTTTTTTGAAGCTGGGGAACGGAGGTGAGTTTGAAAGGGAAAGCTTCTGTCAGAAAAATATTGCTTCCGCTATTGGCGTGTTCTGGCCCTGTGCCTGACTAAAAAAAAGACACTTAGATCTTAAAGTGTAAGAATTAAGTAGTCCCACTGAATATAGTCTGTGTTAAACCCCCAAACTAATCTGCAGGTTTGAGACAGCCAAATAATCACGTGGACCATAATTCTGAAATGTCAATTGATCTCCCACAGAAACTACGAAGTACATAGTTTCACTTACAGGAAGTTGAAATCAGAATTGAAAATTGCATTCAATTACCAATGTTATTAAAGGACGGGTCACTGTAAAAACCAGTTCTGCAATAAAGGATCCAACCCCATTGGACAAAGTGATAATTAACCATATAGTAATGGAGAACCTTCAAAACTCTTAAGAGAGATGTCATGTCAATCTGTGGAAGCACTACTTTTATGACGTGCTGTGGTATCAGGAATCAATAAGCCACAGGTCAGAATAGAGTGTTAAATGGTTATTACAGACAATTTAGCCTTTTCAGCACTGCAGCCTGCAGCTTTTCAGCACGTGAAGTATCCAGCCCCTCGCCAATCTACAACTTAAACAAGATGATCAGAATAATATTTCTTTACCAACCAACCTGCTGCACCCGAACACCTGCACAGCTGTCGGAAGGTGCAGGGTGTGTGAAGCAGGAATTCAAATGATCAGTTTGATCATTAGATAAACCTCCAAGACATCTGCACATACAAAATGTATTGCTGTCCTCATTCCAGAGTGTGGTTTGGTACTCTTATACTTTGCATGTCTTTAACCAGTTTAGCTGCTGTGACTTGTTCCTTTGCCACAGAGGATGCTCTTGACAAGGAGTTAATTCTATTCATTTAACTATTGATCTGTATTCACATTTTAATGAAACATTTTGCCAAAGATGTTAGCTTTCAATATAGAAGGAAAACGTGTGAAGCAGAAATTCTGTATAACAAAGTGCCTACTCTTTCCAAGTGAAGCAAACTGTTTTTTTGCCATGTTGGTCTTTAAATGCTGCCTCCATAAGAAGTTAAAAGGCAAACACGAGGAAATCTGCAGATGCTGGAAATTGACAACAGGTCTCGGCCCAAAACTTCGACAGCGCTTCTCCCTATAGATGCTGCCTGGCCTGCTGTATTCCACCAGCATTTTGTGTGTGTTGCTCCATAAGAAGTTATTGCCTTTGGGGGTTTGCTCCTACAATTTCAATGTTTAAAATAAGTTTGGATAGGTACATGGATGACGGGTATGGATGGCTAAGGTCCCAGTGCAGATCAATGGGGAGTAGCAGTTTAAATGGTTTGGCACGACTAGATGGGTTGAAGGGCCTGTTTCTGTACTGTATTTCTCTGACTGTTTGCCTGGGTATGGTACAGATGAATAAAATGCTGTGCCTTCTGCCGTTGTGTATAATAAGGATTACACAGAATTGGCCTTAACTATCTCAAATTGAAAACGCTGACATGCTTTGCAGATCAGATAGCATCTATAGAAAAAGGGCAGCATTAATTTTTGTTTCCTTGTAATTATTGCCAATTTACAACAACCCATTTCTTTCTGTAAAGTTGCCAACATTTGGAAGACAATACTTGGTATAAATCTATTAGTCCATCACAGCTAAAGCCCGCCCCACCATTAAGCACGTTAACAAGGAGTACTGTTGCAGGGAAGCAGTGTCCATCACTAAGGGCCCTTACCATCCAAGCCATTCTGTTCTCACTGCTGCAATCAGGAAGGAAGTACAGGAGCCTCAAGTCCCACACCACCAGGTTTAGGAGCAGTTATTACCCCTCAACCATCAGGCTCTTGAACCAGAGGGGATAACTTCACTCACCTCAACAATGAACTGATTCCACAAACTATGGACTCACTTTTAAGGCCTCCACAATTCGTGTTACCGATATTTATTGCTTATTTCTTTAAGATGATTATTATTGTGTGTTTTTTTTTGTATTTGTAGTCTTTTGCACACTGGTTTCCTGTTTGAATCTATTGCCTGAGGTTGATTCACTTGTGCTTCTTTCTATTTACTGTGAATGTCCCCAAAAAAAAAAAGAATCTCGGGGTGATATATGATGACATACAGGTACTTCGATAATAAACTTACTTTGAACTTTTGAATTTCGGTGCCTTGATTTTGTAAGCTGAATTTTTAAACCATGGAAGTAACACTATTCAAAACATGAGATTTAAAAATTTAATTGACAAAATATAAGCTTTCATTAATTTTTCAATTTTGGTATAAAGTTTGATTTATTGCTGTAGTGGGTTTCCTCTTGCCAAAACTCAGCACAGGCATAAGTAGTCAAATGCAACACACATTGGCTTTTAGGAGTGTCTCAGACCTGTTCTTAAAATTGTTTGTTAATTAAAAAAAAAATCACTCATTTAATTTGCCATTTAACGATCAGTAGTGGGGTATAGAGTTCATAATCTGCATGTTTGTACTGAGGTGGTTGTCAATTTTTAATTGTTGCTAAACTTTCAACTTTGGAAACCCTATGCAAACTTTCAGTAATTTAAGCAATTATTTAGTAGAAGGGTTTAAGCTGTGCAAAGGGAGCCATCTTGTTAGGTTTTACATTGCTCTGGTGGCCTCCCTTAGGTGAGAATAAAAAAAATACTCCCCTTTATTTTGACTTTATTCTTTGAATGATAGGCAAGCCTTTCAGTTTTATGTCATCGTACCTTTAAAACTTGCAAACATTATTTAATTCTACCTTTTGGTTCACTAGGAATTTTATTAAGAGCTTGGTTTAAGCCAATTTCACATTTCCTTCAGAATGTCATTAGGAAGACGTGTGCAACAGTAAATCATGGTGGGGTCAAAAAAATATTGTGAAATTTCTTTGGATCAACAAAGTCTACAGAATGTATTCGTTGGATAAGGATACTGATGTAATATTTCAATGAGGAATATTCGATAAAGAATCTCTATTTCTCTGTAAGAATTCAAAGAATCAAAACAATGTTTTTGTTTTAACTGGAGGTGAATTTAAGATTTTCTTTATGGTTCACAAAAGTAGGTATCTAGCAGATGAGTAAATAGTCTGTGGTGATTTATTGCATATCTTGCAACATGGCTAGTCTTTATACAAATATCTCATTGTGATCACAATGGTCCTTAACAAGAGTCACTGTTACTGACTCCCCCAAATTCCTAAAGTTTAATATTTCAGTACAGATAACCACAACAATGGAGCTCTTATATTGGATTTTTCAGAACATTGCAACTAATGGTTCTATAGACTCTGGGGCAAAGGCCATAACTAAGTCTGGACTTCATAGTCCTGTCAGTCACGACTATCAAATGGGTCTAACTTCCCTTTGCTCCTGCTGTTTTATTGCAAATTTACTTTTGTGTTTTCCTCTTTTTTTTATATCAGTTTTGGAATTTTTGAGAACATTATGAGTATAATTTGAGCAGATGATGAAACTGATAAGCAATGAAGGAATCCTTTTAAACCTGCCCCGAATTTTTTACTGGCTGCAAAGATTGAACTTCTCGCCTGAAAGCATTCTCAAGTAACAAGCGCAGCAGTGAACAGTTTTGCAAATTAATAATTGAATTTTTTTGAACGCTTCGTCTTCAGCTAATACAAGACTAAATCGGTTTGTTTCAAAGTTTGAATACATGCTAATTATTTGCAGAGCTGAAAAGTTCAAAGTAAATTTATTATCAAAGTACATATGTGTCACCATATACAACACAGATTCATTTTCTTGCAGGCATATTCAATAATGGGTGTCAGGGTGGAGATATGTCCCTATCAAAGGGAAATGTAAAGTATTTCTTTCCTCCACAAGCCTGCAGGTCACCCTAAGACGAGCTGTAGCACCTGCTTAGGTGGTGGATAGTCATATGAGCAGCTGGTTCATATCACAAGTCCTAGTTATGCGACCCACTGATGCTATGCAGACATTCTCTGAAGAGTATTGGTAATGGCTGGGGTCACCCGTCTTGTAAAGACACTGCCCAGAGGAAGGCAATGGCAAAGCACTTCTGCAGAAAAAAAAAATTGTCAAGAACAATCATGGTCCATGATCACCCATGTCGTACAATATGACATATATCAAATGAACAATACTCAATAAGTCCTATAACCATAATAGAATCAGTGAAAGACCACATCAACATGGCAAAAGACAACAAGCAGTGTAAATACAAAAAGAAAGAAAGAAGGTAGAAAAGAAATAATAAATAAGCAAGCAATAAATATTGAGAACATGAGATGAAGAGTCCTTGAAAATGAGTCCATAGGTTGTGGGAACAAGTCAGTTATCCCTTCTGCTTCAAGAGCTCGATGACTAAAGGATAATAACTGTTCTTGAACCTGGTGGTGTGAATCTTTGTGCTCCTGTATCATCATCCTGATGGCAAGAGAGCATGACCTAGGTAGTGGGAGATGCTGATACCCGCTGTGTAGATGTGCTCAATGGTGGGGAGGACATTATTTGTGATGAACTGGGCCATATCCACCACTTCTGTCAGGTTTTCCATTCAAGGGCATTGGTGTATCCATGCCAGTCTCTGATGCAGCTAGTCAATATTCTCGTCACCATATACCTATAAACGTTTGTCAAAGTGTTAGACGTCATGCCAAATCTTTACAAACTCCTGAGAAAGTATAAAAGCTGCAGTGCTTTATTCATAATTGCACTTATGTGCTGAGCCCAGGGCAGATCCTCTGAAATGATAACACTGAGGAATTTAAAGTTGCTGACTCTCTGCACCTCTGATCCCCCGATGACGACTGGCTCATGGACCTCTGGTTTCCTCCTCCTAAAGTCAATAATCAGCTCCCTGGTATTTCTGATATTGAGAGGTGGTTGTTGTGGCACTACTCAGCCAGATTTTCAGTCTCCCTCCTATATGTTGATTCGTCACCACCACTGATTTAGCCTATGATTGTGGTGTTGTCAGCAAACTTAAATATGGCATTGGAGCTGTGCTTAGCCTCACAGTCATAAGTGTAAAATGAATAGAGCAGTGGGCTAAGCACACAGCCAGGTGGTGATAGAGATTGTGAAGGAAATGTTGCCAATCTGAACTGACTGGGGTCTGCAAGTGAAGAATTTGAGGATCCATTAGGAAGTATTGAGGGGATGGTCTTGAAGATTATTGATTAGTTTTGAGGGGATGATGGTACTAAATGCTAAGTTGTCAATAAAGAGCTTTCTCCTGTTGAGTAAAGAGACAATTAAATGGCATCTGCCTGTTGTGTTGATAGGCTAATTGGAGCGGATCCAAGTTGTTTCTCAGGCAGTAGTTGATATGCTTCATTACCAATCTCTCAAAGCACTTCATCACTGTGGATGTAACTGCTATTGAATGGTAGTCATCGAGGCAGGATACCATATTCCTCTTTGGTACCGGTATAACTGAAGCCTACTTGAAGCAGCTGGGTGCCTTAGATTGCCAAAACAAGAAGTTTAAGATCTCAGTGAGCACGCCAGCCAGTTGATTAGCATGGGTCTTTATTACTCGGCTCGGTACCCTATCTGGGCCAGATGCTTCAAGCAGAAGGGCAAGTTGAGATAGAATCAGAAAACACTGCTGGTAGAATAGTTTGCTTTTTGTTGAACATTTTTATTGGAGCAATATTTATTTCATAAATTAACAGATAAATGGTCTTATTAGTAGCAAGTGTGGCTGAGAAATATCTGAGAAGCTGCCTGGCTAAATAATACAGGAAATGATGATAAAGGGTAAATAGTACAGTGAATTATTTAATCCCAGTTTTTCATTTGGGCAAAAAAAAGCACAAATCTTACATAGTTTTGAAGAATTGTTGCCTGTTTCCTTTTTAATGTGTATTCTTGAACTTTCACTCAGGTTACAGCAAGTAAATTCCACAAGTTTGCATTTGTCATGACATGTCAGACATCTACATAGACAAATATTTCCACTTGTAAATTACTGGGAGCTTAATGTTGAATTCACATAATCATTTGACATTTAGTCAATAGACTTTCACAAGACTGATCCTGAAGAAGTTTAAAATTTAATATCTTGCGTGTATGATATGTAATCTCTTTCCAGAGATGCTCAAAGACTTGAAGAGTACTACAATAAAAACCAACAGTTAAGGGAGCAACAGAAAGCATTACATGACAACATTAAAGTTTTGGAAGACAGGTGAGATATGTGATTGATTTTGTTTAAAATCCTGTTGTAAGAGGTGAATAAAGCTTCACTAGAGGTCAATTTTGATGTTCTTGAGCTTTACTTTTAATCAATCCTCAGTGTAAAGATGTTGCTCGGATTTATTAAGATCTACATACTAGCTGGAAGCTGCATTTTCATACGACATCTTCAAAAGCAATGAAGGTTATTAAGGCACCATGAAAGCCAATGAGGACTAAATTTAAACACAACTGCTTGGTGATATAATTAATTCTGCAGTTAATGCTTATCCCACTATCCGGGGTACTTACCTGGAATCAAACCTCTGACAAATATGGCATAGGCTAGGTTGAAAAATGCTTTTCTTTGTGATTCTTACTGATAAGGACAAACAGGAGTGTCCATATTTTTTGTTCTTGCCTAACTGGAAAGGGCTGGAAAGGTGATTGGCAAAAGTGATACAGAGCTGGAGAAGGGAAAGGATCATGGGACGGGAGGCCTCAGGAGAAAGAAAGGAGGGTGGGGAACACCAGAGGGAGATGGAGAACAGGCAAACAACTAAATATGTCAGGGATGGGGTAAGAGGGGGGAGAAAGGGCATTAACGGAAGTTAGAGAAGTCAATGTTCATGCCATCAGGTTGGAGGCTACCCAGCTGGTATATAAGGTGTTGTTCCTCCAATCTGAATTTGGATTCATTTTGACAATAGAGGAGGCCATGGATAGACATATCAGAATGTGAATGGGATGTGGAATTAAAATATATGGCCACTGGGAGAGCCTGCTTTTTCTGGTGGACCGAGCGTAGGTGTTCAGCGAAACGGTCTCCCAGTCTGCATCAGGTCTCACCAATATATAAAAGGCCGCACCGGGAGCACTGGACACAGTATACCACACCAACCGACTCACAGGTGAAGTGTTGCCTCACCTGGAAGGACTGTCTGGGGCCCTGAATGGTGGTGAGGGAGGAAGTGTAAGGGCAGGTGTAACACTTGTTCTGTTTATAAGGATAAGTGCCAGGAGGGAGATCGGTGGGAAGGGATGGGGGGGGGGGGGGGACAAGTGGACAAGGGAGTCGCGTAGGGAGCGATCCCTGCGAAAAGCAGAAGGGGGGGGGGAGGGAAAAATGTGCTTGGCAGTGGGATTCCGTTGGAGGTGGCGGAAGTTACGGAGAATTATATGTTGGACCTGGAGGCTGGTGGAGTGGTAGGTAAGGACAAGGGGAACCCTATCCCGAGTGGGGTGGCGGGTGGATGGGGTGAGGGCAGATGTGCGGGAAATGGGAGAGATGCATTTGAGAGCAGAGTTGATGGTGGACGAAGGGAAGCCCCTTTGTTTAAAAAAGGAAGACATCTACTTCATCCTGGAATGAAAAGCCTCATCCTGAGAGCAGATGCAGCGGAGACGGAGAAATTGTGAGAAAGGGGTGACATTTTTGCAAGAGACAGGGTGGGAAGAGGAATAGTCCAGGTAGCTGTGAGAGTCTGTAGGCTTATAGTAGATATCAGTAGATAAGCCGTCTCCAGAGATGGAGACAGAAGGATCAAGAAAGGGGAGGGGGTGTCGGAAATGGACCAGGTAAATTTGAGGGCAGGGTAAAAGTTGGAGGCAAAGTTAATGAAGTCGACGAGCTCAGCATGCGTGCAGGAGGCCATGCCAATGCAGCCGTTGATGTAGCGAAGGAAAAGGGGGTGGATACCTGTATAGACTTGGAACATGGACTGTTCCACAAAGCCAACAAAAAGGCAGGCATGACTGGGACCTATACAGGTGCCCATGGCTACACCCTTGGTGTGGAGGAAGTGGGAGGGGCCAAAGGAGAAATTATTGAGAGTAAGAACTAATTCTGCTAGACGGTGGAGAGTGGTGGTAGAGGGGAATTGGTTAGGTCTGGAATCCAAAAAAAAGTGAAGAGCTTTGAGATCATCTTGGTGAGGGATGGATGTATATAGGGACTGGACGTCCATGGTGAATATAAGACGGTGGGGGCCAGGGAACTTAAAAGCATTGAAAAAATTCAAAGCATGAGAAGTGTCACGAACAAAGGTGGGAAGAGATTGAACGGGGGCGGGGATAAGACAGTGTTAAGGTATGCAGAAATGAGTTCAGTGGGGCAGGAGCAAGCTGAGACAATAGGTCTACCTGGACAGGCAGGTTTGTGGATCTTGGGTAGGATGTAGAAACGGGAGGTGCGGGGTGTGGGAACTATGAGGTTGGTGGCAGTGGATGGGAGATCCCCAGAGCTGATAAGGTTGGTGATGGTATAGGAGACAATGGCCTGGTGCTCCTTAGTGTGGTCATGATCAAGAGATAAATAAGAGGAGGTATCAGAGAGCTGTCGCTGTGCCTTGGCCAGGTAGAGGTCAGTACGCTAGACAACAACAGCTCCCCCCTTATCAGCAGGTTTTATTGTGAGGTTGGGATTGGTGCAGAGGGAGCGGAGAGCAGAGCGTTTGGAAGGAGTGAGGTTGGAATTGGAACAAGGTGTGGTGAAATCGAGACGGTTGATGTCCTGTTGACAATTAACAATAAAGAGATCTGGAGCAGGCAGAAGACCAGAGCGGGGTGTCAATCTCAGCATCCTCTGTAAGGAGTTGTACGTTCTTCCTGTGGAATGCGTGATTTTCCTCCAGGTGCTCGGGTTTCCTCCCACAGTCCAAAGACATACCTGTTAGTAGGCTAATTGCTGATTGTAAGTTGTCCCGTGATTAGGCTAGAGTTAAATCAGTGGGCTCCCAGGGCTGGAAAGGCCTGTTCTGCACTGTATCTCTAAACAAAAATCAATATGGTGAAGGGGGCCAGCTGCTTTCATTGGATGTGGATTTGGGGTTGAGAGGGTGAACGGCTTTAAGTTCCTCGGCAAAAATGTCGCCGAGGATCTCATGTGGTCTGTACCAACTGCACCTCTTTCACCTCAGAAGGTTGACGAAGTTTGGTATGGACCCCCAAATCCAAAGAACTTTCTTTATGGGCACAATTGAGAGCATCAAAACTGGCTGCATCTCTGCCTGGTATCGGAACTCCCCAGGACTTTGCAGAGAGTGGTGCGGACAGCCCAATGTATCTGTAGATGTGAACTGCCCACTATTCAGGACGTTTACACAGACAGATGTGTAAAAAGGGCCTGCAGGATCATTGGGGACCTGAATCACCCCAACCACAAACTGTTCCAGCTGCTACCATCCAGGAAATGGTACTGCCAATATAAAAGCCAAGACAACAGGCTCCAGGACAACTTCTTCCACCAGGCCATCAGACTGCTTAATTCACGCTGATGCAACTATATTTCTATGCTATATTGACTATCCTGTTGTACATACTATTTATTACAAATTGCACATTGCACATTTAGACAGAGACATAGCATAAAGAATTTTACTCCTTGTGTATATGAAGGATGTAGGTAACAAAGGTAGTTCAATTCAATTCAATATTGAATGCAAAATTTGGGACACCGTGTTATAGATGTACAATCTGCTAGTGAAACCACATTTAGAGTACTGTATGAATTTCTGATTGCCTTACTATAGCAAGAATTAAGTTGGAAGGTAAAAAAAAATTCCGAAGAATGGTGCTGGGATTGGAGGGTTTGAGTTCTAATGAGAGACTGTAAAAGCTGTGACCATTTCCCCTGGCTTGAATGAGACCAATGAGTGACATTGTAGGTTTTATAAAATCATAAAGGATATCGCTGTCATAGATTGTCATAGTTCCTTTTGCAGGATTGGAGAGTCTAAAACCAGAGGATATAGGTTTTAGGTGAGAGAGGGAAGACTTAGAAGGGACCTGAGGGAGAAGTTTTTCACAGGAAGGTTGGTATATGGAATGAGCAGCCAGAAGAAGTGGTAGAGTTGAGTACAATTACAGTGTTTAAAAGACATTTGAACAGTTATATGAATAGGAACGGTTTAGAGAGATATGGGCCAAATGCAGGTAAATAGCATAAACTCAGAAGGACACTTTAGTCAATATGGACAAGTTGGGGCAAAGGGCCTGTTTTAGTGCTGTAAACTCTGAATCTCCTCTTCCCTCTGTAGCTATAGTGTGCTGAAGCCTCAACATCTGATGTTTGCACTAGAGGCCCTCTATTAACCATTGAACCGTCTCCAGTGCATACGGAACACAGACACATTGTACACGCCCTTCGACCCGCGATGTTGTGCTGACCCTTTAACCAAGATCTCTCAATGCTTTCCTCCCACATAGCCCTCCATTTTACTTTCAACCATGTGTCTTAAGATTCTCTTAAATCTCCCTAATGTATCTGCCTCTACCAGCACTCATGGCTGTGTGTTTCACACACTTCCCACTCTCTGTATAGAGAAAAAAAAACTATCCCAACCATCCCCACAATACTTTCCTCCAATTACCTTAAAATTATGTCCTCTCGTATTAGCCATTTCCACCCTGGGAAAAAGGTACCGGCTGCCCACTCTGTCTCTTATCTTCTTGTACACCTTGGTCAAGTTACTTCTCATTCTTCTATGCTCCAAAGCAAAAAGCCCTGGGTTGCTCAACCATTCCTTATCAGGTATACTCTCTAATCCAGGCAGCATCTCTAAAGCTTCCACGTTATTCCTATAATGAGGTGACCAAAACTAAACTAAACTAATGCAAATGTGCATCAGCTACACTCTCAGGTTCCTTGCTATTCTTTTTAATGTCTGTATTGATCTTGATTTCAAAGATTGGGAGTAATTGAGTTACCAGTGGGAATTCTATTAGTTCATCGTTAGAAGTCTGAATTTTCAGCCATTTTCTTAAAATATCTTTTGATACCCCTAAAATTGCTCCAGTTCGATATTTGAAAAAGCTCCCTAGAATGCACATGAATTCCACGATAACCATTCTTCGTGGTTTAATATTTTATCTACTTAAACCTTTTAATGAAACTTCGTAAAGGCACACTTGTAAATAACTGAGGGAATGAGCAATTTATTTAAGCTTGCTACAATTTTGAGTAAAAATTCTGATCAATTTCCTTGCAGGTTGCGAGCAGGTTTGTGTGACAGGTGTGCGGTTACTGAAGAACATATGAAGAAGAAACAGCAGGAATTTGAGAATATTCGACAGCAGAATCTAAAACTTATTACAGAACTTAGTGAGTGGTTCTTAGGATTTATGTTGGGGCAACATTTTTTCTTGAAAAGCTGTTTCTTACCTTTCTATCTCCATTATCTCTAATCAACAGTGAATGAAAAGAGCAATCTTCAGGAAGAAAATAAAAAGCTCAGTGATCAACTTGAATCACTTAAACGTCAGAAGAAGTAAGTTTAGTGTGACACTTGCATTTGTAACCTTCCATTTATATTTTTACTTTGAGATCTGTCTGACCTTTATTTCTTTGTCAGAGAAAAACTACATGAAGCAGTAGGTGCAGTAGATCATGATGATGGAATAATTCCAGGTTCTCCGATTTTATCCTTTTCCACCTCCGTGCTTAGCAGAATGCGAAGGAGAAAGGAGAAGAGCCATATTCGCTATGTGGAACATACAAGTATAGAGCCTGCAAAGCTGCCGATTAATGGTATGAGTATCATTCGAGATGCATTGAATTTTACAATGTAAAATATATTCACAGATTTTAAAAAATTGTGTTGACGGTTTGTCCAGAGAAACAAAATTGTTTTAGTTTTTTTCATAAACTGACTTCTGCTATTTGTGCACAAGATTATATTCATGTGAAGATTCCTTAAGGTGAATAAATTGGCATAAATAAATTTATTGAATGCTACAACTAAAACTAGATCAGTATTTTAATCAGACAAGACGCAACAGCACAGACAAACCACCAATCTGCAAAAGACCATAAACTGTACAGATACAAAAATAAATAATGATAAACAAATGAATAAATATCAAGTACATGAGAAGTCTTGAAAATGAGTCTGTAGGTTTTGGGAACAAGTGATGGGGCAAATGAAGTGAGTTAAGTTATTCCCAATGGTTCAACATCCTTATAATTTAGGGGTAATAACTGTTCCTGAACCTGCTGGTGTGGCTTCTGAGGGTCCTGTACCTTCTTCCTGATGGCAGCAGCGAGAAGAGAGAATGACCTGAGTTGTGAGGGTCTTTGATGATGGATGCTGCTTTCCTGCGACAGTGCATCATGTGGATGTGGTGGGAAGGGCTTTACCTGTGATGGACTGGGCCATATCCTCTACTTTTTGTAGGATTTTCCATTCAAGGACATTGGTGTTTCCATATCAGGCTGTGTTGCAGCCAGACAATATACTCTCCTCTACACATCCATAGTATTTTGTCAAAGTTTTAGATACCATGCCAAAACTTCGCAAGCTTCCAAGGAAGTAGAGGTGCTGTAGTGCTTTCTTTGTAATTGCACTTACTTGCTGTCCCCTGACAGATTCTCTAAAATTGTAACAGTGAGGAATTTAAAGTTACTGACCCTCTCCGCCTCTGTTCCCCCGATGCGGAGTGGCTCATGGACCTCTGGTTTCTTCCTCCTGAAGTCAATAATCAGCTCCTTGGTCTTGCTGATATTGAGCAAGAGGTTATTGTTGTAGCACCACTCAGCAGATCTTCAATCTCACTTCCATATGCTGATTCATCACCACTTTTGGTTTGGCCAACTTAAATATGGCATTGAAATTGTGCTCAGCCTCACAGTCATAAATATAAAGTGAGCTAAGCACACAACCTTGTGGTGCACCTGTGCTGATGGAGATTGTGGAGGAGATGTTGAAGCATATGGGGGGGGGGGGGGAATTGAAAATCTGGCTCAGTTGTGTCATAACAACAACCTTTTACTCAATGTCAGCAAGACCAAAGAGTTGCCTATTGACTTCAGGAGGAAACCGATGTTCCATTGATATGTCATGTTGAGGTCGTACAGGATGTTGGTGAGGCCTGATTTGGAGTATCGTGTGCAGTTTTGGTCACCTATCTACAAGAAATCTGTAAACAAGGTTGAAAGAATACTGGGAAAATTTACAAAGATGTTGCTGGGTCTGGATGACTTGAGTTACAAGGAAAGATTGAATAGGTTAGGACTGTATTCTTTAGAGCATAGAAGATTGAGAGGAGATTCGATAGAGGTATACAAAATTATGAAGGGTATAGATAGGGTAAATGCAAGCAGGCTTTTACCACTGACGTTGGGTGAAACTTCAACCAGACGTCATGGCTTAAGGGTGAAAGGTGAGAAGTTTAAGGGGAATATGAGGGGAAACTTCTTCACTCACAGGGTTGTGGGAATATGGAATGAGCTGACACTAAGTGGTGCATACAAGCTCAATTTCAATGTTTAAGAGAAATTTGGATAGGTATGTGGATAATAGGGATATGTAGGGGTATGGTCCTGGTGCAAGTCGATGGGTGTAGGCAGTTTAAACAGTTTTGTTATGAACTAGATAAGCTGAGAGACCTGTTTCTATGCTGTTCTTCTTTATGACTATGCATGGTGGAGAGCATCTTGACTGGTAACATCACAGCCTGGTATGGAAACTCCAAGCCCTTGAACGGAAAATCCTACAGAATATAATCGATACAGCCCAGTCCATCAGAGGTAAATCTCTGCCCACCATTGAGCGGATCTGTACAGAGCATTGTCATAGGAAAGCAGCATCCACTATCAGGTTCTCCCACCAGGTCCTGCGCTCTTCTTGCTGCATCAGGTTGAAGGTACAGGAGCCTCAGGAATCACACCACCAGGTTCAGTAACAGTCATTACCCTTCAACCATCAGGCTCTTGCCCCATCTCTCTATTCTTCCCACAGCCTATGAATTCACTTTCAAGTACTCTTCTTCTCATGTTCTCTATATTTAATGCCTTTTTTCTTTCTTTTTGTTGTCATTTTCACACTGCTTGTACATCTTGTTGGTGCCATCTTTCATTGATTCCATTATGGTTATTGAATTTATTGAGTATGCCCACAAGAAAATGAATCTCTAGTATATGGTGACATATATGTACTTTGGTATTAAATTTACTTTGAAGTGTGTCAATCTGAACTGTCTGCGGTCTGCACATGAGGAAATCAAGAATCCATTTTTACAAGGAGATATTGAGGCCAAGATCTTGAAGGTTATTGAATAGTTTTGAGGGGATATGGTATTGAATGCCACACTGTGAGCAATAAGTGATATCCTGATGTATGCATCTTTGCTGTGCAGATGGTCCAGGGTTGAGTGAAGAGCCAATGAAATGACACTTTCTATGGACCTGTTGTGAGGGTAGGCAAATTAGACAGATCCAAGTCACTTCTCAGGTAGGAGTTGATATGTTTCATCATCAACCTCTCAAAGCACTTCATCACAGTGGATATAAATGCTCAATAGTCATTGCAGAGGGTTACCACATCTTCTCAGGCACCAGTATATTTGCAGCCTGCTTGAAGTAGTTGGATATCTCAGACCACTGAAACAAGAGGTTAAAGGCAGGAGAAAATCTGCAGATGCTGGACATCCAAGCAACACATACAATGCTCAGAAGGCCAGGCAGCATCTATGGAAAAGAGTAAACAGTCCACATTCAGGCTGAGTCCCTTCATCAGTCTGAATCAGCAGTTTGGTCCATCCTATGTATCGAGCAGCCTTTGGGCATTACGGATGCATCCAGCATGTTTAAAGTGAGCCATTTCTTCATGAAATACAAAACAGTAATTCTTTATCTCCCTCTGATATAGCAAACTTGCCCTTAAGTCCTCAATCTTGTTCTCCAGTGACTGTACATTTGCTGAAAAGGTACTGGGTAGGACAAATTTCATTCCTCTGCATTTCAGTCAGGCTTGGAAACTTCCTCTCCTCTTTTGTTTCCGGCCATGGCGATGTATCTTAGTCAACTTAAAGTTGCCCTACCTGTATGCTTCAGAGTTATGTCTGCTGGGTCCATCAGAAGATTGTGAAATTTCTAGCTCATTAAGATGGTTCAAAAGCACGTTGCTTAAAGGGAAATTGCAGGCTGCAGATTGCAGTGAGAGTAATTCAGAAGAGGTATGTTTAGAAGTTTTGAAAGTATCCCGCTTCACTTTGCTGTGGTTCACAGGCACCATCTGGCTCAGCAGTAAAAAGAAAGCATCAAAAAGCTATTTTAAGTATATTCAAAATATTTGTTGCAGTTATAACCCTACAGTATTGTCCAGTAACTTATGCTTACTTCTGTAAAGTTAAATTGTTTAAGCTGGCATTTTGTTTGTATGCAGAGAAATGTAAAATGCTGTTAGGATTCTCCTCTGGTGTGACCCACTGTAAACAGGATGAAGAAATCTTAGCAGCAGATACCTGTGATCTTGGTACATTGTCAATAGAAAGTAAGTTCCAAATATTATCTGCTCAATAAACTGAATTTGACAGATGTAATAACTGAGATTAAATTATTTTGGTACCTCTGGTAACCAGGTTCATCTAAATAAAAGGGTTTTGATCAAAACATAATTCGATATTTTGTATTTCAATCGCAATAAAAGAATTTGTGGTAATTTTCTGTATACCATACCTCATTCCCTTCCCAAACTAATTGCATTGTGATGCACAAGTCTATTTTCTATCCTTTGCTTTACTGACTTTTTGTTGGAGCTATTCTGTCTTTTCTCTTTGAAATGCTTGGCCTGGCTCGAATACAGCCTTGAGAGTTAGATTGAAAGTTGGCTTGTATAAATGACTGAAGATGTAAGATGATTAAAGTTTGAACACACATTCACTCAGTAGCCACTGTATTCAGAACATTAGTATACCTTCTCTTTACTGCAAATAATTAGCTGATTATATATGTACAAATAATGCAAATATCTAATCAGCCAATCATGTGGCAGTAACTCAATGGATAAAAGCATGCAGACATGACCAAGAGGTTCAGATGTTATTCATACTAAACATCAGAATGGGGAAGAAATGTAAGTGACTGACAGTGGAATGATTGTTGGTGCCAGACGGAGCTGTTTGTGTATCTCAGAAACTGGTAACCTACTGGGATTTTCACCCTCACCAGTCTCTAGAGTTTACAGAGAATAGTGCAGAAAAACAAAATAACATACAGTAACTGGCAATTCTACTGGCAAAAATGTCTTATTAATGAGAGAGGTCTAAGGGCAATGACCAGAATGGTTCAAGCTGACAGGAAGGTGACAGTAACTCAAATAACCACACGTTACAACAGCGGTGTGTAGAAAAACACCTCTGAACACAGAACATGTCAAACCTTGAAGCAGATATGCTACAGCAGCAGAAGACCATAAACATACTCTCACTGGCTGCTTGATTAGGTGCATGGCACAGGCTCATCATCACAAGATGGATCTGTTTCCTATTCCTCGGCCTATGTGTCCCAAGGTCAGTTAATTCTTCATTGCTGTCTGGTGTTACAATATGGACTTAGATGAACAGATGCCAGGTTATGTAGCCTTGAACCCGTCTGTCATTAGTGGCATTAACCTATATTTGTCCAGAGCAGATGATGCTTACTGATCATCATTCCACCAATTAAAATCCTTTTACATTTTTCTTGCTTCTTCCCTATAATTAGAACCTCAAACCCTCTGGTTCCTTGCCTGGACTGAACTGTGCTTTAGTCCCCGGACAGGTAGTGACTTCAGCAAGGTACCCAATGGCATATTCAAGTGACCCCCTGCCCTTGTGCACTTTTGTACTTGATCAAGCTTTGATTTTTATTATTTAAAATTGTAAGTTCATCACATTATTTCATTCTTGTGACAAATTATTTTTGTGAAAATAAAAATTGCGGTAGCAAAGCCTTGCTGAAGTGAAAATAGATCATATTCACTGAATTTTCCTGCCACCATGCCTGTTCCTAATTAACAAGTTCATAAAGAGTAAAAGGTAAGAGGTAGTCATTCATATTTATGACTCATTTTGGTGTGCAACAGATCTGTGCATGGGTTCCATTTTTCTTGCTTTCAAAGTGGCTTCCACCAATTTACCCACAAGAGATATTCACTCAATTTTAAATAAACCTCCCTGCTATTTTATCTTCTGCAACTCCTAGTGACCTTTTCCTTAATGGACATTGGCAACCTTTTGATTGTTCTTGTGGAACTTAAAAAAAATCTATTGCATAAGTTTGCTTCTATGATGCAGATGTCCTGTTTGGCAACTGGAGGGCATAACTTTATTGCTACCAAAAGGAAAGAAAAAGAAATGAAAATGGGTCTTATTCTATAATTGATGAGGCAAAGAATGGTCTGTCAGAAATGGTGAAAGCAAGATCCTTGTCTTTCAAAACAGAAGTAAATACACACTTCAAAATGATTAGAAGTAGGTTATTGGAGCAAGGTAAGGAAACGGGATTTTACCTCAGTTCTGATTCAGAGAATAAATATAGACGCTATATGTAGAATGTTTCATCTCTGCTTAAAATGCTGCAATACATTCCAAAGTCCAAAGAAATGATATATTTTTTAAATGATTCCAAATAAAATAATACAAAATTGGAAGTGATGTGCCAGTTTGATGTTGGCATCATAGCAAAACTGGCTTATCGCTTTATTATCTTATAAGATATTCTCAATAGTTCTGCAAAATTTTGAATATCAATCATATGCATCCTGCTACTTTATTGTACTTCATTGGTATTTCAAAGGTAATCAGTTTCTCTCTTTGGTGATGCCTAACCTGCTTGATATAGCTATGTTGTATGTTTTTGTTTTTAGCATCTGCAGTATTTTATTCTTGCTTTGTCATATGCCTCACTTAGTTTTCTCTTCAACTTCTAGCCACAAAACAACCAGCAGAACAGTCAACCACACAACAGAATAGCATTAATCTAGCTGCTGTTGTAGCAGAAACATTAGGCCTTGGAATTAAGGAGGAACCTGTAAGTACCTCAAGTATAGCATTTAATGTTTTATCAAAAATGCTAAAGCCATGATATTAGTTATTGTGAACCACTACAAAGAAAAATAGTTTAGTTCTATTCAGAAAATCCATGGTCAGTGGATACTTTAAAATATTTAATGACTTTTGTATGATCTTATTTAAATTAGGATTTGAGATTGGTTAGATAACCCTTGTTGTCTCTGTTAAAGGACTCGCAAAGTCTTCTGAATTCATGTCAGGACTTTCCCAAGACCACAAAAATTCCACTGGAAAAGGATGTGAATCAGGCAAATTCAGACCATTTAAGTGACTGTGGCTCTGGGTATGATGCATTTTAATATTAACTTGGAGTGTTATTTTTCTTGGAATTTTGAATGGTAAATCTCTAAATTGCTGTATAATTACATAAGATTGTATCCTCCAAATCCAATACAATTTTACAATACACGAAATACTCAGCAGGTCATGTGTGGTCAAGAGAAACTGTGATGCTCAGGTTTTAGACTGAAGACCATTTAACAGTATTCTCAGTTTTGGAATGATATCGTGAATATTTGTGCTGAGTTATTAATTGGAGCATAACAGGAGTTTGTGGTGCAGAACAAATAAAAAGTACCTTTGTTCAGATTTCAAATTGGAATACAATGGATTCCAGTTAATTAGGACACATTGGGACTAGTTTGGCCCAATTAGCCTGTTTCATGGAAATAGTTAAAAAGGTATAAAAAAGACAAGCTACCGTTTAACTGAATAACAAACTATGTAATTAAACGAAAGACAGAACAAATTAGAACTCTACCAGTACTCCTGGTGATTATCTGTCGTATTCACCAATGACAGGAAACCTGTGCAGGGGAGCATTTAAAGTTGAAAAGCTGTTGTATTGGGCCAGGTCCAGCGGTACAAGTAAACGTAACCGCTTGAGTCCTCCTTGTTTGTGGTGGATGACCATGACTACTCTGCCTCGTCATATCCTTCACTCTCCACATAGCTTTGCAGAAACGCCTTCCTGGACATTGGATCTCATTGTAGATCTCATCTGACCAGACCACCAAAGCAGACTTTACATGCTAGAACAGGCATGTCCCTATCTCACCAGGGTATAAGACCCGCCAACTACCCTCATCTGGTTTAGCCCACCTGCCAAAGCAATGCACCAGTGTGTGGCCACTGTTGCATGCAAACAGTTACTTGGAGCTAGAGGTGAGGGGCGAGTGTCTGGTGGGGACCAAAGGTACATTCAAGATGATTGTAGTTAACTTCAAATTCTTCATAGTTTCTAAATTGTTTTTCACTCCTGGCCGTTTCTGGTATCTCCAAGTCTGAATGCTTGAAACTGCAGTGAGCAAAACATTTCTGAATTGTCTTACTGCTTATTTTTCGCCAGCTGCTGGTGACAAAAATAGCTGCTTTTTTAACACAAACACGCACTAATAATGCTATTTTAAAACTCCGTGGGTCAGCCAGCATCTATGGAAATGAATAAACAGTCAACATTTTCAGACTGAGACCCTTCATCAGGACTAGAAAAGAGAATACATTATTAGTTGTCCCAAATAAGCAGCTGCTCCAGTTAACGGGAATCCACTGTACTAATTTGTGTTTTGAGCTTATTTACTTAAGAGTACTTCAATTTTTCCAATTTCACATTACAAATAGAAGTTCATACCAGTGGTCAGAAGCTATTAGTAAGCAGAAATATATCTACTTAACAATATTTTTTTATTAGTATGTTGCTATCTTTGTCCAAAACCTGGACAACTTTGAATATTTTGCTTTGATGTTCCTAACAGCCCCCTAAGCAGTGAAAAGCAGGAACAACCATACAACCTAAAGATTAAATATTAATATAACTAATTTAAGAATTTAACTTTAAATACTGTGCTTTTTGTTTTGCTGAACATTATCCTGTTCAATTATTTCCACATGACAACATGCTCAGAGCAAAAGGCTATTGTTAAATGTTAAAATAATTAAGCAGGCATTGAATATAATAATGCAATTGTACAGATCCAATGAGTCAGTCAGTTGAATAGAATAGCAGGCATTAGTATCTCTATGCTTCTAAAGATGTATGAGCCATAGATTTAATAAATCAGTAAGTTATTATAAGATCACATGCCTCTCAATTACTTGAAAGAAAGGATCAGTAATTTTTGAATCATTATCAGGATGGTGGGTGTATCAGTATACCAATAAATGTATATAACAATGATTTACTCTCAGTACACTAATATAACAATGAGAACCAGTGAACAAAATTAAGATGTGGGCACCAGAATTAATGGATTAAGTGAATATAATACAATAACAAGTATGGAGTGATACCAGTGAATTAGTAAACGGGTGTAGAAATACAAAAGTAACTGTTGCAGGTAAAGCTAGAATAAGAAAGAGATGGTGGAAAGAAGGTGTAAATATACTCTTGTACCTAGTGTCACCTTATAAACAGATAATCAATCTGCTGTGTGTATATAAGCTACCTTTTGAATTTGTATTCATTGTGTTATTTTTATTATTGTGTTTTTTTTGCTGCATTGAATTTGGAGAAACAATTTCATTCTTCTTTACACTTGTGTCCTGGTAATGACATTAAGCAATCTTGAATCTTTATCTTGAAGTCCAACTACAGTAAACAGTGCTGCAGGAGCAGTGGTCAGTGTAAGTGAACAAGGCCAGAATTTGCCACAGGGTCAAGGGGAGCATTGTCTGAGTTATACATGTTAGCGGCAGAAAAAAGTAAGAATTTTTTTTAAGTAGCTTTTGAGCTTTGTTTAGTTCTAGACAAGAGTAGGAAAGGTTTCTTTTCCCCTCAATTTTTGTAATGGGAATTGAAAGTACAGATGTTACGCTTTCATGAGAGTTGAGCCAATAGACCTAGTTGATGCCATAACTTTGAGTTTTTAAAGGGATTAATTTGGAGAAGTTAATTTTTGTTTGGGGGTCTAGAGTTGCCAAGAGCAAATAAAGTGGATTTTTCTAGTGCACTAAAGCTTGACAGCAGGGGAAGTGAGGTGAAAAGTAAAAATAAATCTACTTTTGGCCTGTAGATACCACGCCCAGATTGACAGCAGGTAGGAAGGAAAATTAGTACAATCTTTCAACACATTTGCAAAAAGAACACTAAATTTTGAAGTTAAAATGGTTAGGGAAACAGGACGGATTAATAATGGTGACTGGTTTGGGAGATCTCTGAACTCTACAACACTCACTTGTGGCAAGACAATGAACTGTTTGGGGAATGTTGAATTACAGAAACTGAGAATTAGATGTTATTCCAAAATATACTTACTGATATACATGTGGCAGGTGTGTTGTTGCTCCAACAACACAGTTAACATAAAACTGAAAAGCAATGTCCTTCAAATGCAAAGGATGCTTTTAATACTGAATTTCCTGTTGAGAGCAATGCCCACAAAAATGCTGAAGGAACTCAGCAGGTCAGGCAGCATCTATGGAATGGAATTAACAGTCAAAGTTTCGGCCTGCGACCCTTCATCAAGACTGGAAAAGAAGGAGTAAGAAGCCTGAATAAGAAGGTGGGGGGGGAGGTTAAAGATTACAAGCTGGCAGTTGATAGGTGTAGCCAGGTGAGGGGAAAGGTGGGTGGATAGGAGGTGCTGAGGGTTGCAGATTGAAGTGAGAAGCTGGGGGATGGTAAGTGACAAAGGTAAAGGGCTAAAGAAGAAAGTATCTGATAGGAGGACTTCCTTAAATTTTCTTGTAGGGTTTCATGTGCATCAGAAGCAGATGAAAAGTCTCGGAGCTGGGTTCGTTCTCCTGTATTTGGAGGTTCTGCCAAAGGTTCCTCTGATTTTGAAGTAAGTAGATTGCTTATTCATAAAATTTTCATTCACAAGTCAGAATTGCTTTAACCTGCTTATGTACAAAACCTAAAGATAGCTCTTATTTTCCTCTTTGATTCCAAGGCAAAAATCAATCCATTCCTTGAGCAATCCAAACTGGGTGGACCAAAAATGCCAAAAAAGCTCATTGAAATTAAGACTGATGCTGCCTACCCATCCCCATGCACCAGGGTGGCAAAAAGAAAAAAAATGGAAGATGAGGATGATTCTGCCACTAATTGTGAAAAGCCTTCATTTAATAAAGAAAATCTTCCGTCAACAGGTGTTTCTCTGGACGATAATGTTGACAAGCCTTTGGACTTATCTGATCATGTTTCTAGTGGCCGATTGGAAGATAGAAGTTATGGAAAAGATGCAGTGGATAATAAATCAATTAAAGTTGCTCTGCCAGAATCCCTAAAAATAAATTTAAAGGCCATCAATCTCAGAAGAGCCTGCAATGGATTAACCAAGGATTCTCAAGGTGGTGCTGCTTTTCTACAAGAAACCTTTGTGGCATCACATTCTGATAGATTTCAGGATACTAAAGAGAAAATTGTTAAAAACGGAGGAGATGGAGGCTTGTCTGATAACAGAAAACCTGGTAACTCTGCTCAGAATGAACAAGGCTTTAGTAACTCGAAGGTATGTTTAATGTTAGGAAACCAGTCTGGGAATGTGTTGTACCTTCTCAATGCAGAATAAGAGATTAATATGAAAATTGTGCTCATTTAATTAGTTACTCACCCTTGAGCCTATTCTGCCAAAGAGATGGAGCCGTCCATGATAATTGGAATTGGTTTATTAGTGTCACATGTGTTGCGATACAGTGGAAAAACTTAGTTGTACAGATCATTTAAAACATAAACACAACAGTAGAATACAGAAGAGTATAGCGTTTCAGTTATAGAGAAGTGTAGAGCGGGTAGACAATAAAGTGGAAGGATCCACAGTGAAGTAGATTGTGAGGTCAAGAGTTCATCTTTTACATACACCTATTTTAAAAGTCTTATGACAACAAAGTAAAAGCTGATTTGAATCTAGGGATGTGTACTTTCAAGTTTTTTGTTATCTTCTGCCCATTGGAATTGGGGTGAAGAGAGAATGTCTAGAGTGGGAGAGGTCTTCTGAAGCAAAGAGATGTATGGACACAGTCTGGCAGAGAGGCTGGTTTTCACAATAAACTGAGCTGTGTCTACAATTCTCTGCGATTTCCAAACAGTGCAAAAAGATAAAAGAAAGAGGCAAGATACACAAGAGAAGGGTCCTGGCCAGAAACATCAACTATTTATTAATTTCCATGGATGCTGCCTGACCTGCTGAGCTCCTCCAGCAATTTGTGTGTGTTGAAAAAGATTCAGTTCTCGCTGTTGAAGACTCTTAAATAGATGTCTTGTACGTTAAGGATCTCAACCTCTGCAGCATATTGAGAGTTTAAAAATGCAATCAATGTAAATGCAGAACTTGTACTTTGATGATCTTGAGTTCTAGCTGGAGGGAGACATGGAACCAGTGAGCTCGCAGGGTATATTCTCTGCCAGGTTGGAGTTGCAGTAAAAATAACCTGCTTCTATTTTACTCTTTCCCCATCCCAGTTGGAAGAGTGGAAGCTCCAGGAAAACACATTTGAGAGTTGAAAAAAAAATTAATTCAAAGGCCCCATAGATAGAACATGATGTGACACTGGGAAGCTTTGTCCTGAATTTCAGTGCAAGTTTGAACAAATGTTAATCATATGAATAGAATATACACTTAAATCATGGCATTTGGCCACTTTTAGAAATTTAATTTATAATTTCATGATTTCATAAACCATTGTTTGCATGTTTGTGCCTAAGAATCAAAAAAGAATTTTGAAGTTTTGCAAAAGGAAACATGCTAGTCAATTTATACACAAACAATAATGTCAAAAATGTAATAGTAATAAAACCATAATTGCTGTTCTTCCGAGTACTCCTATGGGATCTCTTGCAGTGTATAATATTCACAGAACTGACAAAGGTTTGCCTGGTAAGCTTTAGTGAGGCAGTAGAGTGTCTGCAAGTTTAATACAAAACTAGTAATAACATGTTTTACCTTAACACCTAATATGAAGTACATTTTGCAGTATAGCTGGAGGCATGCACAGGACAGTCTGATAGACATTGAATTAAAAATTGTAGACAAGGGTCCTGGCAAATACCATTAGTATTATGGAATCTTTTATTTCACCTGAAAAGGCAGGGAGTGCCCCTCTTTACCATCTTAATCCAAATCGGAGTACTTCCTTTAATGCCAGCTAGTTTGTTTTCAATTTAAAGATTGGGCTCAAAGCTATAGGTTTCAGATGCAGTGGAGGCAGTGCCAGCACATGTGGGAGGAGAGAGGGCTTGGGAATTCTTTGAAGGTACAAAGGCATTAGCAAGAGGAGGTGGTACTAAAACTGAAACCAAAGTACTAGAGAACAAGAAAAGCAGGTCAGTGACAGGGTAAAGCAGAAGAAAACACAGTGATCAGAGAGTTTGGGATTAAAAGGGATGGGAAAGATTAGAAACATTTGAGACACTGAATTGGGGGTGGGTGTAGTCCTATCCCTTAGGACTGAATAAAAATATAGGACTCCATTATGGATGGTCCCAAGCCTGTATGTGTAAAGGAGGGTTGGGCATTCGGCTAGCAACTCCAGCCCATAAAAACACAGAGCAATAGAAGCTCCAAAGACCATAAAACAAAGGAGCAGAAGTCAGCCATTCGGCCCATCGAGTCTGCTTCACCATTTCATCATGAGCTGATCCACTCTCCCCTTTAGTCCCATTTCCCTGCTGGGAGACCTCATTGCTGGGAGAGGAAGGATCTTCACCTTGGAGACATATGAAGTCATGTGGTGAAAGCAGAAGCCACAGGGCCAAATAACCTTTGGCCCAGGACAGAGGGCTCTGGCAAACTGCTCTTAATGGGATTAAGAAGTACAGATGTTACATTTACAGTCTATTACCAGAAACAAAAAGTAGCAAGAAGGTAATTGAAAGCCAGTTCTGGCATGATTAAAAACATGAGTTGGAGATATGGCAAGAGAGGGGAATGATTAGTACAGGAGCATATACCAAAAAATGTCAATGGTTAGTGAAGATTGCTTGAACATTATTTATTTAAGGTGTAGAGCAGGTCAAAGAGTCTTGTCTGAAGTTGTAGCTGGGAGGGGGGGGGGGGGGCTACTTGGCTCTGGGCAGGAAATTGTATTTTTCAAGAGCAGTTCTATGCCATCAGTCCAAATTGTAAGCCTCCATAACTTTCTTTCTTTTCCAATCTTTTTATTAACATCAAAATAGTAAATATAACTTAGTATTGCTACACAATAATTGGGATTACATTGTTAATGGTTACATATATAAATGTATAATCAGTTAATACAAGGGTAATAAACCTCCCAAAATTGTTCAAATACAAATATAGTATACATAAAAGAAAAAAGGATTAACAAATCCAAAAAGAAAAAAAAAGGAAAAAGGGAAAAAATATATAGCTCCCCAAAAAACCTAATCTAAACAATACTAACCAAAAGCTAAGCAAAAGAAAAGAACCTGGGCTGTTTGTAACATCAAAGAAGAAAGGACCATTAGTGTCATCAACTCCGAACCTGTCTGAATATATTAAAACAAAAGAATACATTTGGAAAAAGGTCAATCACATCATTTGAAAGTGTTGAATAAAAAGGCCTCCAAGTCTTTTCAAATTTAATGGATGGATCATATATAACACTTCTGATGTTTTCTAAGTTTTGTCATAACATAGTTTGAGAAAACCAGTGAAATGTGGTGGGAGGATTAATCTCTTTCCAATTCAGCAAAATAAATCTTTTAGCCATTAATGTAAGAAATGCAATCATCTGACATGCTGAAGAGGTTAAGTCATGTGGTTCTATCAGTGGTAAACCAAAAATTGCAGTAATAGGATGAGGTTGTAAGTCAATATTCAATTCAGTTGAAATAATATCAAAGATATCTTCCCAATATTTTTTCAAAGAGGAACACGACCAAAACATATGGGTTAAAGAGGCTGTCTCAGAATGACAAGCCTCCAAAACTTTTTTCTGTCAGTTATTTGAACCTGAAATGAAAGTTTTAATAAGATCCTTTATCAGAATTGGGAATGGAAGAGAAAAAGGGGTTGAAGAATTTTTTAAAAATGCTACCAGGCAGTTACAGCAGGCAGTTTAAAAAGAAATGGCATCAAGGGCTATAGTGGAAAGGGTTTGGAGGTTGGAAAGGACAGTTACATGACATGCTAGACCATAAGACATAGGAGCAGAATTAGGCCATTCAGCCCATCGAGTCTGCTCCGACTTTCCACCAGAGCTGATCCCAGATTCCACCCACCCCCATACACCTGCCTTCTCACCATATCCTGTCATCTCCTTCATTCCTGGAATCATCCTCATGAACCTCCTCTGGACTCTCTCCAATGACAACACATCCTTTCTGTGATACAGGGACTAAAACTGTTGACAATGTTCCAAGTGTGACCTGACTAGTGTCTTATAAAGGCTCAGCATTATTTCCCCTTGAAATAAATGCAAACATTGCAATTGCCTTCTTCACCACAGACTTGACCTGTAAATTAATCTTCCTGGGGTCTTGCATGTGGACTCCTAAATCCCTCTGCACCTCTGATGTTTGAACCTTTTTCCCATTTAGATAATATTGTATCTTCTACCAAAATGTATTATCATACATTTCCCAACACTGTATTCCATCTCCCACTTTTTTGTCCATTCTTCCAATGTGTCTAAGTCCTGAAGCATTGCATACTCAGCACTACCTACCCCCCACCTATCTTCGGATCATCCTCAAACTTTGCCACAGTCATCAATTCCATTATGTAAATCATTGACAAACAATGTGAAAAGTAGCGGTCCCAATATTCACCCCTGAGGGGCAACAATATTCACTGGCAGCCGACCAGAAAAAGCCCCCTTTATTCCCACTTGCTGCCTCCTGCTTGTCAGCCATTACTCTATCCATGCCAGTATCTTTCCTGTAACACCATAGGATTTTATCTTGATGAGCAGAATCTGGTGTGGCACCTTATCAAATGCCTTCTGAAAATCCAAGTAAATGACATCCACTGTCTCACCTTCATCCACCCTGCTTGGTACTTCCCGCATTCTTCACCCTTACGAATTTTGCCTTTGTGGTACAATTTAACTCTTCACTTTGTCTGCATTTGTGCCCATCATTGGCTTGTCCCTCCTTACATCCATCATCTACTTGTAAACCTGCTGGCACAACCTCAGCTCTGTCATGCTGGTTCCCATCCCCCTGCCATAAGTTGATGAGAGCAAGCCATGATTATTGTGCACATTTGTCTTCTCCATACCAAGACAAAGATATGTTAGCACTAGGGCAGCCAAAGGAGATTTAACAGGCTAAATTCTATCAAAAGATGATTGTCTTACCAAGAGAACATAAATGGATTGGTCTGTGTTATTTAAGGTTTAAAAGGATGAGGGGGTGATGTTACTAATTCCTATAACATATTGGGGTGGATATTTGATACTTTCACTAATGGGAGAGTGCAAATAAGGGTTTTTAGTTATGATATATCATTGAGGCCAACATACGTAGAAATCTCTTCATGCAGAGAGTTGTGAATCTGTGGAATTCTATATCCCAGATGTAGATGTTTCCTGAATTTGGATCGTAAGTGTTTAAAATTGCAGATTTTTTTTGAAAACCAAGAGAAATGGGAGCCTTGCAGAACTGGCACAAATAAAGAGCCAGCACCAGGTAATTAGCTATGAATATTGAGGCAGGCTTGAGATATCAAATGGCCTATTCCTGCACCTATAGTGTACTTCTGTGAATTTGATATCTAGTCTGGATGATGTAAAATGCCCTGACAGATGAGGTGTTCCTCATGTTTGCTTTGATACAATTGTAAATGTACAATCACATCACCTATTTCTCTGTCCACAGATGCTGCCTGACCTGTTGAATATTTTCTGTATTTCTAAAACATATAGTAGGCTGAGTTGGTGGTGGGGTGGAGATATGTCTCTATCAAAGGAGGTGTAAGGTACTCTTTCCCTCCGCTAGCCTGCAGGTCACATTTTGGTGAGATACAATACCTGCTTAGTCCCCCGATCGGGGTCAAGTGAAGCCATGGGAGCAGGTGGCGGATGGTCCTATGAACAAGTAGGATAATCCTGCTTGTGCAACCACTGACACCAGGCAGACAGTCTCTGAAGAGTATTGATCATGGCTGGGGTCATCCATCTTGTCCTGTAAGGAATTTTCCCAGTAGAAGGCAATGGCAAACCATTTCTGTAGAAAACTTTGCCAAGACAATCATAGTCAAGACCATGATCACCCACGTCATACGACACGGCACGTAATGAATAAATGAAGGAGGCTGAAGACACTTTCATTTCTCATTAAATATGAAGTATAGAGAAGTGCAACACAGGAACAGGCACTTCATTTATATTACTATTTGATTATAAGACCACTCTATCATGCAATGAATTGATTGTTATGTTTGTAATTATTTGCCTTCGGTTATTCATTTTCTTGAAACAATTTTGTATTCTCAGGATTTTGAAGTCAAAACTTCCAAAAGGAAAAATTCAGAAACTACATCCAAGGAGTCTACCTCGGTGCTTCAGCCAAATCCCTGTGCAACTGTTACACTGTGTATAAATGACAACAAAACTGGTAGGTTAGTTTTTCCCTTAGCTAATAGCATTCATGTAATTGAACTGGAAGTCATTATTCCTTTAATGTTACTTAAAATATTGAGCTACTGGATTTCATACCAACTGTGTACATGCATGAGTTAAGTGCTTCTCTATAGAGCAATAACAGCACAACATTTGTAACATTGCTCATTGAAGAGAATATCTTGGTTATACTGAAGGAGAAACTAAAGTAGATGAGAGAGAGAGAGAAGAGTGCTAAACATAGAACATAAGCAAGATCAGCAGTGAATACCAGAAAATGCGTGGTCAGGTAAATTCTGAAGCAATTTGAAGTCCCTGTAGCAAAGTGGTTTCCACTGAGTTTTGGTAGGGAGTCCTAAAATTTTGACTAAATAATTTGTTTTTGTATCAGGATGATGTGGATCTTGGAGGGAAACTTTGTGGTCTTTGTGTATGCTGCTTTTATCTACTTTTTGGTTGTAGACTTAAGAAATGGTGTCAAAGAAGCTGTTTGGAAGATGATTGATATGCTACAGGTCCTAGTTTTGTCTTCTGCACCATCCACTGAACCAAGCCCGCTTCCTTAATTTATTAGCAATAGAAGTCTGAGAGATGCTCCAACAAGTTTTAGGGCATCATTGCAGTTTAAATACAAGCAATTAATGGATTATCCATAGTCAATTTAGGATGTTTTTTATGTTCAGTGAACTGCATAATTGTATGTTAATATTTATAATGAGAAACACTGCCAGCAATGTTTTCTTAATTATTCATTCTTGTGATGAGGAGTTTGGAGTGATGGTGGTGGTAAACCATTGCAGTGGAGATGCTGGAATCTAAAGTGAAAACAAATGCTGGAAGAACTCGAGTTCAGGCAACATTTGTGGAGACTAAGGGATGGTCTGCGTTTCAAGTCAAGACCCTCCCTCAATCCTGACCCAAAATGTTGTCTATCCCTTTGTCTCCACAGATGTTGCCTGATCTGTTGAGTTCCTCCATCAACTTGTTTTGTGTATTCAAGCATTAAGGAGCTTTTGGTAAAAGTACTTCCACAATGCAGTATGATGGGCATTTTCTGGGATTGTAGACCCAGTGATAATGAAGGGCAGCACTGCATTTCTGTGTCAGGACTAGTCACACATAAGGTCAAGTAGGAATATCCCAATATTTGTAATTTATCTCCCAGTTCAGGCTACCTATGTCAGTATATATGCAGTTTTGCTATCAGAATGAATATCTAGCACCTCCACCCAGAATGCATATATAAAAAGGCATTAGCTATAAAGTCAGAGACACCCCAGTAGGTCAGGCAGTGTATATGGAGATGAAAGCTGAGTTGGTACTTCGCGTCAATGACCAGGTGAAGGGTTATTGATCTGAATCTTGAATCTGCTGCTCTCTCCACAGATTATTTTGTTTCAGATTTATAGCATGGACAACTTTTTGTACAAAATAAAAATGGGTCAGCAGTTTCCCTGTGCCGGTTGACTCTGTGGTTAAGAAGGCGTACTGTGTATTGGCCTTCATCGATTGTGGAATTGAATTTAGAAGCAGAGAGGTAATGTTGCAGCTATATGGGACCTTGGTTAGACCCCACTTAGAGTACTGTGCTCAGTTCTGGTCACTTCACTACAGGAAGGATGTGGAAGCCATAGAAAGGGTGCAGAGGAGATTTACAAGGATGTTGCCTGGATTGAGGAGCATGCCTTATGAGAATAGGTTGAGTGAACTTGGCCTTTTCTCCTTGGAGTGACTGAGGATGAGGGGTGACCTGATAGAGGTGTATAAGATGATGAGAGGCATTGATCGTGTGGATAGTCAAAGGCTTTTTCCCAGGGCTGAAATGGTTGCCACAAGCGGACACAGGTTTAAGGTGCTGGGGAGTAGGTACAGAGATGTCAGGGGTAAGTTTTTTTTACTCAGAGAGTGGTGAGTGCACGGAATGGGCTGCCGGCAACAGTGGTGGTGGCAGATACGATAGGGTCTTTTAAGAGACTTTTAGATAGGTACATGGAGCTTAGTAGAGAGCTATAGGTAAGCCTAGTAATTTCTAAGTTAGGGACATGTTCAACACAACTTTGTACGCCAAAGGGCCTGTATTGTGCTATAGGTTTTCTATGTTCTATGATCACTGTATTTTAAAATAGTTTCTTTTGTATGCTTCTTTGAAACCTTTTACCACTCTTTGGTGAAAGTTACCCTCAATTTTTCTCTTAATATGGCATTATTTGTGAAAATCCACTTTGATACTAGACAAAAGGCTTCTGTTTGTATCAGTCTTGCCACAAGCGTGCTTGTGACACATTGAATAAAGAGGCAATTCAGCAATTGCTTTCCTATTTCTTCTGGCCCATTCACTCTAATTCTTTCTTTCTTTCTCTCTGCTTCTTTCATATTTTCTCCTACTTTTGCTTTTACCTGTTTCTTTTCTGTTGTCCCTGCGCCTCCCATGTTTTTCCTCTTTTACTGCACCTGCCACAACATGCAAGTAATTTTTTTTTACACCCAACTTCATTTCTACCAGGACAATGTATTCTTCACCTTACCCATAGTCGTATTGCTGTGTTTGCTGCAATACCAGATAATCTGGTGTCCTGTGTTCTCATCTGCATTAACTGTGCTTGGTAGATGACTGAAGTTTTGCGCCTATTGATAATTTTCAGCAAGAAAACCTGAAAACATTCAGTGGAGCATAGATCCAGAAGTAGATCTCTCCGATTGTAAGATGGACACTTTAGAACTGGAATTGAAGGTAAGCTATCATTTTAATTATTATTTTAGGTCACTCTCTCATTCTTAATTTGAACCATGGAACTTGACAGCATAGAGAGCGATGGCTAGTTCGTTATTGGAGCAACCCAAGGCTCAGCCCACAGCCTTGTTCTTTCCCCAGAATCTTCTAACCTTTAACTTCCTCAAATGTTTCCCAGGTAAAGAAGAGTTTTGGTAGATTTTCATACTACTTATTTTTGATCATACAAATAACACACTATTCATATCCAGTAAGGCATAGGAATTGGCTGCTTCCAGACCATCAGCTAATTAACTATGTCTGCCAAGTACACAACCTTCTCAGCAGGGTGTGGTAGGGAGGGACTGCAAAATAAGGTAAGTACAGGTCCCAGTATGCAAGAGTATAGGACCCTGTCATTTGTGTCACTGAGCAGCACTGGGGAAGGATAGAACTGGAAGTAACTGGCAGCATTGAAGCAAAGAAGTTGGTGGACAGCTTTTTAAGTAATTGTAATATTTTATTTATTTTATTTTTATGACATTTTTCAGTGATTTCAAAATCACATTTTATTTATGAACAGAAATCTAAAAATTACTACAAACAGTGGTAATATAATATAAGCAAAACCTAGAAATAATCAGCATGTCATTTGGTATCTGTGGGGAGATAAACTGTTAATGTTTCAGAGGGTTGGTGGTCTGTGGGAAGCTCATCCACTTGAAACAGTTCTGCAGACCTGCCACCTCAGATCCTGTACTCCCCAACATTGCTCAGTTCCACAGTTGGCCAGGAGAATTTGCAGCTGGTTTATCAGTTTGTCCAAATGAGATCTTAATCCATGGGAACAATTTATTTTCCAGAAAACAGTAATCTTGTCTATACTGTTTGTAATCATGAGAAAGTTAGCAAAGGGAGTACAACAACCAGCTTTATTTTCTTAAACAGTTGCAGCACTTTTTCAATTATTTATATTGAAATTCTTGAGTTGTAATTATGGAAGGAATTGGTTGAATGTTAATTATTCTAACAGCCCAGCAGACAACTGGGGACAGATACATCAGATATAGATTGCACTTTCGTGAGTGAAAGCATGTTGTTGAAAGCAAAAAAAACAAGAACAGACCTGACCACTGGTGAGTAATTAAGAAAGGTAATGAATTATTCTTTTGATTTGTGATCTATTCAAGGCTAACTTTAGTACATGAGGCATAGATTGTGGATAGCCAGAGGTTTTTTCCCAGGGCGGAATTAGCCAATATGGGGGAGGGGGGGCGCATAACTTTAAGGAGATTGGAGGTAAGTGTTGGGGGGGGGCATCAGATAATTTTTTCTTTACACATGGTGGAAGTTTTTCTTGTGCAGAGTGGAATGCTCTGTTAGGGGTGGTAGTAAAGCAGATGCATTAGGAATATTTAAGAACCTCTTCAGTCGTGGGTGTTGGAAAAATGTAGAACTATGTAGGAGGAAAGGGTTAGATTTATCTTAGGTGGTTGAAAGGCCAGCACAAGATTGTTGGCTGAAGGATCTGTATAATGCTGTACCGTTCTATGTTTTATATCAGCAATGCTAAGAACTAATGTGAAATTCACTACCTTGAAACTTAAAGTTCACATTTCACTTTCAAAGAAATACAGTATATTTTTAAAGGTTTATAGAACATAATTAGATTTTTTTTATTTGAGGAGGCTCTATAAGACATGAGGAAATTGCAATAATAATGAAAAATATTTTCCTAAACAAATAGTTGCTAGGTGCACCAGGAACATTGTACCAATCACACAATGGTAATGGGTAATAATTCTTAACAACCTGGACAAGCTGCAGCAAAGCAGGCTGAAATATTGGCAGAGAAATATGGCTACTATATATATACTATTTATATCAACACAAAGATAAGAACATGAGTAAATAACATCCATTTCACCCCTTCAGAATGTTCTTCCACTTGACTCAGATTGGGTACTCTTATTATGATTTTATTCCCCCTGTTTAGTACTGTAATCATTTTAGCCTGTTGATTTTCATTTTTGAAATGTGCAGTTGAACTTCTCTCAACAGCTATTTTAGGAAACTCTGTTCCAATCATTGGAGTGAAAGTGCACTTTCTCTCGATATAATTCAGGAAATATCACCGATTTGCCCACTGAAGTAAGATCTATGATCAAGTATGCGCACAGAGTTTAGCTATTGCACAGTAACTCCAAAGCCATTTTTTTGTAACTAGCTGGATGCATTTGAATACAAAGAATAATTGTAAACAGAACGGTTTCAATGTGACAAGTGGCAACCTATTGGATGCTTACTGCAAGTACAAGTTGTTTCGATTTGTTTTAATTATTTACAGAAAAAAGAACAGCAAACATCAAAAGTTTGGCAATTGTACAAAATATGGAAAGAATTGTACATTGCTGAAAATTGATGGAATGTTGTTGAGATTTTGGTATTAATTTGCAAACTGGACCAAAATTGAGGTATTTTGTTTATTAATTCAAAGTGTAGAAGTCTGAGAATGGAGTGCAACATTTATTTTATTTTTTTTTATTTGGAGTTACAGCATGGAACTGGCCTTTCCAGCCCAATAAGCCGCGCCGCCCAGGACCCGCCTACTTAATCCTAATCTGATAACGGGACAATATGCAATGATCAATTAACCTACTAACCAGTATGTCTTTGGACTGTAGAAGGAAACCAGAGCACCTGGAGGAAACCCATCTAGTCACGGGGAGAACATTCCACCTCACCGTTACATATGGAATTAAATAGAATTGAGTGCTGTCAGAAAGAACATACAGGAGGAAATTATTCAAAACACTTGTCATAACATGGCCCTCTGAAAGTGCCAGGCAAGACCTCCACTGAACGATCGTGGAATTGAACTCGAGTCACAGGGTATAACAAACAATGCTTGCTCCCATTTATGGACCCCAGTATCCTATTTGGAATATGGGGTGGGTATAGGAGATGACAGGTAATCCACTGGACAGATAAGAATAAAGACAGGAAGTGTCTTTTAAAGGGCAGTTCTAATTTAACTTTAGAAGTCATTAAGGTCTTCAAAGGAATAAATAAAATGTATCCCTGACCAACAAGGTCAGAGATGTAAGCCGAAGAATAATGGGAAGAAAAAAACTTAATGCATAGTTAAAATGTAACTAGATGCAAAAGCAGCATAAAAACTAATGAAGGATAAAACAGAATTAATAATGAATTTCAAGATGATGAGTTTTGTTACACTGACCGAATTTTTAAAAAGGATTAGATAGTTGGGGAAGACGGTCCATGATTTTACATTGTCTTGATGGATATAAATGGACATTTCTGGTTCAGTCCAATTTTTTTGTTATTAAGTTAGCACAACAGTTGCTAGCTGATTGGTTGCCTGTTGCTGTTTTGTCCTCCTTCCATTGACATGGCAGCGGTGTGCTGAGCAGTTTTGCTGTATTAAAATATTTTTGTTTGAATCGGTAACGCACCTTTAACTTTGAATCTAGATCACTGCAAGAGTTTTTATTGCCAACTTCCTTTTTTGGCTCAAGCAGGGAGACACACCTTGAATGACAGCCTCTCTGAAATTTTTGACCGCACTGCTTATGGAGAATATGAATCATATCCCCAAGATAAAAGTCCCCAGAAAGAACGTGAAGATGGTAATCCTTAATAAAGATAAAATGTTTTGTCATAGTGATTTAGTAAATGTTTGTTCTGCATTTATTAGAGCTGACCAGGAAGTGCCATTTTTATTACAAATATTTGCTTAATTCTTAGCTCAAGAAGTGGTTTTAGAATTGACTTCCTGGGCTAGAAAGAAGCTAAAATTAGCCAGAATGTATTTTCTCTGAAGAGAGAATATAGGGAGTTAGGTAAAAAGCTGAGAAGCAGGACCTCCAGGGTAGTAATCTCTGGATTGCAGCCTCCGCCATGTTGCCAATGAGGGCAAGAATAGGATTATTTGGCAGATGAATGCGTGGCTGATGAAATGGTACGGAGGCAGGGTTTCAGATTTCTAGATAATTGGGATCTCTTCTGGGAAGGTATCACCTGTACAAAAAGGTTACACCTGAACCCAAGCAGGATCAATAGCCTTGATGGTAGATTGGTTAGCGCTCTTAGGGAGGATTTAACCTAATTTAGCAGGGAGTTGGGAACCAAAATGATAGTAATGAGGAATGGAGCTGTTGGTATACAAGTAGATGCAAGGTGCAGTGAGACAGTGAGGAATAACAGGCAGATGATAGGGCAAAAACTGCAGTCAATGGGATGAGTTGATGTGTAACAGAGGACCAAAATCAGAAAGGGTGATCAATACAGCAGTGAAGGTGTTATATTTGAATACATGCAGTATATGGAATAAGGTAGATGACCTTTTAGCACAATTACAGATTGGCAGGTACGATGTTGTGTGCATCACTGAGTCGTGGCCGAAAGATCCTAGTTGGGAGCTTAACATCCAAGGTTACTGATTATATCAAAATGACAGTCAGGTAGGCAGAAAGGGTGGGGTGGGCTTTGTTGGTAAAAATGAAATCATATCCTTAAAAAGAGGTGACATAAGATTGGAAGGTGTAGAATCCTTGTGGGAAAAGTTAAGAAACTGCAAGGATAAAGATACCCTGAAGAGAGTTATATCCAGGACTCCAATAGCCAGGATGTGGGGTACAATTTACAATAGGGGATAGAAAAGGCATGTAAGAGAGCAATGTTATGATAATGATGGGGCATTTCAATATCCAGGTAGATTGGAACTATCAGGTTGGTGCTTGATCCCAAGAGAGGGAATTTGTAGAATGCTTATGAGATGGCTTTTTAGAGCAGTTCATGTTTGAGCCCACTAGGGAAGGGCAATTCTGAATTGGGTGTTCTGTAACGAACCAGATTTGATTAAGAAGCCTAAGGTAAAGAATCCCTTAGGAGACAGTGATCATAATATGATAGAATTCATCCTGCAGCTTGAGAGAGAAAAGATAAAGTCAGGTGAATCACTATTATAGTGGAGTAAAGGGAATTACAGAGGCATGAGAGAGGAGCTAGCCAATGTTGATTGGAAGAGGGCACTAACAGGGATGTCAGCAGAACATCAATGGCTGGAGTTTCCGAGGGTATTTGGCAGGTGCAGGGCAGATACATCCCAAAAATGAGAAGCATTCTAAATGGAAGAGAGGCAATTATGGCTGGCAAGGGAAGACAAAGCCAGCATAAAAACAAAAGAGAGGGCATAAGATATAGCAAAAATTAGTGGAAAATTAGAGAATTGGGAACCTTTTCAAAAATAACAGAAGGCAACTAAAAAAGCCAAAAAGGGAGAAAACATGAAATATGATAGCCAATAATATAAAATAGGATATCAGAAGTTGTCTCAAAAATATAAAGAGTAAAAGAGAGGCAAGAGTGGATATCATACCGCTGGAAAATGACATTGAAGAAGTAGTAAAGGGGGACAAAAGAGCTGCTGCTGAACTCGATCAGTATTTTGCATCAATCTTCACTGCAGAAAACACTAGCAGTATGCCAGAAATGTGAGAGTGTCAGGAGGCAGAAGTGAGTGTAATTGTTATTACTAAGGAGAAGGTGCTTGGGAAGCTGAAAGGTCTGAAGTTAGATAAGTCACCTGAACAAAATGGATTTCATCCAGGGTTCGTGTGGATAGTCAGAGGCTTTTTCCCAGGGCTGAAATGGCTAGCATAGGAGGACATAGTTTTGAGGTGCTTGGAAGTAGGTACAGAGGAGATGTCAGGGGTAAGTTTATTACGCAGAGAGTGGTGAGTGCGTGGAATGGGCTGCCGGCGACAGTGGTGGAGGCGGAAATGACTTTCAAGAGACTCCTGGATGGATACATAGAGCTTAGAAAAATAGAGGGCTATGGGTAAGCCTAGGTAGTTTTAAGGTAAGGACATGTTCAGCACAGCTTTGTGGGCCGAAGAGCCTGTATTGTGCTGTAGGTTTTCTATGTTTCTGAAAGAGGTAGCTAAAGAGATTGTAGAGGCATTACTAACGTCTTTCAAGAATCACTAGATTCTGAAATGATACTTGAGGACTGGAAAATTGCAAATGTCTCGCCACTCTTTAAGAAGAGAGGGAGGCATAAGTTAGGAAACTATAGACCAGTTAGCTTGACTTCAGTGGTAGAGAAGATGATGAAGTCCATTATTAAGGATGAGGTTTCAGGATACATGGAGGCACATGATAAAATAGGCCAAAGTCAGCATGATTTACTTAAGGGGAAATCCTGCCTGACAAATCTTTTGGAATTCTTTGAGAAATAGTAGGCAGGATAGACAAAGAAGAGTCAGTGAATGTTGTTTACATGGATTTTCAGAAGACCTTCGACAAGGTGCTCCACATCAGGCTGCTTAACAAGATAAGAGCCCATGGTATTACAGGAAAGGTACTGGCATAGATAGAAGGAAGTGAAGTGTGGAAATAAAGGGGGCCTTTTCTGGTTGGCTGCCAATAATTATTGGTGCTCCACAGTGGTCGGTGTTAGTATTGCTTCTTTTCGTATTTGATGTCAATGATTCGGATGACAGAATTGATTACTTTATGGCTAAGTTTGCAAACGATTGGAAGATAGGTGGAGGAGCAGCTAATGTTGAGGAAACAGTGAATCTGCAGAAGGAATTAGACAGATTAGGACAATGGGCAAAGAGGTTGCTAATGGAATATAGTATAAGAGTATAGTCATACACTTGGTAAAACAAATAAAGGTGTAGACTATATTCTAAACCAGGAGAATATTCAAAAATCAGAGATGCAAAGGAACTTGTGCAGGATTAGGTTGCAGGTTGAGTCAATGGTAAGGAAGGCAAATGCAATGTTAGCATTCATTTCAATAGGACTGGAATATAAGAGAAAGGATGTAATACTGAGGCGTCATAAGACATTGGTTCAGATTGCACTAGGAGTATTGTGAGCACTTCTGGGCCCCTTATCTATAAAAGGATGTGCTGCCATTGAAGAAATGCAGAGGAAGTTTAAATGAAAGGGTTAACATACAAGGGGCATATGATGGCTCTGGACTATTACTTGCTTAAGTTTAGAACAAAGGAGGATCTCACTGAAACCTATCGAATATTGAAATTGGATTGAGTGGATGCGTGGAAGATGTTTCCTACCATCTGTGCGTCTAGAACCAGAGCGCACAGCCTCAGAACAGAGGGCCATACGATTAGAATAGAGCTGAGAGGGAAATTCTTTAGCTGGATATAGTGAAGCTGAGGAATTCGTTGCTACAGCCAGCTGTGAAGGCCAAGTCATTGAGTATATTTAAAGTGGGAGTTGATAGGTTTTTGATTAGTCAGGGTGTCAAAGGTTGCGAGGAGAAGCCAGGAGGATGGGATTGAGAGGGATAATGAATCAGCCATGAAGGTATGGCAGAGCAGACCCAGTGGGCCGAATTGCCTAACTCTGTTCCTGTGTTTTATGGTCTTAGTGTTTAATTTTCTGCTGTGCAGGGATATTTGCTGAAAAATAAACCTGTGCCTTCTGGACACCTGGGTGCCCACTGCACATTGTCCCAGCTCATGAGTGAAGATTGGTGATATTGATAAAGCTGTCAGCACCTGTGGAACAAAATTGTGTTAAGTTGTGCCCTCAATTTATAAACTTTCTTCAGTCCTTTTGAGTTGATATTTGTGTTAGCTACTGAAGATGGGATTGAATTTAAGATGGAATTATTTTTGTTTTTAGTTTTTCAAGAAGAACCAGAGAAAGTAAAAAGTGAATCTTCTCTGCAGCCTTATTTAAACTCCGGGCAGAGGTATGTAACTTAATCGTTAATTATGCATTTTAATCATTCATATAATACACAATTTGCAAATAATCCAAGTTTTACTTTTGAACACGATTTACAAATTTGATGTGCACTGCTGAGAAGGAGAACGTAACTGCTATTGGGTGCTCACAGAGACTGGTACTTGGTGTCTGTACTGCTTCCACTGAATTTGGCATAACTTCAAAATAAAAGGCAAATTTCATCACCCTATCAGCAAGCAGCACCCAGGTTTCCAATAACATTCGAATCTATTGTTGGAGACTTCAAAAATACACACCCAGGCACTTTTTAAATCTATTTCATATTATATTTGTGAGTGTGAAATCTTGGTTTATGAACTCAGCCAATTTTATTTTCAGAAGTCCTAGCCTGTAACATTATCACTGGACTGTTCATAATCCCCAGAGCCACGTTACATTACCAAGAGAAAATCTGCAGGGGCTAAAATCCAAGCAACACACACAAAATGCTGGAGGAACTCAACAGGCCAGGCAGCCTCTATGGAAAAAGTCAACGTTTCAGGCAGACCTGCCAGAGTGTCTAGGTCCAAAGCCACCAGTGTATGTTTTTCTGGAGATGCTGCCTGGCTTGCTGAGTTCCTCCAGCATTTTGTGTGTGGTGCTTACATTACCAAGATTGTATATTTGCAAGAAGTAGTATGTACTTGCAAGAACAGAACAAATTTATTAGTGAACCTAATTTGGTCAATGTATTATTTGGTTCCTAGAAAAAATACAGTTTTAAACTTTCCTCACATTGAGGTGGTCCGTAACAAGGAAGAAAGAAGAAAGTTGCAAGGGCACACATGCAAGGAATGTGAAGTAGTAAGTACTGACCTGGCATATGATCAGATCTTTGACTTTATTTTTTAATCTTTCATTAGTTATATCTTTTAACTTATTTCCTGTGAAAGAACAAGAGATCTTAAAGTTCATTATTTGAATTTAATTTGCCTTTACTACTGATATAATAAATATGAACATTCTGATGACAAATAAAATCATATTGCAATCCAGAAATGAGCAGTTTGGTCAGAATAATCAACCACTACAGCTTGCATTGTATTGTGCCCTTAAGCTTAGTGAAATATCCATGAGTAATTGTCAAAAATTGATTCCAAGTCTTACAAGTGGGAATTCGCCTAAGGAAACTTTAAGGAATTTCATGGAAGATGAAAGACAGTCCAGAGCTTACAGTTTCAGTAGTAGAAGGCACAGACAGCTTTAGTGCGGTGATTACACTTGAGATTCATGAAACCTCAACCTGCTGCAATTTGCCAATTTGTCTATGATTATTCACCAATTAGCTCTATGGTGCCGTCTCTGTGGCCCTACATCTGGATGATAAAGACACCTATGCTAGACTATTGTTTATTGAATACAGCTCCACCTTCTGGCCTATAATTCCAAGCAAGTTCATCTCCATTATCCTTTGCATCTGGATGCCTGACTTCCTAACCAACAGGCCACAATCAGTAAGGATAGGCATTAATACCTCTGCCACAATTATTCTCAACACTGGTGCCCCAGAAGCCTGCATCCTCAGCTCCCCTACTGTACTCTCTATGATTTCATGACATGTTCTAACTCCATCCAGTGGATTGTATCTCAAATAACAATGAGTTGGAGTACTGGAGAGAGATGGAGAGACTAGTAACATGGTGACTTGGTAACCTTTTCCTCAATGCCAGCAAAGCAAAAGAGCTGGTCATTGACTTCAGGAAGGGGAACAGCGCACATGCGCCTGATAACATTCCGATTCAGATTGGTATGTCACATATACCTCGAAACATACAATGAAATGTGTTGTTTACATTAACATCCAACCAATAAAGACTAGAATTAGAGGTAACTCAGACATTTCCTGGGCTACAGCAACTGAGAGACGTGGAGGGATAAGAACATGATGAGATTTATTTTGAGAAGGTGAATGAGAACTTAATTGTTCAAGCTAGAGCCAGTGTAAGTCAGTAAACACTGTATGCCTTTAAATTAAGGGCACAGGACCCTTTGATAATCTCAGTTTTACAGGAAAATAGATGAGGGAGACTGTTCATGAATTTGTGGGAATAATCCAATCCAGAAATAACGAAGGTATAGGATAGTGTTTCAGAGACAGCTGAGATGAGAGTGGAATTGGGCATTGATATGGATGTTGAAATAGATGATCATAGTGATGACATAAGTATGTGATATGAAACTCATCACAGGGTTAAATATTTAACCAAGGTTGTAAATAGTATAGTTTGGATTCAGACAGTTGACAATGATATTTGGAACAGAGCATGCTCTATGGAAAAAGGGAAAATCTGGACACTTAAAATGAAAAAAGGAAATGTTGGAAGTATCCTGAAACTTGTAGAGTTTTGATGAACATTTTTACCTGTATCTTTCCCATATTTACTGTGCATTCACTAGAGAGTTAGAAAGATTTAATGGATTCGGACCTAGTTATATGGCTAGAAACTGGAATTTTTCTCTGGTCATTTGATGCTGTTTGGAATCATCAGGTGTTAGGACAGAGTAAATGAATGAGTCCTATTTCTGTTATTGGGTAGCTCAGGAACTTGGGTTGGGGGAATAGTCAGAGAAAGGTGATGTAGAATAAGCATCCAGTTGTAGGTATCGAGAGCAATTGAAATGTATTTTAATTTATTGTCATTTATTTCAGTATTATGCAGATCTTCCAGAAGAAGAGAGACTGAAAAAGTTGGCAAATTGTTCCAGACATAGATTCCGGTACATCCCCCCAAACACACCAGAGAATTTCTGGGAGGTGGGGTTTCCTTCCACCCAAACCTGCGTTGATAGAGGTGAGAAAGTACAGAATTACCTCATGGGTCAAGTTTTAATGGCTCCTTTTGTAATCAGATTTGTTTTTTCCATATTTCCATTCATGTCACTAAATGACTCAAAGTCAACAAATAATTTGGGGAGGTTTCCTGGCTTTATCATGTTTTAGAAATTCACACCTTGATAGATGCATTTTGAAACATTGCAGTTGAGAAAACAGGGGTCCCAAGGAGTTATTTTCACAGTATTGGGAGACTGGCAGGTGCAACCAGGCTTGAAGTGCCCAGATCAGCATCTTAGACACAAGAGTTTCATATTGGAATGATCATTCACTTCCATTGCTCAACAGCTTTCATTTGGACTTTAACAAAGGACTACTTCATGTTAGGCTGTTAAATTTCACAGAAAGCTAGGAATTAACTTACCACTCATTTAAAAGATGGACATGCAAAAAATGCTGGAACTCATTAAGTCAGGCAGCATCTACAAACAGTCGACATCTTGGGATTGCTGAAGGGTCTCAGCCCAAAACATTGACTATTTATTCCCCTCTATAGATGCTGTCTGACCTGCTAAGATCTTCCAGCAATACATGTGTGTTGTTCTGAATTCCCAGCATCTGCAGAATTTCTTGTGCTTATGTAAGAGGGAGCTGTGAAGTGGAGGGGCAAGCTACAGAGGGCAATGTGAAGAATAGAACATAGGAGAGAGAATGTCAGGAATTAATGTTCTGTCACTAGAATAACCCACTGTAAAGGGAAAGGTATCATTATAAGGCCAAATTGTACTGTGTAATCAATAGAAAGGTTCTTCTATTAGTATAAGTAAGAATATTGCAGAAGTTATGTTTGCTCCAGTTCACTTGTAGGCTTGTGCAAATACATAATAAAGCTATTAAGATATAGGAGCACACTTAGGCCATTTGACCCATCATGCCTGCTCTGCCATTTCATCATGGCTGATCCACTTCCCTCTCAGCCCCAATCTCCCGCCTTCTCCTCATATCCCTTTGTGCCTATACTACTAAAAACATCTATCAACCTGTGCCTTAAATATACACAATCACTTGGTCTGCACAGCTACCTGTAACAATGAATTCCACAGATTCACCACTGTATGGCTAAAGAAATTACTTCTCATCTCTGTTCTAAATGGACGTCCCTCTATCCAGAGGCTGTGTCCTCTAGTCTTAGACTCCCCCATCGTAGGAAACATCCTCTCCACATCCATTCTATTAGGGCCTTTCACCACTCAATGTTTCAATGAGGTACCCCCTCATTCTTCTGAATTCCAGTGAGTACAGGCCTAGAGCCATCAAATGCTCATCATATGTTAAGCCTTCCCAGAATAATTTTCACAAACCTCCTTTGAATCCTCTCTAGTACCAGCACATTCTTTCTAAGGGGCCCAAAACTGCTCACAATACTCCAAATAAGACATCATCGTGCTTTATAAAGCCTTAAAATTACATCGTTTTATATTCTAATCCTCTCGAAATGAATGCTAACATTGCATTTGCCTTCCTCACCTCCGACTCAACCTGCAAATTAACCTTAAGGGAATCCAGCATGAGGATTCCCAAGATGCTTTGCACCAGATATTTGAATTTTCTCTCCATTTAGACAATAGTCTACATTTTTTATTCTCTCAAAGTGTACGGCCACACACTTTGGAAGAAGAACTAAAAAAATGTAGACTATTTTGTAAAGTGTCTAACCATAAATTTCCTAACACTGTATTCCATCTGCCACTTCACTGCCCATTCTCCTAAATCTGTCTAAGTCATTCTGTAGCCTGTGAATGTAATATAGATTAAGAAATCTTGTATCCAGCAGAATATCAATTAAATATAAAGACATGAGGAGAGTATAGGAAGGAGGATATTCAGTCCATAGTGTCTGCCAGCTCCTTGCTGGAAAAAGTCTCCTCCTCATTCACCTACTTTGTGGTAAAAACCTGAGGGCTTCTCAATACACTGGCTGGATTGGACTGCTGATACGGAGAAGCCAGAAGATGGGGGTCTTTGTTTCATGATACCTCTTTGTGGTGCCCGGATGCAGCAGAATTATTGCACTCCATTTCCCCCAACCTGGAACGTCTGATGATTAAGTTTAGACTGTTTCACTTACTTAAGAGAATTCTCCATCATAGCCCTGATCGCAGTTTAGATACCGACAAAAGCATTTGTTAAACAAGCACTCTACATTGTGAATGTCTTGATTAACAAACAAAAAATGGTGTACCTGATGCTTTTCAAATCATAATTGGGGGCTTCAGTCAGGCTTGTTTGAAAAAAAATCTCTGCCCAATTATCATCAACTATCACCTGTAACACCAGCAGTTCCAACTCACTCAACCTCTGTTACAGTACGATTAGGAATGCCTACCTTTCCATGCCTAGACCTCATTTCAAGAAATCTGATCACTTAGCTGTCCTCCTACCTGTGTATAGGCAGAGGCTAAAGAACAAGGCTTCAGAGATAAGACAACACATACGAAATGCTAGAGGAACTCAGCAAGCCAGGCAGGATCCATGGGAATGAACAAACAGTTGATGTTTCAGGCCAAGAACCTTATTCAGGACTGAAAAGGAAGGGGAAGTTACTGAATAAAAAGGTGGAGGAGGGGAAGGAGAATAACTACAAGGTGATAGGTGAAGCCAGGTGGGTGAGAAAGGTGAAGGGCTGGGGAGGAAGGAATATGATAAAAGAGGAGAGTAGACATAGGAGAAAGGGAAGGAGGAGGGGGAGATGATAGGCAGGTGAGAAGAGGTAAGAGGCTAGAGAGGTGAATGGAAGAAGAGGAGAGGGAATTTTCTTTTACAGGAAGGAGAAATTGATATTCTTGCCATCAAGTTGGAAGCTACCCAAATAGAGTATAAGGTGTTTCTACCCCACCCTAACGGGGGCCTCATGGTGGCAAAGAGGGGGCTATAGACCGACATGTCAGAGCAGGAATGGAAACTGGAATCAAAATGTTTGGCCAACATGAAGTTCTGGTTTTGGCAAATGGAGCAGAGATGCTCCCCAATTTATGACCGGTCTCACCAATATTGAGGAGGCCACATCAGGAGCACAAGACACCCTGTTGGATGTGGTCTTTCATTGATTCTATTGTGTCTTTTGTGTTTACTGTGATTGCCTGCAAGAAAATGAATCTCAGGGTTGTATATGGTGATATATGTGTACTCTGATTATAAATTTACTTTGAACTTGCACTTCCTGTAAAAAGCAACATTTGTATTTACATAGCAATGTTCAGGCCCTTTGAGCAGTCATTTTGCAGTCATTGTTGAAAGAATTATAGCAGTCTAAATGTGCACAGGAAACTCCTGCTATCAACACCAACCAGATTATCTGTTTCTAGTTACTTTGATCAATGGATAAGTACATGTTTGTCGACCAAGGTTTAGTTCCTCATTCTTTACAATATTGTCATAACCCTTACAATATTGTTGTATTTGTCCAAATTTTGTCTGCAGAACTTGAAAGTACATCTTTCTATTTCTAAGGCAAAATCCCAGCAAGTGAGCTAAGTGTGACATTAAGATGACATAATTGTCTTTGCTTGTTAAAGATTGTGTAAAACATTTCATGTGCTGATTTTACATAAGTTTCTCTCCACCTCTCGCTCTTTCTTCTGTAACAGTTTTGAAAGGATGATATGTAGAATACACAAAATGGTGCCGGTGAACAGCGGCAACTTTTTGTGGGCTGCTTTGAACTTGATCATCAAGATCTTTAAGTGTCCTGATAGGTTCCCTTATCCACCCCTCCATCAATGCTGTCTGACTTGCTGAGTCCCTCCAGCATTTTATTTGCATTGTTCAGTTGTTCCATCTTGTCAAACTTGCCCATTTAATCGCCAATGCCATTCTTTTCTTTTTAGGTTATATTAAGGAAGAGAGCACACCTTGCCAGCGACCGAGACGAAGACGACCTTATAATCCAACATTTTTACTGAAGGACAAAGAACAGAATTTAACTTAACCATCCCAGTAAAAGGCAACAGCAGAAAACAAAAAAAATCTACACTAAAGAATGTATCTTGAACGTCAAACCTTATAGCCCAAAAGACAAGTTTATTGTAGCAGTTGGTTAGATTTAAATTGTTTTTCTACAGGTATTATTTAAATTATGATTTTCACCTGGATATTAGGTGAAAGCTTTTACATTTGCACACCATGCATAAGGTTTGGTGCTATTTATTGCACTGAATGATAGCGCTGGATAATTATGCCCTTAAATTTGTAAAACCACTATGTAATTGTAAATAATAAGCTGAACTTTTGGAAATTTGATAATGAGTAAGATTAGAGTGATGAAAGTCTGAGCAATGTAATAGCTCATCAACATTGACCAAATGAAAAGCCGGCATGGTTTTGAGCACCTGTTCATTCATAGAATAAATCTTTTTGCAAAAAGCAAGGTATGTAAGTTCTATAATAGTTAAGCCAGAGGACTGATACTGTGCAAGTTATTCACGGAGAAGACTGCAGTTCCTGACCTAGTCCTTGGATTGGCCTGAGTTGGCTATTAGATAACATGGTTGTGTCAAGCTCACGTCTTTTTGGCTTCGTACCTGCCTCCATGTCATGATGACAGTGGACATGCAGCCACATTCCTATTCTTATTAACAATGCAGTTCATCTTGCTAGAAAGTAGTCTTTCTTGGGCGTCTTCTGAAATGAATACTGGCTCAGCTGTGAGAAATGTCACACCAGTCTTGACTGTTACTTGGAGAAGACAAGGGCGGTCGGCCTCTGTCCCACGGGCTAGTGTTGTCACCAGTGGAGGAGATATAAAAAGAGTGATAGCAGAGTGGGAAATTTGCCGACATCAAGAGGGAGCTGGTGATTGATCAGTCAGTAGATAAGGAGGCAAAACTTACGGTTAATATTAATATTCATGCTACTCTCTAATACTGTTTAAAAGGTTTAACACATGACTTAAGCAGGCACTTAAATGTAATGCTGAGATGTAATAGATTAAACATCATTAAAGGTAGAATTTTTCAAAAGAAGTATTAGACTGAGGGCCTCCAAATCTGTTCTGTATTATTCCGGTGTATGCTGAAGTCCCATGATTCCACTTGGAAAAGAACATTCCCAACAAAGAGTCATTCCCATTCAGTATTCTGCTATATGTTCAAATCTTATTGTGCAAACTGGGTGCAATGTTAACTGAGCTCCTGTAGTTTGAAGTTTGTGAAGCATTTGAAGGGTGATGATGCACTGAATAAGACCATCTCTGTATTTTTCATGTTTCACAAGTTGAGTGTCAAGTACTGCAACTCTCAGCATCCTAGACAGAATATAGTATGTTTAGGATATTTTCCCATGTGGCCCTGGAGGTAAGTAATAGATACCTTCACCTTGGTAATTAACATTGAAAGTGACACATTGCATCTAGCTCTCCAGAGTAGCAATGCTTTTTCTCTAAGAAAGCACCAGGGATGTTTGGTTACTAAGTACATTTATACAGAAACAAGTGAATATAATGCTTAATACTTTCTGTAAAATACCAATGATTCAGCTTATAAGTATATTTAATTAAAAAGATTGAGATCTCATAGCAGCACAAACAAATTTTATCCATTACTGATTTATATGTCTAAGCCAGTGCAAAGTGTAATTTCTTTTAAATGTAGTACCATTTCATCTGCCCCTATAGTGTGGAGCCACAAAGAATTGGTGTAAAGAACTTACAGTGGCATTGAGATGTTCTAAACACAATTTGATTTAATTAGATCAGGTTCAATATTTGTGTCATTTGTGGTGGTTACATTTTGAACTGGATTTGAATCCTAGATAAAATGATTTAACCATATCAGGCAAAGCTTTTGGTTTCAATGTATCCAGCGGACCACCCTGATGAGTTGCAATTTTGCACAGAAATGAATCCAAAGAAATTAGTTTAGCGATAGAAGAATTAACAAAAGTTCAGTCTTCTATGCAAATTCCACACAGCTTTCTGTTAAAACTCGTGTCGCACATAGGAAATTCCATGACCATGTGGGTTTGCTGTGGATTCCCTGGTTTCCTCCCACATTCCAAAGACACATATGATTAGCAGGTTGAAATTGGGCAGTGTAGACTTGTTAGGCTGGAAGGGCCTGTATCACTAAAAGCAAATTTATTCTAACTGTAGACTGCGAGTTGAACAGGAATGTAGGTAAGGTTGGAAAATAATGGGCCAAGGGAACTGGAGGGAGGAAGGTCAAGGGTGGAGAGATATGATGCAATAGATTATATCATGGATAGAACAAGAAAACCATCTTATTTAAGAGTGCACAAAACAAAGCACCTTAACTGGGATTATAATGTGGGGCTTTGCAAAAATCAAGGGTTTTAATGATGGAACATGAGAAATATTACTAGTCTTTAACTTTCTCATCATTAACTGGAGAAATTGCAAGTGCATTTGGCAGGGGAGTAAAGCATAGTGTTTGTGTATGTGGGCCTCCAGCAGCAGTTACAATGAGATGTGAGAGATATTCCTTGCATGTTAATTTCAGGGAAAGTCCTGGGGAAAGGGCCACAGAACTGGAGTGAACATGGGAACTGGCTTTGACAGGACAAATTGGATGTGCTAGGAAGCTTCCTGGTAGCTCCTTACCCACCTTACTCCCTACAGTAGCTGCCTCTACTCACTTCTCTGTATTATTCTCTTCCTACACGCCCTTCACCCTCTCAATCTCAACTCCACAGTTTTGCCAATTCATTTAGATCTGTTTTTAGAATCCTCGGCCCTCCATTCCACCCTGCATTTCTGCAACTGCTTGTGGTATTCATCCGTATATTCATCCCTGCAATACACACAAAACACTGGAGGAACTCCACAGACCAGTCAGCATCTATGGAAAAGAGTACAGTTGGCGTTTCGGGCTGAGGCCCTTCAGCAGGAATCTCGGCCAAAACGTCAACTAGACTCTTCCATAGATGCCGCCTGGCCTGCTTAATTCCTCCTGTGTTTTGTGCTCGGATTTCCACATCTGCAGATTTATTTTTCTGGGATTACTCACTCCTGCATTTTGTTTTTGTAAAGGCATAAACAATAGTACTTGTTGCTTTAGCAAGATGTAAAATTGTGCAGATTAACTTTCAGGCACTGCAGTGTTGAGATGAAACTTAAAAAGTTGGAGACAATTAACAGTTGGTGCGCCACCTGGTGAAGCATTGTAAAACTACATCTAAAGATAAATAGTTGTGCAGTATTAATGTGCAAAAGCTAAGAATCCTGCAAATAAAGTAAAAAGAAAAATTCCAGGAGACACTGTTAGCAGCACCAGTTAAGAGAGAAAAACTGTTAACATGTCAACTTGATGACCTTTCTGTTTTTTTTTATTTCTCAAGAAATTATTTACACAGCAATGGTAATTCTCTTATTCTTGACAATCCCAGCACAGGGAAGAGTGTGTCCTTTTGGAACTGATTCCTGGTTTCAATCTGGTATTTGATATTTCTGCTGTCCAGAGGCAGAACAGAACAATGTCTCACTGCTTTACTGCCAGGCAGGAGTCGTTCAGCTTCCCTAGTATTTGCAAATGATACTGATTGTAACTTCAAAACATTAAACTATTTCAAAGGAAAACAGGGGAGTCCAAAATGAGAGTCTAACTTCATATTTAAGCCCATGTAGCACGTGGTAGTGTGATGACATGTGAAAGTCACTTATTTTACATATTACTCAACCAATTAAACAACGAGTGCTTACTGGACAACACATTTACAAGACTGTAAAAACAAAAGTTACTATACAAAAAATAAACAGTACAAAAGAGGAGGAGCAAGATGGTGATCATGGGCCATTCTGAAATCTGATGGTGGAGGGGAAGAAGCTAGTACTAAAATTAATGTGTGTATATTCTGGCTCCTGTACCACTGACTCGATAGTAGTAATGGTGAGGATCCTTAATGATGTACGCTGCCTTTTGAAGATTCCCTTGATAATTTGTGTAGTAGTATTTGTATTTACTGAACATATTCATTTTCACAGCTACTTCATCAGTCTGTAAGTTATTAATTGTCAAATTCTGGCACTTCATTTTTATTGACTCTAATAAAAATAGGATTTTAACCCACTGGGAAACAACTGAATTATCACAATACCTGATTTTAAGGATTCTATGTCTGATTGAGGAGAGCAAAATCTTTATACCTTGTAAACTAAGTAATTTTGACATTAAGGTAGCATTTGGCTCTCCTGCGTTGCAATTATCTCCCTCAAGAAATTTATTTGTATGATACAGAGGTGTCAAGTTTACATAGATAAAGTTCAACCAGAGTTTGTTACATGGTCAATATTCATATTTATAATCTCAAATGTGAATACTACCTCTGATCATTTTAAAGTACGTTTTGTGCCCTCCTGCCTGGATCAAGGACCTTAAAAGAAATTACAGTTAAAAATGGTGCCTTGATACTGCAGTGCAACTTAAATTCTCTAATCTGGCTAGTTTATCTAACCCATGTGACCTAAAATGCTCAGTAAATGAAATGATTATTGTTTTTCTTTCAACATAATGACAGATATATTAAACACACTGGTCCTGCTTAGGTTTAAAAACAAATCAAAATCAATTAGTAAAATGTCACCTGGTTATGCAATTCTGTCCACAGACTCAAAGAGATCATGCAAGGCAGCTGAGAGAAAATGAAGTAAAACTGGACTAGAAGTCCATCGTACTATTTTCATGGAAAAGTTATCCTCCTTTTAATGCTTCTGTATGCTCTGCAAGAAGAGTATATTTTTCCAAGACTACTACAGAAAATAGCAGAGATTCAAGAATATTGTTCTCAACTATAAACTGACTGTTAACCTCTGCCCCAACCGACAATGTCCTAAGTCAAGTGCCTACCATAAAATGTAAGGAATTCACAATATTTTTATCAACAAAATTACTTCCATTTGGGAGAGTATAGCTAATCTCGTAAAAAGACAACAACAATGTCAAAATTTACAGGTATTTCCAATTCAGAATTCTGAGTTTGCAACAAAGAATAAATAGTCTACTTACTGTTTCGGCCCTGTCCCCACCACACTTTTTGAGGATTCTTTTAATAGTTTTTTTTATTGTTGTTAAGAAAAATATTAACACTTTCCTTGAAACTAGAATTTTTCCAGATACAGTTGAAGTCAAAAGTTTACTTACACCTTAGCCAAATACAATTAAACTCAGTTTTTCAAAATTCCTGACATTTAATCCTAGAAAACATTCCCTGTCTTAGGTCAGTTAGGATCACTATTTTAAGAATGTGAAATGTCAGAATAATAGTAGAGAGAATGATTTATTTCAGCTTTTATTTCTTTCATCACATTCCCAGTGGGTTAGAAGTTTACATACACTTTGTTAGTATTTGGTAGCATTGCCTTTAAATTGTTTAACTTGGGTCAAACATTTTGGGTAACCTTCCACAAGCTTCTCACAGTAAGTTCCTGGAATCTTGTTCCATTCCTCCAAACAGAGCTGGTGTAACTGAGTCAGGTTTGTAGGCCTCCTTGCTCGCACACGCTTTTTCAGTTCTGCCCACAAATTTTCTATTGGATTGAGGCCAGGGCATTGTGATGGCCACTCCCATGCCTTGACTTTGTTGTCCTTCCTGGCACATATCCTTGCAAGTGAAAAAAATGCTACACCTGCCCCTACACCTTAGGTTAGTGGGGAGGGATGAATGGACAAGGGAGTCGTAGGAAGTGATCCCTGCAGAAAACATACAATGGGGGTGAGGAGGGAAAGATGTGCTTGGTGGTGGGATCCAGTTGGAGTTGGTGGAAGTTTTGGAGAACTATGTGCTGAACGCAGTAGCTGGTGGGGTAGTAGGTGAAGACAAGTCTCCCAGTGTCGCCTCCTGTAAATCAGTGAAACCCAACATATATCAGGAGACGGCTTCACGGAGCATCTACGCTCCATCCACCAGAGCAAGCAGGATCTCGCAATTCCCATTCTGTGCGTCCATCCATGGCCTCCTCCACTGTCATGCTAAGACCACACTTAGGTTGGAGGAACAACACCCTATATTCCACCTGAGTAGCCTCCAACCTGATGACATGAACATCGATTTCTCAATCTTCCAGTAATGCCTGCCCATCACCTCCCTCTGGTGCTCCTCCCCCCACCACTTTTTCTTTCTTCCGTGGCCTTCTGTCACTTTCACCAAACAACTTCCTAGCTCTTTGTGTCATCCCTCCCCTTCCAAGTTTCAGCTATCGCCTGATGTTCCTCTCTCCCCTCCCCCTACCTCTTAAATCTATCAGCTTTTTCTCTCCAATCCTGCCCAAGGGTTTTGGCCCAAAACATTGACTGTACTCCTTTCCGTAGGTGCTGCCTGGCCTGCTGAGTACCTCCAGCGTTTTGTGTGTGTTGCTCAGATTTCCAGCATCTGTAAATTTTCTCTTGTTTTTAAACCTTGGCCAGCTTCCCATATGGGATCTTGTCAACTGCCTTTCTAAAGTCCAAGTAGACAACATCCGTTGCCTTGCACTATTCTCATAACTTCCTCGAAAATCTACAAGATTGGTTAGACGGGATCTACTACACACGAAGCCATGTGTCCTTAATCAGTCCATGTCAGTCAAAATACTTATATATCTGTTCCCTTAAAATAATTTCTAATAACTTTCCCACAACTGATGTCAGACTATAATTTCCTGGTTTATGTTTAGAGCCTTTTTTAAACAATGGAGCATTATTGGTTATCCTCCAATATTCTGGTACCTGTCCTGTCGCTGATGCTTTTTAAAATATCTCTGCTGGGGCCCTGGCAGTTTTTGCACTTGCCTCCCGTAGGGTCCGAGGGAACGCCTTGTCAGTCCTTGGAGATTCATCCACTCTGATTTGCCTCAGGGTAACAAACACTTCCTCCTCTGTAATCTGTACAAGGTCCATGAAGTTGATACCGCTTTGCCTCACTTCCATAGACTCTGAATCTTTCTCCCGAGTAAATACAGATGCAAAGAATTTATTCAAGATCTCTCTCATCTGTTATGGCTCCACACATGGATTACCATTCTGATCTTCCAGACACCCAATTTTGACCCTTGCAATCCTTTTGCTTTTAACATATCTATAGACTTCCTTAGGATTCTCCTTCACTCATCTGCTAGGGCAACTTCATGCCTTCTTTTAGCCCTCCTGATTTCTTAAGTGTACTCTTCCATTTCTTGTTCTCCATAAGCACCTCATTTGTTCCTACTTGCCTATACCTACTATGCCAGTTCCTTTTTTCTCTTAACCACAGCCTCAATATCTCTTGAAAACCGGTTCCCTACACTTGTTATCTTTACCTTTATTCTGACAGACACAAACATGCTTTGTACACTCAAAATTTGGTTTTTGAAGGCCTCCCACTTTCCAAGTCCACCTTTACCAGAAAACAGCCTGTCTCAATCCACACTTGACAGATCATTTCTGTTACCATCAAAATTGGCCTTTCTCCAATTTAGAATCTCATCCGGTGGGCAAGACTAGACTCTTTGCATATTTACTTTGAAACTAATGGCCTTGAGATCACTGGATGCAAAGTGTTCCCCTGCACAAATTTCTGTCACCCGCCCTGTCTCATTCCCTAATAGCAGAGCCAGTATTGCAATTTCTCTCATCGGGAGCTCTACACACTGATGAAGGAAACCTTTGTGAGCACATTTGACAAACTCTTCCCCCATTTAGCCCTCTTACAGTATGGGGTTCCCAGTCAAAATGTGGAAAGTTAACATCACCTACAATAGCAACCTTGTGTTTCTTGCAAGTCTGTGATCTCTTTGCAAATTTGTTCCTCTAAACCCTGCAGACTGTTGGCTGTTCTGGAATATAGCCCAAATATCCAAAAATCTTATGCCATCCTTCCTACACCCACTCCTTAGCCACCTATAATCTTCCTAGTTCTGGCCTCACTAGCACGTGGCATGGGTAGCAATCCTGAGATCACAACCCTGGAGGTCCTTCACTTTAACTTAGTACCTAATTCCCTATGCAGAACTTATTCACTTGTCCTGTCACAGAAGAGCTTCATGAACAATGTTGTTCCATTACAATCAATCCCATCTGAAGCCCGCATCACCATGTGGAAAGACTGGCTCGCCTGTCTCAAACAACCCCCAGCGATGGAAATCCCACCAGACGAAAGCTTTCCCCCAGGAGCTAATGGCAACTGGGCAACCTGGAAGTGCCTGAACAGACTCAGGACTGGTGTAGGTCGTTCAAAGGTTTCAGTTAGCAAATGGGGATATACAACCAGCCCGACAACTTGTGAATGTGGAACTGAGCCACAAACTATGCAACGTCTCCTGCGATGCCCATCACTAGAGGAACTGGCACAAAAATGTGTTCAGTTCTGGCTGGGCCATGTATAGACTGTCTGTGGATACGACAAGAAGAAAACTTGTCCTGTCTATGTCATTGGTACCTACATGGACTATGGCCTCTGGCTGTTCATCTTCCCAAGTTAATAATGCTGAGAACTCAGTCCGAGATATCCTGGCACTGGGAATCTTGTTCTCACTCACAAAACCTCCTCGCAATTCCCATAACTTTACAATCCCCTATCACCACAGCATGCCTCTTCTCCCCCTTTTCCCTTCGGAGACTCGAACACTGTGACTTACCTCTGTTGAGTCATCCCCCGCCTGCCCTCTGATAGTATCCAAAGTGATATACCTGTTGCTGAGGGGGTGGCCATAGGGGTACTCTGCACTGGCTCCTTAATGCTGGGTCTCAATCCAAAATGTCGACCACAGACGCTGCTTGACCCAGAGTTGTTCCAGCAGTTTATTTTATGTTCTGGATTCCAGTATCTACAGTCACTTTTGTCTCCCTGTCAGTGTCAGAGTGGTAAATTTGCATGTGTTTATGTTAGCAAGTTAAGCTCATGGTAATAATCAATCAGCTCCAAATTACAACCTAATGTCAGACTTTCAAACAGGCATGTATTATTGTCACAGCAGCACAGAGTGCCAATTTTCAGCCTCCCACTAGATTAACTCCCTTTGTTTCACTGTCTCCCCCTGAGGTTTCAGGCACTCAGTGAAAAGAATTGTGGTTTGTTTTGTTTTGCTGAAGATTTGAAGCACTTTTATCATTCAAGTATGTATGCAGTGTACAGCTCTGAGATTTGTCTTCCCACAGGCAAACACGAAACAAACACCATGAAACCTGTTCAAAGAAAACATCAAACAGCCAATGCGCAAAAAAAATTGAGCAAACAACAAAAAACAAACGAAAAGGACACAGAAAATAAAACATCAGACTGTAGGGCGCTTGAAACAGTCTAGGAATGTTCATTTATTTCAGTTCAGTTCAATTCAGCACTGTGTAATTTTTTAACTGCAGACCACAGAGCCACTTAATTCAATTAACAATTGAAGTTGAAAATTACAAACAAATCAGTTCATCATCATGATGGAAACACCAATGCCCATGAACAGAAAAGTCTACAAAAAGTCATTCACAGAAAAATCTCTACCCACCATTCAGCATATCTACAAAGAGCATTCCACAAGAAAGCATCAAGGGACCCCCACCATCCATGCCATTCACTCTTCCCGCTCCTGATACAGGAGCCTTAGGTCCCATGCCAACAGGTTCAGGAACAGTCATTACCCTTCAGCATTGGGCTCCTGAACCAGAGTGAATAACTTCACTCACCTCAACCCTGAACTGACTCCACAACCTATGGGACTCAATTTCAAGGACTCTTCAGCTCATTTTCTCAGTATTATTATTTTTGTTGTATTTGTACATTGGTTGGTTGTCCATCTTTGTTTGTCCGTTGCTTTGTATCAACTGTGAATGCCGGGAAGAAAATGAATCTCAGGGTAGTGTATCTGACATGTACATCACTTGATAGTAAAATTACTTTCAGCTTTGAACCTTAAGCTCATCATTCCTTCATGGGTAGGATAGGTGTCGAGGGAAATGAGCCAAAAGCAGGCAATTGGGACTAGCTTCAATGGTCACCTAGGTTGGCATGGGCCAGTTGGGCCAAAGAGCCTATCTCCATGCTGCATTACCCTATAGCTTTGCATAATCCTATTTAGTTTAAAAGCTTTTATTCTTTTTTTAGGCAAGGAGCCGCCGTACATGAGGACTAACTTTAAATGATGCTGGGGAGAGTTCATGAACAGTAATTGAGTTTGGTGTGAGGTATTGCCAGAGGGCAAGTAGTGGGGCAGTGGTTGCTGTTGGTTCTGTTTTTGAGGTAACTGACACACGCCATCTACATCCATGATCTGGGTAAGAATGTAAAGGCATGAGTAGCAAGTTTTCATCTGGTATGGTGGACAATGAAGGAGGTTTTCAAGATCATCTGGGTAAGTGGGCTGAGGAATGGCAAATGCAGATAAGTGTAAAGTTTTACATCCGGAAAGGACTTTCACAGTCAATAGGAGGACTTTGGGATGTGTTGTAGAACAATGGGAGTGGATAGTTCATGTACGTGGTTCACTGAAAATAGAGCCATAGGCAGGCGGCCTTAACAGTCAGGACGTTAAGTATAAAAGATAAGAATAGTACAGTTATACTGGACGCTGGTGGGGCTACATTTGGAGTACTGTGTTCAGTTTTGACCACCCTGCTGTAGGAAACATATAATTAAACTGGAAAAATGCAGAAAAGATTTCCAGGAATGTTGCTAGATCTTGAGGGACTGAGTTATAGAAAGAGCTTGGATAGGCTAGGACTCCTTTCCTTAGAGTATAGGTAATGGAGAGTGATCATCTAGAGGTAAATAAAATCACGATGGCCATAGATTGGATGAGTGGACACAGTCTTTTTTTTCTAGAGTAGGGAAATCAGGAACCAGAGGCCATAGTTTTCACATGAGAGCAGAAAGATTTAAGAGGAGTTTGAGGGGCATTTTTTTAAAAACACGAAGGGTGGTATCTATGTAGAATCAACAATCCATGCTGGGTCTCACCCATACACAGGAGGAAACATTTGGAGCACTGGATACAGTTGATGACCACAACGGACTTACAGGTGAAGTGCCACCTCACATTGAAGGACTGTTTGGGGCACTGAATGGTAGTGAGGGAGGAGGTGTAGGGCCAGGTGTAGCACTTGTTCCTTTTGCAAGGATAAGTGCCAGGAGGGAGATCAGTGAGGAGAGATGGATGGTCAAGGAAGTCGCATAGGGAGCGATCCCTGTGGAAAGCAGAAAGTTAGAGGGGGCAGAGGGAGCCCATTGGAGATGGCAGAGACTATGGAGAATTATGTGCTGGATGCGAAGGCTGGTGGGGTGGTAGGTGCAGACAAGAGGAACCCTATCCTTGGTGGGATAGCATGATGATGAGGTGAAGGTGGGAGGATGGGGTGAGTGTGGATGTGACAGATTGGAAGAAATGCAGCTGACAGCAGAATTGATGGTGGAAGAAGGGAAGCTCTTTCTTTGAAGAAGGACACCTCCATCAGTTTTATTCTTGCCAGTACTTATGACCTTGGATCATCCCTCCAGCCAACCCCAAACTTCCTGATCAAGTCACCAAATGTCACCTCAGTCATAACTCTTCTTGAAAATGTCTACAAGTATACCGTGGAGAGCATTCTGACTGGCTGCTTCACAATCTGGTATGGGGGTGGGGGAGGTGGTGATACTGCACAAGATTGCAATAAGTTGCAGAACTTCGTAAAATTAGTCAACTCAATCATGGGTACCAGCCTCTGTAGTATCCAAGATATCTTCAAGGAGTGGTGCCTTAGAAAGGCAGCGTCCATCATTAAGGACCCCCACCATCCAGGACATGCCCTCCTCACACTGTTACTGTTGGGAAGGAGGTACAGAAGCCTGAGGGCATACATTCTGTAATAGAAGAACAGCTTCCTCCCCTCTGCCATCTGATTCCCAAATGGACATTGGACCCATGAACACTACCTCACTACTTCTTTTATTTCTATTATTTTTGCACTACTTTTATTAATTTAATTATTGAATAGACAGATATACTTACTGAAACTCAAGTTCTTTTCTCTATATTTGTTTATCATGTATGTCATTGTACTACTGCTGTAAAGTTTACAAATTTCACAACATATTAAATCTGATTCTGATCCCATAATCCAGAGTCCTGTTTCATTCCACTGATTTTCTCCTTGGAAGTCTTCTGCGCTCACGTTATGTGCAAGGGCTGTCCTATACTACACAGTGCTTTGGCTGTTCTGTGAATGGATAATTGCTGTTGGTACGTGTATGCTAGCACAGAGGCTAGCACAAAACTTTGCAGTGCCAACTGAAAGATTTGAGTTCAATTCCTGGCAGAGTTCTTAAGGAATTTGTAAGTTCTCCTGTGACTGTGTGGGTTTCCTCTGGGTGCTCTGATTTCCTCCCCCATGCCGAAGACATTAGGATTAGTGCATTGGGGAAATGCTATGTTTACCGTGGAAGCATGGTGACACTTGTGAACTATCCAGAACAATCCTCACTGATTTCATGCAAATTATGTATTTCATTGCATGTTTCGATGCACATATAACAAGTAAAGCTGATCTTCCCTTATAATCTTCAGACTCACAGAACACTGACGCTGACAGCCCACAGCTCCTGCCCTAACCACCCCACCCCCAGGCAGATAACTTTAATGCCCTTCTCAGTTACATTACAGCTTCCAGCACAACTTTACTTCAGATAAATAAATAGCATAGTTGCATTCTACTGCCCTCGCAGTGTGTATGTACAAAGAGTTAAACACATTCTCAAAAATAATCCGGGGCAGAAACTTTTTTTTAGGGTGTTAAAATTAATTCTTACTTGTGAAACAGCAGAAAGGTCAGTAAAGTATGTATTACATCCAATACAGGATCATTGTGCACCTGAATATATTAATATTGTTGAGTATTTTCACAACAAGAGTTAACCGTAATATCCATACGCAGTACTCCATATCTATGCCGTGTAAACAAGAGTAAAATCATGGCACAGCAAGATCTTAAATGATAAACAATAAACATAATACTGCCTTCAAAATGTATTTTCTAAATATTAACAAAAAAAATTAAGATTCGTGGATATTGCTGTTTCAAGGTCAAGTAAAGAGAGGTTGGAGTTAGATGGTTTTTCACCATGCGCTTCAAATCAAATCAAAATTAACCCATGCAGGAGTTGATATAAAAAAACAGCTTATGTATAGGAAATGATGTTCATACAAAGTGAACTGTGCCTCTAGAGGTCAGAACATCCATCATTTACCAGGATCAGTTCTGCTTTTACCCTCACTTGAACATCAAGCGCACGGACCAATTTATTCACAAGTATGTGACAGGAAGAAGGTGGGGCTCCCCACTCTCACTCTCTGTGAAAGAACACCTTTGGTTAACATTATCAATTACACGATTAAACCTTCACATTCCTGGGATCACAGTCAAAATATTACGCTTTGGATAAAACCCTGTTCTGAAAACCTCTGCGGCACAACATGTGCACAGAGGAAGACACAGCAGTTAGCTTGATCTGTGCCTCTCCCATGAGATTTATAACCACCCTCTCTACCACCAACACACTAATGCCATGGAGTGTATAATCTACGTCCTCCCCTCAACGATCCTTCAAGAGCAATGTGCCTGTGATCCCAATATGAAAAAAGACATGGAGACACCATTTCCTTCAAATCAGGGTTTATCATCTTAAAGGAAATTTGACAACTGCTCTTGGTTTAATAGCTCAGGTCATCTAACAAAACTCGACTATGAACCTAAACAAACAGCACAAGTAACCAGTAATAGTTGTTTATGGTCTTTCTCTTAGGATTTGGTCAAATTGCCACCAAAATTAAACTCACATTCCAGTAAAATCAGGAGTGATTTGGTCCCATCGTAACAGGTATTTGATATCAAGTGGAATAGAAAGAATTCAAAGTCAAGCCAATTTCAGAAGAAAGCTAACCATTTCATATTATAGATGATATTATTGTCGATAGGTGTAAATAATACACACTTAATTAAAACACAATTATCTGTGGATGTTTTTGCTTTGGCTCACCACAACCTGAAACAAAATTGAAGAGGTATGAAGAGTAATTGTGAGAAATTATAGTGAACTGTAGACAGTATGAGAGGGAGTCAGCGCCAGACCTGTGACAAATCGTTTAATGATAATAACCACGCCATATTACAAAATGGAAGATACAGCTGATAATTAGCATTGTCTCTTCTTTTTTGTTGGCACAGAGAAAAGCTATTAGATACATCTTGTGCATTCGCCAACAGCTCATCATTTGCTGCAATCAGATGCTTTTTTTTAAAGTAGAGTTGTAGATCACCTCAAGACAGAAATAGGCCCTTCAGCCCATCTAGTTAGTGCTGAAGTATTATGCTGCCTAGTCCTATTGACCTGCACTCGGATCATAGCCCTCCAAACCCTCCCATCCAGATACAGTGGATTCTGGTTAATTGGGGCACTGGTAGATCAGTGCAGCCACTTAATTGGGACAACTCTTAAAGAACAAAAACTAATTGAGAAAATTGCCAGGATTCCCTAGGATTCCCTTTGTTTATTAGGGATGCTATGTCACTTATTGGGGCAGGAGACAGGTTCTAACTAACATCAGTCATGCACATTTGTGTGGGTGATCGATCATATGCTGAGCTTGAAATGATCAGTGTTTTTTAAATAGCATCAGCTCCGTACGTTTGTGTTCAAAAAGCAGTGATTTTTGTCATTGATGGTTGGCAAGAGATAAGCAACAAGTCAAATCTTAGCTGTTTTGCGTACTGCAGTTTCAGGCACTCTGACCTGAAGATGCCAGAAACAGCCAAGGAGTGAAAATGAAACGATATCACTAATTTGAATTTGAATTGACTTTATTTCTTAAATCCTTCACATTCATGAGGAGTAAAAATCTTTACATTATGTCTCCATCTAACTATGCAATGTGCAATCATAATAACTTATAATAAATAGAACAGTCAATGTAACATAGAGTACACTCAAATCAACATGAGTTCATCAGTCTGATGGCCTGGTGGAAGACCAACAGGCCTGTTGGTCCTGGCTTTTATGCTGCGGTACCGCTTCCCGGATGGTAGCAGCTGGAATAGATTGTGGTTGGGATGGGTTGGGCCCCCAGTGATCCTAAGGGTCCTTTTTACATGCCTGTCCTTGTAACTGTCCTGAATCATGGGAAGTTCACAACTACAGATGCGCTGGGTTGTCCGCACCACTCTCCGCAGAATCCTGCAATCAAGGGAGGTTCATTTCCCATACCAGGCAGTGATGCAGTCAGTCAGGATGCTCTCAATTGTGCCCCTGTAGAAAGTTGTTAGGATTTGGGAGCCCAAACCAAACTTCTTCAATGGTCAGAGGTGAAAGAGGTGCTGCTGTGCCTTTTTCACCACACGGCTGGTGTGTACAGACCGCTACTTCAAAAAGATAAGAAATACAAAGAATCTGAAGGTACCGACAACCATTTGAATGTTACAATGAAAATGAAGATTTGGAGGATGCAATTGTTGATCACAGTCTGAAGGCATCCATTATCTGCACTATATGTCAGCAGTGTTCTCGTTCATTGCATTTATTGGATAAATTCTGTTAATAACTCTTAGGCAGTAATACACAGATTCATAGCACTGGAGGGCTGTTGGTAATGTTCTAATTTGTTCATTAGTCCATTTAAATACATAATTTGTTACTTAGTTGTAAGTTTTATTTAACATAATTTTAACTATTTCCATGAAAATTCAGTTAATCGAGGCATCCACTTAAATGAGCCAAAATAGGTCTTGTTGTGTCCCAATTAACCAGAATCCACTGTACCTATCCAAGTTCCTCTTAACTGTTGAAATCAAACCCACATCCACCATTTCTGATGACAACTCATTCCACATTCTCACCACTCTTTTACATTCGCCTTACATATTTCACCCCTCATCCTTAATACATGACCTCTAGTTCTCGTCTCACCCAACCTCCTGGGAAAAAGCTTGCTTGCATTTACTCTGTCTATACCATTGACCATAAAACCTTAACACATTGGAGCAACATTAAGGCATTCACCCCTTCAACTCTGCTCTGCCATTTGATCAAGGCTGATCCACTTCCATCTCAACCTCCTTCTCCTTCCTTCTTGCCATAACCTTTCAACCTCTACCTTAAATACACCCAATGACCTGGCCCCCTCAGCCGCCTCTGGCAATGAATTCCACAGTTTCACCACCCTCTGGCTAAAGAAATTATTCCTCATCTCCGTTCCAAATGGAAGTCCCTCTATTCTGAGGTTGTGCTGTCTGGTCCTAGACACCCCCACTATATGAAACATTCTCTCCACATCCACACTATCTAGGCCTTTCAATATTGAAAAGGTTTCTATGAGATCTTCTCTCATTCTGCTAAATTCCAGCAGTACTGGCCCAGAGCCATTAAAACACTCCTCATATGATAAGCCTTTCAATCCCAGAATCATTTTTGTGAACTTCCTTTGCACCCTACCCAATGTCATCACATCCTTTCTTAGAAGAGGGGCCCAAAATTGCTCACAATAGTCCAAGAAAGGCCTCACCAATCCCTTATAAAGCCTCAGTATTACATCCTTGCTTTTATATCCTAATCCTCTTAAAATGAGTGCTGACCTTGCATTTGCCTTTTCTCTCCACAGACTCAACCTGCAAGTTAATCTTTAGGGAATCCTGCACATGGATTCCCATGTCCCTTTGCACCTCGAGTTCTTGAATTTCCTCCCCATTTTGAAAATAGTCTATACTTTTACTTCTTTGTAATACCCGTCATAATTTTATACACCTCTATCAAATCTCCCCTTATTCTCCTACACTCCAGGGAATAAAGTCCTAACCTATTCAACCTTTCCTTATACCTCAGGTCCATGCAAGTCCCAGCAACACAATTGTAAATTTTCTCTACGATCTTTCAATCTTGTTGATTTCTTAATACCCAAAACAAAAGGTGTTAAATAACACTCTGCAGCTTAAAGGAAGCATCTGTGGAAAGAGAAAGAGTTAAAATTTTGCATCTAATGTTGCACAGCTACTGCTGAGATTTTGTTTCTTAAATGCCTTCACAGTGAAAGGTGTTCTCATTAAAACTTATTGACTATTGAAAAGCTGAGATAGAGTAGAATGTTTCCTATAGTGGGGGATTCTACGACCAAAGGGCACAGCTTCAGAATAGAAAGCTGTCCCTTTAGAATAAAGATGAGGAGGGAGTTCTTTAGTCAGAGATGGTAAATCTGTGGAATTCTTTGCCATGGATGGCTGTGGAGGCCAAGTATTTAAAGAGGAGGTTGCTAGGTTCTTGATTCACAAGGGTGTCAGAGATTACAGGGAGATGACAGGAGAATGGGATTGAGAAGGACAATAAATCAGAAATGATCAAATGACAGAGCAGAGTTGATGGGTCTAATTCTGCTCCTCTGCCTTAAAAAAAAGTGAGCAGGTACTGTTGGGACCTGTCTGTGAAGACTGTAGTGTGAATTGTAGATGATTCTTTATGGACTTTACACGCCAGTCTTAAAAAGCAAGCGGGGCTCCACAACTTGTCTGTGGAGCAGCAAATAGCAAAGTGAGCTGGAGACAGCTCCTTATGCACTCTACATGCCTGTTTTAAAAAAGTGAGTGGAGGCTGTCGGCACTGTCTGCAGACAGGAGATTGCTTAGCTTAATTGTAACCTTGTAACAACTGCCATTAAAAAGAAGCGGGGTTTAAGTGGAGAGACCATTGTTAAGAGTGACCAGGCTTTGGATCAACAGGCTTCGGCAAGAACAGGCAGAGCCTAGAAATTAAGGTTGAGAAAGTATAACAAGTGTAGGCAGGATGGTAGTTCAGGCATTGGAATGCTTCTCCAGTGAGAGGTGGGAAAACTGTCTCCATAAGGACCAAATGTGCAGAAAATGCACCTTACTTAAATTCCTCACTGACAAGGTCAAGGAACTGGAGCTGGATGTATGCAGGACCATCTGGGAGACTGAAAACCTCATAAGTGAGATTTTTATTAAGAGTGGTCACACCCAGAGTGGAGGCTTCAGATTGTAGATGGGTGACCACCAGGTGAAGTAAGGGGAGTGAGCAGACAGTGCAGGGTTTCCCTGTGGACATTCCCCTCGGCAACAGTATCCTTTTGGGGGAGCTGACCTGTCAGAGCACAGCTCCAGCAGCCAGGCCAGTGGCACTGTGGCTGGCACTGAGGCTCAGCAGGAAGGGTAAACTGAGGCAGAGTGATAATGACAGGAGACTCGATAGTTAGGGGGACAGACTGTAGATGCTCAAGAAAGAGGATGCTGTGTCTCCTCCCAGGTGCCATGGTCCAAAATGTCTCAGGGCGGCTGCAGGATATTCTTAAGAGGGAGGGTAATCAGCCAGAGGTTGTGGTGCACAATGGTACCAATGGCATAGGTAGAAAGAGGGAAGAAACTCTGCACAGTGAGTATTGGAGAGGCTGAAGAGCAGGACCTCCAAGATAGTAATCTCTGGAATTCTCCCAGTACAACATGCTAGTCAGGGCAGGAATAGGATAATAGTGCAGATGACTGACTGAGGAATTGGGCAGGGATCAGATTTCTGCATCTTTGAGATCTATTCGGAGGAATGCATGATCTGTACAAAAAGGACGTGCTACACCTGAACCCAAGGGGGACAATATACTAGTGGGCAGGGTTGTTACAGCTGTTGGGGAAGGTTTAAACTAGTGGGATGGGGAGGGGGGAATGGGTGTGATAGGGCTGAGGATGGTGCAATTGGCATACAGTGCTAAGCAAAGTGCTCAGAGAAATGTATATAGCAAGGGTGCCTAAGACTATTGCACAGTACTTATTTGTCAACATGAAGCAGAGAGCAAGTTTGTAAAACTGGCAGGGGCAAAGGATGTTGGGAATGGTGGTGGGGTGTGGCAAAGAAGAAGAGCCTGGGGTGGGGGTGGTGCAGATGCAGACACTTCCAGCCCTGAGACACAAGGCAAAGTCATTTGCTACCAAGAAATTGGTTTATTGATCAGTACAGAATGTCTCACTGGGGCTTTCCTCCCCTGTACCTTCTCCTTTTCCCAACCGTGATTCCCTTCTCCCTGTCCCCTTCCCACTCTCAGTCCACAATAAGAACCCATATCAGACTGGTGCAAGCCAGGGGAAATGGCGGACTTGGGTTTAATCACATCATTTAAGAGATATTTGGATAGGAACATGGATGAGAGGGGTATGGAGGGCTACGGGCTGGAAGTGAACAGAATGGACAATACAGTTAGCATGGACTGATGGGCCAAAAGGCCTTATTTCTGTGTTGTGTTCTATGACTATGAGAGATGATGGGCTGGTAGGGGTGGGGAATATGTATGGGGGGGAACTAGAAATTGAAAGCTCGTGGGGGACAGGAAGGGGAGATGAAGTGATGAGGATGCCACAGAAAGTTCTTCGCAGGTCAGTCAGCTAGTCGATTCTTACTCTCATTGTGGAGAAGGCCAAACCGAGAGCAACATCCCTTCACCAGCTGGTTCCACCTGCTCATCAGCCATCCCACCCGCTTGGCTTTCTTCTTCCCTTCCCACTCTTCCCTTTATCTGGCTTCATCTGCCCACGATCGTGCCACGGCACAGTAGCATAGTGGTTCATGTAACACTCTACAGCGTCAGCAGCCCAGGTGCGGTTCTGGCACTGTCTGTATGCTCTCCCCACGGATTTCCTCCAGCTACTCCAGGTTCCTCCCGTAGTCCAAAGATGTACGGGTTAGGGTTGGTAAGCTGTGGGCATGCTCCATTGGCATTGGAAGCATGGATACTCTTGCAGGCTGCCCCCCCCCCCGCCCAGCACACCCTCACACTGTGTCAGTCATGGATGTTAACGACATAATTCACTGCATGTTTCAATGTGAGAAATCAAGTTAATCATCAATCTAATCTTTAATATGATCTGGTTTCACCTATCATCCACCTCTGTCTCCTCTCTCTCCTATATGACTCTATATGCCATCATCCCCCATCTCACCTGTCACCCACCAGCCCCTATCTCCCTCTGCTCTCTCACCTGTATATACTGGCTACCTTCCCTCTAAACTCTCAGTCCTGAATCACAGCCCTTGACCATTTTTCCTTTGACGTTCCCTGGCCCGCTGAGTTCCTCAGTTCGTTTCTTCCTCCAGATTCCAGCACCTGCAGTCACTTGTGCATATGATCATTATATACAGCGCCTATGAAAAGTATTCAACACCCCCCACACACACAGGGAAATTTTCATGTTTTATTGTTTTACAACATTGAATCATAGTGGATTTAATTTGACTTTTTTGACAGAAAAAGACACTTCCACCTCAAAGTGAAAACAGATTTCTTCAAATTGGTCTAAATTTATTACAATTGTTAAACACAAAATAACTTTTTGTATAATTGCCCAGTATTTACTAAATGCATCTTTGGCAGCAATTGCAGCCTTGAGTCTGTGTGGATGGGCCTCTATCAACCCTACAAATTTTCCCCATTCTTCATTACAGAAATGCTCAATTTCTGTCAGGTTGTCTGGAGATCATGAGTGAACAGCTCCTTTCAGTCCAGCCACAAATTCTCAATTGGATTGAGGTCTGGACTCTGATTTGGCCACTCCAGGACATTGCTGTTTTTAAGCCATTCCTATGTAGCTTTGGCTTTATGCTTGGGGTCATTGCCTTACTGGAAAACAAATCTTCCCTCCAGTCACAGTGCTCTTGCAGAGAGCATCAGGTTTTCCTTTGGATATCCCTGCATTTTGATGCTTTTTATTAACCTCTACCTTCAAGAAGCCTTCCAGGCCTGCTGCAGTGTAACAATCCCACAGCATGAGTGGTGTTCGGATCACGCCAAACATAGCATTTAGTCTGACGACCAAGAAGCTCAGTTTGGTTTCCAGCTGACTTCAGGGTCTCCCACATGCCTTCTCCTAAAACCTAGCTGAGATTTCATGTATTTTCAACAGCAGCTTTCTCTTTGCCACTCTCCCAGAAAGCTGCGACAGATGAAGCACCTGGGCAACAGTTGAGTCACCCCTATCTCAGCTACTGTAAGTTGTAGCTCCTCAGCCATTGAAGCCTGGAGCTTGTCATAGGTCTCTTGGTGCCCTCCCTCACTAGTCCCCTTCTTGCACAGCCAGTCAGTGTTTGAGGATTGCCTGCTCCAGGCAGGTTTACAGCCCTGCCATTTTCTTTCCATTTCTTCAAGATTGACCTCGCTGTACTCCAAGGGATATTCAGTGACCTGGAAATTTTCTTGTATCTATTTCCTGACTCTTGCCTTTCCTTAACCTTTTTATGGAGTTACTTTTGTCTTTATGGTGTAGTTTTTGCCAGGATACTGACTCACCAGTAGTTGGTCCTTCCAGATACAGGTGTATTTTTACTACAGTCAGTTGAAACACCTTGACTGCACACAGGTGATCTAGTTATGTGACTTCTAAAACCAATTGGTTGCACCAGTGATGATTTGGTGTGTCATATTAAAGGGGGTAAATACTTATGCAATCAGTTATTTTGTGTTTTATATTTGTATTTAGTTCAGATCACTTTGACGCGGAATAATCTTTTTCTGTTGATCGGTGTCAAAAAAGCCAAATGAAATCCACGGTGATTCAATGTTGTAAAATAATAAAACATGAAAACTTCTGGGGGGTGCGGTGGCGAATACTTTTCAGAGGCACTGCACATTCTGAATTGCAATGCATACAGCTAGCTGAGCACAATGGACTAGTTCGTGTGTCAGTCTCTTTATCATATTGGCAATCTTCCAGCACCAAGTTCAAGGATGTGTGTCTCAAAACCCCAAAAGCAGCATTATTGATGGAGTCAACAGACAGTCTATTTTGGCCTGTTTTGGCCCCACATCCATGGTACTACCTTGTAGGGAATCTCTCTGGTCCAACATGGTAGCTTAGCAGTTAGTGAAACACTATACAGCGTCAGTTAGCTGCGTTCAATTCTCTCTGCTGTCTGTAAAGAGTTTGTATGCTCTCATGTAACTGCATGCGTTTCCTCCCACAGACCAAAGACGTACCAGTTGTAGGCACGCTATGTTGGCACTGGAAGCATGGCAAATTTGCACGTCTCAGACAGAGTTGGTTGTTGATGTAAATGATGCATTTCACTGTATATTTTGATGTTTCAATCTACATGTGACTAATAAAGCTCACCTTTACTCTTTGGTGTTCATGCTGTCAAGACTTCGGTTAATAAGAAGAGATCTGATTTGAATACTTTTAAAGCTCAGTTTGTCAAATAACATGTTAATTAATTTTACTTGTACTGAATATATTGACCTCGACACTTCTTTTATGGGCTGTGACTTCCAACTGTCACATTAAATATCAGTGATAAGCCCTTGTCTAATAAAGATGCATCTCTGCCACTTTGTTTTACATTGATTCTATTGTGTTTGTGTGTTTCCTTGTGAGTGCCTGCAAGAAAATTAATCGCAGTGTCAAATTGCCTTGCTGCTACTTGTGTGTGGGAAGGAGGGGCTGGGGGTGCTTTGGGGTTCTAATGTTTAACTGTCTTTCGTTCTTTTGATACTCCTCTGTGTTTGTGGATGTTTGCAAAGAAAAAGAACTTCCAGATGTACATTGTATACATTTCCCTGGCATAAAACGTACCTATTGAAATCTATTGTAGTACATGGTGAGATCTCATTGAAACCAATCGAGTATTGAAAGGCCTAGAAAGTGAGTGAGGAGAGGACGTTTCCTGTAGTTGGGGAGTCCATGACCAGACAGCATAACCACAGAATACAAGAATGTCCCTTCAGAACAGAATCAGGATCAGGTTTATTATCACCGGCATGTGGCATGAAATTTGTAAACTTAGCAGCAGCAGTTCAATGCAATACATAATCTAGCAGTACATAATGAAAACATGATCAATGCAATACATAATCTGTTGTGGGGCCTTCCTATACAGTAAGTATTTGAGCCTTTTTTTCAAGAGATACAGCACTGTAACAGCCCTTCTTGCCTGTGCCACTCAGTTACACCCACATGACCAATAATCTTTCTAATCCATATGTCTTTACTAACCCTGAATGCCGGGAAGATGCCCACTCAGTCAAGTTCCTTACACATAGCAGGGGAAATCAATCCAGGCCACTGGCATTGAAATAGCATTACACTAACCATTACACGGCCATAGCAAGCTTCTTTCTGTACTCTGCGTGCCTGCCCAGTTTCCTAATCTTACCACAATTGAAACAATTTCCTTAACTGTGGGTAAGTTCTCTGCCCTTCTTCATTTCTGCATCTCCCTCTCTCTACTTCCCCACTATCCCCATCTCACGTCAGCTCCATACTTCTCTTGCTGTTCCAAATTTCTATCCAAACCCCATTCTTTGGTGATATTGACTCTGTGAGATAAGTTCCAAGGTGTGGCATCTCCTTCCACGATAACAATTAGAAGCAGGAAGCCCTTTGACGTAGAAGGGATGATAACCGTTTTGCCATTTGGAGAGTAGATGACAAGCACAACACACCATCAATCCACAGAGTATACTAGGGAGTAGTCTGCTGGAAGGAAGAACAGTTTAACAATGCATAGTGCAAGAGAATGGTTTGAGCATATTATGTCAGCTATATTTTGAGAAGTGTGTGAACAGTGAGGCTCCGAGGAGGTAGATTTTGGATTCTTCTTCTGACCCTTCTTCAGATGAAATGGTACAGTGCTAAACTGGGGAAGGGCTAACTTTGAAGGGATGAGGCAGGAACTAGCGAGAGTAAATTGGAAGCAGATGTTCAAAGGGGAAAGCACAGAAGTAATGTGGGAGAAGTTTAGTGACCACTTGAGCTGAGTTCAGGATAGGTTTGCCCCTCTGAGGCAAGGAAAAAGTGGTAGGAAAAGGGAACCGTGGCTGACGAAACATGTGAGGCAACTCATCAAGAGGAAAAAGGAAGCATATGTTAGATACAAGAAGCAGGAAGTAGGAGGGGCTCATGAGAAATATAGGGTAGCCAGGAAGGAGCTAAAGAAAGGACTTAGGAGAGCTCGAAGGGGCAATGTAAAGGCCTTGGCATGTAGGATTAAGGAGAACCCCAAGGTGTTTTATGTGTATGTGAAGAACAGGAGGATGACGAGAGCAAAGGTGGGACCGCTAAAGGATAAAGAGGGCAACATGTGCCTGGAGGCAGAGGAGGTTGTGGAGGTCCTAAATGAATACTTTGCTTCAGTATTCACAAGTGAAAAGAATCTTGATCAGGATGAGGTCGAAATAGAGCAGGCCTGTGTGCTGGACAATGTGGAGATTACGGAAGAAGTGCTGTATCTTCTTAAAAACTTCAAGATTAATAAATCCCCAGGGCCAGATATGATACACCCCAGGTTGTTGTGGGAATTGAGAGAAGAGATCGCTGGAGTATTAGCTATGATCTTTGAATCATCTTTGGCTACAGGGGAAGTGCCGGAGGACTGGAGAATGGCAAATGTAGTTCCCTTGTTTAAAAAAGGTAATAGGGAGAAACCTGGGAACTATAGACCGGTGAGTCTTACGCCAGTGGTCTACAATCTACTGGAAAGGATTCTTAAGGATAGGATCTACGAGTATTTGGAGAAGTACAGTCTACTCAGGAATAGTCAACATGGCTTTGTGAAGGGAAGATCGTGCCTCACGAGCCTGATTGAGTATGTATATATAAGGCAGAGATTGATAGATTCTTGATTGGTCAGGGCATGAAGGGATAGGGGGAGAAGGCAGGAGATTGGGGCTGAGAGGAAAATTAGATCAGCCATGATGAAATGGTAGATCAGACTCGATGGGCCAAATGGCCTAATTCTACTCCTATATTTTATTGTTTTACAGTCTTATCCACTCGATCTACACCATAATCACCCATCTCATATGATACCACACATAGTGATGATTAATTCAAGCACAAAAGAGTTTTGTTGTGAATTTTTTTGCTGGATGATAAACCAGGACCATTGTACGAAAACTCTAGACTAAAGACTCTGAAATATCAGGATCAATTGCATAAACTGCTGTTAAATAATACTGGTATATTACTTCGATAAATACAATATTTTACCTGAACTCATGCTCAAGGCATTTATGAGTTCCTCAAAATGAAGAACACTGTTCACAGTTCTTTATCACATGACTTGGAGATCCTTGGTTAAGCCTTTTGTACTGGGGAGTCTAATTGAGCTGGTTTCTACATTACTTATTCAGTCTACATTTCAGTGTATGCCATTGATACACTCACTAATGACACCACTATTGTTAGCAGAACCTGAGATGGTGACAATGATGCATACAAGATCAGCTGGTTAAGAGGTGTCACTACAAAAATCTTGCACTCAATGTCAGCAAGAACAAGGAGCTGATTGTGGACTTCTGGAAGGGGAGATCAGGGGAACACATACCAGTCCTCATCGAGGTGTCAGTAGTGGAAAGATTTTTGAACGGTCCGTGAACGTAGAATATCTCTTCACTATTCCTCTTTTACACTGTTTATTTATTAATTAGTTTTATTGTAATTTACAGAGCTGTGCAAAAGTTTTAGACACTCTATCTACATGTGCCTAAGAGTTTTGCACAGTGCTGTATTTGTCAATGAGAAGTGGAGAGCGAATTTATAAATCTGGCAGAGGCAAAAGATGTTGGGAATGGTGAGGGTGGAGTGCTACAGGAGGGGTGAGACAGGTGGCAGAGATGGAATGCCCGGGATCAGGGTTGGCACGGGTGCAGAAACAACAGGCAAGGTCACTTGATATCAAACAATTGGTTTACTGATCATTACAGAATGTCTCTCTGGTGCTTCCCACCCTACCCTCTCCCTCTTCCTTTTCCCTACCATGATTCCTCTCTCCCAGCCCCCTTCCCACTCTCAGTCCACAACCGAGACCCATATCAGAATCAGGTTTATCATCACTCATATATGTCATGAAACCTGTATTTATTTTTGTGGCAGCGGTACAGTGCAATATGTGCGTGCAAAAGTCTGAGGTAACCTGGCTGTATGTATGTGCCCAAGACTTTTGCATAGAACTGTATAGTAATTTTTATGCCTTGCACTGTGCTTCTGCCAAAAACAACAACATATTTAATGACACGTGTCAGTGATAATAAACCTGATTCTGAGCTCTGTTTCGTGTATTTCATTATGTTAGTGGTATTATGTTAAATACTGCTTACAACCTCACTTTGACACTATCCGAATGTGCTTCTCATAAGCTATAAATATTCGAAGGAGAGTAGATATTTTACTCCTTTTGATCCAGGTCACTGCCTATTTGCTACTGAATATGCTACATTTATGTCTCAGAAAATGCACTAACTTTTACTATTGTGAATACACCGAGCAGAGAAGCAAGCCACGGGTCGATGTTTCTGCAGGTCAAAACCTTTTTTATCTAATACTAACAAAGTATCCTTCCATTTCTATTCTCCCTCCTGTCAATATTAAGCTCCTTTTTGTATAAATATGTGCTATCTAACTAATCCACATGTATACACATTTTAACCACTCCGGTTAGAGGAGATTTTTCTGAATTTATCCAGTGGATTAACTGCCTTATTTTTATGGCGTTAATGTCATTAGTCAAAGGGAGCATGTCACAGCATCATAACTTAACTAAAGCAGTGGCAATGTAGTAATGAGAAGATTATTGACCTGCTCACTAAATGTTGACAGCCTTGCTCAGTGGCTGGTGTGCATTGCCACGATATCCCCATTCCTTTTTCGATGAAAACAACAGTTTAAATTACGAATTCAGTTCAATAGGTTATCAGATTATTTTAATTTTAGGCAAATGAGTATGATTTAGAAGTACTTGAATTAGAATTCAGAAAGTTAATAAACAAATTTATTATTATGGTTGTCACTTTTCACCATATTTAATATGTACATTAGTAGGTTTGGTAGGACAGCATAAAAGATTCAAGAGCACTGTGCAGCACCAACTATAAAGCTTCCTGGATGATTGTTTATTATGCATTTCTGCTAAATATACACATTAGCTTAACTCCGCCCATAAACAGTGAAAGAAAGGGTATCGCTGTATAAACTATGAGCTGTATTAGACACCAGCATTAAGGATCATGAGGCTTTGGCATAACAACATGAGCTCTTTCTCAGGTAAATAATTGTTTTATGTTATCTTCTCGACAGAGATTAAGTGATATTGAAAATTAGAAACAGTTGAAATGAATCTTCATTCAGATTTTTTAATGCCTATTACTGTGACTTTTTTTCCCTCCAATGTGCTGTACAATTGTGTCTGCCAAGTTATGTAAAGGTCATCAGCTGTAAAGCACAGAACTAAAATAATTTATTTTTGTTTTGTTTTTATGCTTAATGCTACTAAAAGGAATAGAATTATTGTGTTGGTGTAAAACTTTAAGAATAAATTCCTGAGGAGTGCAGATTATGTTAATTACATAGAAGATATCAGTTCAGTCTACCTGTTAAGTATAAAATTTTAAATAATACCGTGCAAAAGTCTTAGGCACAAATATAAAACTAAGGTGCTTAAGACTCTTGCATGGTACCCTACTGGGCAATGTGAGGCGGAGAGCAAGTTGTAAATGTGGCAGGAGCTAAAGATATTGTGAATGGTGAAGAGTGTGGGACAGGTGGCAGAGAAGGACTGCCAGGGATGGTGGGTGGCGTGAATGCAGATATACCCAACCCTGAGACACCAGGCAAGGTCATTTGATTCCAAACAATCGGTTTATTGGTCCATTGCAAGATGTCTCTCTGGTGCTTCCTGCTCCCTTCCCCTTTTCCCAACCATGATTTCCTTCTCCCTGCCCCCTTCACACTCTCAATCCACAACAGAGACCCAAATCAGAATCAGGTTTATCATCACTCACATACAGTATGTCATGATACTTGTTTTTTTTGTAGCAGCAGTACAGTGCAATACATAAAGTTACTAGAGTATATGTGCTCAGGACTTTTGCAGAGCATTGTGTGAGCACCAGATTGAGGATTCTGTTGCTATTCTGTCAGTGTGGTTATGTGTAGACTAGCTTTATTAAAATTCTGCTCTCAAGGGGATCTATCTGCTTATGTGCATTTGCTGTATATTTTGTAAGCATCCTGCTTGCCATTGGTTTTAATCAAGGGAATGGAGATCTCATAGAAATAATACTTTGGAAAAGAGAAAGCTAAAACTAAGATGACAAATCACCTCGGCATTGTCCAACAGGTTCCCTAATTCACTGCCCAGCTTTGCAATTACTTCTCATCATTGCCTACATCCTAAGGATTTTACACAAAATTTTCCAGGTTTTCTAACTTACAAAAAGAGAGGTGTTTTAACTTTTAATTAGCTGAGACTAGATCAGATCAGTTACTTTATCTTCTGATGGGAGGGGGTGGTGGAGGTTGACCCTACCTTTGGAACAGACTGCAGTTCATGGACACGGGAAAAGTAGACCAAGATGTAAGCACAAACTAAAAATACAGAACTTTGGTGTTGACTTCATTGGGGTCAATTTGTTGATACACTTCTTTGAACAGTGTTATCATCTCATGACCCATTTCCTCACAATCGCAGGCTGTTGTGGAATTTCCTAGATCAAGTCTTCCACTCCAGCTGCCTTTCGTTAGAGTTGTAACTACATCGAGGGTACAATGGAGCCCCATTTCCCTGCTGTGAGGAGATTCCTGGTCCTTACCCCTCATTTACACAGCCCCAGATTAGCAAAAACTTCAATCAATAATCTATTCATCAGCAATAAAGCCAAGATTTTTGGACAGGTAATTACTTCTCTTAAGAGTGGTTCTGTGTCAAGTAGAACTCCAGCCTTACATAGTAACAGAAAAGGTAAACTTGTTTGCTGAGAGGTTGCTCAGTGTCTATGTAACCAAATCATCAGTCAGTTCAGAATGACCGGATAATTGTTTTGTTCAACACGTGTAAAATTCAGTTAACACATGAGGCCCAAGATACCAGAATCAGGATCCGAGTCAGGCATAATATCGCTGGCATATTCTATGAAATACGTTGTTTTCCAGCAGCAGTACACTGCAGTACACAATTTAAATTAAATAAGTAGAGCAGAAAGAGAATGAAAAGAAGCAAAGAAGAGCGAACTTTTCCTTCACTTTCTTCATGAAGCTGGAATTTCCTCTGGGTTCCCTGCTTTCCTTACACATTCTATGGGTAAACGGTTAGTAAGGTGTGGGCATGTTGCATTAACATTGGAAGCATGGTGACGTTCGCGGGCTGCCCCCAGCACTTCCTTGGGCTTTGTTGATTGTTGATGTACACAATGCATTTCACTGTATACTTTGATGTTTCGAAGTACACCTGACAAATAAAGCTGGTCTTTAAATCTTCAAAAAAAGAACTTAAGCTGGAGTCAATAACCAGGTGAGGTTTCAGTAAGTGTGGGAGGCATTATTCGTCAGCGGTTTTGGGAATTGGAGTGGGAAGAAGTGGCACATCAGTAGGTGCACTGAACGGTCTAGGGACAGATCAGGCCAGTTGGGTAGAAGGGTCTCGGCCTGAAATGTCAACAGCGCTTCTCCCTATAGGTGCTGCCTGGCCTGCTGCGTTCCACCAGCATTTTGTGTGTGTTGCTTGGGTAGATGGGTGAGTTGGTTGCTGATGACGTGCTGAGGGTGAGAAGATTCTCATTTGGGTGGACGTGCGATGAAGATGACAGAGGGCTGGGTAAATAAATTACTTAATACTGAATCCCACTTGATGTGGGTTGGCCCAGAGTAGATCTCGTTTAGGTAATAGGTAAGGTCCTTGACAGGCATTGTGATGAACCTTTACTGCATCAGTGACTATGGACAAGTGAATGGAAGATCAGAGTCCTGTCAGTCAGTCATGCCTAACAGAGCTGCTTTCTACAGAAACATGAGGGACATGATAGAAAGTCCAAGACTGTACAACTCAAAGAAAACCACTGATTTCCATCAAATTTTGCTTTTTCATTGAAACTGGTTCACACGGTGCACAAACACGTTACGTTACACAATCTGGTTTCCAGGCAAGTACCAACAATGAGGATTATCACTTGCTGACTTAATGAAAGAAAAATTTCCCAAAGCCCAATTAATAGCCTTATGAATTGCAACACAAATGACTACCTAATTTGTGGTTAGCTCACCTAGCTGTGAGTCAGAAAGCCTTCTATTCTAGTTTATAACTAGGAGAACCCCCTACACTGAAGCAGTTATTTTAATCTCATGGTGAGGGAGTGCTACCTTGTTAGATGCTTAATTGGTTCTTCAAAATGTTTAACTGGAGCCCCGCCTGTGGACATTTTAGATTCCATGGCACTGAGTGAAGAAAACAAGGGATTTCCTTGAGCTATCATTCCTTCCTTAACTTCTTCTGTCTTTCTTTTGCCCATTACACCGCTGGCATTTAGGGCAGCAATGAAGGTACTCCATCTCTGATGGTGTTCACAGCTTCTTTCATTGCATCAGTAGCTTCCTCTCAGTTTACTGTCAGTCATGCAAATCCCTGGTGGAGACTCAGGAATACCATTGCACACAGATGTAGGATTCTTTCTTGCTGTTTCCATAACAACCTTGTTTGACCAGTCAGTGTTGTCAGCCCTGAAATGAACCCCTGAACCTGGAGGACTGGTGGCCCACTCTTAGTCTGGTCTCTTACCCTTTGACCTGTTTTGCCTGGGTGACCCTACCAAAAGCCAAAGCATAAAGCCTAGTCTCCAGCCAGCATAGCTCTCCGAGTCACTGAGGCACACAAGCCTCCAAACCATGGCAAGGTTGAGGTCCTCTTGGAGGCCTTCCTTAACCAAGGTCACTAAAACAAGTGCTGCATCTCCTTGTCTTACAATTACAGCTTAAATCTGTATTTCTGAGCAAAGGGTCTTCTCAAAATTCTTAAAAATAATGAAATTCAATAATTATCATTTTAAAATAAAGATTCCAGTACACCCAAGAGTTTCTGTAAAACTGGAAATCTTGAGCAAAACACACAAAATGCTGGAGGAATTCAGCAGGTCCGGCAGCATCCATATAGAGAAATAGATGGTCAACATTTCAGGCTGAGACCCTTCATCATCAGGATTGAAAAGGAAGGGGAAATAAGTCAAAAAGAGAAGGTGGTGGAAGAGGAAGGAGTATAAGTTGGCAGGTGATAAGCGAGTCCAGTTGGGGGAGTGTGTGATGGGAGATAAAGTCGGGGGGTGGTAGGTAGAAGAGGTAAAGGGCTGAAGAAGAAGGAACCTGATAGGAGAAGTGAGCAATCCATGGGAGAAAGGGAAGGAGGAGGGGAACCAGAGGGAAGCGATGGGTGGGGGGAGTGAGGAGAAGACAAGGGGAAAAGGGAAGAAATTATTGGAAGGAAGACAAATTGATGTTAATGCCATCAGGTTGGAGGCTACCCAGACGGAAATGAGGTGTTTCTCCTCGAACTTGAGTGTGGCCTCGCCTTGGCGGCAGAGGAATCTGACATGTCAGAATGGGAATGGGAAGTCAAGTCACCTTTTGTGGAAGACTGAGTGAAGGTGCTCAACAAGGCTGTCCATCAGTCTATGTTGGGCCTCACGTATATGGAGGAGGCCACACCAGGACCACAGGATACAGTGGACGATCCTGACAGACTCGAGGTAAAGCTTCACCTCACCTGAAGGACTGTTTGGGGCTCTGAATGATGAGGAGGGAAGAGATGTATGGGAAGGTGTTGTGTTTATCACACTTGCGGACATGCCTAAAATTCCACTGATAGGCAGGAAAAGCCATCAGAGAGAGGATTGTATTCCATTGAATATGGTATTTGAACTGACTAGAGAGGTGGAATTACATCTGAGGAACACTATATTTCTGTATTCTGAGGTAATTCTGCTTGGCTCAAACACAAATTCCTGCCAGATGATGCACACAGTAAGACTGACAGAAGCTGTCATTCTTCAGGGAACTGAAAGCAGTTCTTTGCCATGATGAGCTTGCAAGACTCCCGGTTCAGCCTGGGCCCACGTTGAGACTGAACCCACACCAGAAATCTTTCTGAGCAGCGTCTCTGATCTGTATTTGGTGATGAAGTCTGGATGTCCCCATTGTGCACGGGCACTAGAAACTAGCATCTGGTCGTAGCACCCTACCCGTCAGATCACACATTGGGAATGTTGAGTGCAGAAGGTCACTCTGTGGCATTTTCATGTGCTGAATGGCTCTCTGGAGTTATAGGATTAGCTTTATCATCCCCATCCCAGCTTCAGAAGGCTGAGAAAGTAACAACTCTGGGGAATCCTTTGAATCTTTCAATCTGTCAATCCATTGAACCAGCAGAGAGTAGTTTCCAGATGTAGATGCACAGAGCAAGAGTGATGGGCAGCAGGAATCATGATCAAAGAGGGAGGACTTCTAGATGGCAACATTGTAAAAGACTAATCCTGCATCGAGTTCACAAAAGCAAATTGATAACTCCCTTTAGCAAGACTACTCTCTTACTTTATTTACAGACTATGCAAAAATCTAAAATGGCAGTACTGCATAGTATAAAGTACATATTTGCCACCATATGCTACCCTGAGATTCGCTTTCTTGCAGGCATTCACAGTAGAACAAAGCAATACAATAAAATCAATGAACAACTACACACAAACGACTGACAACCAACCAATGTGCAAAAGACAAACAATGCAAATACAACGAAACAAATAATAATAATTTATTAACAAATAAATAAATCATACTGAGAACACGAGTTGTAGAGTCCTTCAAAGTGAGCCCATGGGTTGTGGAACCAATTCAGAGTTGAGATGAGTGAAGCTATCCAGTCTGGTTCAGGAGCCCGATGGTTGACGGGTAATAATTGTGACCTACGGCTTCTGTTCCTCTTTCCCGCAGGCTGCAGTGAGAAGAGAGCAGAGGACAAGAGAAGCTTTGGGGTTCCACTTGCATGAGGATTGTGATTTCCATTTTTGAAAACAGTCATCACCCTTGAAACAGGAAAATGGTTTATAAATCCAGCAAATGCTGACAAATTAGATTCATATCGTATTTAGGATGCAAATTGGGTGAGGGCGGTGGGGGGGGGGGGGGGGGGGAGGGGTGGAAGTGAGCAAGCTTGATTCCCAAAGTAAACTGCACTGAGGGTTTATCCTCACTTCTGTGCCTGTTGTAGGCTACCTAATAAGCACTGATGCCACAAGTGACTACCTTAGGTCCCACGCCAACAGGTTCAGGAAGAGCTCCTGAACCAGTGTGGATAGTATCACTCACCTCAGCACTGAACTGGTTCCACAACCTATCGACTCACTTTCAAGAACTCCACAGCCCATGTTCTCAGTATTATTTATTTATTTTGTATTTTCATAGTTTGTCCTCTTTTGCACAAAAATTGCTTGCCAGTCCTTGTGTGTTTTTCTCATTGTTTCTATTGCATCTCTTTGTTCTACTGTGAATGCCTACAAGAAAATGAATCTCCGGGTAGTTTATGGTGAAATATGCTTACTTGGTTGACAAATTTGCTTTGAACTTTGAACGAGTAGCCAATCTTGTGGCACGTGGCACTGTCAGCTGGAAGTCCTCACTCAGCACTGGGAGGATAGAAAGTGAACCGGAGAGACCCTGGTCCTTGTTCATCCGGCTACTTGATCTGATCAGACACCCAGGATCACCGCTGAACTCATTTTGAGGATTTTTAAAGTCAGGCCGGGCAAATGCTGCTTGTTCCCTTTAGGTAATGAGGAAGACTGATCACTAATCTTCAGCTGCATCCATTGTGGGAATAAACAAATCCTTCAAAATGAAAACAGAACAAGAAGAGGCAGATTCTTTCAGAACAGCGGGGAATCTAAAATAACTACAGATTAGCACTTGGTAAAAGAAATACATCAAGAGATAAATCCTGCCATGGGTGCAGCCACTGACAAGATTATGAAAGGGATGGTTAATTTTCACCCACGTACCTACCCCTCCCAAATTCCTGAACTGTGTACACACCCCAATAACTTTTCATTAACCTCATTATTGCCCAGACAACCAAATGATGGTCTGTCTTGCAGACTCCTTCAACAATTATATTTGCAACATACAGTTTGAAGAAAAATTGGAAAATGTAAATATATCTCCATCTGTCGTGAGGTGGAAAGTTAGTACTCTTCGGTTAGGACAAAACAGTCCTGATGAAGGGTCTCGGCCTGAAATGTCTACTGCACTAATTTCCATAGATGCCATCTGGCCTGCTGAATTCCTTCAGCATTCTGTGTGTGTTGCTAGAACAAACAAAATGCATGATTTTGGTGGCCGGTGTTATTCAGCTTGGATGTCGTGGACTATAGGGGTGAATAGATGTAGCAGGCATTAATCACATTTCCATCTGTAGGGTTCTGCACCAGAAATTCCCAGGACAAGAAAGACATTTTGGATCTCCACCTTCCACTGAATGAAGATTGAACAGTAGAGTATTGTAGAGGCCCTTCGGCTCACAATGTTGTGTTGATACTTCTACCGACTCTCGAGGTCAATCTAACACTTCCCTCCCACATAGCCCTCCATTACTCATTCATCCATGTGTCTACCTAAGGGTCTCTTAAATCTCCCTAATGTGTCTGCCTCTACCACCATTCCTGGCAATGGGTTTCATGCATCCACCACTCTCTGTGTTTAAAAAAAATACCTCTTACTTCCCTCTTCATTGTTCCCCCATTAAATTTCTGCCCCTTTGTATTAGCCATTCCCATCCTGGAAAAACATTTCTGCTTGTCCACTCAATCTAGGACAGGGATTTCCAACCTGGGGTCCGTGGACTCCTTGCTTAATTATATTGTTCCATGGGATAAAAAGAAGTTTGGGAATGCTTGATCAAGGGGCTAAATGGGCTCCTCATGTTTGTATGTCCCATGCTCATCTGTTAATAGATCTAGTAACTGTGTCACCTCCAGTCACTGACTACAAGTCAAGCAGTTGATCACACAAGTGGAGAGTAGGACTGCTATAGTGTAGTGGTCAGTGGAATGCTTTATGGAGCTACTGATCTGCATTCAATTCCTGCTGCTGCCTGCAAGAAGTTTGTTTGTTTTCCCTGAGAGCACGTGGGTTTCCTCTGGAAACTCCGGTTTCGTCCCACATTCCAAAGGTGCGCAGGTGAGGGTTAGGAACAATGGGCGTGCTACAGGCACCACAAACATGGCGACACCTGTGGGCTGCCTCCAGCATATCCTTGGATTGAGCTGGTGGGTGACAGAAACAAATGTTTCACTGTATGGTTTGATGTTCACGTGTGATAAATAAAACTAACTTTTATCTTTCTCCCTGCCCCATAGTTGCCTAAAATGACTTTACAGTTCTTCACCTTTCTCAAAGGTCACCAGCTCGTTACCTTAACTTTCTGGATCTCTCTGATACGTAGGGACTCTGATGCTTCTGTAACCTGGCCTCGGCCCCTTTCCTTTACAGTCCTGATGAAGGGTCACGGCCTGAAATGGCAATTGTTTATTCGCAGATGCTGTCTGTCTTACTCCGTTTCTCCATCACTTTGTGTATCTTGCTAGGGACTCTGATCTACTGAGTATTTCAATGTTTTCAGATCACACCAATGTCCAGCATCATGTTGCCTTTTACTCTTAAAGTTAGTTCTGTCGTAAACTGCTGGGTGAGGAAATCATGTGTCTCCTGTTGGAAATCCTCCAAGATTCAGTCTCACAGACGGACGACAGACTGGTAAACAGTTGCCTTTTGAGGAAAAACTCCCTAAATTACATAGAAACCGATCCACAAATTAGTAAGCTCCATTCCTTCTCTATGGCTCTCTTGGGGTTGGTCCAGGGAGCTCCTGTAGAACTGTTCGACAACATCTTCACTTGTAAGCTGTCTGATCTGGCTGTAAAGAAATTAGATCCAAACCTATATTTGAAAGCCATTCTTTATTCCCAAAATACATGCTGCTAAGATGTGGCTTCTATATGTTGGTGAGGATATATTAGCCATTCCTCATAATTGAGCCTTCCACTCTGTGCAGATTCAGATTCTTGTATTTATCACATGTACAGCGAAACATATAGTAAAATGCTTCATTTGCGATAACAAACAACAATTTACAACGTTTCTGGTGCCGCCTATAGTTGTGGCAGAACACTTATTATTTTATACCCAGTGATTGTTAGAAACTGCTATTGAGATAAGACTTGCAGATTGCCACTTGGAACACCTACCAGTTCAAACCTATAAACCGTGCAAAGGTTGTCACTTATTCCAAGAATCCTACAGATGGGGCAGAGCATTTCTGCTGGAAAGTGCTTGCAGGAGGTGAGTGGCAAACACGAGATAATCTGCAGATGCTGGAAATCCAAAGCAACACACACAAAATGCTGGAGGAATTCAGCAGGCCAGGCAGTATCTGTGGAAAAGAGTGCAGTCGGCATTTCCAACCTACACCTTTCTTCAGGACTGGAAAGGAAGGGGAGAAAGCAGAGGAGGAAGGTGAGGGGAAGAGGAGGAAGAAGAACAAGGTTGCAGGTGATAGGTGGAAGTGGGAGGGGGGAGGGTGAAGTACAGAGATGGGAAGTTAACTGGTGAAAGAGATAAAGGACTGGAGGAGAGGGAATCTGATGGGAGTGGATAGAAGACCATGGAAGAAAGAGAAGGGGGAGGAGCACCAGAGGGTGGTGATGGGCAGGGACGAAAATAAGGTGAGAGAGGGAAACAGGAATAAGAGGAAGTGAGTGGGTACTTTGTGAGAAGACTCGTTCCTTCTACTGCTTACCTAGGATTTCTGTATGCTCCCAATGCATGGACTTGAGGATCTCAGCACCATCCTGACTGTCATTCTCCACTCGAGCAGTCATGGGGCAAGAGTCCACAGGGGATGTGGAGTTGCTTCCAATGACCCATCACAGAATGGTTTCTGCTTTGGGAGTCTGGTGTTAAGCATTTGATTCATGCTGGCTGTCCAACCCATTTCATTGAGTGTAGCTCAACACTGGGAATGTTGGCTTGGAAAAGGAAGGTGGCATTGGAGAAAACATCAAATATAAAACATAAATTTAAGGAAGGCAATGTTGGATCTTGGTTTATTTTCTGATCCTTAGGCTTATTCCTGGAGTCAGGAATGATGATTAATCTTAATTCTATGATTTCAGAATTTTAGAGTACAAACAAACATACAAATACTAAGCAAACTAAACAAAGAGCTGAGAAATCGTGTCAAGGGGTGTATGGATGCAAAGAACAGAAATATAGAAGTAAAGAAGCCAAGATGGTGCCTCTGAAAAATCCCTACTTTCAATAGATAAGAAATTCCTTAGATAGGAATAAACAAGTTAATAGGCTACATAATTAAAACAATTTCATCACAGAAATAATGTGAATAGCCAATGAAAAATGAGAAAGGTGATAAACCGTTTGTTTAGCTGCTATACTGCTTTCTGCCAATGAATGGGGGTGAATCACCATATACTGTGAAAAACGTGTGTGTTAAAAAGTACAAATCTTATCAAAAGTATTATTTTAAAATAAGTTGTTACCAACACTGATTTGCAGACACACCCAAATAATGACTTTAAAGGCTTGACTGAGATTGAAAAAGTTCATATATAATGTCGGTCTCCCTACATTTTTCTTGGAGTTGTCATATGGTGCCCACTGTGCTTTTGGATAGATGGGATCCAAACTGTGATTTGTGGAGCAGTTGTTTGAAGGAGATCGAATAAAGAAGATCTGGCAATGTCTTCTCCTGTGGCAAAAGCAGGGAGACTTTATTTTTATTAGTAAAGACAGATTTACTCTTTTCTTGAAGGTTTACCCATAGTCCAATAAACACATTCAATGGATCCAAGTTTTGTGATCGTGGTGTTCCCTGTCCAGTCACGCAGTTGTCATCATAAAAAAAAGTAGTGCACCTGTTCATACATCTCCATTTCTCATTATATTTTCTCTATATTGAAACTTGAACACTTCCAAATAAACTGAGACAGGCGAAGGAGAAATCTACACAAAAAAATGTCACACAAAAGGGACATCCCACTACTCACACATACCCTCTTCTCACTGCTGTCATCAGGAAGAAGGTACAGGAGCCTCAGGACTTGCAACACCAGGTTCAGGAACAGTTATTACTCTCTCAACCATCAGGCTCTTGAACCATGGGAGATAACTTCTCTCAACTTCACTTGCCCCATCATTGATATGTTCCCACAACCTATGGACTTCACTTTTAGGGACACTTCATCTCATATTCTCAATATTTATTGATTACTTATTTTTTTATTATTATAAGTTTTTGTATTTACACAGTTTGTATCTTTTGCACACTGGTTAAATGCCCAAGTTAAAGCGTTCCTTCATTGATTTTATTATGGTTATTATTCTATTATGGATTGTTTGAGTATGCCTGCAAGAAAATTATTCTCAGGGTTGTACATGGTTATGTGTATATACTTTGATAATAAAATTACTTTGAACTTTGAAATGTGCATTTTCTTTCCTAATACAAGACATTCAAAGGAAACAACTCAAGCTTAAACAATGTTCTAATGTTGATTCTCTTCATGTAAGTCAACAGCTATTTTTTAAGCTTATGTGGTGATGTCCTCCCAGGGGCTCCCTTCTGAAAGAAAATAACAATTAAGAGCTGATCAAACAGTTCTTGAGCTTGCTCTACCACTGAATAAAATCATTGATCATCTTCCTTAATCTATGTACCTGTTCAGTCCTCACATTCCTTCAAGAAGTTCAAAGTTCAAAAGTAAATTTATTATCAAAGTGCATATATGTCACCATATACAACCCTGAGATTCATTTTCTTGCAGGCATTCATAGTAAATTCAAAGAACACAATAGAATCAATGAAAAATTGCACACAAGATAACAAAAGTAGTCTGCAATAGACTACAAAACTGTGCAAATACAAATAGAAAATAATAATAATAAATAAATAAGCAATAAATATCGAGAAATGAGATGAAGAGTCCTTGAAAGTGACTTCATAGGTTGTGAGAACAGTTCAGTGTTGGGGTGAGGTAAGTTGAGTGAGGTTATCCCCTTTGGTTCAAGAGCCTGATGGTTGAGGGCTAATGACTGTTCCTGAAGCTGGTGGTGTAAGTCCTGAGGCTCCTGTACCTTCTTCCTGATGGCAGTGACGAGAAGAGAGTATGCATGTGTAGTGGGGGTCCCCTGCTGCTCTACGCTATGTCAATTTCTGTCTTGCATATCGACAATAAATGAAAGATCAGGGGACTTGGGAGGAAATTCACACTAGGTGAATTCAATGTGAAATGTATTGTAGAATTGCAATAAATCATCTGCTATACTGATAGTCCATTAGCCCAGGCTGGGAGTGCACACTGCCTGAAGAAACATTTAGTTTATATATTGAAAACATTTTGCAACAGATATTTTCAGTAAAACAGAAATCTTAAGAATGAAGAGAAAAATATGTAGACTAGTTGTCAGTGCAATACCTTTCAGCTCCAGCTGTAAGATCATGGTTTAATTCCTGTTGCTGCCTGTAAGAAGTTTCTACATTCACCTTGTGACCACGTGGATTTCCTCCTGATGCTCCAGTTTCCTCTCATATTTCGAAAATGTACAGTTGGGTTACTAAGTTGTGAGTGTGCGATCAGTGTGCAATACGGCGCATAAGCACGGTGATTCTTGCAGGCTGCCCCCAGAAAACCCTCAGACTGTACTTGTTATTGACGTAAATGATACACTTCACTGTGTGTTTCAATGTTTTGATTTACTTGTGATAAGTAAAGCTATTCTATTTAGGAATTGCTGATAAAATGGGAATTAAGAGACTGAGGTTCATCTCACACGTAGTTGTCACAGAGAACTTTTTTGTGATATTGTCAAAGTACATCGACCTCCATTCAAGTAATAACATTGAACCACATTGATCATGATTTTATTTCAGAACCAAATCTCAATCCCTTATAACTTTTTATTTTTGCTGTTTTCTGCCAGGTTTTTCCAGCTTCATGCTCCTTGTGTTCCTAACCCTGCTTTGTTCCGATGGTGTTGTAACTCGAAGCATCCGTAAGCTCCGACGTGGTAACAGGGATTTAGACGGTGAGTACTGAAGCACTCTGTTCATATCTAGACACGGTGTAGATGTTTACCAGACACAGTGTGTGTTTTGACATGTGAGCAACATGGCTGTAGGTCCTGGTGAAAGGGCAGTAGAAGTTGGAGAAGCCCAAGAACCATTGTAGCTGCTTAAGGGAGCATGGTCAGGGCCATTCAATGCAAGTGCACACTTTCTCTAGGTCCATGGTTGTTCCTTGGCATGAAAGGACGTAACTCAGGAAGGAAGTGACTGTGTGTGGAACTGGCATTTCTCCAACTTGTAGTATAGTTGGTTTTCAAGGCGATGTTAAAAGACTGAATGAGCGTGAAAGATATGGTCTTGGGGGTCCTTCGAGAAGATGAGAATGTCATTGAAGTAGACAAATACATACCTATGTAGCAGGTCTTGGAAGATTTCATGAATGAATACTTGGAAAATGGTTGGACTCTTGGAAAGTCCAAAAGGCAAGAACTCAAAGTGGTCAGTGGGTCTTATAAACACCATCTTCCACTCATCCCTCTGGCAGATGCGGATCAGATTGTACACGCTCCATAGATTCAGTTTAGTGAAAGTCTGGGCTCCACTAAGTGTTCTGAATGTGCTATCCATTAAGAGGAGAGGATGCCATTTCTTAATGGTGATTTTCTTGAGAGCAAGATAGTTCATGCAGGAATGGAGATACCCATCTTTCTTTTTGACGAAGAACAATCCTGCTCCAGTTGGAGATGGGGATGGCAGAAAGAAGCCATAATGTAGCACTTTGGAGATGTAGTCATTTATGGCTTGGGTCTCAGGAGGGGAGAGGGGGGAACAGACAACCCTGGAGAGGGATGGTACCCAGGAGGAGGTCAATACTGCAGTCATTTAGTCTCTGAAGAAGCAGGGTGCTGGCTTCCCTTTTATTGAAGGCAATGGTTAAATCACCCTCAGTTAGTTGCCTATGTGAATTTGGCAAGGTCAAGGGTTTCCTTCATTTTCATTAACTTATGGGGTGAAGTCAACTGAGGTTGCAGGCAAGTGGCCGGCTGGTGAGAAACCAACTCAGAGGTGAACCAGATGGCCAGGCGAAGTGAGGGTCGCGAATGGAGATCCAGGGCAGCATGGTGGTGTAGTGGTTAGCACAACACTTCACTGCACCAGAGACCCAGGTTCAGTTCCCATCACTGCCTGTAAGGAGTACTCCCCGTGACCACTTCTGTTCCCCCTGGGTACTCAGGTTACCTCCCACAGTCCAAAGACATATTGACTGGTAGGTCAATTGGTCATTGTAAACTGTTCCGTGATTAGACTAGGGTTGAATCGGTAGGTTGCTGGGCACTGTTGGTCAAAAGGACCAGAAGGGCCTAGTCCACACTGTATATCAATAAATAAGCAAACAAATAGATAGATAGTGGATAGATGGATAGATAGATAGATAGGTAAATAAATAAAATGAGAAGACTGTTGGGTGAGTTGATAATGAGGAACTGGATGGGCTCGTGGTGCTCTCCAATGCTCACATGCAGAGGACATGTGTGCCCTCTGACTTTTCCAGACCCCAAGGGATGTCAGAGGGGGTGAGAGATAGGCCCGGTAGGGAGTCCAAGCTGTACACACGGAGTCCAGTCCAGAAAGTTACCTGGTGCGTGTAAGAGCCATCAGGGTGTGAGGAGGACAGAGAGAGTGAGTCAGACTATAGCGCTGGAAGAAGGGGCCGGGAAGAGCTTACCAGATAGAAGACCCCTCGTCACTATGGTTTCCCAGAGGCAGTGGGCGTTTAACGTACAGGTGATTGGTAGCTTTTCAGGGAGCGCACAAGTTGTTCCTCCAATGACGCTCACAGTATCGGGGAAATCCTGAACTGCTAGGATTCTGGAGGTGTTGATGCTGAGGGTCAGCCTGAAATGGTTCTGGAAGGTTCCTTGCTTGTCAACTCGGAGGGCCAGAATGATGAAGCTTTCGAGGTCAGTGGGCACTTTCTGGGTAGACAGTTCACCTGTCAAGTGCTGTGAGAGGCCAGCAGTGCTTTTGCATTCCAGTTCCACTCTGCAGTGATGGTGCAGAACTCCAACACTGAGCACAAGTCTCGAAAGATATCTGATCCACTGCCGCCCGTCCACTTCACAGATGGTTGAAAACCTGGTACATCTCAGTGGTGAATTCCTCATATTTATTGCAGGTGCTTGTCTATTGCCCAGTCAGCGGAGGCCCAGGTCAGAGCTTGCCCGGTCACGAGAGAGATGATAAAAAGCAACCTTAGCTCAGTCCAAGGAACATAGAGATGGCTGGAGCTCGAAATGCAAGACACAGTGGGACAGGAAGTTGCCGCACCAGACTGGGGATCCGTCGAGGCGTTCGGGCAATAGAAAGAGGTTGATAGGCACGGGGTTGCTGTAACAAGGAGAGTTAGTTGGGTATGGTGAGCAGATGGTCAATAGTTTCTTGCTGCTGCTGGATCATGTGCTCATGTCACCAGACAGCTTCCTTTAGGAGAGCGAACTGGGTCAATCGCTGATTCAGGAAATGCAAAGAAGGTTTGAACCAAGCAGAGTCGTGGAGACGATTTAACGGTGAGCAACTGCAAGGACCACTAAACAAGAGAGAACAGATACTTAACACAGCAAGGTAACTGAAGGCCAGGAGTCACTGCTTGAGGCTGACTGGTCCGTATGTGTGAACAAGGATCGCGGGTGAGAGTTCCTTTGTTCCACCAGCCTCCGACCTCACCTTCTTTGCTATAAGGTTAAACTGATTTCTGCCTTACTCAGTTCTGATAAAGACGCCTTTGGGCCTTATCTAAGAAAAGTTGTGCAGGCATTGGAGATGGTCCAGAGGAGGCTTAGAGAGTGATCCCAGAAATGAAAGGGTTAATGTATGAGGAGTGTTTGATGGCTCTGGGCTTGCACTCGCTGATGTTTAGAAGAATGGGGGGGGGGGGATCTTATTGTAACTTAATACTGAAAGCCTAGATATAGTTGAACTGAAAATAGGTTTCCAATGGCACAGCCTCAGATTAAAGGATGTACCTTTAGAGGAGTGATGAGGAGGAATTTCTTTAAGCAGAGGCTGGAGAATCTGTGGAACTCATTGTCACAGACATTGGGTATATTTGATGCAGAGGTTAATAGGTTCTTGATTATTAAAGGCATCCAGTCAAATACTGAAAGGCCTAGAGAATGGATGTGAAGAGGATGTTTCCTATAGTGAAGGAGTCTAGGACTAGAGGGCACAGACTTAGAAAAGAGGTATGTCTATTTTGAACAGAGACGAGAAGGGATTTCTTCAGCCAGAGGGTGGTGAATGTGTGGAATTCTTTGCATCGGTTGGCTGTAGAGCCTAAGTCATTGGGTGTGATTAAAGCAGGGGTCAAAGGTTGTTGATTAGTAAGTGTGTTAAAGGTCAGGGGGAGAAGACAGGAGAATGAGAATGAGGTCGGCAGTCATTCTTTATGGGAGGACTGAATTCTTGTGGCCGCTCTCCTAGTATGCAGACGAAAAGATGTTTCTGAAATTCTGAGATTTATGTGATTATTAGGCTGCATTCTATATTGGTTTCCTTCAGCTTTTCGGTGTTTTTTTCTTGTGGACGATTGACAGGTGGGTGATCAGTTAATTTTTTTGTGTGTAAGAGGGGGTTTCGGGGTTTTGGTGCTACTTGCACTGTTCTTTTTTGCAAGTGAGTGGTTGGAGACATACTGTCACTGTTTTTTTCTGTGGGGGAGGGGGATTTGGGGGTCTGAAAGTTTTGATTCTTTTCTTTTTCATGTTGGTGGAGGGGTGTTGATGTCTTTTCTTTTATCGACACCCATGGTCTTTCTGTATTGAATGGATATCTGGAGAAGGCAAATATCAGAGTAGTATTGTACATGCATACTTTGACAATAAAATGAACCTTTGAACCTTTAAATTAGCCATGATCGAATGGCAGAACAGACTTGATGGGCTGAATGGCCTAATTATGCTCCTTTGTTTTATGGGCTTATAACCCCGGACCTGACATGTTAACAGTTTCGCTTTCCACTGATGCCTGACCAGCTGAATGTTTCCAAATCAGAGGACACACACAGATCCTCCAGGTCAGCAGTTATAAACCTAGCATCCAATGAGACTACAGCAAATGACAGATGTTGAGCAAGCAATCAGAAATAAGAACTTTATTTCAGATCTTCCTTTGTTAGTGGCACTGTGATGCTAGAATCTGCTGTCTGTAAGGAGTAGTGTGGTAGAACAAAGGGATTTGAGAATACAAGTCCATAATTCCTTGAAAGTGGCGTTATGAGTAGATAGGGTCGTAAAGAAAGCTTTTGGCACATTGGCCTTCATAAGACAAAGTATTGAATACAGGAGATGGGATGTTATGTTGAAGTTGTATAAGACATTGGTGAAGCTTAATTTGGAGTTTTGGTTACCTACCTACAGGAAAGATGTAAATAGGTTTGAAAGAGCTCAGAAAAAAAATTACAATGATGTTGCCGTGTCTAGAAGACCTGACATATAAGGAAAGATTGAATAGGTTGAGATTTTATTCCTTGGAATGTAGAAAATTAAGAGGTGATTTGATAGGGGTATGCAAAATGATGAGGGATAGAGATAGGGTAAATGCAAGCAGGCTTTTTCCATTGAGTTTGAGTGGGATTACAACCAGAGAACATGGGTTAAGGGTGAAAGGTAAAAAGTTTAAAGGATGCATGAGGGGAAACTTCTTCACTCAGAGTCACGAGAGTGTGGAATGAGCTGCCAGCACAAGTGGTGCATGCAAGCTTGATGTCAATGTTTAAGAGAAGTTTGGATAAGTACATAAGATGGTAGGCTATGGTCCCGGTGCAGATCAATGGGAGTAGGCAATTCAAATGGTTTGGCATGGACTAAAGGATTCTGTGCTGTACTCTTCAATGACTCTCTGACTGGAAGTTGCGTTCAGAGATACAGGACTGTGCAAATGTCTTACTGACCCTAGCTATATACAGGTGCCCAAGACTTTTACACAGTACAGTACTTGTCAACATGGAGTGGAGGGCAAGCTTGTAAATCTGGTAGGAGAAAAGGATGTTGGGAATGGTGAGAGTGGAGGGTTGTGGGACAGGTGGCAGAGGAGGAGTATGCTGACACACCCAGCCCTGAGACACCAGTCAAGGTCAGTTGGTTCCAGACAATTGGTTTGTTGATCATTACAGAATGTCTCTCTGGTGCTACCCACTCCATTCCCTCTCCCTTCCCCTTTTCCCAACCACTCCCTGTCGCCTTCCCACTCTCAGTCCAGATAGAGACCCACATCACAATCAGGTTTATCATTCACATATGTCATGAAATTTGTTTTTTTTTTGTGGCAGCAGTACAGTGCAATACAAACAATTACAAAAGGACTGATATATATAAAGTACCTAAGACTTTTGCACCATACTGTAATTAGCTTGTGCTGGAAAGATGGCATCAGATCAACAGAACATAGAAGAAAATTAGAGAGTTTAAGAACAAGAAACTGAAGGAATCAAATTTGACATTGATACAGTCTTTCTATCCTTAGCAATTCCATTGCATTATCGTAAAAAAACAAGAAGTTCTCCTGAGGTAGTTTCCAACATCCCTCAGCCAACTGACATCTCAAAGAAACATGTCTTTTTGTCCATTTGATGTTACTGTATCAAAGATGGTGCCCATTGTACATTGTCCATTTGATTTTACTATAGCTAATCAATGCTAGATATGATTTTGTTTCAAGAAATATAACAAGGTATCAAATAAATACACAAGTTTAATTTTATTAAAAAGTTAATGAGGGAAACAGAAAGCAGACTCATGCAGCCCTGTGCAGAACTTTTATCTCCAAAAGTTTCTTCAAACTAGTTCACATATAATTTTTATTACAGACTCCTCTTTAGATGTACAACAACAAAGTTTAGCACTTGAATGTATTGATAGGACTGAAATAAAAATTAGTCTTTATCATCGGAAATTACTTTTGCTGGACTTCAAAACAGCAGGAGTTCCCACACTAATGGCAAGTGTGCAGTGTCATAAGAGAGACATGGTAGCCTACTGGTTAGGAGAACATCTTATAGTACAGGTGACCCAGGTTCGATTCCCACTGTTGCCTATAAGGAGTTTGTGTGTTCTCCCTGTGACGGTGTGGGTTTCCTCTGGAGGCTCCCACTGTCTGATCTGTCCATTTTATTTCCATAAGGAGTTTTTCAGCACTTCTGTTGTAGGTGAATTGTGGTTGGAGGTCCCAACAGAAGTCAGAAGTGAGAGCAATTACTTAATAAGTGGATTCAAGTGCTGAATGTTTAGGACTGGATCTTGTGGGGTAGCTTCCCTGTGGCGGACTTAACTTCCAATGTAAAGCTAATGTAAATACAAGAAAATTGTATTATCCAGATAGAAGTTAAATGCTATAATGCATGTTAGGTTGTCTTCAATTGTAAGGATGCCACAATCATGGACAACCCCCAAAGTAATTTGGTGTCATTGCTTGAGAGACCTGATTGGTTTTAGCCGCAGATTTTTCAATTCATTGCTATCAGATGATGCACATAAATGTCATACAGAAAATAATTTCTAGACATCACACTCTAATTTTTTCCTCAGTCAATTAAGATTTAATTAAATCATATTTTGCTAAATTAACGTAAATGCCCATTAGTTAAAGTTTACTGTTGCTAGCAATTCTGTCATTATATTGCTCCATAATTAACAATTTCTGCCACTTCATGGACAAGAAGGAAATTAATGATGATGTTCTAACAATTATATTTGTAATTAAATAGATCACTATCTTCCCACCTTCTTGGAATCGGTGCCCCAGTGCAGTACAATGTACAACCAGTATGTGGTAAAAGCAGAAAAGGTTGTGAGGCCTCTGAAGTATCTTCCTTGGATAATGATGGGACCTTTGAAACATTCTGGAGTAAGGTAAAGTTATTGTAAACTCAAAATTACTTCTGACAATATTAGTTGACACCATTTTATCATATCCAATTGTCCGCTATTTCTCCAGAGGTAGAAGCCATATACTGTAAACTTAATTAACAATACAATTAAAATAGTTAATAGACAAATCTTCCAGGAAGGTGTTCATTAGAAAAAGTTACCTTTTCTCTTATTTTTCCTATAAGATGCTTGACTTAATGTTTCTTTCTTACAAGTTCAATGTTCTCAAATACCTTTTTAAAAATAAATTACAAATATTAACAGATCAATTTGTCATGGTAAATTTGTAATACAGGCCATGCCTGGGGAATGAAGGGCTTCTTCTTTTATAGATCCTCAAATTGGTTTTGTCATAAGTCAGAAAACACTCAAAAATCACTCAATCTGGTAATTATACCTCCACAATATTGTAATGGATGACATCAAACCCACATAAGATTGATAAGAAAAAGCAATTAGTAAAAATCAGACGAGAGACAGATGAAACTAATTCATATGTGATGGGGTCTTTAAGTCAGAAATTCACAACCCATTAATGTCCTGTCTTGTCTGCAACTCCTGTAAGGAAAAAGAACCTTAATTATATGGTTGCTTTTCCAACCTGTTTTCGAAGGTTAATGCACTGTGAACTTCAAATAAGCATGTCTTCCAAAAAATAAAAAGAATAATCTTTCACCACACTCCACAATCACTGAGAGAAAAAAATATTTTGCCTTGTCTCTGCCTTAATAATGTGGCCCCTTATTTATAAACACTGACACCTAATTTTAGATTCTCCCACAAGTAGAACATCCTCTTCACATCCCATCCAATCAAAAACCCTCCGATGTTTCAATCAAGTTGTTTCTCTGAGCTCTAGCAGATATAAACGTAACCTGTCCAGACTTTCCCTCAAAGAACAAAACTTGTATATGTAAACTCATCAGTGTCCTATATACAGTAATGGGATCCATACTATACTGTTCTGGTAGATCACACCACAACATTTATAAAGCATCTTGAAGGCGATTCACAAGAGCAAAAATAGTTTAAAATTGACCTCAGGAAATAACAGTACAGATGAGAAGTTTGGTCAAAAAGATAAGATTTAAGGTATATCTTAAACGAAAAGCAGAAAGACCAAGTGAAGAGAACTTCAGAACCTGCTCCAGTCAACTGTAGACATGGCCCTTAATTCTATTCTGAAATATGACCCCCATTTCATCTGTTTACTGTTCTGTCTCAGTCTTGAATAAGTTCACTGCAGAACATCCACAACCATTTCTCCCCACCTCCATCTGAACATCCAACTCTTTATCCTAAGACAATTCCCCATTCCTGCTTCCCAGGTTCTGCAGGGACAGGCAGCTTCTTGTCTTCTGCGCGGTTAATCCTACTCAGAATCTTGTATGCCACAATGAGATGAGCATGATGATGAGCGAACCACAAGGGTTTTTTGATAAAGTAAGAGGAATTAAGATGGTCAGTATTTCATATGCCATAAGCTTTAGCTTGGAATCCACCTTGACCATCTCCTTAGAACCTTACTTTATTGTAATAATTGATTCCACTATGCTGCCACAGGAAAAAGTGATTTAGTTGATATCAAAGGAATCACTCTTACCTGAAGTCAAAAATAAACTAGAAAATGACATAATAGCCAATTTTATGAATGAGGAGAGTTACAATCAATACAGTCTGGGAAGCCAGGGGCATAATTCCTGCAGTTTCCCTGTTTGCAATCTCAGAGGGAGCGATGCCTGTTGCAAGCTTGCAAAGTGGCTTTGTCGTTATTGTATATATTTATTTAAGAAACAGCACAGCAACAGGATCTTCCAGCCCAACAAGCCCAATTGCACCCATGTGATCAATTAACCTACTAACCTGTGCACATTTGGAATGCATCACTGTGCACATACAATCCACTCCATGTATATAATAGTTCATAGTACATTGTGTTTTATAGGATTGTTTTTATATTTATTGTGGGTTTTTTGTTTTCTATTGTGTTCTTTATGCTTGTGTTTTTTATGCTGCATCGGATCTGGTGTAACAATCATTGCATTCTCCTTTACACTAGTGTACTGAAGACTGACAAGAAACAAATTTGAATCTGGAACATCTGGAGTAAGCCCAAGCGGTCACAGGGAGGACTTACAGGCAGTGGCTGGAATTGAACTCAGGCCGCTGGTGCTGTAATAGGGTTATGCCAACCTCTACGTAACCATGCCACCCTGTCATTGACATACGTGCCCCGTACTTTGTTTCTATGCACCGATGCTGAAATTTGAAGTATGCACCAATATACCAAAGCCTTAGCGAGGAACGTGGACTCTTTTTGATGAAATGTTGTTTTTTTACATGAATGGCATTGGTCTGCAGCCCAGTACTGTACGTAATTATCTAAACACCTTAATGCCAACTAATCAAAGACAGTTTCTTTATATTTAAATGTCTTTACATTAGGCATTTCCTCGTCTTGCTAAAGAAATAATTTTACTTGCTGTTTAGTGGTGCTCCACCTGCAGTGTGCCACATGTCTTCTGGCACTGGACCAACTTTACATGGTATTTGTCCGTGTTGAATGCAAAGTTGTTACAAAACCAAGACTAAATGATTTGAGCAGTGTCTCTTCAAATTACGGATGATCCATGTTCAACAGCAATTTAGACGGATGTTGCCTGGATTGGGGAGCATGCCTTATGAGAATAGGTTGAGTGAACTCGGCCTTTTCTGCTTGGAGCAACAGAGGATGAGTGGTGAACTGATGGTGGTGTACAAGGTGATGAGAGGCATTGATTACGTAGATAGTCAGAGGCTTTTCCCCAGGGCTGAAATGGTTGCCACAAGCGGACACAGGTTTAAGGTGCTGGGGTGTAGGTACAGAGGAGATGTCAGGGGTAAGTTTTTTACTCAGAGAGTGGTGAGTGCGTGGAATAGGCTGCCAGCAATGGTGGTGGAGGCAGATATGATTGGGTCTATTAAGAGACTTTTAGATAGGTACATGGAGCTTAGTAAAATAGAGAGCTATAGGTAAGCCTAGTAATTTCTAAGATAGGGACATTTGCCACAACTTTTTGGGCCGAAGGGCCTGTAAATAGTATAAGCTGGTGCTTAGGAGTATAGGCATTTCTGACCTTTAGGGAACTCCGTCAATCAGAGGGTGATGAGAGTGTGGAGCAAGTTACCAGGAAGTGGTGGATGTGGGCTTGATTTCAACATTTAAGAGAATTGTGGATAGGCACATGGGAGGAGGGCTGTGGATGGCTATGGTTCGGACGCAGGTAAATGGGACTAGGCAGTTTAATAGTTGAGCATAAATTGGATGGGCTGAAGGGCCTCTTCCTGTGCAGTGGTGTTTTATGACTCTAAGTGCACAGATCTCAGTTACTTGATCCATTTTGGAGAGAAGGCAATGGGGCATCTTTCATTCAAGTACAGTAACTCATGTGACTGTCTAGTATTGAATTGGCTGCCCAGGATTTCTTAGATATGAAATGAAAACTGAAAATCCTACTTTATACAAAAAGCCTCCTGGCTCAGTGAACTCATGTCCTCATACTTCAACTCCATTCTATCCCCTTGGTTCAACTCTCTTTCTACCTAAATCAACGCCACCTTTCATGCTCTCGATCTTCTCGGTAATTTTTAATTCCCTAGCTCTGACTACCATGGACGTCCAGTCTCCATTGACTTCTAATCCCCATCAAGAAGGCCTTAAAGCTCTCCACTTCTTTCTTAATAAAAGAACCAGTTTCCCTCCACCACCACCCTCCTCTGTTTGGCAGAACTGGTCCTCACCCTGGACAATTGTTTCTTAAGCTCCTTTCACATTCCCCAGACTCCGGGGTAGCCATGGGGACTCAAGTGGGCCCAGCTATGCCTGCCTCTTCATTGGTTCCGTAGAATACTCCATGTTCCAAGCCTTCCCTGGAAGTGCTTCCCAAATCTTCCTCCGCTACACTGATGACTGCATTGGCACTGCTTCACGCACCCATGCTTGTCAACTTCATCAACTTTGCATCTAACTTTCACCCTGCCCTTAAATTCACTAGGCCCATTTCTAACACCTCTCTCCACTTTCCCTGTCTCCATTTCTGGAGTCAAACTGTCCACCAACATCTTTTATAAACCTACTGATTCCCAGTTTTCTGGACTATAGCTCTTCCCGTCCTGTCTCCCGTAAAAATGCCATTCCCTTTTCTCTGTACCTTCATCTTCATTGCATGTCCCAGGATATGGCTTTCCATTCCAGGACAGCGGAGATGTCCTCTTTCTTCAAAAACTATTCAGGGCCCCAAACAGTCCTTCCAGGGGATACAACACTTGGCCTGTATATCTGCTGGGGTTGGCTATTGTGTCCTGTGCTCCTGATGTTAGCTTGGTGAGACCCCTCGTCCTTTGGGGGACTACTTCATTCAACACTTCTGCCCCAGTCGTCAAAAGCAGAACTTTTCAGTGGCCAATCACTTTAATCCCAATTCCCATTCCAATAGGTCTATGGGCTCCTCTTGTGCCCCGATGAGGTCACCCTCAGGGTGAAGGAATAACATCTTCTATTCCGTCTTGATAGCCTCCATCTTGATGGGATTAATATTGATTTTTTCCTTCTGGTAAAACAAATCCCTCCTCTTCCCCTCTTCTATTCTCCACTCTGGACTCTTACTGTAACTCTCTTCCCCTGCCTATCACCTCTCCCTGCATCCCCCCCCCCCCTTCCCTTTCTCCTATGGTCCACTTTCCTCTCCTATCAGATCCTTCCACTCCAGCTCTTTATCTTTCCTACCCATCTGGCTTCACCTATCACCTTCTAGGTATCCTCCTTCCCCTCCGCCACCTTTTTATCTTGGCATCTTCCTCTTTCCTTTCCAATCTTCAAGAAGGGTCTCAGCTCAGATTGCTGACAGTTTATTCATTTCCTTAGAAGTTTCCTAACTTGCTGAGTTCTTCCAGCATTTTGTGTGTGTTGCTGCAGACTTTCTTGTGTTATGATTTGCAACACCCACACAGCAAGTCAAGCAGAGAAATAAACAGTCGGCATCTCCTTTTATAATTATCACCTATTTAACATGCCTGGTTTTGATCAATGTACATGTAGAAGTTTAATTAACTCTTTCTCTCTGTACTCCTTGCTGGACGTTGCTTCATTAAGGTCATTCAATTGGTCATGGTTCAGCTTTGATGTGAAAGGTCACCAAGCTATTTGATTGGAGATCACAGGTTAATCTGACTCTGTCCCAGTGTAATAGTTCAGTAGATTGACTATCACTTCCCAAATCAGAACACCTAATTCAATTCTCATTATTCTTTTACTAGAGTCAGCTGACTTAAAAATTCAATTTTATCTCTAAGAGAAACTATTACATGTTACTACCTTTAACGTCAAGGGTGATCTTAACTAACTTTAACATCAAGTTCAGGAAAATGGTTCCAGGATTGAAAGGCTTATCACATAGGAAGCATTTAATGGCTCTGGAATTTAGAAGAATGAAGGGGGATCTCATTGAAACCTATCGAATGTTGAAAGGCATCGATAGAGTGGATGTGGAGAGGATATTTCCGATAGCGGGGGAGTCTAGGATCAGAGGCACGCCTCAGAATAGGAGGACATCCCTTTAGCACAAAGATGAAAAGTAATTTCTTTATCCAGAAGGTGGTGAATCTGTGGAATTTGTTGCCACAAGTAGCTGCGGAAGCCAGGTCATTGAGTGTATTTACGGTGGAGGTTGATTGATTCTTGATAAGTCAGAGCATGAAATGTTATGGGAAGATGACAGGAGATTGGTGTTGAGAAGGAAATAGATCTGTCATGATCAAATGGCAGACCAGACTCGATGGGCAGAATGGCCTAATTCTGCTCCAATGTTTTATGGCCTAATGGTCTTAACTTTTACAGGTTTTCTTACATCTAAAAAATGGTGACCCTTTATCATGAAGTTTCAGATGAAAAGTTGACTGTTTATTCCTCTCCGTAGATGCTGCCTGATTTGTTGAGTTCTTCCAGCATTTTGTTTGTGTTGCTCCAGATTTCCTGAATCTGCAGAATCTCTTTATCACAAATCTTTCCACACCAAAATTGTCTGTTTTTTAGGGTCACCGTGGCAGGTGGACAAAAATGCCTTATTCATAAAGGAGTGGAAATCCTTGCCAGGTTTGGCAAATCTAAGACTGTGGTTGAGGACGCTAAACACTTGGCAAATGCATGGAAGGTATTTAACAATCATTCTGTTGAGGTTTTATCAAAGAACATTCCATGTTCCAAAGGCTTGGTCGGACAGATGTCATGTCTGGGGCACTGATTTGCCCACTAAACTTCCATTTTGGTGGGTGGTAACACTGACACTTCTGAGGACGACAATGAGCACAATATTTCAGAAATATTTTGCAGACAGGATGCATGTTGGAGTTTTAAAAAGCCAGAATAAATCACTCAAAGAAAGATCCTGTAAGCCATAGACAGGGTCTTGTCCTGGAATATTAACTGTTTATTCCTCTCCACAGATGCTGCCTGGTTTGCTAAGTTCCTCTAGCCATAAACATAAGAGATTCTGCAGATGCCGAAGTATTGAGCAGCACACAAAATGCTGGAGGAACTCAGCATGTCAGCAGGAAGTAGACATAAACAGTTGATGTTTCCGGCCACAACTCTTCATCAGGATTGGAAAGGAAGGGGGAGGGAGAGGAGTACAAGCTGGCAGGTGATAGGTGAGATGAGTTGAGGAAGAAGGTGGGGAGGGGGAAGATGGGAGAATCTGAGAGTGATAGATGGAAGAGGGAAAGGGGGTGAAGAGGAAGAAATCTGATAAGGGAGGACTGTGGAACAAAAGGAAAGAGGAGCGGAACTGAGGGGAATGATGTGCAGGTCATGAGCATGAGGACGGGGGAGGAGAGCTTGCAAATCTAGTGATTGCCCTAGGGCAGGGGTCAGCAACCCGCGGCTCTGGAGCCGCATGCGACTTTCATCTCTGTGCTGCGGCTCCCTGTGGTTTGTTAGTTTTTGAAATGTAATTCGAAATTTGAAGATTATGGTGATCTTGTACAATCTAAATAAAACGTTGTGGCAACCCCATTTTCTGGCACATCCAAACCGGTTCACAATTAGCCACCATTCCGGCTGAGGGAGATAGCCTACAGGGGTTTGTGAGTACGTGTCTTTTGGAGCATCCGCGCCCACAGGAGGCGGGTTGAGGGAGGCTTTAAAGCAAGGCTGTTTAGTTCAAATAAAGTTATCTTTGACTGCAGTGTCGTTATTTTAGCGCTGCGTGTAGCACACCGCTACAACGTGTTTTTTATCACTATTAATATACGTCACCACTGCCAATGCCTGACACCCGCCAGTGCACGCTTTCTTTTAATCCTTCAATCCAAGGTAGGCTAACTATGGAGTAACCTTCAACCCAACGTCTTTTTTTCGGAGTTCAAAATGTTTTTGTTGCATGCAGAAATGTAATTTCGTTTTCTCTGCAGGAGTTCATCAATTTCATAAATGCAACACATTATAGTTTGTTTATACATAGCATAAAGGCAAAGAAAAACGTATGCAGTGTTATTTCATTTTAAATGTCAAACGGGTTTTGTGGCTCCCAGTGTTTTCTTTTCTGTGGGAAATGGGTCCATATGGCTCTTTCAGTGGTAAAGGTTGCTGACCCCTGCCCTAGGGTATCAGCCACCATGGACCGAATTCACGCTGCAAAAGGTCCCAGATGTACTTGAAAGTAGAGCTGGAAAGAGTGGGAATGCTATGGTCAACATATTAGCCCATTACCTCCCAATCCAACTCCACTCTCATTCCTTTAGCTGGGGGCTGATGCTCCATTGTGCTCCATCTTTAAATATTCTGGTGGTTCTATGCAGTGCTCAGGCTTCAATAAAATGACGTTCTATGTCCAGTGGTGGTGTTACCTCAGGCCTCACCACTAAGGTGCAGGGATTGTAAGCTGGGGTATCTTCACCATTTGACCAACCCTCAAAACATGCTCCTCCAAGTGGGTGTCCTTTGCACCTTAAGCCCATAAGTTCAAACTGCAGGAACACTAGAATTAAATTTTTTTTTGATAACTTTATTTTTTTAATTTATTCTGTAGGTAGAGGAAGAAAGGCCAGCATATAGAAGAAAAATGCTCGAATTTATTCGCGCTTGTGGTGAAGACTATGATATATTAACAGACAACTGTCACGACTGTACTGAAAGAATGATGGAACTGGCTGGCAAATCCTATTTTTAGGGTGTGATCTTTTAACATCTGGTTTTGTAATTACTGAGTTGTTTCCTCACATCAAACTACCCTGAGGATTTCTGGTTATATTTTAAAATCTATTTATTTTTACATAAAATAATGTACTTTATCAACCTTACTTTCTTGTCCTATTTCCTGCTTATTATGATAGTTTAAAAGGAAAGCTTAACCATAATAACAATATTTTAAGCTTTAAACAGGTCGAACATACAGCATATTTTTGGGGCGCAATGGTAGCATAGAGGTTAGCGCGACAATATTACAGCTCAGGGTGGCTGAGTTCAGAGTTCAATTCCAGCACCATCTGTAAGAAGGTTGTACACTCTTCCCATGAGTGCGTAGGTTTCCTCCCACTGTCCAAAGATGTACTGGTTACCAGGTGAATTGGTCACTGTAAATTGTCCTGTGATTAGGCTCGAGTCAAGTAGGTGGGTTGCTGGGGGCTGGAACGGCCTGTTCCATGTTGTGTCTCTAAATAAATGAACAAAGAAAATTAAAACTAACCCTGTGCTATAATTAAGTATTTCACAAAGTTGGTTTAATCTGTGATTCAGAGCGTGCAAAACAGAACTCATCAATCCTTCATTCAAAAGGTACAGATTTTAGCAAAATAATGAAGACAAAAGAGGAACGTTGCCCAGCTCTTCCTTTGCTTCTGAACAAGTCATTGGGTACTGGTCCATTTCCACAGGATTAAAGCAAGCCGATATAATTTTTATATTTCAAAATGTGGGGAACAAATCAATAGAACAGAAACTAAGAGGAATTTCTTTAGCCAGAAGGTGGGGTGAATCTGTGGAATTCATTGCTACTGAAGGTTGTGGAGGCCAAGTCATGGGAATATTAAAGCAAAGGTTGATAGGTTCTTGATTAGTAAGGGTGTCAAAGATTAAGGCGTGACAGCAGAAGAATGGGGTTGAGACAGATAGTACATCAGCTATGTTGGAAAGACAGAGCAGATTTGATGGACTAAATGGCCTAATTGTGCTCCAACACACACAAAATGCTGCCTGGCCTGCTGTGTTCTACCAGCATTTTGTGTGTTTTGTTGTTTGAATTTCCAGCATCTGCAGATTTCCTCGTGTTTGCTCTAATTGTGCTCCTATGTCTTATGGTCTTATCACAGTTAAGAATTTTAATTTGGAGGCATATATACACATAAACTATAAAAGGTAGCCATCATTAGATCCCCATGACATCAAACATTGAATATTTATTTGGATTGTGACATACTCCTAAAAGGTTCAACATGCAGGATTTTTAATTGTGTACAACATGCTGGCATTACGTTAATGAAATTGAGACCAACCTTGAGAGGTGTAGTGCCAGACCTGTGGTGTGGGAGTTGTGAAGTGAAGGAAATGGCTGGATACCTGTTGGGTCTTATCTACTAAATGGTTTAAAAGCATAAATGAGATACTGTATGCGGTTCTTACATGTAAGGTGAGCAGATGAAGCAAGAAACATAGTTTACACGTTACAGAAGAAATTAGATCAGTTAGATAGTTGAATGCAGCAAATGGAATCCGATTCTGAAAAATATGAAGTATTACACATTTGCTGAAAACTAGAAAGAACAAAAATAGCACAAGAGACTTAACAAGGAGCATCATTTGTAAATACTAAAACTATAAAAAAAATAAGTAGATTGTCAGGATTCAGGACCTGATGGCTCTGGGCCTCTGCTCACTGGAGTTCAGAAGAATGAGGGGTGACCTCATTGAAACCTATTGAATTTGAGCGGCCTCACTAGAGTGGATGTGTAGAGGATGTTTCCTATGGTGGGGGAGTGTAAGACCAGAGGACACAGCCTCAGAATAGAGGGATTTCCATTTAGAACGGAGATGAGGAAGTATTTATTGAGTCAGAGGGTGATGAATCTGTGGAACTCGTTACCACAGGCTGCAGTGAAGGCCAAGTAGAGGTAGCCCCTGAGTTACGAACATCCGACTTATGGACAACTCGTACTTATGAACCGAGGAAGGAGAACGCCGTCCGCCATTTTAAGTCGGATCCCAACGCCGTCTGCCATTTTAAGTCGCTGCCGTTGACACTGTGTTGAGTGTTTAACTTTGTATGTGGCTTAAAATTTTCTTAGTAAGATTCACCCTGACCGCACACTCCCCCACCCCCCCCCCCCTCCGTTCCAGTCAGCTGGTGGCGCAGTGAGATCAGTGCCAGGCTGGAGAATGGAGATTCACGAGTTCGATCCAGCAACAGACCGCTCCCGTGCCGGGTTGATGTCGATCCAGTGACTCCCGCTCCATCCGTGCCGGGTTGATATCAAGCTCGCAACTCGACCTTGTAAAAAAAACACTGCCACCTCCAGTTTAAATTCCCACGCAGAATATTGTGGATGATCAAATACCCAAACCCAGCACAGCCCCCACTTGTCCCATTCAGCCTGTCTCAGTGCGGTTAGGACCCAGCGGAGCTCGGGACCCGCCGCCCGCAGTGTTTCTGTTCTGTTGATGGTGTGCGGTGGCCCTTAAGACCCAGCGGACCTCGGGACCCGACGCCCGCAGTGTTTCTGTCCCGTTGACGGTGTGCGGTGGTCCTCAAGACCCAGCGGACCTCGGGAGCCGGCGGAGGTTGGGACCCAACGTCCGCAGTGTTTCTGTTCCATTGACGGGAAGCGATCATGATTGAAAATAAAGTGGAAATAATAAAGTGTTTGGAAAGAGGTGAAACGCCAATCGGTCATTAGAAAAGCATTAGGCTACAGTCGGTCAACGATCGGAACAAAGGATAACGGATAAACTGAGAATAATGGAGCATGTGAAAGGCCCTGCTCCGATGAAAGCTACAATTATTACTCAGCAACGCAGTGGTTTGATTATTGGAATACATACGTTTCTTAAGTGTCTTATGTGCATAGAAAGGTAAAATATATTATATACTAAGACTAACGTTTGACTAACTGATGCTAAATAATACCGGAAGCACTTGTTCCGACTTACCTACAAATCTGACTTAAATACAGACTCAGGAATGGAACTTGCACGTAACCCGGGGACTGCCTGTAATTGAGTATATTTAAGGCAGAAGTTGATAGATTCTTGATTGGTCAAGGCATGAAGAGAAACAGAGAGAAGGAAGGAGATTGGGGTTGAGATGGCAAATGGATCAGCCATGATGAAATGGCACAGCTGACTCAATGGGCCAAATGGCCCAATTCTGCTCATATATCTTATGGTCTTAAGGAGAATAAAGTGATTGCATAGTTTTAGAAAATACAGATACAAGTTGTAAAATTAATATGTGAGAAGGGAAGGTGATAGAGCTACAAGTTGCACTTTCAGGAAAATTTAAAGGGGAGCTAATCTCAGCATATAAATTATCAAATAATAAGTAAGCTAAAGCCAAATTATTACCTCAAAATAAGTAAAAACTAAAATTACTGAAGAGTAAGATATTCCCGTTCTGACATATCAGTCCATGACCTCCCCTTGTGCCATGATGAGGCCACTCTCAGGGTGGAGGAGTAACACCTCATAGTCTGTTTGGGTAGCCTCCAAACTGATGGTATGAGTATCTATATCCCTTTGCAGTAAAAAAGATTTCCCTCCCCTCCCCTCCCCTCTATTTCCCCCTCTGGCCTCTTACCTCTTAACTTCCTATCATTTCTCCCTGGGCCCTCCTTCTTCACTTTCTCCTATGGTCCATTCTCCTCTCCAATCAGATTCCTTCTTCTCCAGCCTTTGCCTTTCCTGCCCACCTGGCTTCACCTATCACACTCTAGATATCCTCCTTCGCCTGCCACACCATTTTATTCTGGCTTCTTCCCCCTTCCTTTTCAGTCCTGAAGAAGGATCTTAGCTCAAAACGCAACTGTTTGCTCATTTCCATAGATGCTGCCTGTCCTGCTGAGTTCTTCCAGCATTTTGTGTGTGTATCCACGGAAGGAAACTGATAGCTGATGTTCCAATAGAGACCCTTCATCCATCAACACACACAAAATTCTGGAAGAACTCAGCAGGCCAGGCAGCATCTATGGAAAAAGGGAGCTTAATGTAAAGGAACCTTTAGGAGACAATGATCATAATATGATTGAATTCATATTGCAATTGGAGAGGGAGAAGCATAACTAGCATGTATCTGTATCACAATGGAATAAAGGGAATTACAGAGGCTTGAGAGAGGAGACTGCCCACGTGGATTGAAGGAGGATACTGGCAGGGGTGACTGCACAGCTGAGATAGTTGGAGTTTCTGGGAATAGTTCACAAGGCGCAGGATAGATCCATCCCACAGAGGAAAATTTTCTCAAATGGCAGGGGTAGGCAACTGTGGCTGACAAAGGAAGTTAAGCACTACACGAGAACCAAGGAAATGGCACATAAGGCAGCAAAAGTGAGTGGGAAGTTGGATGATTGGGAAGCTTTTAAAATCCAACAAATGACAACTAAAAAAGCTATAAGAAGGGAAAAGGTGAAATATGATGGCAGACTAGCCATTAATATAAAGCAAGATACCAAAGGTTTTTTGGTTATATAAAGAATAAAAGGGAGAAGAGAGGTGATATTGGACCACTGGAAAATGAAGCTGGTGAGGTAGTAATGGGGGATAAAGAAATAGCAGATGAACTTAATGGGTACTTTGCATCTGTCTTCACTGTGGAAGGAACTAGCAGTGTGCCAGAGGTCCGTGAATGTCAGGGAGCAGTAGTGAGTGCCATTGGTATTACAAAGGAAAAAGCATTATGCAAACTCAAAGGTCTTAGGGTGGATAAATCACCTGGACCAGATGGACTATATCCCAGAGACCTGAGAGAGGTTGCTGAAGAGTTAAATGATGCATTGGTCGTGATCTTTCAAGAATCACTTGATCCTGACCCGCTCCTGGAGCACTGGGAGATTGCAAATGTTACTCCACTCTTTAAGAAGGGAGGAGGGCAAAAGAAAGGAAATTATAGGCCAGTCAGCCAAACCTCAGTGTTGGGAAGGTGCTGGAGTCTATTATTAAAGAGTTGGTTTCATGGTACTTGGAGGCAAATGATAAAATAAGTTAAAGTCAGCATGGTTTCTGTAAAGAGAAATCTTGCTTAACAAATCTGTTAGAGGTCTTTGAGGAAGTAACAAGCAGGGCGGACAAACAAGATGCAGAGGATATAATTTACCTGGATTTTCAAAATGCATATGATAAAGTGCCACACAAGAGGCTGCTTAACAAGATAAAACCCTATGGCATTACAACAAAGATACTGGTATGGATAGCAGAATGGCTGACAGGCAGGAGGCAGTGAGTGGGAATAAAAGGGGCCTTTTCTGGCTGGCTGCCAGTGACAAGTGGTGTTCCTCAGCAGTCAGAATTGGGACTGCTGTATTTCACTTTGTTTATGGTAATGGAATGGATGGCTTTGTGGCAAAGTTTGCAGATGATACAAAGGTAGATGGAGGAGTAGGTAGTGCTGAGGAAGCAATGTGATTGCAGCAGGACTTAGACAAATTGAAGAATGCGCAAAAAAAGAAGCAAATGGAATAGTGTTGGAAAAGGTATGATAATGCATTTTGGTAAAAGGAACAACAGTGTGGACCATTATCTAAATGGGAGAAGGTTCAAACAGAGGGACTTAGGAATCCTTGTGCAAGACTCCCAGAAGGTTAATTTAGAGATTGAATCTGTGTAAAGGCGGCAAATGCAATATTGTTTATTTCAAGGTCAATAGAATATAAAGGCAAGGAGATAATGCTGAGCCTTTATAAGACACTAATCCAGCTGCACTTGCTTTAATCCACCAGTCAACAGTTTTGTCCCCATCTCAGAAAGCATGTGTTGTCATTGGAGAGAGGTCAGAGGAGGTTCATGAGGGTGATTCAGGGATTGAAGAGCTAATATATGAGGAATGTTTGGCAGCTTTGGGCTTGTACTCACTGGAATTTAGAAGAATGTGTGGGGATCTCATTGAAACCTACCGAATGTTGAAAGGACTAGATAGGGTGGATGTGGAGAGGATGTTTCCTGTGGTGGGGGTATCGAAAAACTAGAGGGCACAGCCTCAAGACTGAGGAGCAACCTTTTAGAACAGAGTTAAGGAGTAATTTTTTTTTAGCCAGAGTGAATCTGTGGAATGCTCTGCCACAGACTGCACTGGAGGCCAAGTCTATGCATATATTTAAGGTGTAAGTTGATCATTTCCTAATCAGTCAGGACATCAAAGGATATGGCGAGAAGGCAGGAGTATGGGGTTGAGTGGGATCCGGGATCAGCCTTGATGGAATGGTGGAGCAGTCTCGATGGGCTGAATGGCCTAATTCTGCTCCTATGTCTTATGGTCTCCTTTTATTCCCCCACCTTTTTATTTTGATGTCATCCCACTTCCTTTCCAGTCTTGAAGAAGGGTCCCAGCCCAAAATGTCAACTGTTTATTCATTTCCATAGAAGCTGCCTGATCTGTTGAGTTCCTCCAGTGTTTGTGTTGTGAAGATAAAGCAGGATTTAATGAAGATTTTGGAATATTTTACCAAAAGAGGTACTAGAATCAAAAACATGAGTATTCAAAATCGATTTGAATTCAAAGATTAGATAACCCATTTAGCTGAGATGGGCTAAATTGTCTTTTCTGATCTTCAGCTTTTCCTAATTGTCTTACAGCATGAGAGATGACGTGGTTAGTCAATAAATTTACAGCGGCTAAGGATAAATATTAAACTGGGCTCATTGCTAAGGGATATAGTTTTAAAAATAAGCAATTGTTCTTCCTGATAGATGTTACAATCCAGTGAAAACAAAATGAAGAGAAACCATGTAACTAATATTTTGGTTATTATCTAGTCAACTAAACTGCTAGTACATTAGACCACAGGACATAGGAGCAGAATTAGACCATTTGGCCCATTGAGTCTGCTCCGCCATTTCATCATGGCTGATCTATTTCCCTCTCAGCCCCAATCTCCTGCCTTCTCCCCATATCCCTTCATGTCCTGACCAATCAAGAACCTATTAAGCTCTGCCTTAAATATACGCAAAGACTTGACCTCCATTGCTGCCTGTGACAAAGATTCACCACTGTCTGGCTAAAGTAATTCCTCCTCACCTCCATTTTAAAAGGATGCCCCTCTCTTCTGAAGCTGTGTCCTCTGGTCTTAGACTCTCCCACCATAGGAAACATCCTCTCCACATCCACTCTATCAAGGCCTTTCACCATTCAATAGGTTTCAATGAGGTCACCCCCGTTCTGAATTCTAGTGAATATGGGCCCAAAGTCATCAAATATTCTTCATCTGACAAGCCATTCAATCCTGGAATCTTTTTGTGAACCTTCTTTGAACCCTCTCCAGTTTCAGTACATACTTTCTAAGAGGCCCAAACTTGCTCACAATACTCTAAGTAAGGACTCACCAACGCTTTAAAAAGTCTCAATGTTACACCCTTGCTTTTCTGGTCTCGTCCTCTTGAAATGAAAGCTAACAGTACATTTGCCCTCCTCACCACAGACTCAACCTGCAAATTAACCTTTAGGGAATGCTGCACAAGGACTTTCAAGTCCCTTTGCACCTCAGTTTTTTGTATTTTGTCTCCATTTAGAAAAAGTCAACCCTTTCATTTCTTCTACCAAAATCCATAACCATACACTTCCCAACACTGTATTCCATCTGCTACTTCTTTGCCCATTCTCCTAACTTGTCTAACTCCTTCTGTAGCCTCTCTACTTCCTGAAAACTACCTGCCCCTCCACCTATCTTCATATTGTCTGCAAACTTTTCAACAAAGCCATCAATTCCATTATCCGAATCATTGACATGTAATGTAGAAAGAATTGGTTCCACACAGCCACCTGTAGAACACCACTAGTCACTGGCATTAAGTCAGAAAAAGCTCTCTTTATTCCAACTCTTTGCCTCCTGCCAATCAGCCACTGCTTTGTCCATGCTAGAATGTTCCCTGTAATACCATGAGCTTGCACCTTGTTAAGCCGCCTCATGTGTGGCACTTTGTTAAAGACCTTCTGAAAATCCAAGTACACATCTTCAAGTGATTCTCCTTTGTCTATCCCACTTGTTATTTCTTCAAAGAATTCCAACAGATTTATCAGGCAAGATTTTCTCTTGAGGAAACCATGTTGACTACAACCTTCTTTATCATGCACCTCCAAGTACCCTGAAACCGCATCCTTAATAATTGACTCCAACATCTTCACAACCACTGAAGTCAGACTAACTGGCCTATAGTTTCCTTTCTTCTGCCTCTCTCCCTTCTTGAAGATTGGAGTGACATTTGCAATTTTCCAGTTGTCTGGAACCATTCCAGAATCTAGTGATTCTTGTAAGATCATTGCTAATGCCTCCACAATCTCTTCAGTCACTTCTTTCAGCACTCTGGAGTTTACAGCATCTGGTCCAGGTGACTTTTCTACCTTCATTCCTTCCAGTTTCCCAAGCACCTTCTGTTTATTTATGGTAGCTGAACACACTTCATGCCCCCCTAACACCTGGAGCTTCCACCACACTGACAGTCTTCTGCAGTGAAGGCTGATGCAAAATACTTATTTAGTTTGTCTGCCATTTCATTGTCCCCCATTTCTACCTCGCCAGCACAGTTTTCCAGATATCTGATACCTTCTCTAGCCTCTTTTTTACACTTTATGTATCTGAAAAAGCTTTTGATAGAGGCAGGAAATATGTTCCAGATGCTGGGAGAGTCCAGTACCAGAGAGCATGGTTTGAGAATAAGGGGTAGGTCATTTAGGACAGAGTTAAGGAAAAACTTCTTCTCCCAGAGAGTTGTGGGGGTCTGGAATGCACTGCCTTGGAAGGCAGCAGAGGCCAATTCTCTGGATGCTTTCAAGAAGGAGCTAGATAGGTATCTTATGGATAGGGGAATCAAGGGGACAAGGCAGCAACCGGGTATTGATAGTAGATGATCAGCCATGATCTCAGAATGGCGGTGCAGGCTCGAAGGGGCGAATGGTCTACTTCTGCACCTATTGTCTATCCTAATGAAGAAACACAAGTACTTATGTATCAGTCAGAAAGATATATAAAAGTCTTTTTTTGCCAGATGTATTAGCAAATTCTAATAATTTCCTGTTATTTCCATTACTGGTGAAGATTTTCCTATTGTGTAAACCTAAGTTCAATAGCAATTCCTAATCCATAGGGTGTAGGGAGTACAAGTCTTATTAGGCCTGAATTTGTAGTTGTAATGAGGGGAAATAGCTGTCAATATTGTAAAGATGATGGTTCACTTGGCCACTGCATTAGCAAAATTCAAAGGTGAAATTCAAATCCTTGCTCTTTCACGGATTGCATTGTTACATTATATTCTATTCTCCTGACTTTGTCACGGTTTACCAAGATACTTCTACTGCTTAACAACCTCTCTGATCCTGCAAAATCAATTGTCATATTATGAGGCGCAGTAAAAACTTAATTTTGTTTCCAAGATTTTCAAGTCAATGATTATATTTCAGTGTTAGCCTTAACCGCATGCACATCCCTCAGTTTTATATGATACTTAAATTGGCTTGTCATACAGACTTATAGCCTCACTGTTGTTGGATACCAGGGCTTCCAAAAGAGTTCACCAGACAGTATGTCAACCCAGAATGGGGAAAATTCTTGCAACAGAAAATACTAAATATTTGTTGTCAGTTGTCTTCAAGGTCAATGCCAAGTGACATCTCCTTGTTGCTGACTGGATTCATTTTTCAATCCATTTTACACAAAATGAACAAAGTGACTCTAGTCCTGCACATAGTGAGCGGTTCAAAATGCACGAATCACATTTTTGTCCAGATATACAGTGCCTTGTATTCAGATCCCAACCCTTCGTTCAACATTAAAAATCGTAATACAAACATTATATAGAATAAAATGTAATCAAATATAACACACTATATAAACATAATTAACATCAATAGGCATTAAATAATCCTATGTAACCTTCAGGCTCACCCAGCTCATGTTCATCTAGGGGAATCAGCCTTTGGCCCCGCCAAACTGGGTAATCACATTTGTGTGTATGCTGTGTAATGTGCCCCAGTTTCAAACCCACAATGCAAAATACCAGACAGTACACCATATGCAATTAAATGATAGAACTTTATGAACCTTAATCTGAATATACTGTTAGTAATGAAAATAAACAAACAGAAAAAAAGGGCCCAAGTCAAAGTCACATTGGAGCTCACTCAGTAGTCATCCTTCCACCATCGGTCTCCTCCAAACGTCGCTGACCTTCAGATCCTCACATCCCAGTCCGCTCCATCCGGTGGTCTACCAGCTCTCTCCACGTGCCTCTTCCCTCTTCATCTCTCCTTGACAAAAGATCACGATAAACAACATCCTTCCAGATACACAAGACAGCAACAATCTCCAATTGGTTAACAGGCATACGACAGTCCTGTTATCTCCAGCCATAACCCAAACATTGCTGCTACAGAGAAACCATTACCTTAGCAGTGAAACATTACAAAGAAGCCATTACACCTATAAGCAGACCAAATTTTTTAAAAAAAGTAGGCTTTCCATAGAATTAGCCAGGCTTATCTCAGTCAGCAGAATTTTCCAGATTTTTGTTGAATAAAAACAAAATGCCACTGACCATTTCTTAAATGCTTGACTCTAGGAAGTCTAGGCTGATCAGTATTTGTGGATCTAAGACTACCATAAGGATGCAAGGGAATAGATTTATTTTCAGTGTCTTTAATGTCATACTCTTCCTCAGGTTTGTACTTCTCAATTATCATTTCCCTGACTTGTCTTGAATGCTCTTTTGTCTTCATTTTGCTTTGATCTGTTGAAAATCTACCACACTGCTGAAACTCACAGAGAGAGGGGGTGTTTCTTCTTATGAATTCATTGAAAACAGGTGATCCTCCAACTTTCTATGTCACCTAGGTGAGTTGGTAAGGCAATATAGAGTACTGTGCCTGAGGAAAGTTAGCATAGTAATTCCAAAGGTGATGAATACTTTTTCACTGTACAATTTTGGTTTTTGACTTTTAGTAAATTGTTGACAGATTTTGGATTTTTTTGTTTTGATTTGACATGATGCACAATGTAATGTAAATTAGCTCAAAGATCGTATTTCAATATATTTTAAACTTAGAAATTTAGACAGTAAAATATGAAAATTGTTGTGGGGGGGCTGAATATTTTTTCAAGGCACTGTAAAATAGGTTTAGTGTGAACGACACCAGCTTCCCTCAATTTTAGCAGTAATAATCAATAAAACATTATTTCTCGCATGTTCCAAAGTTATGGGTTAGGGTTAGTAAGTTCTGGGCAAGCTATGTTGCTGTCGGAATCATGACGACAATGGCAGGCTGCCTCAGCTACACTGGTTAATAACGCAAAAGACACCTTTTTCTGTATATTTCGATACACATTTGACAAATAAAACTAAAACTTAATCTTTTTGGTTTAATACAATGGGGTAGCAGGGTAGCGTAGTGGTTAGCACTACGCTTTACAGTACCAGCTACCTGGGTTCAACTTCCACTGCTGCCTGTATGTTCTCCCTGTGTCTGTACGGGTTTCCTCTGGATACTTTGTTACCTCCCACAGTCCAAAAGGTCAATAGATTAATTGGTCATTGTAAACTGTCCTGTGATAAGGATAAAGTTAAATCAGGGGTTGCTGGGCAGCGTGTCTTGAAGGGTCTATTCCATTCTGTATCGCAATCAATAAATAAATAGTGATATTTTTCTTGACATTTGTACATTGTATAGAGATGCAAGTATCAATCTCTTTCTTTCATCTTCTGAAGTCACCACAGGGATTGGCAGCTTAGCACTTGATGCTTTCGATCCTAACGTTTTCACCTTATCCACTGGATTTAAAACGTGAGACATTTGGAGAAGCTGTCACACACCAATTCTTTGGGAAATGAAATGTAAGCAGCCTTATTAGTGAGGTCTGAAACCATTCACATTGTTGTTATGGTAACTAATTTGCAAGTGAAAGCTCCTTATTCTGCAAGCTGTAACTTATTTAGTCTTATTTCTGGAAACATAACCACAATTAAATTTTGTTTTTCGGTTGTCAAAATGTGGCAATTTTAATTAAAACTGTATTAACACAGACATAAAATTCCTAAGTTTGATAAGTGAATCACTTGTGTGCTCAACAAATAAACAAGTTCAAAGACTTTAAAGGGGAACATTTCAAAGTTTAAAAGTTCAAAGCTAAAAGAAAGATTTATTATCAGGGTATATACATGTCACCACATACAACCCTGAGATTCCTTTTCCTGTGGACATTCTCAACAAATATATAGAATGGTAACTGTAAACGGGATCAATGAAAGAGTAAGAGCATAGAAAACAACAAATTGTTGAAATTATATAAATAAATAGCAATAAATAACAAGAGTACCAAATACCAAGATAAAGAGTCCTTAAAGTGAGATCATCGGCTGTGGGAGCACCTCAATAAATGAGTGTAATTATGTCTTTTGTTGAAGAGCCTGATGGTTGAGAGGTAGCAACTGTCTTGAAGCTGGTGGTGCGAGGCCTGAGGCACCTGTATCTTCTACCTGATGGCAACAGTGAGAAAAGAGCATGACCTGGTAGTGAGGATCTTTCATGACAGATGTTGCCTTTCCATGACAGTGTTTCATGTAGATGTGCTCAATGGTTGGGAGGGCTTTATCTGTTATGTACTAGGCCAAATCCACTACCTTTTGTAGGATTTCTGTTTAAAGTCATTGGTGTTCCCATACCAGGCCGTAATGCAGCCAGTCAGCACACTTTTCACCACACATCTAGAGAAGTTTGGCAAGGATTTCGATGATATGCTGAATCTCCACAGACTCCTAAGGAAGTAGAGGCGCTGTCATGCTTTCTTCGCAATAACTTTTATATGATGGGTCCAAGACACCCTGAGATAGTGACACCCAGAAATTTAAAGTTACTGACCCTCTCCACCTTCGATCCTCTGATGATTAATGGCTCATGGACCTCTGGTTTCCCTCTCCTGAAGTCCACAATCAGGAAATGTTTTTGCCTATCTGAACTGACTCGGATCTGCAAGTGAGGAAATCCAGGATTAAAAAAAACATGCTTTCCTGTGTCCAATGAAGGAACCCATTACCTGTACCCCAGTATGAATGGGAATGAAAGGGTTAATGTATGAGGAGTGTTTGATGGCTCTGTGACTATACCTACTGGAATTTAGAAGAATGAAGAGAGGATCTCATTGAAACCCACTGAATATTGAAGGACCTAGATAGAGTGGATTTTTCCTGTAGTGGTGGAGTCTAGAACCAGAAGATACACCCTCAGAATACAAGGACATCCCATTAGAACAGGGAATGAAGAGGAATTTCTTTAACCAGATGGTGGTGAATCTGTGGAATTCACTACCACAGACAGCTGTGGAGGCCAAGCCATTGGGTATATTTAAAGCAGAGGTTGAGAGGATCTTGATTAGTCAAGATGTCAAGGGTTATGGAGAGAAGGCAGGAGAATGAGATTAAGAGGGATAATAAATCAGCCATGATGGAATGGCTGAATAGACTCTATGGACTGAGTGGGCATATTTTTCTCCTATATCTTATGATAATTCAGAGCTGGAAAGAGAAGAACATTATGGAAATGAAAAAGATCGGTGGCCGATTATTCCAAACTCAGTAAATGTCCACTGAATACAATACAGATTAGATACTGGAAATATGAACACCAATTTCTGTAAATATTGAGCATGTCAGACAGTATCAAGTAGGACAGGAACATGAATTGTGAGCTGAATGTGAGCAATTATTCAGAAGAGTTGATTCCACCCTTGACCAACCTCTCACAGTAGATGTGAGTGCCACAGGGTGATAGTCACTGAGACAGCTCACCCTATTCTTCTTGGGCACTCGTATGACTGGTACCCTTTTGAAGCAGGTGGGAACCTCTGACTGAAGCAAAGAGAGATTGAACACTCCCGTCAGTTGGTTGACACAGGTTTTCAGAGCCATCAGGTTTACCAATAGGGCTTGACACCTTGCAGGGGATCACTTGCTTGAAAGATATTGTGATGTCAGCCTCCAAGACAAAGATCATAGGCTACCAGATGCTGCAGGGATTCGCACAGGGATGGTTTTATTCTCCCCTTCAAAGTGTGCATAAAAGGCACTGAGCTCACCCGGGAGTGAAGCATCACAGCAATTCATGGTTAGTTTTCGCTTTATAGGTTGTACATGAATGGTTACAAGACCATAACATCATAAGACATAGGAGCAGAATTAAGCCATTTGGCCCGTCGAGTCTGTTCTGCCAATCAATCATGACTGATTCATTAACCCCTTTCTCTCCATAACCTTTAATGCCCTTGCTGATCAAGAAACTTCCAACCTCCGCTTTAAACATACCCAATCACTTGTCCTCCACAGCTGTCTGTGGCAATGAATTCCACCAGTTCACCACCTTCCGGCTAAAGAAATTCCTCCTCATTGCTGTTCTAAATAGACTTCCTTGTACTCTGAGTGCCCTCTGGACCTAGACTTCCCCGCTACTGGAAACATCCTCTCCACATCCACTCCATCTGGGTCTTTTTAATAGTATTAGCATAGTAGTGTGAAGACAGGCAGAATAAAACAGTTTCACTTCTTACTGCAGGGCTTCAAATGGGAAAGTGAAAAGGTCAGTTTGCACAGTAAAGGATGCATTGAAGGGTCAGGCTGTAAAAGGTTGACTGAGCCTGAAGATTGACTCATTTTTCTAACTATGGGTGGCAGGATAGCACAGCAGCTAGCATAATGGTTTGCAGCACCAGCTGTCAGTTCCGGATTCAATTCCTGCCACTGTCAGTAAGGAGGATATACGTCTCTCTGTGACTGTGTGGCTTTCCTCCCACATTCCAAAGATGTAACATGAAGGTTAGTGAGTTGTTGGTGCCAGGAGCATGGTGAAACCCAGCACAATCTTCACTGATTTGATTTGATACTATGATGTATATGTGACAAATAAAGCTAATCTTTATCTCTATAAAAATTTTACTCCTGAAGAAAAACTAATGACAGAAGATTCAGACAAGCTTCAGTCTCATTCAAAGCAAAGCACACAAAATGCTGGAGGAACTCAGCAGGCCAGGCAGCAACTACGGAAATCAATAAATAGTCAACGTTTCAGGCTAAGGTCCATTTTGAGGACTGAGAAGGAAGTGGGAAGATGCCAGAACAAAAAGGTAAACTGATAACATTTGGGCAAAGACCCTTCATCAGGAGGTTGCAGTCTCATTCAGCCCAGTTTGGAAACAAATGTGGTGGAAAGGCAGTTCAAACGGACACTCAGACAGGAATCCTGGCGACCGGTCTCAGCACAAAATGTCGTCTTTGATCCTCCCCACAGATGCTGCCTAACCTGTTGAGTTTGTGCAGCATTTTGTGTGTGTTAGTCAAACAGAAATAAACACAGTGATGCGAGCTGCAGCTTGCCTGGTATTTTAGATATACAGAACTGACAAGCTGTTCCGGCCCAACGAGCTGCATCGCCCAGCTACCCACCTGTTTAACCCTAGCTTAATCACAGGACAATTAACCTGCTAACCAGTATTTCTTCGGACTGTGGGAAGAAACTGGATAACCCTAAAGAAACCAATGCAATCACAGGGAGAATGTTGAAACTCCTTACAGAGGGCGGCGGAATTGGACTCTCAGCTCTGACGCCCCGAGCTGTAATAGCATCGTGCTACCCACTATGCTACCGTGGCGCTGAAACGAATTTTCCCTGAATAGGATTCAAACTCGGACCACAACTGTGAAAGCACCAAATTCTAAGCTCGAGACCATCAGGGAACCTGACTTCCAGAACCACAATTCCTGCAAAGAGAGCTCCGGCATGTCAGAGCCAGAGGGCCAGATGATCTCTGGATTATTTGGGAGGCTCAGGGTTGTATGTGGCGACATATATGTACTCCGATAATAAATTTTACTTTGAACTTTGAAGTCCTTCTGTAGCCACTCCATTTCCTCAAAACTACCTACCCCTCCACCTATCATCGTATCGTCCGAAAACTTTGCAATGAAGCCATCAATTCCATCATCCAAATCATTGACATATAATGTAAAAAGAATCTGTCTCAACACAGACCCCTGTGGAACACCACTAGTCACCGGCAGCCAACCAGAAAAGGTTCCTTTTATTCCCACTCTTTGCCTCCTGCCTATCAGCCACTACTTTATCCATGCTAGAAACTTTATTGTAATACCACGTTTGTTAAGCAGCCTCATGTCAGGCACCTTGTCAAAAGCCTTCTGAAAATCCAACCTACTTGTTATTTATTCAAAGAATTCCAAGATTTGTCAGGCAAATTCCCTTGAGGAAACCATACTGACCATGGCTTATTTTATCTGCAGATACTGGAAATCAGACTAATAGACACAAAGTGCTGGAGGAACTCCGCAGGATAGGCAATATATACAGGTTTCCCCCGCTATCAGAAAGTAGAGTGTTCCTATGAAACCTTTCATAAGCCGAAAAGGTGTGAAGCGAAGAAGCAATTACCATTAATTTATATGGGAAAAATTTTTGACCGTTCCCAGACCAAAGAAATAACCTACCAAATCATACCAAATAACACATAAAACCTAAAATAACACTAACATATAGCAAAAGCAAGAATAATATGATAAATACACAACCTATATAAAGTAGAAATACTTTTCTGCAATCATTGCAACACTGTCAATTGTAGCGAAAATCTCACGCAAGTGCCATCAGCGGAAGCACTCGCTGAAGTAAACGTTAAACTATGAAGCTGCTCTTCGCCTCAAAAACTGATCAACTCACCCATGACTACTTTTAAATTCCACTTTCGCTACAATGACTTTAACTTATATGGGAAAAATTTTACAGCATTCCCAGACCCGAAAAATAACCTACCAAATAACACAAAAAATCTAAAATAACACTAACATATAGTAAAAGCAGGAATGATATGATAAATACACAGCCTATATAAAGTAGAAATAATGTATGTACAGTGTAGTTTCACTTACCGGAATCGGGAAGACAGCGAGCACACTGATGATGGTGTGTTAGGCTGAGTCGTCGGAGGCTGGGGTGGTGGGAGGTACAGGAGACTGGCTTGTCATTTCGTCGTCGTCTGAATTCATCAGGGCATGCATATCCCTAGCGTCTACACCTTCTTCGATGGCTGCCCGCCTCGATGTCGAAGGTCCAGGTTCATCTTCTGCTGTGGCTGATGTGGAAGGCTTGAAAAACGACAGTATGCTTGACTGCTTAGCCTCGCACATTTTTCTATCATACAGTTCTTTGTAAGCGCTCAAAACATCCTGCAAACCTGCCCTAAACCTACATGCCCTTTCAAAATTAAAGTCATACTTTTCTGCAATCATTGCAGCCCTGTCAACCTTAGCAAAAATCTCACTCAAGTGCTTCACGTTCAGTTCTCGGATGACTTCACTTTCTGGCTGTTCGTTATTACATTCGGTTTTGATTGTTATCCTTTCCTCTTTCAACTGCATCAGCTCTTCATCTGTCAGTTCTTCTGGGAACTTTTCGGCAGCTTCAGTATCAGCCGAAGCACTCTCTCCAGTAACCTTTAAGCTATGAAGCTGCCCTCGCCTCAGAAACCGATCAAACCACCCATGACTACCTTTAAATTCCACTTTTGCAACACTTTCGTCACCATCGTCCAGTGCTTTCTGTTTCAGCTTATTAAAAAGACTGACTGATTTCTCCTTAAGTGTAAGATAACTTAATGGGACACCACACTTTCTACACCCATCAATCCACTCAAGCAACAGACTTTCCATTTTATCCATTACTGGATGCCGACTAAAAGAGACCACTTTGCTACTCGCAGAACCAACATCGGCAGCTTTCAAGATTCGTTCTCTCTGCGTGTAAATAGTACGAATGGTGGATGCAGGCAAGTTTAACGCACGTACAATGTCTTTATTTCGTTCACCACGATCGAGACGCTTAATTATGTCCAGTTTTACGCTGAGCGTAACACCCTTACGAGCTCTCTTAGGCTTTTCCAATACCTTAGGACACATCCTGCCAACAGATGCACAGAATAAATTGAGATAAAGGACAGATGCTCACAGACAAGTGTTTAAGCTATGGCGGCTTGACACTGAGTGTAGTTCCTGGAGAGGAGCTTGGCGTGCTGCCTTTTTTCGTAAAAGCGAAAATCCTCTTTGGTTAGCAAAAACAGGGTAGTAATGAAGGTCTTTCGTAAAAGCGAAGCGGTGTAAAGCGAACTTTCGTAAAGCGGGGGACACCTGTATGGAAAAGAGTAAAAGTCAACCCTCCTCCTCTTCATGGACGTTATTACAGTCAACGTCTACGGCCCAGATCCCTCATCAGGACCCCACCTCTTGGTCTGACCCACGCAACCACTCATTCTGTCCTGAGCCTTTGTAACCACGCCCCCATCCACCTATAGTCTGGCAATTGTAGCCCCACCCCTTCCACCAACAGTCTGGCACTTGTTTCCAGGCAATTGTAACCACTCCCCGATCCACCTATAGTCCGGCAATTGTAGCCCCGCCCCTGTAACCACGCCCCGTCCACCTATAGTCCGGCAATTGTAGCCCCGCCCCTGTAACCACGCCCCGTCCACCGATAGTACGGCAATTGTAGCCCCGCCCCTGTAGCCACGCCCCGTCCACCTATAGTCCGGCAATTGTAGCCCCGCCCCTGTAACCACGCCCCGTCCACCGGTAGTCCGGCAATTGTAGCCCCGCCCCGTAACCACGCCCCGTCCACCGATAGTCCGGCAACTGTAGCCCCGCCCCTGTAGCCACGCCCCGTCCACCTATAGTCCGGCAATTGTAGCCCCGCCCCTGTAACCACGCCCCGTCCACCGGTAGTCCGGCAATTGTAGCCCCGCCCCTGTAACCACGCCCCGTCCACCTATAGTCCAGGTGCTGCCCTGTCGTCCCTTCACGTTCACGCACAACACGCTGGAGGAACTCAACAGGTCGTGGAAACGAGCAGTCAACGATTCGGGCCGCGATCCTTCGTGGTTTCCACGGATGCTGCCCGACCTGCTGAGTTCCTCCAGAGTGTGCAGAGTATTTCGTCTCCCTTCACACCCGCACCCTATGTCGCGGCCATCCGTAACGCCACGCACGGCGTCCGCATTGTCCTTCCGCCCCTACGCGAGAGTCACTTCCGGGTCGGCGGCCGGAGCCAGCCCGCGCGCATGCGTGTTGTGCGGGGCCGGGTGTCGGACGGCCTCAGTGTCCGCGGTGGCTGCGTTCCTGGTTGCGGGGGACCGGCTCGCCGGGCAGGGGCATCCGAGCGCTGCCGCCGAGCAGAAGCCTGGGGTGATCATGGCGGTGAGCCAGCTCCGAGCGCTGAGAGTGTGCACCTGCTTCGCGTGGCTGCTCTCCTTCTTCAAGCGGCTCATCTGCAGGCAAGTCCGGCGCCTCACTGGGGTTGTGCCGTGGCCAGGGTGACAGCTGGGAGGTTTCTTGTGTCCTGGCCGCTGTTTAGTCTTTAGGGGGTACTTCTTGACCAGGTTATTTGCGTTATATCTTGCAGTATGTGAACTGACATCTGGATTTTCATTACTGAAAGGATCAGTACATTTAGATATGTCCTCAATTGGCAGTAAAACATTTCAGAGGAAAATAAAACATCCATTGTGAAAACGCCTTATGCAAGCAAGGTGAACAAAGTTGCATTTGTAATTTCCAATCTCAATCTTTATTTTTCAAATCTTTTTTGTTCCAGCATCCATTTTGTTTCCTTGCTTCTTTGATTAATATTTAGACTCCGTATTTCTTGCCGCTCTGGCGTTGACTGGTCGTGTCACTCTCGGGGAATCCAACTTTCAAGTATACTTTCAACTTTATCTGATGCTTTTCAGTGTAATTCAAATCGGGCTCCTCAGAATCCAGTGCAGAACCATGTTTATCACCACAGTTCCTGGATTTTTGTTAGTAGTTTAGGATCAAGTGTCAAACGTTTTCAGAGAACAAATGCAGCTGTGATTTCCTTTCTAGACTCACTTGATGTTCATTGATTGTATGATTCACTTTAGTGATTTGAGCCTCAGCTGAGACAACTGTTTGTATCCTTGAGCAAGGCACTTAACACATTGCTCTGTGATGTCACCGGTGCCAAGCTGCATGGGTCCTAGTGCCCTTCCGTTGGACAACATTGGTGGCGTGGAGAGGGGAAGGCCTGCAGCCGGTCTCCCATACAACCCTGCCTAGGCCTGCGCCTTGAAAACTCCAGGCGCCGATTCATGGTCTCTCGGGACCGACGGATGCCACCACCACTTCAGAGAGGAGATTGATGAGCTCAGCAATTCTAATGGATGTTGTTGGTTTATATAAATCTGATGCCAAAAAGATACAGGAGCAGAATTGGGTCATTTGGCCCATCAAGTCTGCTCCACCATTTTTCCTCTCAGCCCCAATCACCTGTCTTCTCCCCACATCCCTTCATGCCATGACTAATCAAGAATCTATCTCCTTCTGCCTTAAATATACTCAACAACTTGGCCGCCACAGCCACCTGTGGCAGTGAAATCCACCGATTCCCCACTCTTTGGCAAAAGAAATTCCTCCTCATCTCCATTCTAAACAGACGTTCTGCTATTCTGAGTCTGTGTCCTCTAGTCTTAGACTTTCCCACCATAGGAAACATCCTCTCTACATCCACTCTATCAGGGCCTTTCTGTGTTCGATAAGTTTCAGTGGGATCTCCCTTCATTCTTCTGATGTCGTTACAAGCACTAGATAATTCATTTAGCACACTTCTTTCTTATTTGGAGCTTTTCTGGTAATTAAGAGTTTGATGTCAATAACTGTTCACACATAAACCACTTCTTTTAAACAAAATTTGACACTGAGTTGTATGTTGCATTGTAATACTGACCAAGGGTTTGTGCAAAGACATTGTTTCAGAGGAGTATGTTAAAGATTCAAAGTGGAAAGTATTAGACTATATTAAAGCAAGTAACAGGAAAGCAAAGTTATGGACCGGAACAATTAAATTTCAAAACAGAGTTAGGTTAGATTGAGAGTAGAGATTCTGGAACTCTGCTCCTGTTTCTTATGAACTTTGTGGAATTGAATGAGATTGGAGATTGATGGCATCCATCTGTCTCGAAGGAGATTGAATCATCTTCATCACAGGCCTGGATGGAAGGCATGGAGATCCTGGGATGCCTACTTGTAAAGATCTGCCTTTCGGCTTCACTCATGCTGTCCAAAGGAAAGCTTATGAAACAATACATTTGGCACCACCTTGGCTGCAGGAACTGCTGGAAGGATGTTCAGTGACGTCCAGCTGCCACTCCGAATTTTCTGTCTGGGTTTACTCCCGTAGCCATCGTCTCTCCCAAGGCTGCCCAGAAGGCAGGGGAGGATCGAAAAGGATGAACATTTTAAATTAGTGGTGAGCTAATTGAGGCTCAGGACAGGACGAATGAGTGTCCCTGGCCTCAACTAGAGAAGAGGTGAGTGGCTATGAGACAGCACCTGAAAGTACATAGACAGAGGTTTCAAATGAGCTTGGGTTTATGGATGTGAGTCCACTAGAGGGTGTTTGAATTATAAGGTCAAGGTATGAATGAAACTTCTGGCAGGAATTAAGATGAGCTAGTGATGGGTCGATAGAAATTTACTGATGCAGAGGAGTCATCAGAAGCACATCATAATGCAGATTTGATACTGTTTGTGAACCATGGTGAATGCTGGAGCCGCTGGCAGGAGAACTTACTCTGTGCAGGGTACCAAAGCAAATCATCTCACAATTTCCAGTATTTAGCTGGAGAATAGCTAGATGTGTCATGGGTCTTTTACTTTGACTGAGTGCTGAAAATGAGAGATGTGAAGTGAAGACATGAGTGTATTAGGAAAGTTGGACTAATGATATTGATTAATACGGTGACCAGGAAGTTCTGTGGTTGGTAGTTTGGTGAAGAACAGGTTAGGTCTTTCTTAGAAGTTTGCACAGATTCGGCATGTTATCTTAAACCTTGACAAGCGCCTATAGGTGCACAATGGAGAGTATCCTGAGCACTGCCACAGGAAAGCAGCATCCATCATCAAGGAAGCCCACCAACCAGGCCTTGCTGTCTTCTCTCTGCTGCCATTGGGAAGGAGTTACAAGAGCGTTAGACCCCACATCACCAGGTTCCTTTACATCTTTTTCTATGATCGCAGGACGCTGCTGGATATTAGGAATATCAAGTGCTGTAGATCTACCCCACTTGTGAGTTGCTGGATAACGATGGAGCTGGATTTGTTGTACACTGTGTTGCAGTCGGGTTCAGCCACATGGGCAGTGTGCGACCAATAAACGGTGGAAATGATTGCTTGGTGGAAGACAAGCTGGATTGCAGACGGCTGCTGTGCGAAATGAGAAATTGCTGCAGCTTGCTCTTGCAGAAACCTGGCTCCAGGACAATGTCCATGCATCGTTAGTCTATAGGCCATGACACTCAGGGACCTGGGTAATATTATTTTAATATATATTTTTGTAACTGTTTTTTGTTATCATAATTATATATGCTGTGTGCTGTACATGACAGTTGGTAATGTGTATTGCACTTTGGCCCCTGAGGAATGATGTTTCATTGGGCTGTGTGTTCCTGTGTATGGTTGAATGACAATTGAACTTGAGGAACAGTTATTACCCTTCAACGATCAGGCTCCTTAACCAGCGTGGATAATTTCACTCAGCACTGAACTGATTCCACAATCTATGGACTCACTTTCAGTAACCCTTTCACTAATAAACACGAGAAATTCTACAGATGCTGGAAATCAAGAGCAACGCACACAGAATGTTGGAGGAACTCAGCAGTTCAGGCAGCATCTATGGAAATGAATAAACAGTTGATGTTTCGGGTTGAGACCCTTTTTCAGGACTGAAAAGGAAGAGGGAAGACGCATAACTTGTATTCTTTGTTTTACTGTGAATGCCTGCAACAAAATGAATCTCCAGATGGCATATGGTGACATATACATACTTTGATAATAAATTGACTTTGAATATTAGGGAATGGGAGGTAGTTGTCCTTGTGAGATGAGTTTGAAGATGACGTGGGCAAACCTCAAGAAGAGAAATTAGAGGAAAATGCATCTCGATCTTGATTTCCTTCCTAAAGCGCTTGAACCGAAGAAAGGAACTGGTGCTTAATCTTGGTGGATTGGTTGATAAAACCTGATGACCTGGATACTGGGGATAAAAGAAAGTGCACTGTGGATCAGAGAACATTCTCCATCTTGCTATTCTCAAATGACGTGTGTAGTTTGATAATAAGTTTACTTTGACCTAATACTGATGTGACTGGAAATTTTATGCTATTGGTGAGAAGCAGAGTTTACAAAGAAATTGTATTCCTACGTATGTACTTCCAGTAACTGGCCCTCTAGAGCGGTCCCAGAATTGCCTGCTGTAATTTCCATAGGGATGTTGCAGCTGAGCAATTCCCATACCATTTTGAGGTGCAAAATGTACTTTAAACTTTTATCAATGTTTCTAAATTATTAGGTCCCTACTGTATGTTCAGGTAGAGAAATAATGGTGCATCAGCTTTAGTTGTGGGAAAAAAGGTTGTTGAAGGAATGTCATTTTATTTGCTCGTTGTCTTCTGCACTCTGGTTGAATGCCCAAGTTGGTGCGCTCTTTCAGTGGCTGTGGTTATTATTCTGTGATGGATTTATTAAGTCTGCCCACATGACCTTGCATCTCAGCATTGTGTATGGTGACACCTATATACTTTGATTTCTTCTTTGAACTTTGAACATTTCATTTACTTAGAGATACAGCACGGAAGCTGCCTCTTCAACTCTGCACCGCCCAATTACACTCATGTGACAAACTAACCTACTAACCCGTACATCTTTGAAATGAAGAAAGCCACAGAGAGAATATACAAACACCTTACAGACAGTGGTGGAATTGAACTCGGACCACTGGCGCTGTAATAGTGTTACACTAATGGCTATGTTACTGTGCTGCCCAAATGGGCTGGATGTATAGGGTTTTTGTAGAAGCTGAATTAATAGCTAACATGTTTGTAGATATTGCAGTGGGTAAGGTGGTTGGGTAACAGTAAATTATAGCTAATGGGATGTCCATCACTAGCAAAGGTGCAGAATTTATAAAGCACAGTTTGGGGAGAGCTAGAATCTGGTACATGGTCTGGTCACCAGAGTGCCAGCAGAATGTGGTGTCATTATGGAGGATGCAGAGTCATGAAGTTGCTGAAAGAAGCAGCTATCTAATTATAGGGAAAGATTGGATAGGCTAGGTTTGTTGAAATTAAGGTGAAGAAAACTGCCTTAAACTGGCAGCATAAACACTGCTGCCATCAGGAAGAAGGTGTAGAAGCCTTGGGACTGTCATCACCAGGTCAAGAAACAGTTCTTCCCCCTCAATCACCAGGCTTTTGAAACAGAGGGGATGACTTCACTCTGCCTCACTTGCCCCTTCACTGACTCACTTTCAAGGACTGTTTTATATTTGCACTTGTTGTCTTTTGCGCGTTGGTTGTTTGTCCATCCTATTGGGTGTGGTCTTTCAATGATTTTATTGTTTCTTGGATTTACTGAGTCTGCACTCAAGAAAATGAATCTCAGAATTCTATATGGTGACACATTTGTACTTTGATAATAAATTCACTTTTAACTTTGAAATAATAGCGGTTGAAATAACAAGGAAGCCAACCATTAGTGACTAGAGATATAAACAAACATACTTCATAACAAACATACTCCACAGCTGTCCGTGGCAATAAATCCCACAGATTCTCTACCCTCTGGCTAAATAGATTCCTCTCTACTGTGTTTTAAAGGGACATACCTCTATTCTGAGGCCGTGCCTTCTGGTCCTAGACTCCCCCACTATAGGAAATATCCTCTCCACATCCATTTGCTAGGCCTTTTAATATTTAATAGGTTTCAATGAGATGCTCCTCCTCCCGTTCTGCTAAACTCCAGCAAATCTAGGCCCAGTGCTATCAAATTCTCCTCATATGTTAGCCCTTTTATTCCCTGGATAATTCTTGTGAACCACCTCTGGACCCCCTCCAATGCTAGCATATCCTTTCTGCTATAAGGGATCCAACACTACCCACAATACTGCAAGTACGGTCTTACCATTGCCTTATAAAGCCTCCCATTATGTTCTAATTACAAGATCATCTTGAAATGAATGCTAACATTGCATTAGCCTTCCTTACCACTGACTCAGCCTGCAAGTTAACCTTTAGGGAATCCTACACAACAACTTCCTAGTCCCTTTGCGCCTTAGTGTTTCAACATTTTCTCCCCATATAGATAATAGTCTATGCCTTTATTTCTTCTACCATAGTGCATGACCATACACTTCTCTACACTGTATTCCACCTGCCACTCATTGTCCATTCTCCCATTCTCCCCAAATCTTAATGCAGACTCCCTGCTTCCTCAACACTACCTGCCCCTCCACCTACCTTTGTGTCATCTGCCACAAACTTTGCCACAAAGCCATCAATTCTGTCATCCACATAATGTGAGAAGAAGCATTCCCAATACTGACACCTGAAACACCACTTGTCACTGGCAGCAAGTCAGGCTACATCTAAAAAGCAGGAGTTCCCAATGTGGGCCAAAGACCCTTCAGGTAATGGTAAGGGTCTATGGCACAAAAAAGGTTGGGAAGCCCTGACTTAAGGAGAGGTATGAACAGTTGATGTTACACTTGAAGCTGGTGAAGAATCTTGGGCTGAGATTTGAAACCGATCCAGGCTCTCAGCCTGAAATGCTGACTGTTCCTCTCCCTCGATAGATACTGTCTGGCTCGCTGAGTTCCTCCAACATATTGTGTGTTGCTCAAGGTTTCCAGCATCTGTAGAATCTTGTGTTTGGCAATAATACATCAACCACAGTAAACTGAAACATCTCTGAGTACTTTACAGAAGTATAGTCAGGCATTGATCATTCGGATAGTCTGAGGCTTTTCCCAGGGCTGAAATGGCTGCCACAAGAGGACACAGGTTTAAGGTGCTAGGGGGTAGGTACAAAGGAGATGTCAGGGTTAAGTTTTTTACACAGAGAGTGGTGAGTGCGTGGAATGGGCTGCCAGCATTGGTGGTGGAGGCAGGTACGATGGAGCCTTTTAAGAGACTTTTTGATAGGTACATGGAGCTTGGAAAAATAGAGGGCTATGGGTAACCTTTGGTAATTTCTAAAGTAGGGACATGTTCGGCACAACTTTGTGGGCCAAAGGGCCTGTATTGTGCTGTAAGTTTTCTATGTTTCTATGAAACCGACATGGTTACGGAAAAATCTTACAGACTCCTTACAGACAGCAGTGGAAATCAAACCCAGAAGGGTTTTGATGACAGTCTCTATTTCATGGTCAGCATTGCTAGCTTTTCCCTAAAAACAAAATCAGTTGAAGAAGCTGAATTAAATTGCCTTGCTGCTAATAGTGGGATTTGAACTCATGATGCTCAACTGTTAGTCCAGATTTCTGGACGATAAGTGCAGTAATTTAACCTCGGTGTCACTGTCATCAGTAAAACTACCAAGGTGTCATATAAACGCAATAGTTATACATCTTTTAGATATGGAAGTGCACCATTTCACAATATTCTGCTTGACATCTCCTCTGTACCTACTCCCCAGCACCTTAAACCTATGTCCTCTTGTGGCAACCATTTCAGCCCTGGGAAAAGCCTCTGACTATACACACGATCAATGCCTCTCATCATCTTATATACCTCTTTCAGGTCACCTCTCATCCTCAGTCACTCCAAGGAGAAAAGGCCGAGTTCACTCAACCTTTTCTCATAAGGCATGCTCCCCAATCCGGGCAACATCCTTGTAAATCTCCTCTGCACCCTTTCTATGGCTTCCACATCTTTCCTGTAGTGAGGCGACCAGAACTGAGCACAGTACTCCAAGTGGGGTCTGACCAGGGTCCTATATAGCTGCAACATTACCTCTCGGCTCCTAAATTCAATTCCACGATTGATGAAGGCCAATACACTGTATACCTTTTTAACCACAGAGTCAACCTGCACAGTTGCTTTGAGAGTCCTGTGGACTCGGACCCCAAGATCCCTCTGATCCCCCAGGTGCTGCGGTTTCCTCCCACAGTCTAAAAACGTATGGTTAGCGTTAGTAAGTATGTTGCCGCCAGAAGCATGGTGACACTTGCATACTGCCCGCAGCAAGACCCTTGGACTGTGTTGGTTGTTGACGCAAAATTACGTATTTCACTGTATGTTTCAATGTACATGTGACGAATAAAGCTAATCTTTTTCTTTAACTGTGGCACCCTTACCTTGTTTGACCTTTTTCCTCACTCCTGAGTCATAGCATTGTTGATTTTTAAAGGTTTTCCAAAATGGTAAAGCTAACATGTGGTTGTAAGGAAACTGCTGCCCAGGGCCGCTCACTGTCACTTTTCCAAGGACAGCTGTGGACAGGTATTATACGCTGATCCTACAATGATATCCATCTCCTGAAAATGATTTTTAAAAAACTCCGTACATTTTCATTCTCAGCCTGCTGAAATATTCAATTTGAATTTTGATTCTCTGGGTTGCATTTTCTGGTCTGACGATTACATGATTAATAATGTAATTACTACTTTATTATAGTCCATATCTCCTTGTAGGTATTTGGGAGATTTCAAGCACAGCCATTTTGCATCATTGATGAAAGCTCTAAGAAAGGAAAATTCTGTTTTCTAAGGTTTTATTTATTCATATTTGCAGGGATTATTAGACCCCTCCCCCGAGATGATTTTGAAATACTATATAGAACCTAGTACAGCACATTACAGGCCCTTCAGCCCACAATGATGTGCTGACCTTTTAACCTACTCCACAGTCAACCTAACTCTTTCATGCTACACATAACCCTCCATTTTTTTTTCATCCATATGCTTATCTAAGAGCCTCTTAAATATCCCTAATGTGTCATCCTCAACCACATGGAGGCTACCACAGCCTTTAAATGCATTCCAGACACGTACCACTCTGTGTAAAAATAAAAACAACAAACATCTGACCTCTCCAAACCTTCCTGCACTCGCCTTAAAGTTGTGTCCTCTAGTGTGGCCCGTTGCCATCCTGGGAAAAAGGCACTGGTTGTCCTCTATCAATGCCTTTTATAAGCTTATACACTTCCATCAAGTTGCCTCTCATCCTCCTTGGATCCAAAGAGAAAAGCCCCGGTTCTCTTTACTGTTCCTTATAAGATATGTTCTCTAAAATAGGCAGCATTCTTTTAAATTTTTTTCTGCACCTTTTCTAATGCTTGTACATCTTTTCCATAGTGAGGTGACCAGAAATGAACATAATAGTCTTGCCAGAGTTTTATAGAGCTGCAAAATTACCTCATAGCACTTGAACTCAATCCCCTAACTAATCAGGACCAGAACACCATATGCCTTCTTGACCACCCTATCAATTTACGTGACTATTTTGAGGGATCTATAGGCTTGGACTGTAAGATCTCTCTGCCCCTTCACTTTGCAACGTTGAACTTGAAGGAAAAGTGTAAGGTTAATGGCAGGATTCTTAGCAAAGTGTATCAATTGACATTTTTCTGATGGAACTCCATTTGCCAATTCTCAGTCCAGCTCTGCATCCTGTCAATGTCCTGTTGTAATGCACGACAACCTTCTACACTTTCCACAACTTCACCAACCTTTGTGTCATCTCCAAACTTGCTTCTGCACCCTTCTACTTCCATATCTGTGTCACAAAGAGCACAGTTCTCAGAACAGATCCCTGCAGCACACTACTGGTCACCGACCTCCAGTCAGAATATGTTCCATCTAGAGCTACCTTCTGCCTTCTATGGACAAGCCAATTCTGAATCCACAGAGCCAGGTTTCCTTGGATCCCATGCCTCCTGACTTTCGGAATGAGCCTACAATGGGGAACGTTATCAAATAATATACTATAATCCATATATAACGCATCCACTGCTCTACCTTCATCAATGTGCTTTGTCACATCCTCAAAATATTCAATCGTGCTCATAAGGCTTGGCTTGCCACTCACAAAGCCATGTTGACTGTCTCTAATAAGTCTGTTCCTCTCCAAATGCTTCATTAGTTTGCCCAACATTGATGTAAGACTCCCGGCTGTATAATTCCCAGAATTATCTTCTTAACTTTCTTGTACAAAGCTACTTCATTTGCCATCCTCTAGTCCTCTGATACTACTCCTGTAAGCAGTAAGGATGCACAGACCATCTCCAAAGCCTCAGCAATCTCTTTCCTCACTCCCCATGGTAACCTGGGGTATATCCCGTCTGGAACTGGGGCCTTATTTATTCTAATGTCTTTCAAAAGCCTCAATGCTGCCTCTTTCTTAATCTCAACATGCTTCATTGTAACACAGTAAATAGTATGCACTGTATTCTGCACTGACCTCATATTCATTAAGGTCCTGCTCCCTGGTGAGCACTGAAACAAAGGACCTCCACTTGCTCCTCCAACTCCTGGCGTGCTTTCCCCCTTTATCCCTGAGGGATCTAAAGTTTTATCGAGTTCCATCTAAAATTTTGAAATTAATAATCACCTGAAAATACATAAACCCATGTATTATTGATTTTCTAGTGAAATAATATTAAATTAATATTGGGGAAATATTTTCTTTGGGTAAAGCGGTTGATATAGTAAATAACTGATTTAGCTTTGCTTATATTTAATGCTTATATATAATGGCACTGTTGATCAGAGATAGTTGTCATGGCTGTAGAAAAGGTGGACGTCATGGAGGGATTGTCTACAGAGCCTCTGTGGGTAGAGGTTAGGAACAGGAAGGCGTCAATAACTTTACAGGGTGTTTTTTATAGGCTGCCCAATAGTAACAGGGATATCAAGGAGCAGATAGGGAAACAGATCCTGAAAAGGGGTAATGATAACAGTTGTCATGGTAGGAGATTTTAATTTCCCAAATACCGATTGGCATCTCGTTAGAGCAAGGGATTTTGATGGGGTGGAGTTTGTTAGGTGTGTACTGGAAGGTTTCTTGACACAATATGTAGATAATCTGACAAGAGGAGAGACTATACTTGATTTGGTATTGGGAAATGATCCTTGTCAGGTGTCAAATCTGTCAATGGAAGAGCACTTTGGAGATAATGATCATAATTCTTTCTCCTTTAAGATAGCATTGGAGAGAGATAGGAACAGACAAGTTATAAAAGCGTTTAATTGGAGTAAGGGGAATTATAAGACTATCAGGCAGGAACTTGGAAACTTAAATTGGGAACAGATGTTCTCAGGGAAAGGTACGGAAGAAATGTGGCAAATGTTCAGGGGATATTTGCGTGGAGTTCTGCATAGGTACGTTCCAATGAGACAGAGAAGTTATGGTAGGGTTCAGGAACTGTGGTGTACAAAGGCTATAATAAATCTGGTCAAGTAGAAAAGAAAAGCTTACAAAAGGCTCAAAGAGCTAGGTAATGTTCAAGATCTAGAAGATTATAAGGCTAACAGGAAACAGTTTAAGAAGGAAATTAGGAGAGCCAGAAGGGGCCAATATAAGGCTTTGACGGGGAGGATTAAGGAAATCTTCAACGTATTCTACAAGTATATGAAGAACAAGAAGAGAAGACATGAAAGAATAGGACCTATCAAGTGTGTCAGTGGGAAAGTGTGTATGGAACTGGAGGAAATAGCAGAGGTACTTAATGAGTACTTTGTTTCAGTATTCACTATGGGAAAGGATCTTGGCAATTGTAGGGGTGACTTATAACAAACTGAAAAGCTTGAGCATGTAGATGTTAAGAAAGAGGATGTGCTGGAGCTTTTGGAAAGCATCAAGTTGGTTAAGTTGCCAGGACTGGATGAGATGTACCCCAGGCTACTGTGGGAGGCGAGGGAGGAGATTGCTGAGCCTCTGGCAATGATCTTTGCATCTTCAAAGGGGACAGGAGAGGTTCTGGAAGATTGGAGGGTTGTGGATGTTGTTCCTTTATTCAAGAAAGGGAGTAGAGATAGCCCAGGAAATTATTGACCAGTGAATCTTACTTCAGTAGTTGGTAAGTTGATGGAGAAGATCTTGAGAGGCAGGATTTATGAACATTTGGAGAGGTATAATATGATTAGGAATAGTCAGCATAGCTTTGTCAAGGGCAGGTCATGCCTTGCGAGACTAATTGAATTATTTGTGGATGTGACTAAACACATTGATGAAGGAAGAGCAGTAGGTGTAGTGTATTTGGATTTCAGCAAGGTATTTGATAAGTTACCCTGTGCAAGGGTATTGAGAAAGTAAGGAGGAATGGGATCCAAGGGGACATTGTTTTGTGGATGTAGAACTGGCTTGCCCACAGAAGGAAAAGAGTAGTTGTAAACGGGTCATATTCTGCATGGAGGTTGGTGACCAGTGGAGTGCCTCAGGGATCTGTTCTGGGACCTTTACTCTTCATGAATTTTATAAATGACTTGGATGAGGAAGTGAAGGGATGAGTTAGTAAGGTTGCTGATGACACAAAGGTTAGAAGTTTTGTGGATAGCGTGGAGGGCTGTCAGAGATCACAGTGGGACATTGATAGGATGCAAAACTAGGCTGAGAAGTGGCAGATGGAGCTCAACCCAGATAAGTGTGAAGTGGTTCATTTTGGTAGGTCATATATGATGGCAAAATATAGTATTAATGGTAAAACTCTTGGCTGTGTGGAGGATCAGAGGGATCTTGGGGTCCAAGTCCATAGGATGCTCAAAGCAGCTGCGCAGGTTGACTCTGGTTAAGAAGGCATATGGTGTATTGGTCTTCATCAATTGTGGAATTGTACTAGGAGCCGAGAGGTGATATTGCAGCTATATAGGACCCTGGTCAAACCCCACTTGGTGTACTGTGCTCAGTTCTGGTCGCCTCACTACAGGAAGGATGTGGAAATGATAGAATGGGTGCAGAACAGACTTTCAAGGATGTTGCCTAGACTGGGGAGCATGCATTATGAGAATAGGTTGAGTAAACTCAGCCTTTTCTGCTTGGAGCAATGGAGGATGAGAGGTGACCTGATAGAAGTGTTTAAGATGATGAGGAGCATTGATCGTGTGGTTAGTCAGAGGCTTTTTTCTAGGGCTCAAGTGGCTGCCAGAAGAGGGCACAGGTTTAAGGTGCTTGTGAGTAGGTACAGAGGAGATGTCAGGGGTAAGTTTTTTACACAGAGAGTGGTGAGTTCGTGGAATGGGCTGCCAGCAACCGTGGTGGAGGTGGAAACAATAGGGTCTTTTAAGAGACTCCTGGATAGGTACATGGGGCTTAGAAAAATAGAGGGCTATGTGTAATCCTAGTAATTTCTATGGTAGGGACATGTTCGGCACAACTTTGTGGGCCAAAGAGCACAATACATGCCCTAGGTTTTCTCTGTTCTATGTTTCTAAAAAGCAGTGGCTATACTGAGTTTGAGTAGAATTGCAAAATGATGAAGTATATAAAGCCCCTGGATTATAGGTGGGGTATTGGTGATTACATCAGAGGCAGCAGGAACCTGTAATACTCCATTCCTCTAAGTGCCAGAGGTAACAGGTTTGAAAAGTGATGCTGAAATTCTTGGTAAGTTGCTGCAGGGCACTTTGTAAATAGTATGCACAATGCTTCTTTTTGGATAGTTTTGGGATCTTTTAAGTAGTACTCACTGCACTGATATATGAATAATTACAGTCATCTTGTTAAACTGGGTACTTCTGAGAGACTGTATCTGTTCTAGTTGGTATCAAGCCTGTGTTACAGTTAAACCCATGTAGGAAAGTAAAAGGGGTAAGGACATCAAGGACAAGGTTTACATCAGTGATGGGTCCAGAAGCCAGGTCTAACTTGTCAATTTTGCAGTGGATTGGGGTATCCAGTGGTTGAGGCTGTGTGGCAGGGTAGATGTGGCCCCAGCAACAGACAGTTTGGGAAGATTGATATATGTACTATTGGATAAATATGGCTCCTCTTATTGGACTCTCGATTGATTTCAGTTTCTTCAAGTTAATAAAACTTGCTTATTTATCTTCTGAAGATTATTGACAAATGAGTTGGGTAGTTGGGTTTTTTTTTAAATTTTATTGAGATACTTTGTGAAATAGGCCCTTTCAGCTATTTGAGCAAGGCTACCCAGCAATTCCCTGATTTAATCCTAGCCTAATCATGAGAAAATTTACCATGACCAAGTAACCTACCAACCAGTACATCTTTGGACCGTGGAAAGAAACTGGTGCGACTGCAGGAAACCCATATGGTTATGGAGAGAACATGCAAGTTCCTTACAGGCAGTGGCGGGAATTGAACCTTGGCTGCCTGTACTGTAAAACGTTGAGCTGCCCCATTCTTTTGTATCTGATCAAGCAGTAGGGCATGTTCTCAAAGTAAAACTGCTAAATGGCTTGATCTTTTATAAAATAAGCAATAAAATAAAAATTTCTTTTGAAACAGAAGGTATTAACATCTTCCTTTTTGGGTAAAGAAAGTAGTATTCAGTATTTTATAGACACAGTTAATTCAGTTCTACACTGGTTTCTCCTGAAGTAGTGTTAATAGTTGCTGAGATTCAGCAGGAAACTGGCAATTTACAGGAAGGGGCTTTCAGCTCTAACTAGGTCACTGATTCTGAGGCAGTTTTAATTGAAATTTGAAACTTTGGCAGAGACTTGGATGGCTCATGGGCTGGAATGGTTACTTCAAGTGCCAGGCTTTAGATGTTTCAGAAAGGACTGTGAGAGAGGCAAAAGAGGTGGGGGCATGGCACTGTTGATCAGAGATAGTGTTGCGGCTGCAGAAAAGGGCAAAGTCATGGAGGGATTGTGTACAGTCTCTCTTTGGGTGGAATTTAGAAACAGGAAGAGGTCAATAACTCTACTGGGTGTTTTTTATAGACCACCCAATAGTAACAGGGATATCGAGGAGCAGATAGAGAGACAATTTCTGGAAAGGTGTAATAATAACAGGTTTGTTATGGTGGGAGATATAAATTTCCCAGATAGCGATTGGCATGTCCCTAGAGCAAGGGGTTTAGATGGGGTGGAGTTGGTTAGGTGTGGTCAAGAAGATTTCTTGTCACAAATGTAGACAAGCCTACAAGAGGAGAGACTGTACTTGATTTGATATTTGGAAATGAACCTGGTCAGGTGTCAGATCTCTCAGTAGGAAAGCATTTTGGAGATAGTGATCATAATTCTATCTCATTTACAATAGCATTGGAGAGGGATAGGAACAGACAAGTTAGAAAAGCATTTCATTAGAGTGAGGGGAAATACGAGGCTATCTGGCAAGAACTTAGAAGCATAAATTGGGAACAAATGTTCTTAGGGAAAGGTATGAAAGAAATGTGGCAAATGTTCAGGGGATATTTGCGTGGAGTTCAGTATAGGTACATTCCAGTGAAACAGGGAAAGGATGGTAGGATACAGGGACAGTGGTGTACAGAGGCTGTTATAAATCTAGTCAAGAAGAAAAGAAGAGCTTACAAAAGGTTAAAAAAACTAGGTAATGATAGAGATCTAGAAGATTATAAGGCTAGCAGGAAGAAGCTTAAGAAAGAAATTAGGAGAGCCAGACGGGGCCATGAGAAGGCCTTGGCAGAAGGGATTAAGGAAAACCCCAAGGCAGTCTACAAGTATGTGAAGAGCAAGAGGATAAGACGTGAAAGAATAGAACCTATCAAGTGTGCAAGTGGAAAAGTGTGTATGGAACCGGAGGAGATAGCAGAGGTACTTAATGAGTACTTTGTTTCAGTATTCACTACGGAAAAGGATCTTGGCGATTGTAGGGATGACTTACAGCAAACTGAAAAGCTTGAGGACATAGATATTAAGAAAGAGGATGCACTGGAGCTTTTGGAAAGCATCAAGTTGGATGATTCGCCAGGACCAGATGAGATGTACCCCAGACTTCTGTGGGAGGAGATTGCTGAGCCTCTGGCAGTGATCTTTGCATCAGCAATGGGGTCAGGAGAGGTTCCGGAGGATTGGAGGGTTGCAGATGTTGTTCCATTATTCAAGAAAGGGAGTAGAGATAGCCCAGGAAATTATAGACCAGCTAATCTTACTTCGGTGGTTGGTAAGTTGATGGAGAAGAGCCTGAGAGGCAGGATTTATGAACATTTGGGAAGGCATAATATGATTAGGAATAGTCAGCATGGCTTTGTGATAGGCAGGTCATGCCTTACGAGCTTGATTGAATTTTTTGAGGATGTGACTAAACACATTGATGAATGTAGAGCAATAGATGTGCATGGATTTTAGCAAGGCATTTGATAAGGTACCCCATGCAGGGCTTATTGAGAAAGTAAGGAGGCATGGGATCCAAGGTGATATTGCTTTGTGGATCCAGAACTGGCTTTGCCCACAGAAGGCAAAGAGTGTTTGTAGATGGGTCATATTCTGCATGGAGGTTGGACACCAGTGGTGTGCCTCAGGGATCTGTTCTGGGACCCTTACTGTTTGTGATTTTTATAAATGACCTGGATGAGGAAGTGGAGGGATGGGTTAGTGAACTTGCTGATAACACAAAGGTTGGGGGTGTTGTGGATAGTGTGGAGGGCTGTCAGAGGTTACAGTGAGACATTGATAGGATGCAAAACTAGGCTGAGAAGTGGCAGATGGAGTTCAATGCAAAGTATAAGGTGGATCATTTTGGTAGGTTAAATATGATGGCAGAATATAGTATTAATGGTAAGACTCTTGGCAGTGTGGAGGATCAGAGGGATCTTGGGGTCCTAGTTCACTCAAAGCTGCAGCGCAGGCTGACTCTCTAGTTAAGAAAGCATATGACGTATTGGCCTTCATCAATCGTGGAATTAAATTTTGGAGCTGAGAAGAAATGTTACAGCTATATCGGACCCTGGTCAGACTCCGCTTGGAGTACTATGCTCAGTTCTGGTCTTCTCACTACAGAAAGGATGTGGAAATCATAGAAAGGGTGCAGAGGAGATTTACAAGGATATTGCCCGGATTGGGGAGCACAGAGAGGGCACAGTTTTAAGGTGCTTGGAAGTAGATACAAAGGAGATGTCAGGGGTAAGATTTTACTCAGAGAGTGGTGAGTGCATGGATTTGGCTATTGGCGATGGTGGTGGAGGCAGGTACGATAGGGTCTTTTAAGAGACTCCTGGACAGGTACATGGAACTGTAGGTTTTCTATGTTTCTAAATGATATATCTGTATAGCAGTCACACCTGAAAGTGTTTTAATTGTAGCCCAAACAATTAAGCATTTAACCTAACTCATGATGCACAAGTAATGATAACAACTTTAGTTTTATCTTGCTCTTATTGTAGTGAAGCAGATGTTTTTATTCTTGTCACAGTCCCAGAGGATATCTCTTCCATGTGATGTTATTGAACACTAGTGGCTAGCAATCTTTTAGTTGTTTGCAAAGCAAATGTTAGCATGGAGGTTACCGTACAATTACAGTGCCAGTGACCCAGGTTCAATTCTGCTGCTGTCTATAAGGGGTTTCCACATTCTCCCCGTGACTGCATGTGTCTCTTCCGAGTACTCCAGTTTCCTCACAAATTTCAAAGACATGGGTTAGTAGGTTAATGGTTATAACTGGGCAGTGCAGGCTCATTGGGACAGAAGAGGCTGTTACTATGGTGTATTTCTAAATAAATTAATTTATTGAAATAATTCTAAATACTTCTAAAGAGTTTTAAATGTTCCATGTCATGGTATGCTAACGTTGCATTATTTTTCTCTCAAGGTCTGGAAGGGGTAGGAAATTGAGTGGCGATCAAATAACCTTGCCTACAACGGTTGATTATTCATCTGTTCCTAAACAGGTATCCATTTTGAAAAATAGTCTCAGCCGAAAATAATCTTAATATATTGCTTATATTGCTGTTACTTGGTGTAAGATGATAGGAATTTGCAAATTAATTTAAATTGACTTTAATAGAAAGTAATTGCTGTAGTTTACTGGATTAATTTGGAATTTTCCACAGAGCTAAATATTCTTATTTTGGAATCTATGGAATTGTTAATATTTTTCACAATTATGAATGGTAGTGAATTAATTTTTTTGAAAATAAACATGCAGGTTATCCTAGATTTTGGATCAAGTTGCCTTTGCTAAAGTAATGCTTCAGTGTGCACATATAAATGAATGGTCCATAGATCTGTGTTCTGTGTCAAAGTGAGTAATGCAGATATTTCTTGCACTTTAGCCCTTTCACAGTTCTCTTAATTTGCAAATGAACTCTTGTGTATGCACATTCCTTCTGGAAGAGAAGTCTGAGACTTCATTGAAAACTATAAAAATTTGAATGTAATGTTACAAGAAAAAGTTTGTGAACCCTTTGCAACTACCTGTTTTCTGCATTAATTACTCATAAAATGTGGTCTAGACTTTATCTAAGTCACAATAATAGAGAAACACAATCTGCCTAAACTAATAACGCACATACTGAGTACACCATTTAAATAATCAGTCTTGGCTACAAAAGCATTTCTAAAGACCTGAGTGTTCATCAGTCCACAGTTAGAGAAGTTGTCTGCAAATGGAGGAAACTCAGTACTGTTGCTATTTCCCTTAGGAGTGGGTGTTCTGCAAAGGTCATACCAAGAGCACAATGTGCAATGCTGAAGGAAGTGAAAAAGAACCCAACTGTAGCGCCAAAAGACCTGCAGAAATCTCTAGAACTTGCTAAAGTCTCTGTTCATGTGCCCACTGTAAGAAAAACACTGAACAAGAATGGTGTTCATGGAAGGACACCAGGGAGGAAACCACTGTCCTCCAAAAGAAATATTGTTACATGACTCAAGTTGGCAAAAGACCACCTGGATGTTCCACAACAGTTCCGGGGCAATGTTCTGTGGACAGGTGAGACAAAAGTTGAACTTCTTGGCAGAAATGGACATTGCTTTGTTTGGAGGAAAAAGGGCACTGCACTCCAACACCAAAACCTCATCCCAATCGTGAAGCACAGTGGAAGGAGCATCATGGCTTGGGGTTGCTTTGCTGCCACAGGGCCTGGACAACTTGCAATCATTGAGGGAAGGATGAACTCAAAATTGTATCAAGACATTTTACAGGAGAATGGCCTGCTGCTTAATAGAAGTTGGATGATGCAACAAGACAATCAGCAGCAAATCAGCAGTAAATCAGCAGCAGAATGGTTTTAAAAGAAGAAAATTTGTGTTTTGGAATGGCTAAGTCAGAACAATCACCAATTAACCCACCAACCTGTAAGTCTTTGGACCGTGGGAGGAAACCAAAGCACCCAGAGGAAACCCACGTGGTCACAGGGAGAACGTACAAATGGCAGTAACTGTAGTTTGCCCTTTCCACTTTTTTCATGGCATATTAAATATCTATCAGGAACAATGAATGAGAATTGGATTCATTTCATAATTGTATGTTGTGCAGGAGTATCTCATTCCATCTTGTGCATTAGCCTCATTGAATGTTGAAAGCAAGTGTTGAGGAAAGGAGGGGAAACACTAGACCGATATCTCGTCATGCAAGGTGCTTAGAATAGCCGTGCTTGGAGAGATTGAATTGGATTTGGAAGTGGATTGGTGGGGTGAGCTAAGATGTCGTAGGATTGGAAAAGGAGAATTATTTTGATGGAAGCAATTCCGTGTTTCCTGACACAATAGAGTTGCCCAGCACAGTCTTTTCAGCCTGGAAAGCAAGAAATGTTAGCTGGGAATACTATTGTTGAAATTCAGTTCCATGGCATTATTTTAAACGTTGCTTTCACTATACTTGTCTCCACGCCTCCCCTTCTTAAAGTCTACTTATTTCATTTTTTGCCCTTGTGCACTGTACTCATTAAGACCCCCCGTTAATTTTCTTTTATCACACCCAGTAATCATCTTTTGTGTCAGTTTGTATGCAATTATCTTTTTTTTTCTTGCTTGTATATTTGCTGCTGGCCAAATCATCCTCAAGGGGAGTGCTGCTCTTAATTTCCCCATTCCTGTTCTTGCTCGTTTGGCTGGTTTGTAGCACCCTGGATTTCAGATTATGTGATCTGGATGGCAGCAGAGTCTCTATGACAAAGGAAACCTTAATGCCCTTGCTGTACTGTCTGTCAAATGTGTGGCTTATTCAATAACTAAATTGCTTTGTCCTTTTGACAAGTATTAACACTGAAATAATAACAAAAATTAAAGACTTGAAGTCAACATGTTTTAAAATATAAATTTAACAATTTATTTTGGTTTAGTTTCATTTTTTTTAACTGTTTAGTTGAAAGAACTTTGACTCTTTTATTGCTCCCCACCACAACTGTAGAGCTAAAATCTCAATGAAATTAAATGTAGCGGGTTTTCAGTGCTGAGATGGTGTAAAATGTTAGGGAATGTCGGCACAGCTGGGCTTTCCAGTTCCCTTCATAAGAGGTCAGTAGCAGAGTGTTGCGAGCAGATTAGGTATTTCAAGAATTCTTCTTCCATAAGAATTCTTATGTGCACAAGATAGGCTTGCAGCTTTTCTTACCTGGTGCAGTCTTTTTAACGTAATTTTTAAAGAACAAGAAGAATATGAAAAATCTATAAAATAAGCTGCTTAACAAAAATTATGAAGGTGATTCCCTTCTGTCATCTGATTTCTGAATGTATATTGATTCCATGAACACTACCTCACTACTATTTATTTCTATTTTTGCACTACTTATTTAATTTAACTATTTAATATACATCTACTTACCGTAATTCATGTCTTTTTTCTATTATATATTACATTGTAGCGGTGTGCTACACGCAGCGCTAAAATTACGACACGGAGTCGGTAACTACAGTCGAAGGAAAAACTTTATTCGAAATCCTCAGCCTCACTTTTAAGCCTCTCTCGACCTGCCCCCCGTGGCGCAGAGGCTCCAAAGCTCTGTGCTCGCAAACCCCCGTAGGCTATCTAATTGTGAGCCGGTTCGGATGTGCCAGGAAATGGGTCGCCACAGCATTGTAAAGCTACTACAAGGACAATAAATTTCGCGAAATATGCCAGTGATACTAAACCTGATTCTGATTATTGCCTGGCCTGCAAAACTTTCCACATCAGCATTGTTCAATTGACAGTTGATAACAATGATATTTTTGCCTATGCTGGGAAACTGAAGCAAGTCAAAACATGTACATCTCATGGTTTCCACAAATTAGCCATTCTTGGACAAAGCCCAGACATACTTGCCCCCCCCACCCCCTCCTCCATCCACTCATCTACCGACACACACAAAATACATGGAACAAATTCTTGGCAATAAAGTCATCCAAGCTCGACTATCTCCACGATTTGGCTACTTAAACTACTTTGTGAAGCCAGATGATTTAATCCATTGAGGCTTAATATTGATGGTGTGAGTTTTCTCTAGATGCAGTTTCCAAAGAAATTATTGGTATTATCTGTTACCTAATGGCTAGAAGATGAATATTGCCTGATCATTAATTTTCACAGAGAATTGTTCATTCATGTTATTTAAAACCAACCCTGAGCAGAAGCCCTAACTCAGATTTGCCATTGTTGCTTTTGACATTCCTCAGCAAAATGGTATTTACAAAGGAGGCAGATACCTTGCAGGATCATCTGCAGGTGGTAGTGCAGTGACCAGCAACTTTCGGGTCAGGAGGCTGCAAGGTAAATGCATTTTGCGGAGAATAAATACGAAGTTTTGTTATATAAAGATCTGAAAGCCAGAATCAGTTGATATGAAAGTGTTCTCATTTCTGGGAATCCTTGTTCAGTCTGTCTGAGAAGTGTATGGAGTCAGTTTTTTTTTCATTCATGCTGTGTCTAAGAGAAGTTCACTTGTTGTAGTTACGGGGCAATTACCTGCTGTGTTGATGATCTTAGCAACATTTCTCTTTGCCAACTTTTTAACAGCCTATTTAGCAGCTGCTTGTCTGTTGAGGATCACATAGCGAAGTTTGAAAACTAAACTTGCTTGATAATAATCTTGTATTTGAGCTTGCAAAGTTTGAATCTTTACATACATGAAAAAAGCTTTTATGTGCACACATTGAGTATATGTTCATGGTCTTCTGCTGCTGTAGTCCATCCACTTCAAGTTTCAATGTGTTGTGCATTCAGAAATATTCTTCTGTACACAACTGTTGTAGCGCATGGTTATTCAAGGTACTATCACCTTCCTCCCAGCTTGAACCAGTCTGGCCATTCTCCCTGACCTCTCATTAACAGGACGTTTTTGCCCACTGAACTGGATTTTTTTATTAATTCATTACGATTTTGGATATAAATGTATATGGCACAATTAAGTATGATGATACTGCATTAGATGGTCTTGCTGATAGTGAAGTAGATTGCTATTAATTGCAAAGAGATCTTGATTCAAAGAGATAGGCTGAGGAATGGCAAATGATTTCAGCCTGGATAAATGTGAGGTGAAACATTTTGGATATTCAAACCAGGGTAAGATTTAAATGTTGAATGGCAGGACACTGATAAGTTTTGTGGAACAGAAACTTGGGAGTACAAGTGCACCATTCACTGAAAGTGGACAGGGTAGTGAAGAAGGCTTTTAGCACTCTAGTTTTCATTTGTCAGGGTACTAAGTTTTGGAGCTGATTTGTGAAGCGGGGTACTGTGCGCAATCATAATCGGATGAAAAACAGACGTGGGAGCACGGAGGAACATCTGGAAATCTCCAGGAAGACCTTCTTCGTTGCTGCTGCTGTTGTGAAGTCCAGGTCTCTGCTGGGAAGAACAGGCCCCCAGTCCTCGGGGTCGGGTTGTCAATGGCCATTGGCGGGGTCGTCTTAATAGGCTCGGCAGAGGATGGGACTCGGAGAAGCTGTGCCGGAGGGGATGGTCGGAGGCTCGGAGGTTCGACGGACTCAGAGGACGCTGCGGTCGGAGCGCTTTCAGTGTGTACTGTGACTGCGAGGCTGAGTTGGGCGGCGCCGTAGAAGTCCATAGCGGGGGTATTCCCTTCTGCCGCCTGTGTGGGATGACGAGTCTATCGGGACCCTGAGGACTTGTGGAAACTGTGTGGTGGTTTTTTTCGAACTTATAGTCTTTTAACATCTTTGGACTATTTTTACTGTGCCCATGGTCTGTTTTTTTTTTATCAATTATGCTATTGTTTGCTTTGTTGTAACAATATATTGTAACTATTGGCCTTGTAGCTTTCATTTTTGGTCTTGTTTGTCTGGTGGGATTGGAGCTCCTTTCTGGGGAATGTGCTAAGATGGTAGCGCGATATTAATATGCAGCAGCCTCTCTGGACTCTGGATTGGGGATTGCCAAACATTATGTGGATTTTCTGGTGTAGTCTGTTTTGTCATGTGCTTTTGTGATATCCTGGAGGAACGTTGCTCATTTTTTAACTGCATTGCATTTGTGGTTTCTAAATGACAATAAACTGGATCTGAATCTGATCTGAGTAGAGACATTTTGTTGCAGTTGGTGAAGCCCTACTTGGAGTACTCTGTACGGTTTTGGTCACCCTGCTCTAAGAAAGATATTGTCAGGTGGTGCAGAAACTATTTATGAGGATGCTGGCTGCACTAGAGGGTTTGAGATCTAGGGAGAGGGTGGCCACACTGGGTCTTTATTCCTTGGACAGAGAAGAATGAGACCTGATCTCATATAGGTTTACAAAATCATGGGAGGTGTGGAACAAGAGAATGGTCATAATCTTTTCCTTAGGGTTGGGGAGTCTAGATCCTAGATAAGAGAGGAGAGATTTAAAAAGGATTTGAGAATTAACTTCTTTACGCAGAGAGTAGTGACTTAAATGGAATGAGCTGTCTGAGGAAGTGGTTGAGTTGGGTACATTTGCAACATTAAAGAAGCATTTTTGTAGGTACGCAGAGAGCAGGGATTTGGGTGGGGAGGAGTTTATGGGCCTAACACCGGCAACTGAGATGAGCAGTTGTAAGTGTCTCCTGTGGTCGGCATGGGCCAGATGGGCCGAAAGACCTGTTTCTATGCTGTATTACTGTATGACTCTATTTCAAAGTCCAAAGTAAATCTATTATTAAAGTACGTATATGTCTTTGTTTACAACCCTGAGATTAATTTTCTTGCAGACAAACTCAATAAATTCATAACAGAATCAATAAAAGACAGCAGCAATGTGGGCATTCAACCTGTGTGTAAAAGACGCCAAATGTGCAAATGAAAAAAGAAAGAAAATAATAAACAAACAAATAATCAATAAATATCAAAAATATCAAAACATTTTGGAAGGCAAGTCATTGTGGGAACATTTCAATGATGGTGCAAGTGAGGCTGTGTGAAGTGATCCCCTTTGGTTCAAGAGCCTGATGTTTGAGGGGCACTAACTCATTTTGAATTGTATCATACAGCTTTATTATTTATCAGTGATTTGCAAATGTCCCAAAATTAGCCATTTCTAACAAATGAAAGTTCCTTCACAGATATTTGTTCACCTTTCATATTGATTGATGTCCTTTGCTTTGATTATGGGTAGGAGAAGTGTGCAGGATGACAACAGAAGATAGTGTGTGGTATTTCTTTGGGAATAAGATGTTTAAAATTGACATTCTTTGCGATGGACTTTGAAAGAAGGTTTCTCCTTTTTGAAAGAGACTATAATCTGATAAGTGAGTCCTTAACATAATGCGGTTTTTTAAAATTACAACATTGTAATTAAACAGATTAGATCTGTTGCTCAATTATGTCTTTCCCAGTCCCCGTTAATTCTACAATCTGTTGCTGTAATCCGTTCAATGATCCTGATTCTGAAAAGTGCTGGTGGAATACCAGGGCTTTGGAGGAATAGGGGTGGTGAACTGAATAGCTACAATTTCACTGAGCTAATTTGTCCCTAATTTTTCAAAGCAGTGTTTCATTTATTGAAATATTTGTGGAGGAACTATGGTTTCAACACCAGAAAGTCTTCCGATCACATGATAAGAAGCAGGTTTATTTAGAGTTTGCAATTTGTTTTTAATTTAAAATGTGTGTCTTATTTGTGTATCTTCCAAGCCTGAAGTAGAAGATTGGAGTTCCTGGGATGAAGATGGTCCAACCAGTATTAAGATTGAAGGAGGTAATGGCAGTTTGACAACACAACAAAATGGCCCTGGAGAGCCTGAAGAACCTGATTACTTTAAGGATATGACACCAAACATCCGAAAACCTCAAAAGGTGAGTGTTTTTATAGTTGCATGACATGTCCATGAAAATTACTGTAAAATTCCATTTTCTTTTGCTCTTTGGTTTATTTACGTAAAAACATTTGTTTTTTTTTCTTGCTAGCCATACATGTCATCCTAAATATATGCTAAACAAAAGTACATCAGGGTAGTACAAGGGGAAAAGCAATAACAGAATGCAAGTAGACAAAGCGTAAAGGCACCAATGAGGCTAGAAGTCTATTTGCAGACACTACTTGCCCAGCAAAATGCCTTTTCCAAAAGCTCCCTTCTGGAAAGTGTTATAAAGCTATTAAAACAAAAACTTCACTGCATTTTAAATGTTTCTTCCCCCCAGGCAGTTGATCTGATTCACCATTCTAGTCAGCCCTCCCAACCCCTCCCCCCCCACTACCTCAGTCACTGCACATCACTGAAAACCTTGAACCATTTTTTATAATGCTGTTTACAATGTAAATAAATCTTGGTATTGATGGATTTATTCAAATTTTATTCCACATTTGTACTTTAATCTCTAACTTTTTATATAATTCTATATAATTGTTAAATATTGCTGTTTTATTTTGCCGTGCCAACACACCACAGCAAATTCCTAAATATATATCGTCATTAAAGTTGATCCTTCATCTCTATTGTACAAGAGTTTTATAAAAATTGGTTAGAAGCTGCCCCTGAGCTTGGGGGGTCTGTGTTACCAAGCTTTTGTATCTTCTGTCTGATGGAATGGGTCATGGTGGGAAGGGGGTGGGTAGAAGACAGAATGATCAGGGTGAAAGGTGTCTTTGATGATGGCCCTTGCTGGAGTCAGCAGGAAGTGTAGTCAGCTAATTCAAGGGAGGATGCTTTTTGTGATATTTCATTGACGAGTGTATGTATTTTAAAAACTACTAAGATCCTATTTTATTCAGTATTCTTATGTTTAATCCATCCTAGATTATTATTAAGAAGAAAGAACCTTTACATTTTGGAATCCCAGATGGCACCATGGCATTTTCCAGTAGATTGGCAGCTACGCAAGATATCCCATTCAATCAGCCATCAGTAAGTAATTTGAGGACCTTTTCACTTCAAATTTTTCCCAAATGTGTTATAAGAAAAATAAGTGATATTAGCAATATGCTTCAATGTTTAGAAGAGTAGACTTTTAAATGAACTGCAGTGGATTGATTGTGAGAATGCAGTACGTGTGCTTATGGGCTGATTGATCATGTGGTAATTTGAATCAGCCTCCGATGTGTGGAAGGCCCTCTTGTTTTATGTGGGCTTTCAAGTGTACGTGCTTTTCGTCCTTGTGGACCTGGTTTGTCACTCCCACACTGCATTATACATTGCCTCATGTTTACTGTGGCTAACATGACTCAGTAAAAGCATATAATCCTTTTAATCTATTGTCATTTTTGCAATGTGCATACATAACATAAACCAAGAGTTATTCTGAGCAGGAGCATCCTAATTCTGAATCTCTTTTAACTGTTTAAAGTCTGTTGTATATTTGTCCTTCTGCTCTTTCTAAATGTAATAAAGCAAAGTAAATGGAATTGAAAAAACACAAAATGCTGGCAGAACTCAATTTATTTCCAGCATCTGCAGATTCACTTGTTGTAATTGGAATTGAAAGTGGATTTCTTTAGTTTTCTTTAAAAATCTGGGTTATTTGATAAGTTAGGAATGTATATTTTGTATATTCATAATCATATCATAAATGATTGTTATTAAACCCTTTTGATAAGGATTTAAGACTAAAAATTTTTCCATGATATCAGTTGGATATGAAATCAGAAAAGTAGATAACATCTTATTTAAAAAATCTCTAATCTGTAAGTATCTAAAAAAAAATGGGATCTGGGCAAATTATACTTAATAGACAATTGTTCAAAAGACATGAAACAGTTATCCAAAAATAAATCACGAAAACATATTATACCCTTCATTTTCCAAACCAAAAAGGCTTGATCCATGACAGAGGGTTGAAAGAAAAAATTAGATATAATAGGGCTTGATAAAATAAATTAACTCAAGCCAAAAAATTTACGAAACTGAAACCATATTTCTAATGTATGTTTCATTATTGGATTAACCATTTGTTTATTCAATTTAGAAAGAACCAAGGGAAGTGATGTCCCTAAGGTGGAAGCAGTGAAAATCCATGTGCAGAAGTACATTTAAGATTAACCCATTGTGGACTGACATTAATATCCACATCTTGTGTCCAGAATATTCAATATCGAATATTAATTGCCCAATAATAAAACTTTAAATTCGGCAGTGCCAAGCCACCGTTCTTTTTGGATTTCTGCAAGTACTTTTATGATAATGAATATACAGCCAGATATATCCGATAAAATTAAAAATGAATGGGAGAAGTAACTTCAACTTTCTTTACCTATAGAGAAATGGGAGAAAATTTTTCAATTAGTTAATTTTTCTTCTATTTGTGCTAAACATGCGTTGATTCAATTTAAAGTGGTACATAGAGCTCATATGTCTAAAGATAAATTAGCTCATTTTTACTCTCATATAAATCTGATTTGTGGTAGATGTCATTCTGAGGTAACCTCTCTGACTCGTATGTTTTGGTCTTGCCCTCTTTTGGAAAAATTTTGGAAAGATATTTTTGATACTTTCTCTACAATTTTGCACATTGATTTACAACCTCACCCTATTACGGCAATTTTTGGCTTACCAATGATTGATCTGCCCTCCACAGCTTGGCAGATGATTGCATTTGCTACTCTAGTGGCTAGAAGATCTATTTTATTGAATTGGAAAGAGATGAATCCTCCAATTACATCTCAGTGGTTTTCCCAAACCATATCCTGTTTAAATTTAGAAAAATTTAGAAGTCGTACCCTTGATCCCTTGGTTAAATTTGAAGAAAGTTGGAGGCCTTTTATTCAATACTATCATAGAATGTAATTTGATCTTTTCCGATTCCTTTATATCATTCATTAATTCGAGCAGAGGAGCAGAGTTGATGACTCTAATGATTTTATTTGATGTAATAGAATAGCGCAGCTTTTAGTTTAGTTTTAGTTTTGTTTAGTTTATTTTGTTTTTGATTTTTCAATTTGGGGTTTTTTTCCATCTTTTTATTTTTTTGTATCTTGTTTATAGCAAGGGTTTGGGAGGTCAATTATATTGGTGTTACCTATAGTTTTTACTCGTGTTAATTGCCAACAACGTAATCCACTCCTTCTGTACTATTATGGCCGTTATGTATTTGCCTTTGAAAAATTCAATAAAAAGTTGGAAAAAGGAAGAAAGGGATGTATATTTTGAACATGGGAAGTAAATCTCTTCTTATGTTTTAATTTAATCTTGCGACAAGTGGCCAATTGTTTCAAAGTTGGTCACTTTAAGAAAAGAGAGTAAAAGAAAGTGGAATAAGAGATATGAATTGTAGCTTTGGGTTACTTAAAAAAATTACTTGCATTACCTGCTTGTTGTTTGTAGCCTGAACTGGGAGATTTTGACACTTGGCAAGAAAATACTAATGCCTGGGAAGAGGATGGAGATGCCACTTGGGAGGCAGAAGAAGTGCTGAGGTAACCAGTTTTTGTTTTTTCTTCTTCATTTGCAATTGAACGAAGTTGGATGGATTAGCTTATTGTAGTTAAATGTAGCTTGTAAAATACTGAACACTAATGTGCATCCATAGATTGGAGAGACAGCAGATGTTGCAATCTAAAACAGAATGCTGAAAGAACTCGGGTCAAACAGCATTGATGGAGGCAAAAGGTGTAAGTTATTGATTGGGTGTCAAGATTCAGCATCAGGGCTGAGTGAGTCAGAAGGATTGGCAGTATAGAACAGTACATAGAGGTCTGGGATGTAGGTTGGGAGGTGATAAGTGGGACAGGAATGATGATGGCTCTGGAACTATACTTGCTGGAGCTTAGAAGGTAATCTTATTGAAAGACTTGGGTAAAGTGAGGATGTTTCCTATAGTAGAGAAAGTCTAGGATCAGAGGGCACTGCCTCAGAATACAAGGACTTCCCTTTAGAACAGAAATGAGGAGGTATTTCTTTAGCCAGAGAATGGTGAATCTGTGGAATTTATTGCCACGGATGGCATGGAGTTCAAGTCCTTGGGTATATTTAAAGCGTATGTTGATGGGTTCCTGATTGGTAAGGGTGTCAAAGGTTAATAGACAATAGACCGTAGGTGCAGGAGCAGATGGGAACTGGGTGGATGGAGAGAATAGAGATGAACAAAAGGGAGAAGGAAACTAAACGTATGTGTAGAACATCGGGTATTTGGGTTACCTGAAACTGGAAAATTCAATATTCACATCATTAGGCTGCAAATGGCACAAGTGGGATATAAGATCCTTTTACCCTGATTTGTGTGTGACAAAGAAAGGCCGAGGAAAGACTGGATAAGGTGGGAATGGAACGGATAGTTAAAATGCTAGAAGCTCAAGACAGCAGTTTAAAAAGAGCACAGGCGCTCTGCAAAACAGCCTCCTGGTATATGCATAGTTTCATCAGTATAGAGGAGGCGACATTGCGAGCACCAAATGTAGTAAACAAGGCTAGAGGAGGTGCAGATGTACCTCTGCCTCACCTGTAAACTGTTAAAGTAACTGAATGGTAGTGAGGGGTGAGGTGAAGTGTATTTCCTTTCGTTCCAGGGTGAAATGCCGGGGGTGGGGAAACGTGGGGAAGTAGAATTGACCAAAGAGTTCTGGAGAAAGGGGAAAGCAGAAAAGTGGGGTGTGACTGATAAGGAAACATAAATTAATCATAAATTATACACAATTTTTTCAAGAAAGCACAATTAAAACAGTCTATTTTAGTGTAAGGTGATCAAGATGGTTGTAGTTAATAGGCTTTTGTCAGTTTTTTTTAAATCAGAGTTTATAATTTTATTGTGGTTTTGTGTTGTGCTCCAGTACTTTGAATTTATTTTTGCATCCTACTATTTGGCTGAATTTTTTAATATTATTTTTGTTCAATAGATGTACTGATATAAATACTAACCGTCTATATTCTTTGTTACTGAACATTTTAAAGAGCCTTGGCCCGAAATGTTGACTGTTCATTCCTTTTCAGAGATGCTGCCTGACCTGCTGAGTTCCTCCAGCATTTTGTATGGTTTACTCTAGATTTCCAGCATCTGCAGAATCTCTTGTATTTATTAGATTCATTTCTGCTGCTCCTTCAGATTATTGTACATCTTTACCACTATTTCCTTTTCCATTCAGTGCATCTTATTTAGAATGCTGTCGCCTTATCTTCTGGCCTTTTATTGTTTTAAAAATCCTTGTCCTTAGTTTAAAATATCAGCTTAGCAGTGTGAAACTTTAAAATGCTTAATATTCTGTGATTGGCTTCAAACAGAGTTGAGGAAGAGCTTCTTCTCCCAGAGAGTTGTGGAGGTGTGGAATGCACTGCCTCGGAAGACGGTGGAGGCCAATTCTCTGGATGCTTTCAAGAAGGAGCTAGATAGATATCTGATGGATAGGGGAATCAAGGGATATGGGGACAAGGCAGGGACTGGGTATTGATAGTGAATGATCAGCCATGATCTCAGAATGGCGGTGCAGACTCGAGGGGCCGAATGGTCTACTTCTGCACCTATTGTCTATTATTTGAATTCCACAGAACTTTTACAAAGAACAATTAAGGTGGTTGCTTTGTACACCAGGGATCCATTGTAAATAATTAAGGATTATACCATTCAAAAGGAGGCTACTGAACAATTCTAATACCTGTGTCTGGAACTTGTTCCTTTTAGCCTATCTCCAGCACAACCATCAGTGATTTGGCCTTTTTTATGTCACTAATGCAGTAAAGGATTCATAAAACCACTTTGTTTGTAAGCTAAAGTATTTTACTACTAATACAAAAGTATTAGTAAAGCTACTTTGGCAAAGCTCTGGTCTTGCATTCTGTCATCAAGCAATTTGAGAATCAGAATCAGGTTTATTATCACCGGCATATATTGTGAAATTTGTTGTTAGTGAGGTAGTCTTCATGAGTTCACTGTCCATTCAGAAATCTGATGGCAGAGTGAAATAATCGATTCCTGAATTGTTGAGTGTGTGTCTTCAGGCTCCTGTACCTCTTCCGTGATAGTAGCAATGAGAAGAGGGTATGCCCTAGGTCGGGGGTCGGCAACCTGCGGCTCCCGAGCCATTTGTGGCTCTTTCACCTCTGTGCTGCGGCTCCCTGTGGCTTTGGGAAATAATTGGTCAGTATTTAATTAAAATGTATTTTATGTTAGTTTGTTAGCTTTTGAAATGTAATTCTAAATTTGAAGATTATGGTGATCTTGTACAATCTAAGTGTGGCGACACATTTCCTGGCACATCCAAAACGGCTCACAATTAGCCAGCATTCAGGCTAAGGGAGATAGCCTACGGGGGTTTGTGAGTACGCGTCTTTTGCAGCATCTGCGTCCATGGGGGCTGGGTTGAGGGAGGCTTAAAAGCAAGGCTGTTTAGTTCGAATAAAGTTATTCGACTGCAGTTTACTGACTGCGTGAGCACACCGCTACAACGTGTTTTTATCGCTATTAATATACGTCACCACTGCCAATACCTGACACCCGCCAGTGCGCGATTTCTTTAATTTTTCGATCCAAGGTAAGCCAACTATGGAGAATTCTAAAAAAAGAAAAGTGACTGAAGAAAACAGAACGTTTAATGATACGTGGACAGATTCATTTGCTTTCACTGTTGACGAGACTGGTTTACCGGTATGCTTAATATGCAATGAGAAACTAGCAAACAACAAAAAGTCAAATGTCGCAAGGCATTTCCAGAATAAACACGCAGCCTTTGCTCAAAAATATCCGGATGGAGATGAGAGAAAAAAAGCCATTTCGGAACTGATGCGGAAGGTTGATCTGAGCAAAAATCATTTCCAGAAATGGATGAAGTCTGGAAAATCAACGACATACGCCAGTTATATTGCCGCTCAGGAAATAGTCAGGCACGGGAAGCAGTTTACAGATGGTGAATATATAAAAGAATCTTTCATTAAGATTTCAGAACATCTATTCACGGACTTTAAAAACAAGAGTGAAATTGTGCAGAAAATCAGGGATATGCCCCTCTCTGCAAAGACTGTCAAAGACAGAACCATAAAAATGGCAGAAGACATCACAAGACAGCAAATTAAAGACATCAATTCAGCTGTGGCCTACTCGATTGCCTGTGACGAGTCTAAAGACAAAGGTGATATTGAACAAATAGCGTTGTTCTGCCGGTATGTAAACTCTGCCGGGCCACAGGAAGAACTGATTGAGTTGATACCTCTAAAAGACCAAACACGGGGGGAGGACATCTGTGAGGCTGTCTTGAATTGTTTAAGAGCCAAAGGAATAAAGACCACCCATCTGGTGTCAGTAGCTACTGATGGGGCGCCGAATATGACGGGAACGCACAAGGGATTTGTGGCTTTACTGCAGAAGTCGCTGGACAGAAAGCTGCTGACTTTTCACTGCATCTTGCACCAAGAGGCACTGTGCGCTCAAACATTTCCTCCGGAATGCACAGAAGTAATGGATGTTGTCATTCAGATTGTCAATAAAATAATGGCAAAAAGTTTAAATCACCGTCAATTCCGTTTGTTACTGGACGAGCTGGAAAGCGCATATTCTGATCTCCTGCTGCACAACAAAGTCCGGTGGCTGTCCAAAGGGGAGGTGCTGAAACGCTTTGTCGCGTGTCTGGAAGAAGTGAAAACTTTCCTGGGCAGCAAAGGGCTCAACTTTCCTGAGCTGGAACAGCCAGAGTGGCTGGAAAAGCTACACTTCATGGTAGACATGACAGCGCACCTGAACACGCTGAACACAGCTCTTCAACGGGGTAAGGACGTACAGCCCTGCACATGTTGGAGGATGTTTTGGCATTCGAGCGCAAGTTGACGTTGCTTGCCAGAGATTTACAGAAAGGCACATTGTCTCACTTCCCCAATTTGAGAGAGTTCAAACAAGGTCACGACATGATAAATTCGGAGTATTTACATTCTGCAATCATCGCAATGCAAACATCGTTTGGGAAACGCTTCTGTGAGTTCAGAGAGGAAAAAAACACATTATCCTTCCCGGTCACTCCCCTAAGCATCGATCCATCCCTACTAAATACGACTGCATTGTCAGGTGTGAGTCAACCTGAACAAGTATGATAAATATTTTAATTGCCTATTATTTTACGTATATTCATATGTTTTCATTGTTCAGTGAAATAGTCCTTTTATTTTTCAGGTTGACAGCTGGCTGACGTTATTTTTGGTTTGCTGCTGGCGGCAAATTTAAGTTTGGTGTTTTTCATAAATACAAGGACTCAAATAGACGTTGAGTATTTTACTTAAAAGTAACCTTCAACCCAACGTCTTTTTTTCGGAGTTCAAAATGTTTTTGTTGCATGCAGAAATGTAATTTCGTTTTCTCTTCAGGAGTTCATCAATTTCATAAATGCAACACATTATAGTTTGTTTATACATAGCATAAAGGCAAAAAAAACGTATGCAGTGTTATTTCATTTTAAATGTCAAACGGGTTTTGCGGCTCCCAGTGTTTTCTTTTCTGTGGGAAACGGGTCCAAGTGGCTCTTTCAGTGGTAAAGGTTGCTGACCCCTGCCCTAGGTGAAGAAGGTCCTTAATCATGGATGCTGCCTTTTTAAGACATCGCTCCTTGAAGATGTCCAGTTGGCATGCTGGAGAGACTAGTGCTCATGATTGAGCTGACTGAATTTGCAACTTTCTGCAGCTTATTTTGATCCTGTGCAGTGCGGCCGTCTTCTCCCCCACCCCCCCCCCCCCCCCCAACCAGATGGTTATGCAGCCCGATAAAATGCTCTCCATGGTACATCTGTAGAAATTTTGGTGACATTTCAGATCTCCTAAAACTCCAAATGTAATATCGCTGCTGTCGTGCCTTCTTTGTAAATGCTGGATCCAGGATAGGTCCTCAGGATGTTGACACCCACGGACTTAAAATTGCTCACCCTTTCCAATACTGATCCCTCGGATGAGGACCAGTGTATACACCCTTGGCTTATCCTTTCTGAAGTCGATATTCAGTCTTTTGGTCTTGCTGACAGTGAGTGCAAAATTGTTGCTACAACACTCAACAAGCTGGTCTATGTCACTCCTGTCTACCTTCCTATCACCATCTGAAATTCTACCAACAATAGTTATGTCATCAACAAATTTATAGATGGAAGTTGAGCTGTGCCTCGCCACACAGTCATGGGTGTAGACAGAGTAGGGCAGTGGGCTGAGCAATTATAATCTAAAATTAACTAAAGTCCTTACATAATTAAACTACCAGTGCAACCTTTGCAATCTCAGTTGACGATATTTCCAACTTTCTGGAAGTTTTGGTGAACTGAACCCCTGTGTAACCCATGGAGTATACTGCTTTTCAAAAAAAAAATCATCTCTCCCAAAGGTGATGAAGGGGTAAGTTCTGTGGCCTAGTCCCAGAGTTTGAACTTGTATATTCAGAAGGTGACTTTTTAAGAATGAAAAATAATTAATTAATCAGTAATTTTGCGTATCTTGAATGTAATTTGTGCTTGATGTTAGATTAGTTGTATTGATGTTAGTTGTCTCATTCAATGCAACATAATATTTCACTAGTATAGAGGCTTTCTCCTTGAGTTTCTTTGCCAGCTGAGCCATTTAATTAATTTTCCCATTTCTGCATAATGCTCACCTGTGTAAATTCCTTCTCTTCCCATTATTCCCCAACCTTCAGGCAGCAGAAGCTTGCTGAGAGAGAAAAGAGGTCAGCTGAACAACAGAGGAAGAAGATAGAGAAGGATGCACAGAGATTACTGAGAAAGGAACAGAACAAAATTGCTGTAAAACTTTCGTAACTATAAGTGATATGTGGACACGTCACTATCAGGACAAGTGCAGTATGTTACCTCCTATGGTAACTATGACCAGTGTATTTTGGTGAAGAATTTCTTTAAGTAATTGCTATTGCTGTGCATTTGATCAGTACAGCCTCAGTTTTACCTGTCACCACCTGATGTTTGGAAATCTTCCTGGATTACTGGAAATCATTGAGATGAGGGATTTTTTTCAGTGTATACATATTTTTGTCAGGTGTCCAATCAGTGCATTGTTCGATGCAATACTTTACTGTATCAGCATCTGAAATCTGGGTAGATTATTTACAGTAGTTCTTCAGGTTCAATATTAGGAATAGCTGTAGTTGTGTGGCATAATTTATCTCTGTAAAATATCTTTCATTTGAAATTATATTTAAGCATAAAAAGTGTTGGTGAGTTCCTTTTTCTAGATTTAATCATCATCATTTAGTTCTGCTATTGTTAGACAATAAGATATTACCAATGAAATCAAGGAATTATCAAAATATCAGAGTTAGTGTTGTATATATTTTCTAAACAGATTCTTGAGAGAATGGTAGGTACAAAAAGAAAACTAAATATGTTTGTATGTATCTGCTTAAATATCTCAAAGTTGCTAGCTAGAAGCTAAATAGGACCGTTACAGAAGCTAAGTTTTTTTTTAAAAAGATATAATTCATTACTTTTGGCTTTCCTGAAGTTAGTATTTTGGTTGATTACTGTACAGATTAAAATACTATTCCTGCAGGAGCAATGAGAATGTAACTATACTATTATGAAGCTTGATGTGTGTCTATATTTGCATCCAGTTAATTGACACTGCTGTAAGATTTGAAATTTTAACATAATTTATTGTTCCACAGCATCAGCCATCTTTTTTTTTAGGAAGCCAGCCAAATTGGCTTGTGTTTATTTTTGTTAGGCTGTTTTTCATATTTCTTTTAATTGCTTTAAAATGATACGTTGCCTTGAATGCAGTTTTGTACCTTAAATGAAAGTTATCCTTATTCTGCTCTGTAGGCACCTAATGATAGTCTTATGAACTCTGTAATCTAAAGTGAAAGAATATTTTTAATATTGTGAAAAATACAGTGAAACTGCTGCCTATAATTCATAACTAGAACAGAATCATTTTTAAACCCTATGCTATATTGCTATTCCAGTCCACATCTTGAAATGTGCTGATTAAAAGGTGCTTAGTCTACAACTATGATTCAATTTACTAGCAATGAGCATACCAGTTTTTTCCATAAATAAGATGCCTAGATATGTTTTACTATTCTGTGCATTCAGATTTTTTTGGACATAATTTTCAGAGTAAAAATGTAATTCACTTATAGTGCATTGAAAATAATTTAGCATGCAAGATTTACTAGACTGGAGTCTGGCTCAACAGTCTTTCCCTGCTGTAGTTTCACGGATACCTCACACATCCATTCATGCCTGTCACCCACTAAACCAGATATTTGGCTATTTAGATAATGTCCTTTTAGGGCTTTTGCATAGTTTGTCTATACGCATCCAGTGGAGCTAAAGCCATTACAGAAATGGGAGCAGAAACTATCAATGAATAATGTCACTCACCAGGAAACAATAGTTTGGGTAATGAATATTCATTATTTAACAATTGATAATATTGTCATTTGATGTGTTGATATAAAAAATAAATGATTTTATTAAGAGAATTTATCAAATTTATAAAAATTGCCCTACAGATAGAAATATACTCTAACAAAAACTGTAAAACATTAATTATAAATTGAAAAATAATAAAGGTAATATACATGAGTTAGTTCAGTCCTTCTGTTAGGCTTTACCATTGCCCATCAAGAGTATAGCTAGAGCTCTCTTCCTCATACAGATTTTGGATCACTAAATACTGACCTTAGCATTTGGCATATCGTTTCTGGGCAGCTGAACTAATTTACTAGTCCTGTTACCACCAAAACCCAGATTACTCCTTATCTAAGATCAAGGGTTCCCAACCTGGGGTCCACGTACCCCTCAGTTAATGGTATGTCATAAAAAAGGTTGGGAAGCCCTGCCCTAGACTGATTTGTCCATATTCCTTGGTACTTTGTTCAACAGTAGCCTAGAATTGAATTAAACTGTCAGGATTTTGTCTATTATTCAGGTCTTTCTTACCAACTAGAATTGATGCTTTATTAATTAGCTGAACAAGAGGTGGTCTTGTCACTATTCCACATACTGGCTGCTGCCTCAGCTGACTTTATTTTTAGCAAACTAGATGCACTGAAATAACTGAAATAGCATCCTCATAAAGCGCTTCTCCAAACACATTGACTGCTTTACTGGCCCTGTTCTCTACTGTCCCCGATCTAATTTCAGCTCCAAGTAAACAGGTTATCTTGGCTATGTGCTTCTTCTCTGATATCCGTTAATTTTGTTTAACCTCCTCATTTGCCCAAACTCCGATTCAGCAGTTGAATCTTAACCCATCGGTTCCTGTGCTCACTTAATATAGTGGATGGCAGGGTGGTTATGTCCCATATGCTGTCCTAAGCCTATTGAAGCCCCAGCAAATGCTTTATTGAAATAACTCACTCAGCCTAGTTCTCTTAGTGGGATTGTTGTTACTAAGGCCACTTTTATGCTTGGGAAAAGTAACAATATATGTATATAAAAACTGTTTAAGATCATAAGACACAGGAGCAGAATTAGGCTGTTTGGCCCTTTGAGTCTGCTCCACCATTCCATCATTATCCCTCTCTTCTGTTTTGCTATCAACATCCAGGACACAGTCCACAATCCTGTTCAATTCAACACCTAGCGTTTTTGCTGCTGCAATTACAATTGCCTCCATAACCCCTATCACCAACATCCATCCCTACCCTTTCCATCAGTGTTGGCACACTTTCATGTTGTACATTTTATTGACCTACATCACCCAAGTTTGTACAGCTATGCATGCTAATGCTAAAGCTAAAGGACATCAGAGTAGCAAGCCTAAAATCATCCCTCAAGTAGGCTAAAATATCAGTCTATGTCTTAAAATACACTTCAGCCAGGACCTTGAACCTCACACTCATCCTCTTCCTAAACATCATGGATAAACTCAGATGGAGGAACTTGCATCTGAGAAATTTTAAATAAAAAAAATTCTGAAAGCAGTCATCCTTGAAAGTTTGTGCAGCTACGCTGAGTTTTGAGTAATTCTTTCCAGACTAGTTAAGTAAGAATCTAGTGTAGAACATGGTAGGGTTATCGTTTCAGAGTAACAACTCATTGTTGAGGAGGCTTCTGACCAATAAAGTCAGGCAGACAATGTCATTCACTTCCCAGCAACCTCCCATAGATCATATTAACTGGCAAAAGCCATTGCTCAAGATGAACATATTAAGGTGGAGCACACAGTTATGAAGTTTGGTTTGCTGTGTCTCGTGATGATCATAATTGCCAGTCGATGATGTCATCACCTGCTCACACTTTCATTAATGCCTCCCATGTCAGACATTGATTGTCACCGATTTAGTGAAGGACTCTGGTGAGGTGTATAATCAGTTTGCAGTTAAACAACTTGCAGTATCTTTTTTTCTGATTCAGTAGTAATTAAAATATGTTACACTTGTACTGAATTTGGTGAAAATATTGCAAAACTCAAAATTATTCCTTGTATCCAAAGCTATTCAAAAGTTTTAGTGTTGGCTTTAGACTGCAAACCTTACACTACATGGCCACATCAAATATCTTTTATCACCATAAGAATATAAATCACTTGTCAATCTGGTAATCATTGATCCCTAGAAATAGTTTTCTTTGTCATAAACAAGTTTTTTTTCTACATTACTCTTAGCAACCTTTATACTGAGTCATGTAAATTGTATAATTTTTTATAAATCTGTAAAATACCTGTTTAAATTATTGTACAGTATTAAAAAGGGCAATTGAAAACTCATGGTCTTTGTTCTGTTACACAAGTTAGGCAAAAGAGGAAACTTGTTTCAAGATGTTAAACATTTAACAAATGTCATTTGATCTGCTTGGGAAACTTTTTATCTACCTTGTGATAATTTCTTTGTATTTTAGTTTGAATTTGCTGAAAAATAAGTAAATTTGTTTTTAGATTTTGCCCAGTTTTGATTGCCCAAAAAAAGCATATTGTTGCTTTCCTTGACTAGCTACATTATGGACTTAACACAATAATTTAAACACACCAATTATATATGTATTTTTAAGATGCAGTTTAATCTGCAACATCACTGGAATCTTCTGAGATACATTAAGGAATATCACCATGTAGGAGCAGTTGGTTGGTTTGACAAAAATCAAGACACTTCAGCTGGCTGGAATTGAGAGTTTATGCAGTGCCTATAAAAAAATATTCAACTTCCCAGAAGTTTTCATGCTTTATTGTGTTACAACATTGAACCACAGTGGATTTAATTTGGGGTTTTTCCACACTGATCAAAAGAAAAAGACTTGTCTCAAAGTGAAAGCAGATCATACAAAGTGATCTAAATTAATTACAAATATAAAACACAAAATAATTGATTACACAAATATTTGCCCCTCCTTCTCCCCCCCCCCCTTAATAATTCATCACTGGCGCAGCTAATTGGTTTTAAAGTCAAATAAATGGTGATCCCCTGTGTACAGTCAAGGTGTTCAATTGATTGCAGAAAATATACACCTGTATCTGGAAGGTCCAACTGCTGGTGAGTCAGTATCCTGGCAAAAACTACACCATGAAGACAAAAGAACACTCCAAGCAACTCTACTTGAAGGTTTTTAAGTCACTGAATACCCCTAGGAGTACAGTTAAGTTGATCATCAAGAATACGGCATAGCTGGAAATCGGCCTAGAGCAGGCAATCCTCAAAAACTGAGTGACTCTGCAAGAAGGGGATTAGTGTTTGGGGAATGGTTGGATGATAATATCACAGCAGGGAAGGAGGGGAGTAGTTACCGTAAAACTCCAAATATGTGCTCTGCTATTGTTTGGAAAGTTTGAAAAAGGATCTAGTGCTTTATCAGCATATATGATGGAAAAAACTCTCCTGGGCTTCCAGTTGGGTACAGGTATTGATTTTAACTGATGTTTTGATGACAAACTCTGCCGTACCCGAGTGTTTTTTGTTGCATGTTGCCTCTGACCAGCACACTACAGCAAATTCCTAACACGTGCATGTAAGGCAAATACGTTGATCCTGATTTTCTTTTTGAAAAAATCATAAAATGGAAGATAAGTAGTTTTGAATAATTTAATGATCAAGTGACCTGTTCAGATCAGATCCATCCTCAGCTGCTGAGGGAAGCTTAAATGGGAATTGCAAAAATGCCTGTCTCCAAATTTAGGTAATTCTTTGGTAATCCTCCAGTCCTAAATCCAATGTTGCACACAAGGGTCAAATAGATTTGGAAAGCCAACAGAAGTCAATATTAAGGGACAAATACACATTTGGAGAAATATGAGTTAGGTATAGGCATTTTATACTGGTTACTGGCAATCATAGATCCAAGGATAAAGCAGCAAGGATTATTTTAAGTAATGTTTTTCATATCAACATGTGTATCAGGAGCATTTTGCCCATCATGCCTTCTCTGCTATTAAATGAGATTATGGTTGATACAATTGTCGCCTCAATTTCCCAAACCCATTTACCACCACCCCACCCCTGGTTAACAAGCATTCATCTATCTTTGCCTTAAAATATTCAAATTAAGCTTCCTCAGCCTTTTGAGGAATCAAGGTTAAAGCCTTCTGATGGAATTAAATTCATGATCTGTCTTAAATTGGCAACTTTTTTTTAAACGTCATCCTTGGTTTTAGATCTTAAAACTTTAAGCAGCATTCCTTTTTCAACCCCTCTCCAGAATTAATTTCAACAGGTCCAGCAAGTACAATTCAACCCTGTTCAACCTTTCTTTGTAGGACATCCTTTCCACCAGGTGGTAGTCCAGTAAACCTCCTCTGAACTGTTTGCTTTCAAAAAGACCCTAGAGTGCACCAGATTTGATTTCACCGATTCCTCATTGATAACAGAAACATTACCTTCTTATTTTTATCATTGGACAGTCAAGAGATGCCAAATTGTTCTCATAAGAACAGAGAAATTGAGGATATTTGATAGAAGCTGTAAATTATAAACGATTGAGTGAAGTTGGATGGAAGGGATAAACGACAAAAAAACAGGGTATAAGGTGACTGGTGTAAAAAAAAAACAAAATGAGAAAAAAAAACTATCTCTTCAACTTAAGCTTTTAATTAAATGGCACCTATAGGGATGTAGAAAGTGATTCAGAAATACCTTTCCATAATTGAAGGAGCAAGACTTGCTGTGATACAGGAAAAGGGCAGGAGATAGGGTCAACCAGATTGCCTTGTGAAAGTACCTGCATATACTCAGTGGAGGGAATGGTTGACTTTTGTGTTGTACTTAATCTTCTCGTGGGATTTCCAGTGTTCCAGCATAACTACTATGAGATGTAAAATTGGATGTTCTATGGGTTTGAAAATCCATTGAGTGTGAAATCCAAGTTCAAGTTTAATTGTCATTCAGACAGGCATGAATATCCATGAATACAGCCAAATGAAGTAGTGTTACTTCAGGGCTAAAGTGCCAACAGTCATATACAGCAAAACGCACATATTAGCACATACAAGATAGCAGTAAAAATACAGTCACATAAAAATGTGTTGTCCAAATCCTCGAGTCCACGAATATTACAGCAATCTGCATTCATCCACAATCCAGGTTGTTTCTGCTGAATGAGTACGGACTCCAGCATGGACATTGCACCATACGTCCTCTGCCGCCTCCCTTTGGGGAACTGCAAAGGTGACAAGATGGCCTGAGGCCTAGACCTTGTCATGCAGCTCCTTTGCCATTCACCAGTAAACCAATTAAAGATACACTTAAAAAAGACAATATCACTTTTGCTAATCTCATCCATGGTATCTTGAAGTGGGAAGGAGAACAGCCAGAGGTTGTGGTACATATTGGTACCAACGACGTAGGTAGAAAAATGGAGGAGGTCCTGAAAACAGACTACTGGGCGTTAGGAAGGAAGTTGAGAAGCAGGACCACAAAGGTAGTAGTCTCAGCATTACTGCCTGTGCTGTGCAATAGTGAGTTTAGGAATAGAGTGAAGTGGAGGATAAATGCGTGGCTGAGGGATTGGAGTGGGGGCAGGGATTCAGATTTCTGGATCATTGGGACCTCTTTTGGGGCAGATGTGACCTGTACAAAAAGTACAGGTTGCATTTGAATCCAAGGGGGACCAATATCCTGGCAGGGAGGTTTGCTAAGGCTATTGGGGAGAGTTTAAACTAGAATTGCATGGGTGTGGGAACTGAAGTGACGGAGGAAAGGGAGGTTGGCTCACAAATAGAGAAAGCTTGGAGACAGTACGAAAGGAAGGATAGGCAGGTGATAGAGAAGGGACACGCTCAGACCGATGGTTTGAGATGTGTCTATTTCAATGCGAGGAGTATTATGAACAAAGCAGATGAGGGTAGTGCATGGATCAGCACTTGGAGCTATGATATTTGGGTCATTACAGAGACTTGGATGGTGCAGGGGCGGGAATGGCTACTTCAAGTGCCAGGCTTTAGATGTTTCAGAAAGGACAGGGAGGGAAGCAAAAGAGGTGGGGGCATGTCACTGTGATAGTAATAGGGATAGTGTCACGGCTGCAGAAAAGGAGGAAGTCATGGAGGGGTTGTCTACGGAGTCTCTGTAGGCAGAAGTTAGGAATAGGAAGGGGTCAATAACTCTACTGGGTGTTTTTTTTAAATATATATAGGCCACCCAGTAGTAACAGGGACATCAAGGAGCAGATAGGGAGACAGATTCTGCAAAGGAGTAATAATAACAGGGTTCACACACAAAATGCTGGTGGAACACAGGAGGCCAGGCAGCATCTACAGGGGAGAAGTGCTGTCGATGTTTCAGGCCGAGACCCTTCTTGTGGTGGGAGATTTAAATTTCCCAAATATTGATTGGCATCTCACTAGAGCAATCGGTTTAGATGGGGTGGAGTTTGTTAGGTGTGTTCGGGAAGGTTTCCTGACTCAATATGTAGATAAGCCTACAAGAGGAGAGGCTGTACTTGATTTGGTATTGGGAAATGAACCTGGTCAGGTGTCAGGTCTCTCAGTGGGAAAGCATTTGAGATAGAGATTATAATTCTATCTCCTCTACCATAACATTGGAGAGGGATTGGAACAGACAAGTTAGGGAAACATTTAATTGGAGTAAGGGGAAATATGAGGCTATCTGGCAGGAACTTGGAAGCATAAATTGGAAACAGATGTTCTCAAGGAAACATATGGAAGAAATGTGGCAAACAGTCAGGGGATATTTGTGTGGGGTTCTGCATGTGTACATTCCAATGAGACTGGGAAAGGATAGTAGGTTACATGAACCATGGTGTACAAAGGCTGTTGTAAATCAAGTCAAGAAGAAGAGCTAATGAAAGATTCAAAAACTAGGTAATGATAGAGATCTAGAGGATTATAAGATTAGCAGGAAGGAACCCAAGAATGAAATTAGGAGAGCCAGAAAGAGCCATGAGAAGGCCTTGGTGAGCAGGATTAAAAAAGACCCCAAGACATTCTACAAGTATGTGAAGAGCAAGAGGATAAGACGCGAGAGAATAGGACCAATCAAGTGTGACAGTGGAAATGTGTGTAATGAACCGGAGGAGATAGTAGAGGTACTTGATGTATACTTTGCTTCCATATTCACTATGGAAAAGGATCTTGGTGATTGTAGGGATGGCTTGCAGTGGACTGAAAAGCTTGAGCATATACCTTTGTAGATATTAAGGAAGAGGATGTGTTGGAGCATTTGGAAAGCATCAAGTTGGATAAGTTTCCGGGACTGGACAGGATGTATACCCCAGGCTACTGTGGGAAGCAAGGGAGGAGATTGCTGAGCCTCTGGCAATGATCCTTGCATCACCAATGAGGACGGGAGAGGTTCTGGAGGATTGGAGGGTTGCGGATGTTGCTCCCTTATTCAAGAAAGGGAGTAGAGATAGCCCAGGAAATTATAGACCAGTGAGTCTTACTTCAGTGGTTGGTAAGTAGATGAAGAAGATACTGAGAAGCAGGATTTATGAACATTTGAGAGGCAGAATATGAATAGGAATAGCCAGCATGGCTTTATCAAAGGCAGGTTATGCCTTATGAGCCTGATTGAATTTTTTGAGGATGTGACTAAACACGTTGATGAAGGTAGAGTCACAGATGTGGTGTATATGGATTTCAGCAAGGCATTTGATAAGGTCCCCCATGCAAGGCTTTTTGAGAAAGTAAGGAGGCATGGGATCCAAGGGAACATTGTTTTGTGGATCCAGAACTGGCTTGCCCACAGAAGGCAAGGTGTGGTTGTAGATGTGAAGGTGGGTCACCAGTGGGGTGCCTCAGCGATCTGTTCTGGGACCCCTACTAATCGTGATTTTTATAAATGACCTGGATGAGGAAGTGGAGGAATGGGTTAGTAAATTTGCTGATGTCACAAAGGTTGAGGGTGTTGTGGATAGTGTGGAGGGCTGTTAGAGGTTACAGCGGGACATGCAAAACTGGGCAGAGAAGTGGCAGATGGAGTTCAACCCAGATAAGTGTGAAGTAGTTTATTTTAATAGGTCAAATATAATGGTAGAATATAGTATTAATGGTAAGACTCTTGGCAATGTGGAGGATCAGAGGAATCTTGGGGTCCAAGTCCATAGGACACTCAAAGCTGCTGCACAGGTTGACTCTGTGGTTAACGGTGTATTGGCCTTCAATCGTGGGATTGAATTTAAGAGCTGAGAAGTAATATTGAGCTATATAGGTCCTTGGTCAGACCCCACTTGGAGTACTGTGTTCAGTTCTGGTTGCCTCACTACAGGAAGGATGTGGAAGCCATAGAAAGGGTGCAAAGGAGATTTACAAGGATATTGTCTGGATTGGGGAGCATGCCTTATGAGAATAGGTTGAGTGAACTCAGCCTTTTCTCCTTGGAGTGACAGAGGATGAGAGGTGACCTAATGGAAGTGTAGAAGATAATCAGAGGCCTTGATCATGTGGATAGTCAGAGGCTTTTTCCCAGGGCTGAAATGGCTAGCACAAGAGGGCATAGTTTTAAGGTGCTTGGAACTAGGTACAGAGGCTTGTCAGGGGTAAGTTGTTGTTTTTTTTAAATATAAACACAGAGAGTGGTGAGTGTGTGCAATGGGCTGCCGGTTGCAGTGGTGGAGGAAGAAATGATTGGGTCTCTTAAGAGTCTCCTGGATGGGTATGTGGATCTTGGAAAAACAGAGGGCTGTGGGTAAGCCTAGGCAGTTCTAAGGTAAGGCAACTTGATGTTAATTCATAGCTATTTAAACTTAAACTGTTTGCATTGAATTAATCTTTTAGTAATGTTTGAACACGTGCAAACTATGGCTATTATCCAGAAAGTAACTGTGATGCTTTCATTCTTCATGTTATACATATCAGTACCATTTGATGATGAAAACCCAAGTTGATTAGCCTGTGTCAATAGAGTCATAGATTACTATAGCACAGGTAGGAGCCCTTCAGCCCATCTGGTCCAAGCCAAACTGTTAATCAGCCTAGTCCTATTGACCTACACATGGACCATAGCACCCTCTACCCCCTTCCATCCATGTGCCCTTCCAAATATTACTTAAATGTTGTAATCACAGTATGGGAATCCTAAAAGTGAAAAGTTGAAATCACCTACTACCACAACCTTCTGTTTCTTGCAACAGTCTGCAATCTGTCTACAAATTTGCTCTCTCAGTCTGTTGCGTTGTCTGAAATATAGCCTCATTAATGTAGCCGTAGCTTTCTTTTTCCTAAAATGACTGTTAACCCTTAATCACAGAAAAACACCTTTGTATTAAAATGTATAAAGCCAAAGAGCTTACAAAGGTGAAAGGAAAAGATTTTAAAGTGTTTCTGATAGTGAGAGTTGGAGTCTATTACCCCAGAAATGGCCACTAGGGGGACCTCTTACCTGTAGAGGCAGTTTTTTGTTGTTTATAATCCCAATCTCCCTATTGATAATGAAACAAGTGAAAATGAAAGGCAGCTGGTATTTTTGTATAAATCCTCGGCATTACAGCCATAAGGAAGATACATGGCCAGGCATCTTAGCCCATTATGCCATTTCTCATTTTAATGAGATCACTACTGACCTGCACATTAAATCACTGTTATCCGAATTTGCTAAATTTGTTGATTAATAAAATCCATTTACATTGGTGTTTTTTTTAAATTGAGCTGTGATGGGGTGTGGCTAGAAGGAATTTGCAGGTTTCTGCTCTACATTTTGTGGGAGAAAAAAATCTTTCTGGCATTAATTTAGAATGGCCTAGCTCTAATTTTAAGGTTATGCCTTGTTCTGGAATTAATCCTTTAAAGCAGGGGTTACCAATCTGGGGTCCATAGATTCCCTCGGATAATGGTAGTGGTCCATGGTCTAAAAAAAGATTGTGAATCCCTGCTTTAAAAAAATAATAGTTGCAATCTACATTAATTGTGCCAAGTACCTCAATTTGATTACACCTTTAATCTGCTAATGGAACTTCATTTTTCTGTTAAGGGATCATAGTTATGAAGAGACAAAGATACTTTAATCCTGTTAACATTCACAACATGGGAGCGTCATAGAAGTGCAATGCTATTACAGCTGGGGGGGGGGGGGTGCCATCTCCTGTAAGGAGTTTGTATATCCTCCCCATGATTTTGTGTGTTTCCTCCAGGTGCTCTGATTCTCAACCACAATCCAAAGATAGTTAGTAGGTTAATTGGTCATTGTAAAAGCTCCTGTAATTAGGCTAGGGTTAAATAGGTGGGTTGATAGGCAGTGTGGCTCGTTGGGCCAGAGGGCCTGTTCCACATGGAATCTCTAAATAAATAAAATAACAAAGAAATTCATTCTGGTGAAGTTACTCTACGCTCCTTCATTCAAGGTCAACGGAAATTTCCCAAGAACTGAAGCAGTACTCTAAATGGTTCAATGGTTCGATTTAATATCAGAGAATGTTTTCAGTATAAAACCTGAAATTCGTGCTCTTCAGATGTCCAGGAAACAGAAGAAACCTCCCCAAAGAAAGAATGACAGAAAAAACATTATAACCCCAATGTCATCTAATTACAACATTAAACAACAAGAACATTATTCCCTACTTTTCTATTCTCTTTAATCATCTAATGAAGCTGTTTTTAAATGAACCTCTTGCTTCTTCCAAAGAGGAATCATCCCTCTGAACCTGGATGAGATGTGCCAGGCCTGAGAGGGTTCCTACCATCCCCGTGGCCTTATCCAATTTTTGACAAATTTTACATTAACTGAGGGTATGAAGCAAATAATATTTTAATTCACATGCTTAGGCATTACATATTTGTGTGAGCTTGTATGGTTGTAAGTCTGTCAGCATTAAAGAGCTATATTTATAGCACTGAAGAAGCCACCTTGACTAGTGATATTATAATATTTTTTCTGGCAGTGCTTCAGTGTAATTGGGTTATCTCCCCCAGTCTGTACCTCACACCAGCACATCAACACTTCTTTCTTAGAAAAGCTGGTGCTCTCTCCACACACTCATCAGTCTCTCCTTCATGGCTGCCAAATACTGCAGAGAGCAGAAGTACACATTCTGAGCCTTTAAACACTGATGCCTTTCTCTGATTACAGAGCATTCCATCACAGGCAAAGTCCTCTCCACCACTGAGCACATCTACAAGGAACACTGTCACAAGGAATGAGCATCCATCATTGAGGACCGTCATCATCCAGGCCATGTCCTTGTCTCACTAGTACCATTTGGCAGGAGATACAGAGGCTTTAGGTCCCAGACCTGCAGGTTCAGGACCAGTTATCCCCCTACAACCATAAGCGTGGCTAACCACTCTGATTCTAAAATCTGCAGACTCACTCCCAGGGGCTTGTTATAACCGCTCTGAGTATTCTTCGGTCTTTGCACACTTCCCCTTCTTTGGCACCTTGGTTGGTTGTTCAGCTTTATCTGTTTCAGTCTGGCGAATTCCCCCTCCCCACACAAAATAAAACAAAAAATTTGGGAGATAAAGCACAGAATATAAAAACTATAAGACTGAAAAAAAGATTTTATAGTCCAAGATCACATCCAAATGCAGAAAAAACCTGGGCAACACTCTCCACAGCTCTCCCCTCTCTGGAAGCATAAGAGAGCCATTAGAAGACTCGCCCTCTGCACTCACTTCGATACTTCAATCATCCTCGTTGTTTTGGTGGGCAAACAATGGAAGCTTTATTTGGCAAAACAGAGCCAAATATTGGCTTGTGCAGGTGAAACTAAACTTGATTCTAATTCTAATTTAATCAAAACGTGTCTTGTTCCAACCAATTAAATCATTAAGTTCACCAAAGATGAGAGGCACCAAGGCTATGTAACTGACATGGATTGATTGTGGGAAGTACTATGATTTTTTTTAATAAACTTTGAGTTCTGTTATGCTTACTGGAACGTGTTTCAATGGAGCTTACCATTGAATATGTAGGGTTTTGGAAAATAGAATCTAGAACAGAGATTATAGAACCGAACAGGCTCTTTAACCGATGATGTTGTGATGAACAAACTGAATCAGTAATCAAATGCCCAACTAAATTAACCCCTTCTGCCAGAAAAATGTTTATTTACTTTCATTTCCTGCACATGCATGGGCCTCTCTAAAAGCCTGTTGATAGCCTCTCTCAGATTATTCTTCACCACCACACTTACAATTCCTTTCAAAGAGTTGACACTTGACGCAATATGTTTGTGTTGGTTATTATTTTGAAGGCTTTTATTTAGACCCACAAGAGCATGATAGAGAACCCACCTCTCCATCTCTAAGAGCAAACTGTTTTAGAGCCATCCCATCCAATGCAATCTTAAGAAAGGATATGAACATGGAACATAGAAATATACAACGCAGTACAGGCCCTTCGGCCCACAATGTTGTGCCGACCGTGTAGCCTACTCTAGAAACTGCCGAGAATTTCCCTACTGCACAGCTCTCTATTTTTCTAAGCTCCATGCACCGATCTAAGACTGTTAAAAGACCCTATTGTATCTGCCTCTACCACCTTCACTGGCAGTGCATTCCACGTACACACCACTGTCTGTGGTAAAAACTTATCTCTAACATCCCCCTTGTACCTATTTCCAAGCACCTTAAAACTGTGCCCTCTTGTACTAGTCATTTCAGCACTGTGTAAAAGCCTCTGGTTATCCACACGATCAAGGCCTCTCATCATCTTATACACCTCTATCAGGTCACCTCACATCCTCCTTCGCTTCAAGGAGAAAAGGCCCAGTTCACTCAACCTATTCTGTTAAGGCATGCTCCCCAATCCAGGCAACATCTTGTAAATCTCCTCACACTCTCTCATCCTTCCTGTAGTGAGGTGACCAGAACTGAACACAATACTCCAAATGGAGTCTGACCAAGGTCTTGTATAACTGTAACATCACCTCACGGCTCTTGAACCCAATCCCACAGTTGATGAAGGCCAACACACCATATGCCTTCTTAACAACACTGTCAACCTGTGCAGCAGCTTTGAGTGTCCTATTGACATGGACCACAAGATCTTTCACATCCTCCACACTGCCAAGAGTCTTACCATTAATACTATATTCTGTCTTCAAACTTGACCTGCGGAAATGAACCGCTTCATGCTCAAGCACTTCAGTCTGCTGTAAGCCAACCCCAAAACTGCCAAGGACCTTTTCACTGGTGAATACTGACACAAATCAACCCATCTTTCCCAGTGATAACAACACTTGTTTTATCCATTTTCTCAAACATTTTGGGGAATGTATGGAAATCGCATGGTGCAATAGAGAACTGAAACAGGCCCTTTGGCACAGCTAGTCCATGTCAAACTATTGTTCTGCCTAGTCCCATCAACCTGCACCCATCCATACACCCACCCAAATCAAACCTACATCCAATTCCTCTGGCTGCTCATTCCACACACTCACGACCCTCTGAGTGAAGAAGTTCCTCATCATGTTCCCCTTAAACATTTCACCTTTCATCTTTAACCCATGATCTCTAGTTCCAGTCTCATCCAACCTGCTTGCATTCACCCTATCTATATCTCTCATAGATCTCCCCTCATTCTCCTACACTCAAGAATAAAGTCCCAACCTATTCAACCTTTCCCTGTAGTTTTAGCAAAGTATAAAGATGTAATCATTTATCCAGGTAATGGGAAATTCTGCCCTATCGTTCAGTGCTGCTGCCTTTAACTTGCATGAATATACTGGATTCACAAACTGTACATAGGAGGCAAATTTGCTGGTAATATCAAACTGAGGGCCCTTGCAATCAAAGGTGGCACCAGAAGGCATTTGTTTTGAATGGGTAACAGCAAATTAAATTTAATGATGTGTACTTCATTAACCCAGGAACTGCATGAATTTTGGCTTAAGGGAGAATGGAGAAAATTCTGGTCTGTGGTTTTGTCAGTGAGAACTACGGTGAACAATGGCACTCCACAGGATTCAGATCATTTTGACGTAGAATATAGAACATTAGCGTGCGATACAGGCACTTCACCCCAGAACGTTGTGCTGATCTTTCACCGTACTCTAAGATCAATTTCACCTTTCCCTCCCACGTAGCCCTCCATTTTTCTATCATCCAGATGCCTATTGAAGAGTTTCTTAAGTGTCCCTAATGTATCTATCTGCCTCCACCACTGTGGTGAACTATGTGCCTGTCGGGACACACCCCTGCTGACTGCTCCTGTGGCTCCTCCCACAGGCCCCTGTATAAAGGAGACCTGCGGCCTGAAGATCGGCCTCAGTCTCCAGGACCTTGTATGATAGACACTCACTCCTGGTTCCTTCTTCCAGTCAATAAAAGCCGATATCTCGCCTACGTCTCAGTGTGAGTTATTGATGGTGCATCAACCACCACTCCTAGAAACACATTCCACGCACTCACCAATCTCTGTACCTCATACACCACCCCTCCCTTACTTTCCTTCAATCACCTTAAGATTATGCCTCCTCTCCATCAGATCCGGAGTAACAATTCTTTTGTTCCCCTTACGCTCGTGAAGGGGAAATGACATTGAACAATCTTGAATCTTGTATCAGCCATTTCCTCCTTGGGATAAAGTTTTACAATTTGGATGTGGGTGCAAAAGGTAAAATTTCATAATCTGTGAAGGAATCAGGTAGCCGTGAGAATGGACAGTCAAATGGCAGATGAGATTACGTGCAAAGTACTGTGAAGTAACACTTCTAGGCAGAAAGTACAAGGGGAGATTGTTATACTTCTAAAGGGGATGCAGAACCAAACAGACTTGATGTGCTTAAGTGTCTACAGAAGGAACTGGCTGTCATATTGGGAGTAAGTGAAGCAAATGGAATCCCAGTTACATTAACGAGGCATAAAAAAGACAGAAGCAGGATTTATTTTTTCCCTGTCCAGTTAGCACACAATTGGCTGGATAATTGTGACTGCCAGGCTTTTGAAAGGATGTATTTTATTTATCGAGATACTGCGAGGAATTTCAATCCCCCAATTTCATCCTAGCCTAATCACAGGACAATTTACAATGGCCAATTAACCTACGAACTTGTAGGTTAATCAGTAACTGATACATCTGTGGACTGTGGGAGGAAACTGGAGCACCATCAGGAAACCCACATGCTCATGAGGAGAATGTACAGGCAGTGGCGGGGATTGAACTCAGGTTGCTGGTAATGTAGGACCATGCTGTATACTGTAGGGAGAATGGAAGAGCAATTTACCAGAACTGATTCCAGGTATCAGTGTTAGCCTGGAAAATCTGGGCTGGTTACCTTTGAAACGGGGAAGTTGTGACGAGAATTGATAAGCTGCAGATGACGGAAATCTGAGTAAAAGCTGAAAATTGCTGAAAGCATTCAGCAATTAGAGAGAGTGAATCAATGTTTCAGATGGATTGAAGTTTCCAGATCTGGAAGAAAGGCATGTTCAGTGTTGCAGAGGAAAAAATGGAACAACGTACAGGGTGGACACCAGTGTTGCCGAGGAAATCAAGATTACAAATAAAAGCAGTTAGTGAAGAAACAACAGTGGACCAAATGGCAACCAAAATACCAGCAAACAGTAAGTGGTTTGTTACTGGAAATTGCCAGATTCAATAGGGAGTATCAAGAATTGCAACATGCCCAGTGGAGGGTGAGGTGCTGGCTGTGTCTTACGTCTACAGTGGGTATCATTGGACCAGCGTCAAGAGGCTACATGCAGAAAGGTCAGTGTGCGGTGAAGAATTAAAGTCAAACAAAATGGAAATTCTGAGCCGCTCAGGTGGAGGTTTCACTCAGGATGCCCTGTCAATTTTATTTAAACTGATGTTCGTGCGCCATGTGCCACCTGTGTCTAACTGTTGATATGTAAAGCTCGGTTAAGAAGGGTTTAGATTGCTACATAAACACATGGTATAGGCAGATGGAATTAGTTCAATTAACATCATGACTGGCACTGAAATGGTGGGCTGAATGGCCTATTTCTGGTAGGATGGCAGTGCACTAAGACACAACTGCTTCTATGGGACAGCTAAAGATGTTATTATCCATTTTTAAGTATTTTTTATGATTGCAAGATATTGCTGGACAGTGAAGTGCTTCGAGAGGCTGGTGATGAAACATATCAGCTCCTGCCTAAGAGGTGACTTGGATCCTCTCCAATTTGCCAACTGGAGCAATAGGTTATTAGCAGATGGCATCTAATTGGCTCTTTACTCAATCCTGGCCATCTAGACAGAAAAGATGCATACATCAGGATGCTCTTTATTGATTACAGCTCAGTATTCAATACCATCATCCCCTGCAAACTAATCAATAAGCTCCAAGATCTTGGCCTCAGTACCTCCTTGTGCAAGTGGATCCTGGATTTCCTCACTTGGAGAGCCCAGTCAGCTCATATTGGTAACAACATCTCTTCCATGGTCTCCATCAGCACCAGGCTGTGTGTTCTGCCCCCAGCTTTACTCACTTTACACCTATAATTGTGAGCTAAGCACAGCTCCAAAGCCATATTCAATTTTGCTGATGACATCCCTGTTGTAGGCCAGATAAAATGTAATGAATCAGCATACAGGAGGGTGGTTAAAAATTTGGGTGACTGGTGTCATAACAACACCCACTCACTCGATGTCAGCAAGACCAAGGAGCTGATTGTAGACTTCAGGAGAGGGAAACCAGAGGTCTACGAGCCAGTAATCATCAGAGGATCAGAAGTGGGGAGGGTTAGAAACTTTAAATTCTTAGAGGATCTGTCCTGGACTATTGTGAAGAAAGCATGGCAGCAGCTCTACTTCCTTAGAAGTTTGTGGAGATTCGGCATGACATCTAAAACTTTGATGGACTTCTATGTATGTGTCTATTGACTGGCTGTATCACGGCCTGGTTTGAAAACACCAATGCTCATGAATGGAAAATCCTACAAAGGTAGTGGATTTGGCCCAGTACATCACAACCATTGAGCATGTCACTTTGAAACACTGTCGTAGGAAAGAAGCATCCCTCATCAGAGATCCCTACCACCCAGGCCATGCTCTCTTTTCACTGCACCCATCTAGAATAAGGTACATGAGGCTTGGTACTCACACCGCCAGATTTAAGAACAGTTACTACCCCTCAGCCATCATGCTCTTGAACAAAAGGTGATAACCACAATCACTTACCTTGTCATTGAAATGTTCCTACAGCCAATGATCTCACTTTAAGGATTCTTTATCTCATTATCTCTTGTTTTCATTATTTATTTACATTTCCATTTGCACAGTTTTTTTTGTATTCTGGTGATCTTTCAACCTGTTATGTTTACTATTTTATAGATTCACAGAGTATGCCTGCAGGAAAATAATCTCAGAGCTGTATATGGTGACATATATGTACTTTGATGATAAATTTACTTTGAACTTTAATTAAGAACTTGAAGTACTGCAGGCCTACCCCATCAGCGAGTTGCTGTTGGCAGAGCAACTAAAGGAGACGGACTGGTGTGGACTGTGACGCTGTCTGTGACAGACAGGTGTTAGTGCGCGAAGGAGCTGTGCAGTCTAACGGTGAGTGATCATCTTCGTCACTTCTCGTGATCGCAAGACCCCGTAGGACATTGTTCACGTGGAATGCTTCAAGTTCAATTTATTGGTTTATTGGCTAACAGTGGAGGAGCTGATCATAGCGAGTTGCAGCCGCCCGAGTGGAGGCTTCGGAATTGGGCGCTCCACCAGAGACGCGAAGGCGATGTGGCATGCTGGAGTTGCTGCTGCTCCCAGTGCTTGCTCGGCAGAAGACAAAGCAGACTCAGGGACTTGGACTACTTTTTTGTGTGTGACTTTATTTTACTGCCGTCTTATATGCATAATATGTGCCTTGTGCTGTGTATGACTGTTGGTACTGTGTTTTGTGCTTTGACTCTGGAGGAACGCTGTTTCGTCTGGCTGTCTTCATGGGTATTCATGTATGGTTGAATGACAATTAAACTTGAACTTAAACTATCCCTATGCTGTATCGTTCATTTTCAAATACCATACATTTTAATTCCCATGTTTTGGTCCATGCCCTCCTCTTGTGCCATAATGAGGCCACCCTTGGGGGGGGGGGGAGCAACACCTCATATTCCGTTTGAGTAGCCTCCAATTTTATGGCATGAATATCAATTTCTCCTTCTGGTGAACAAATTCCACCCCCCCCCCCCCATCCCCACTCTGACCTTTTACTTGTGTTCACCTGTTTATCACCTTCCCCTGGTTCCCCTCCTCACCTTTCTCCCATGGTCCACTCTTCTCTCCCATCAGCCCTTGACCCTTCCCACCCACCTGGTTTCTCCAGCTAGCCCCCTTCTCCTACCTTCACCTTTTTTATTCTGGCACCTTTCCTCTTCCTTCTCAACCCGAAAGAGTGGTCTCAGCCCGAAGTATTGACTTGTTTGTTCATTTCCATGGATGCTTAATTCTTCCAGTGTTTTGTTTTTGTTGCTTTGGATTTCCAGCATCTGTAGACTTTCTCATGTTTATCATCAGGTATTTTTTTTTTGTGTGGTGGAGGAGGGATAATAAGATGTGAGGAAATTGCAACAATAAAAACAAATATTGTCCGAAACAAATAGTTGCTGGGCGCACCAGGAGCATTTTGCCAATTACACAATGGTAATGGGAAAATAATCCTTAACAACTGGGAATAAAAACACAACACAGAACTCAGCAGGCCAGACAGCATCTATGGGAGGAGGTAGTGACGAAGTTTCAGGCCAAAACCCTTCATCAGGACTTGTTGCCTTTGAATTCTTAACAACTGGGACAAGCTTTCAATTTCCAGCATCTGCAGAACTTCTCCTGTTTATGTACAGTTCTAAGTTACAATGACAAATTCGGTTTTCAATCTACCAGAGAATTCCTCCCATCTCTTGCTGTTTAAAATATGAGTGCCATTTCTCGACTTCTTTTGGACTTTCAGCTGACAGAATTGTGTATAGAGTTATCACTTAGTTAAATGGTAGGTAATTGTCTTATTCCCATGCCACTCCCATATGGCAGGAGTTCACATACTGTACAAGCAGGTTTGTCAATGAAGTTCAGTTGAGTATCCTTCATGCTGGCATCCTGGTGTGCTCTGTAATATCCCTCAATAATGAACACAACACTTCATAATCTCAATGCCATTGGTTTCAAGACAATTATGGAGAAGACTAGGCCTCCTCCTTGGGTTGAGAGTCTAAATTGGAGAAATGCTAATTTTGATGGACGGATGCAGGTTGTATTCTGACAAAGGTGTCCTTGGTAAGTGGGAGGCAAAGCAGCAGTGAGGTCATGAATCACATATGAATTACAGAGGAGGGGGTGTTTGCTGTCTTGAGGAAAATTAAGGTGGATAAATTCTTGGGACCCGACAAGCCTCAGACCCTGCAGGAGGCTAGTGCAGAAATTGCAGAGGCCCTAGACAGCAGGGTAAAAAGTCAGCAGGGAAAACAAATACAGGGCTCTGGAGGGAAATGGAACTGATTACTGTTTACGAAAATCCAGGTCTGACTCAATGTATCAAATTGACCCCCACCCTCCCCATTTTGATTCAATTTTTTGAGTTAATGCTTACAACATTAAACTTCAAGTGATGATGGCTTATGAAAAATGTCAAATATTTCATAAATTTATGTACTTACAGAAGTTCTTAATTTATATTTCTAATATTTTCTCAACGTAGTTTAACTTATTTTGCTGGGTTAGTTCTGTTTTCTCCATCAATACTCAGGTCTTCCTTTGCACCATTTTAAAAGGACCTTCAGCCTTAAAATTCTTGTGTAATTAATTAGTTCATGTGTATCAAGAGATACACTAAATAAAGGTTAGTGAACTGCAGATGCAAAGAGCCATATAGGACTGGAGACCTTGCAAAAAATAGGACAGAATTCGATACTAAATGTTTCTGATGTTAAGTGGGAAATATGAACAGCAGAGTGGTGCAGTATGTAGAATGGCTCCCAGTGTTGTACGATGGCTACCATGATCCAACAATCCAGATTCATTCCTGATCTCCCATATTTTTCATGTTGACATGCACATTTTCCCTGTGACTACATGGTGTGAAAAGTAGATTAATTGGCCAATTGGAATTGGATTATTTTTGTCACAAGTATTGAGGTCCACTGAAAGGTTTGTCTTGCATACTGCTCACACAGGTCAATGCATTACAGTACCGCATTGAGGTACAACAAAAACTAAAAGCAGGATCAAGTCTTAACAGTTACAGGGAAAGTGCAGTGCAGGGAGACAATAACGTGCAAGGTGACAATGAGATGGGTGCCATAAATTACTCCTAGTGTTGGTAAGTGATAAAATTGGTGGGTATGTGGCGAGGCTACTAGGCAAAATAGTGGAGGGATAGGATTGCTCTGTGAGCTAGCACAGATCCGAGGGCCGAATAGCCAGCTTCTATGCTGTGGGGTAATATAGAACTATGGAAAGCATGGAGTTGCAATGGTACTCTGAAGGAGAGTATTGAAATGTTTGAGGGAAAGGTGTCCCTGGGTTAAGGTATGAATCCCTATGACTATAGAATAGATGATAATACTTTTCTGTGTACATCCTGTGGTCCACTGGCTAATGGAAAGGTGAGAACAAATTTTCTGATAAATTATTTAGAGATTTGAAAGGCTAACTGTGGAAAGGGCACTAATGAATTTTCAAAGGTCAGCTGCTCATTGTGCCCACCCACCTTTGAGTTGCCTTTTCTGGAGCGTGGCGAGCTGTGCCGATTACCCTCATTGAAACTGCATCATACGAGGGACAGAGGCAAGTATCTTTTAATTGGTTAAGAAACCAAGGTTATCCCTATTTTCTTGGGTAATACTAATCCTGATCATCACAATGCCGTTTTGATGATTTTAGCTAGTCACAGATTAGCTGTGACCACATATTACAGTAATAATCACTCTTTTAAAGTGCTTGGAGACACAAGGGACTGCAGATGCCAGAACCTGGTTCAACCCTTGCATCTGACCTCTTTATACTGGCTATCCACCCTCTACTCTATTTGTACTCTTTCAGTCCAGCTGAAGGGACTTGACTCTAAACATTGACTGGCCAGATCTTCCACAGATGCTGTTGAACCTACTGAGTTCCTCCAGCCAACTTATTTATTGCTTCTGAAATATTTTTCATGGATAAAAAGTACTTTCTGCAATCCTTAAGTCAGGAAGCTGTTACAGGGAGAAACCATCCTTTCAGGTGATGTGTTGTTTTGTAATTTGTAAACCAATATATGTATAAAAAATTATCTGAATTTTCCTTACATTAAAGTCTGCAGTCTTATTAAAAGATATAATTGGTTTGCATGTCTGGAATATTTCTATATGATCAATTAAATTTTGTAAAATTACTGAACTCTACTTATTGATTTTAAACATTAGTATTCGCATTCACAGTCAACTTTGCTACTATGCCCTGAAGAAGGATCTTGGCATGAAATGTTGACAATCTACTCATTTCCATTGATGCTGTCTGACCTGCTGAGTTATTTCAGCATTTTGTGTGTGTTGCTCTGGATTTCCAGCATCTGCAGATTTTCTTGTGTTCATACAATGCAATCAATTAATTTATTTTTATTAAGGAATTATTACTGGATAAGAAATGAGCAGCAGCACCCTTGCTGTTCTTCAAAACTAGAACCATTGGATCGTTAATGGCTATCCAGGTGGAAGTCAAGGCTTCAACCTAAAATCTCATCCAAAGGAGATCACCTTCATTGCGCAGAACCCTCCTCGTACTGACTGACCAAAATGTTAACCTAGATTATGCTCTTGTGTCTGGAATGAGGTTGGAACCTGTAACCTGAGGTAGGAGAAAGAACTTGGACAGTTTAAAGACCATTGAAGTGGAGTGGCATGGAAGCTCCAGTGACCTGGGTTCGATTCCCATCCCTGTCTGTAAGGAGTTTGTGCATTCTCCCCGTGACTACATTGCTTTTCTCACACATTGCAAAGATGTACAAGTTGCCAGGGTAATTAGTCACATGGGCGCTGTGGGGTGGAATGGACTCGTTGGGCCAGAACAGCTTGTTGAATATTAATAATGTATAAAAACATACTGCAATATATAGTTTGAAATTAACAATGAAACCCTTAAGTATTAATTCCAAAATCTTACAAGCTATCCACATTTTGGAATACGGTAATAATAATCTTAATAATTTATTAATACTTAGAGCCATGAATTTATGCTAATTGTTAAACAAACTTAAATACCTTTGAATGGCCACGGTGAGACTGTGGAGCTGTTGCAAAAAGTGAAAGTCCTCATCAGTGCTTGAGATTGAGATGAATTATGTAGCAGAGTACAAGTTATTATTTGTAAATATATTGTAAGTTATTATTTGTAACCATAAGCATTTGATATGGACACTGAATTCTGATATTAACAAGGATACCAATTAGGCAAAGCTGGTTTTAAGAACTGTATTTGGAGCTTTAGAGGAGACAAAAGAGACAAAAAGTTCAGGTGACTTTTTGGCATGCGTTAATTTAATAAATTTATAACCTTTAATATAGAAACATCTTAAATACAATAAAGAAAAGTTATTCCGCAATATTGCACATGGCTCGAAAACAACACATACAAAATAAAGAATGCTATTTTGTAAATAGCAAGTACAGAGAGGCATTCTGCTCACTACTTTTTAAAGCAGGTCCATGGACTGTACGTAGCCACACTCAGAACAGGTCACTGTCACATAAACTGCTTCAACTAGTTGATACTTGCCTTGATGCAACACAACAGTTACAGGGGTTCAGAACACACTGACAGAAGGCCAAGAAGCTTTGGTTGCACTCCATATTATTATCAACATAAAAATACAGCATAGCCACTAAACTGCAGCTCCTAAAACAGCAACGATATATACAGCTGAACCAATGTTTGAGCAGATTCTGGAACCAGCTGCCTTAGAAGGGATGAACCTTAAAAGCAGCTTTCACTATTAAGAAATAACCGGTGTTTAAAATAGTACTTTAGTAATGTTATAAATTGAATTCCAGCTCGTACGTTTAATACTCCACTTTCTCATGTTTTTTATGAAACATGACCTCTACAAAGTAATTTGCTATATTGCTCAGCAGAGGTTCAACTTTGGCCACTTCAATGTCTTTTGCTCCTTCATTCAAGGGACGCATTCACAATGATAAATTAACCATTCTTCATAAGCCACTTGCCACACTGTAAACTCGAATCGCCTTAAGTCAATAATCTATACTTATCAGCAGTGCAAATTAAATCTCACTGATGTGATGAAACACATCTAGCCACACACAAGCACAACTCAGTAAGCTAATTCCAGTATTTTTGTTTTCAAGTGTCCTAAACTAAAAACGTTAAGTGCAATTAGTGGGTTCATTTTTTGAAAGTGGGGGACAGCTGCGTGTGCTGCGTGCGCAGTGAGTGCAAGGCCACTAGACAGCACCCGCGCAGCAGAACCCCGATATTGTACAGTGCCCCTGAGCCCCCTCTGCGCGTGGAGAAAATCCACACCAAGGTAGGCACTACAGGGACAGCCACTGCCAACAAGTCAACAATAAAATGCTTGCTCCAGTAACTTCTCTGACGCACCGGCTGTTCCTCTGAGACACTTAATTCATTGTTATCGGTCTGGTCAAAGGCGGATGTGAATGTGGGCTCTGTCATACCGCTGACACTGGGTTGGTACTGTGTTTGTTCGTTGCAGATGTGTGCCTGAGGGCTCTTGAAGTGGTTCACAGATTCTAACTTAGACACTAGAATTGTAGTATTGGGATTGTTTGGGGTTAAATCCATCAAAGTATCAGTAGCTTTTGTTTCAAACTCCGATGGGCATACTTCCTGGCCAAGATCTGACACCCAGGTTGAAGATATGGGGCTGATTGGGGTGTTATGTTGTGATTTTAGAATATGTAGAATGAGGCTTTGTACATCTGGACTATATGGCACTACGTCAGTCTGGATAGCTTGTTCCCTGACTAGCCTATTGTCATTTGTCATAAAGATAATATTGGGAGCAGACACATCAAAAGCTGCACTGTTGCTAAGAATTGACTGCATTTCATTGGCATGTGTCCAACTGCCATCTCCAGAGCAACCATCAGTGGGTTTTGACCTCAGTAACTGGTCAAAGAGATCGGTCCTGCTTGCCATATCGTCGTTGGCAAGCAGGCCGCTATCAGCCATCTCCTCAACAGCCTGGTCTCCAACATCCATGGCTTCGGCCATTTTTGTGTAGGTTGCACTGCGAGCCAATGATTTCACCGGTGAAGAGCACATGCAGTCCAACGATGAATCATCCCTCGAAGCACCATTCTGGGCCAACTCCATGCTCTGCAGCAAAGACTCCAGTTTTTTGTTTTGGATATTAATATCAACAAAATATTTTTGAACCCCCTTATCCTTCTCGACCAAACTGTTCTTCATGGTGTCAATCACCTCACGGAGCTGTTTAATCTCCTTGCGAGCTTCCTTTAGTGCCAGTTGAGCTTCAACTCGGTGACATTCCTCTTCGATCCAGTCCTCCCGCATGCGGGCAAGCTGGGACTTGAGATCAGCAACTTCAGATTCCCTGTTTGACAAAAAAAAGACAAGGATGAACATGAGTACCATTTGGAATGGGTGCATTTTCAAAGTAACACAGGCAGGTTCAGACAACTTGGAAATTCGGATTGTCTGTGGTTTGTTTCTTTGGAGCTCTGAAATTGTGAAAAGTCAGCTGATGAATAGGGTAATTAAAATGTGAGTAATTTACATAAAAACATTTTAAAATTAATTTAATTTAGTTAGTAGCAGCAAATCTTCTCACTGCACCATAATGAAATACTGTGCTCTGATTTTTGTGTAAGGTGGTGTTGAGCTGTAGTTGAACTCATTTTGATTATTATTTTTGAAACTTGAACATAGAGCTTTAAATAAAAAAATAATTGTTTTTTATTATCACACATGCCGAGATCCAGTGAAAGCTTTGCTTGAATTATTTAAATGATCTAAGACTGAAGTGTAGCATTCTTCTACATCTATGATCAATTGCACAGTACAATATTCAAGCCTACATTAAAACCATCTTCTCCTCAGATTTTGTAGAAAAACTTCAGCTGATTGAAATTTCACAGGTTCATAGGTTTTAAAATTTTGTGCATACTATACGTTTATTTTACCTGCAGGTTACATTATCTACAAATATATACTGCACATCCCAAGAAGTCAATGGACCAAAAGCTGGCTTTCTAACCTCCCTCCCTAAAGACCGAAGTAAGAATTTGGAGCCAGGTCACAGAGATTTGTTATAGTTCCAGTGAAGAGCAAAGCAAGCTTGCAGAATTAAGTAACTCTTCATTTGTTCTAATTTCAAATTGCTACTGTAGCCAGCATCATGGGTCTGAAGTTCTGATATTAATTCTGTTTTGATTTTTCTAACAAATCATTTTAAGGTTATTAATTTTTTTTTGGATATAGACTTAAACTGGTGCACACAATACTCCACTTAAGGACTGGTTTTCCCAATATTCCAGCCCAGTGAATATTACTGCCAATACAAGCATGCAACAATTTTGGCATTCCTCTTGTGGGTATTAATGAAGTTATTGCGAATGGATAGGCGCTTCTGCCGAAACAGCAGATTGATTTCAACTGCTAGTATCACAAGCAGTAATTGAAGTGCTGTGCAATGTAATCAATGTGCAATTGATTCTTATGCTTTCAATGTTTTGCCTGCCAAGATCATTGATGCTATATTGTATCATGGATAAGCGCTAACTCTTCCTTAGTGATGAGGGCAGAATGTAATGTGACATAATGGGGGAGTTCAATGTCTCTGCACATTGCACTGAGAGTTGCATCCAATGATCCACATAACTGAGAAACGAAAATCCGTCCAACCCCGTCATGGATGGTCTCAAGCCCGGCTGTGAAAGGAGACAGGTTGGGCATAGGCCCATCCTGTAAAAACCCAGAGCTATAGAAGCTCCAACGACCTTGACTGGCCCAGGACAGAGGAGCCTGGCGAGCTGCTGTTGGCAGCCTAGGGGTGATGGGCTTACGAAGAAGAAGGAACATCAGTCCAATGTCCAAAATGCCCTCTGTCCTCACTTCTGAATCACAGGAAAAGATTTACATGGACTGTGATGATAAAAGCTGAAAATGCTATCCTGGAAGATGTATAGTTCGGGATTTTTATGGACTCAAGAGATTCTGGAGAATCTCTGCAGACATGGAATGTTGGAGGAACTCAGAAGATCAGGCAGCACTTACGGAGGGGAACAGACAGTCAATGTTTTAGGCTGAGACACTTCATCAGGTAGATGCTGCCTGATTTGCTAAGCTCCTCCAGGATTTTGTGTGTTGCTCAGGACTTTTGTGTAGGTGCATGAACAACACCTTTGTCAAAATTAGGTAAACACGAGGAAATCTGCAGATGCTGGAAATTCAAGCAGCACACACAAAATGCTGGCGGAATGCAGCAGGCCAGGCAGCATCTACAGGAAGAAGCACTGTCGACGTTTCGGGCCGAGACCCTTCGTGTGTCCTGACGAAGGGTCTCAGCCCGAAACGTCGACTGTACTTCTCCCTATAGATGCTGCCTGGCCTGCTGTGTTCCACCAGCATTTTGTGTGTGTTGTTAAAATTAGGTGACCACAACCAAAGCAAAGATTTCAGGCACACTGTTGTGATTTTAGTTATTAATAAAGATGTTTAAAGCTACACGCACAAGAGAAAATCTGCAGATGCTGGAAATCAAAGCAGCACACACAAAATATCCCGATGAAAGGTCTCAGTCCAAAATGTTGACTCTTTTCCTTAGATGCTGACTGGCCTGCTGAGTTTCTCTCGCATTTTGTGTGCATTGCTTGGATTTTTATATAGCTATCAACTGCTTTCAGATTGATACTCTCCACAGCAGGATTCAACAACGAACAAGCAATCTTCATTTTGTCTTAACTGGTAAGGTGGAGCTGGAGTCAAACAGGCACCAAAACCATTCTCACACTGGTCATTGACATCAGTCATTCTGAAAGATCTAAGAGGCTACCAAAATCAATGTAAGTCTTCTTATTCCGAGATTTCACACACTTTGCTTGCAGCATCTTCCATTGTTCATCAACTTGCAAATAAGCCAGAATAAAATCCAGGAAGAAAGCAAGTGCAGAATATCATCTGATCTGGGCAAGTGGTACTAGGCAGTGTGAGCTGATGGACTTTCTGGTGCAAGGTCTATTTCCCATAAACACACTATCATTCTAACAAACACAAGAGATTACGCAGGTGCTGGATATCCAGAGCAATGTACACAAAATGCCGGAGCTCAGGTAGCATCCATGGAAATGAATAACCAGTCAACAACTTGGGCTTCACCAGTCCTGATGTATGGTCACAGCCTGAAATGTCAGCTGTTTATTTATTTCCATAGACACTGGCTGACCTGTGGAGTTTCTCCAGCTCTGTTCATGTGTTGCTCAGCATTCTAACATACCTCTTACCAAATGAAGACCTGGCACTATACATCCCTATTAAAGAAAGATAACTCATTATATATTTAATGAAACCCCTAATACATAATAAACAGAATTTCCTCTCAATACTATTTTCTCTTTACTGTTTTCAACCGATGTGTACTGCTCTTTCTACAGACAGAAAGAATGGAGAAAAATAATGAGTGTGGGCAGGCTCATTTCGAAACCAGAATCAAAAGAAAATTGACATGAACTTGAAGTTCATGTGCAGTGGGTGTATAAGCACACGCCCTTTAGGTGTTGATTATAATCTTTCAAAATTCCCTTGATTCTGGAAAGGACCCAATGGAAACCACGAAGAAAAGGTTCCAAATCAAAAAAGACAAAACACCAGAACCTCCAGCTCTGGAAAATGCAGGGAAATAATTTATTTTAGGAACCTGTAATTGGGTATTTACAAACTATTAGACTTTTCACAGAGCCAATGCGGTTTTATGTAAGGAATCATATTTTACAAATTTATTGAAATTTGTTGAGGATGCAACAGACAAGGTAGAAAAAGGATACTGAAGACATAAAGTATTTGGAATTCCCAAAAGTTTTTTGGTAAGATGCCACATAAAGTATTTCTGCGCATAAGCTTGTGGATTTGGTGTAATAGACATGTGTTTATCTATGGATCACTGTCACATTGGCATGATACGAGCTGCCAGCACAAGTAGCGCACATGAACACCGTTTCAACGTTTAAGCAAAGCTTGGATAGGTACATGGATGGTAAGGGCATGGAGGTCTAGGGTCCTGGGGCAGGTCAATGGGAGTAAGCAGTTTCGACAAGGACTAGATGGGCCGAAGGGCCTGCGCTACATTTCTATGACTCTCTGATAATCAGAAACTTTCTAGGATGCGTGAGGACACATGATCAGTGATGTAACCTGGGGTCATCAGCTGTTTCAGGACTCTCAACACCAGACACTCCTGCCCAGGGGTGATCAAGCCCTAGCTTGTGTCCCAGCAGCACTGGTCCATGGGTTATAGCTTTCGGTCCATAGCCATCCGGAGGCTCACTCGGCAGCCTCCGAGACGGACAGATGGCTCTTTTCCTTGCAGTGTCCAAAATGCCAAAGAGAGAGTAGGTTCTGCACAGCAAGCAGCCAGAGAAACCTCCACAGACTTGTACTGTGTCCTCCATCCGTGTCCAGCACTGCTCCACCAGCTCCTGGTATTTCTCTTCCTTACTCTCAAACTCCTTCTCAATCTGGTCTCCGCAAGGAATTTTCAGTTCTGCCATGATCACTTGCTTCAAGGTTTCAAAGACAGGGAACTTAATTGCTTGCTCAAGTTATAACTTGTGTGATGCAACAGGGTCAGTTCAGTCAATATTACTGTCTTCCTTGGTCCCCTCCATCTACTTAGTAGGCAGATTTACTAACAATTACTGTCATAAGTGTAAAGGCAAGTTTTGTAAAAAGCTACAAAGAGCCTACAAAGGAATATACATAAGGAAGTAGATGAAAATATGGCACTTGAAAAGTAATCAAGGGAAATTTAAGGTTAAATACCTTAAGAACAATAGGAAAGCAGAAATGGGGAGTACATAATGCTGACGTACAGGGAGACCCAGGTGTTGTTCTTGAACCACAAGAAGTTCACATGTCGGCACAGCAAGTGATTAGAAAGGTAAATGGAAAGTTACTTATTTACAGAGGTTTACATTTGCACTGTAAGTAGTTTGTAGGTTCACTAGATTAATTCCTGGGACAAAGCGATGGTCTTGTAAGGATAATTGATCAGATCAGATCAAGCACAAAGTTATTTAAAGGCAGGGCAGTCTCTAAGGGCCATACAGCCTACTCTTGCACTTACTTCTCATGCTCTAGAGTCATAGAATGATTGAAAAATACAGCATAGAAACAGGTTTTTAATTAGAATCTCCCACATTTGTAACTTTTATTTTGTTTATTTTTATGTGTGATTTTATTCTCTGTATATTGTCTGAAATTTGATGTTTGATTTTTCTATCTTGTTCTATGTAAAGCACTTTGAACTACTTTGTGTTTGGAAAGTCCTGTACAAATAAACTTGCCTTGCCTTAAACATTGAAATTGGACTTGCATCCACCACATCTGCTAGCCCCTCATTCCACACTTTCACAACCCTCTGAGTAAAGATGTTTCCCCTCATGTTCCCCTTAAACTTTTCACCTTTCACCCTTAACCCATGACCTCTAGTTGTAATCCTACCCACATTCAGTGGAAAAAGCTTCCTTGCATTTAGCCTATTGATACCCCCCTTTGTGATTGACAGAGTTGCAAAAATTCATGCCTTGCCACACCTTCAACTCCTACAAGCTGCAACACCCGCGGGAAGACAAAGTCATCAAAGAACCTGGCAAGACTTACTTTAAAAACTCAAATTTTCTCTCTGAATGCAACATCGCTAAATGCAGCCAAAAACACAAAATCAACCATTTGTTTAGGGGAAAAGATGGAAGTGAAATGATAGAAAAGGACAGGTTTGCCAGGCGAAGCAAAAATAAAGAGCAATGTTTAACTAAAAAAGTAACACAGCCATACAAGAGCTTGCTGCCAGGACTCAGAATCTTTCATTAGTGATGATGCAGGACTAAATGGAGAAAACAAAATTGTAAAAAAAAAGGCAGAAAGACTATGTCTTAGGCAACTACTTTGCCAAACTATCTTTGAAAATGAGCAGACCCGGTCTCAACTTAAACTCACTGCAGTTGCTCCATCTTTGGTCACGCAGAGCATTTTGGTAACACAGAGAACTTGATTTGTAAACCTGCAAAATCAGTATTAATCTGGGTATGGGTCAGGTGGGCTTTGTCTGGAAGCCTGGGGGTCCGGCAGAACTCTGCAAAATGTAATCATTTTGCTTGTAGGCAGAGGAAAGCAGCATAAAGTAAATTTATTATCAGAGTATGTCACCATATACAACTCTCAGTTTCATTTTCTTATGGACATATAACCACAATAGAATCAATGTAAATCTGCATCAACTGGGTGTCCAACCAGTGTGCAAAAGACAATAAACTGTGCAAATACTAAAAGAAAGAATAAATAATAATAATAATAAATATTTAAATAATAAAAATCAAGAACATGAGATGATGAGACTTTGAAAGTTAGTCACTAGGTTGCCAACTGAAGTTTAGGACGGAGATGAGGAGGAGCTGCTTTTCCCAGAGAGTGGTGAATCTGTGGAATTCTCTGCCCAATGAAGCAGTGGAGGCTATTTCAGTGAATATATTTAAGAGAAGGTTGGATAGATTTTTGCATTGTAGGGGAATTTAGGGTTATGGGGGAAAGGCAGGTAGGTGGAGATGAGTTCATGGCCAGATCAGCTATGATCATATTGAATGGTGGAATAGGCTCGACGGGCCAGATGGCCGACTCCTGCTCCTATTTTGTATGTCCTTATGTCAGTCAAGTCGGTTAAAAAACAACCACTGCATCTTAAAAATTCTGGTAAGGGGCAGGAAGTAAAAACATATGGAGAAATTCAATTGTGCAGTACCATTATTTTCACTGTTATGAGAAGGAAACAGTGTATTCCAGAGCTGTACAGCAGCCATAATTACAATGTCATTTTGTGCCATTCACTTGTGCAGGTGGTAACAGATCCACATCTGTATATCACTGTATAAGTGGCACCTTTTCAAAGTCATAACCACTATAGTTGTTGGTCACTGTCACAATTCCGCTCAGGCATAAGACCCAAGCCACATAAAGCTGCTGTGGTCTGCTGCCCAGCACTGGAGAATGAAGACCCGATGTCATTAGTTCTTCTCCTATTGACCACACGGACTCCTAAGCTATCAACCATTTGAATAAACATAATTACTATGGGTGCTGTCACAATCGAGCGAAAATCTACAGATGCTGGAAATGCAAGCAACACACATAAAATGCTGGAGGAACTCAGCAGGCCAGGCAGCATCTATGGAAATGAGCAAACAGTCGACATTTCAGGCTGAGACCCTTCGGCAATGGGTCTTTGTCTGAAACATCGGCTGTTTACTCTTATTCACAGATGCTGCCTGGCCTGCTGAGTTTCTCCAGCATTTTGTGCCTGTTACCATGGATACTAGCCTGGCACTCACACTGATTTTGTCAGATAGTTTCTCTACAAAAAGACATTGCTATGTCACACACGGTTCAGGGAATTCAAGTGACACAATACAGAAACGCTCATGCTCACAGACTATATCTGCAAAAGCACCTACAGGGACCCACGCTGCAGCCTCAATCACCCTGAGCAGCAAAACCTCCAGAGGATGATGTTTACCTCAGCTGTCACTTCATAGATTCACTAACTTTTTCTATGCCACCGCATCTGCCGCTTCGTCTAAGTCATTGTCAAAACTGGCTTCTTGGCTTTTGATCATTCCTGGCTGATCTCTGCCGTATCTTGCAGCTTGCTGCTCAACACAGCTGCAGCAAAGTCTCCAAGGCTCTCTTCAGATAGGAAGAAAAGCTGCCTATTTTTCCTTCCGTAGAGAAGATGAGATAGAGGGGTGCATGCATTTGCCCTGGCAGAAGACTTCCCTAAGCCTCAGTCCTGATACATGACCGACATAATATCCGTGGGTTTTCACCAGGTGCTCCAGTTTCCTCCCACAGTCCAAAGACGTACTGATTAGCAGGTTCCTCTTCTTTTATCCAGTCCTGCTGAAGGGTCTTGGCCGGAAATGTCAACTGCACTCTTTTCCATAGATGCTGCCTGGCCTACTGAGTTCCTCCAGCATTTTGCGTGTGTTGCTTGGACTTCCAGCATCTGTGGAATTTATCTTGTTGCTGGTTAGTAGGCTAATTGGTCATTGTAAATTGCCCTGTGATTAGGTTAGGGTTAACTGTATCTAGCAATTAAAAGTAAATAAATAATGCCTCGAATCTCCCATCGAAACCTATAGTCCTTGAACCTCACTTCTATTCCCTCATTGTTCATGATGTGGTAGAGCGACAGTGAAGCTTCCTTGAGGCCATAACCCAATATCCAGGGATTTTACATGCTGTTATATTGCTGCATCTAGCACAAGCTCGTCGACAGAAGAGATGGTTCAGCAGAAGCAGAGGAAGGTGCAAAGGAGGTGCAAGAACAGCAACATCAGATCTGTTACAGGACAGAGAAAGAAGGCCATGCTGTACTCCATAAAGCGGGTGGCCTCCTGTGTATGTTCTCGGCATATCTGGTTGCCACAACATCTCACCAGCAGAATACTATGGGATTGCACGCCACTTGTATCCATCTAGCAACCTGAAAAAGTTTGCAAAGACATCTGCAAAATGTCTTTTACTGTTTCAAAAATATACAGGCACTATAAAAGCAAATTACGTTACGTTAACCTGATTAATATAGTCAATGAATTAATTTAATCTTTTCAAACAAAAAATGTTCTACATTCAGAAGAAACTGAACAGGAATAAAATGCATGATTGACAGGAAATGTGTTCTATTTTAGACTATGTGCTTTTCAAAAAAGGTGATCTGTTATCTGTAAGCTATGACGATCTGTGGAAATCGAACAGTGTTGATGTAAAAGGATGGTAGGGCCTTAATGTTGGTAGGTCACTTGGGAATCCTCAAATAATGAGATTTTCCAAAATGTGGGATACAAGGAAGTGGACAATGATGGAGTGGAGAAGTTTTGGGTTACAACATTGCTGGGATGTTATGTTGGGATCTTTGTTGGAATCCTTAGTCAGAGCAGGACTGGAAAGGCCAAGATGATGAGGTGGGAATGCAATGGCCTTGGTAGTGGATGTGTTTCATGTAAGACAAGGTTGGAGACACCAGACATTTGGGATGAGTTAATTAGAGACTCTGAGACAATGGTGTTTGAGGCTGGGTGGCCTGGAATTAGGGAAAAGACATAAAATGCTGGAGGAGCTTATCAGGCTGGGCAGCATCTATGAAAAAGAGTAAACAGTCAACATTTTAGGCTGAGACACTTATTCAGAACCTGGAAATATGCTGCAGGAAGGGTTAAATGGATATAGGTCTTTGTAGATGAAGAATGACAGAAGAATTGCAGATGGGATAGTCAGTAATAGAGAGTGAGCATATGGTAATTAACAAGAGTAGAAAATGTTGAGTTCTAGACCCCGTTTCTTAACTAACTGTTGCAATCATAAATATATATTGCTCTACAGTATTTTAAATAATCAGTCCATAGTGAAGAAAACATAAAAAGGATGTTTCTCCACTGGAGTTAAACATAGATGCCAACTAGAGACTATATTTAAATAATTTATAACTTTTAAAGTATGGAATTGAGTAATTAACTGAAAAAGGGACAGTTTCTATTACCAGAAACCAAACTTTAAAACAGTAGCAGAAAACCACTTATGAATCTATTAAATATATATACATACAGTTTTTCATAGAATTGACATGGCTTATGCACTCAACTGACCAAACTCACCCTTCCTTCCCAATGCCTCAAGTAACCAACCTAATTTTATAAAGTGCCAACATTAGGTCTGGGTCCTTAAGGTTAGTATAGATCAACTTGTTTAATAGTCTGAAAATAAAAGGTATTAAGTTTTGTGGCAAATCTGTAACAAGTGGAGTATTTCAAGGATCAACGTTGTGGGCCTCAAAATTTATAACCTAATATTAATGGCTTAGATAATATATTCAAATTTTCTAATGATGCTGATCTTGAAGAGAGATGCAGAAGGTTACAAAGGGTTAAGTGACAGTTAAGAAGACAGTAAAGTGAAGGAGACAGAATATGCCAGATCGAAACAATATGGAGAAATCTGAAGACATCCATTTTAATAGCAAAAAAAAATTGAAAAGAAAAACATTTTATGAAGGAGTGCCAAATGATTTTGGGATATATAACTGACCTTGCCCAATCTTCATGTTAGTTTTGTCCTTTGTGTACACCTTAGTCCCAAATACTCTGCACTCCTTTATAAAATGTTGAGTCAAAGACTCAAAATAAAAGAGTAAGTCATTTAATACTTGATTGAATATGAGCTTTCTTCACTGAAAGGCAAATGATAGGTATTTTGTCACTGTTCAGATAATAAATTCATAGTAGTTTGATTAATGCGTGTCATCACCAGATTTCCCAATAAAATTATATTTATTGATGCAACATTGAAGTATTTTAAATTCTGAACATAAACTTTAAATAAGAATTTTTATTCTTTTATACAATTTGAAACACCAACACCTAAACTCTTGTGTGCACGAGCCAGTTTGACCAACCTGGGAGCTATGCTATTCCTTTCTAGATTTTTTTTAACATTATTTACTATGCTTTCTTTTTACATTTGGCCACAATAGGGTTAACAGAAGCTTGAAAGCCGACAACAACCACAGCATACCCCCAGAATCTACTGTTCATTTCAAGTACCATACTTCTCGCACCTTAAGCTCACCATATACTTTAAAATTTACTCATACTTTAAAGGATATGCAAATCTGTCAGCAAGATTTAAATTGGATGTAAACAACTTTTTAGTTGTTAGAATTAAAATAATTACCACCTCTCTTGAAGGGTGCTTTCAGAATCCTTTAGTTTTGTCCTCAGATGTCTAATGGTGACCTCCTTTTGTTGCAGGGGGGTCAGGTACTGCTCCGGATTTGGGGGCTTAATGCCATGATTATCACTGCAAGAGGTGTATTTACCAGACCGCCTGGAAAATGCAGATAATGAGAGTAAAAGGAAAGAAGAGAATGAGTTATTGAAGCTCAGCTGAACAGAAGAACTGAGGGATTCAAAAGAGGAACTCTCACTGTCAGCGAATTAAAGAAAACTAATTACTAATTGCAAAGAGTCCTTATATTCCCTTTTTCATGTCCATTTTTATAATCTGTGGGATCGTCAGTGACACGAAAGTAAATCTTCTGGTAAAATTTGGAGCTTGTAATTTACAGTAATTAGGAGTAGTTTGTTAATCTCCAATCCTGTTACATGTTTAACAATATATGTTCACATGGTTAAGGTTGGTATTCCGTCTGGGCCAATTGGGGTTATTGCAGGCAAAATTTCCCATTTGAGGCTTTATTCACCCAGAAGTTCACTTACTATTTATCTTGAGCAATTTCCTCTGAAATTGACAGTGGAAAGAGAGAAAAGGGGGAAAAAAGAGAATAAAATGACTGCAAGGAAGTCTCTATGCAAAGCAATTTTACACATTTAAAAACGATACAAGTCATAATTTCTGTCATAACCACATAAATGTTTTGATCCAGCAAATAAGTAAACAATTCCAGATAAGTAATGTTGAAAGATAAATCTTAAGTGACTCAGGATGGTACAGATTAATTGTTCCTCATTTTGCATTACTTTATTCGGGATTCCTTCAATTTATTTGTACCTTTTTGTATCAATCTATAAATGTACATCATATAATCAACAAAAAGCACTTAATCTTTATATGCACACTGACAGAAAGCCTTTTTGATAATGGTGATAAAAAATTACTATTTAGTATTGAGGACAGAGGTCAGGCATTCTTCAATGAAGACTTTTTCTCTTTGCTGCTTGATCGATCAATACTGTCTGGAATGAAGAAAATGGGGAAGAAAAAGTCCATAGATCTTAATCAGTAACATCTGCAACCACAGAGCTGTATCAGAAAAGAATATTATACTCATTCTTTTTCTTCCATTCTTCAATGGTTTTGCTCACCGAGAATGCAGTTGCTTGTGTTGTAACCCATGCCAGCTCTCACCTACCTGTGTACTTTTGTTTCCAGCACAAAGTGCTCAGATTTGAAATCCTTCCCTGACCTTGGGTTACTCTAGTTTTGTTTCCTTCTACACAGTGCAATTTTCTCAACGTCTTTGCTCACCCTCAACTCAGGTCTTTTGGAAGATCTCCACAGGCCTTCAGTCTTTTCTTCCCCACCTCTCTCCCCTTCTTCAAGACCTAACTCTTTCACTGTGATGTTAGGAATGTGACTGTAAAGTTTCTCACATCAGAGCTTCTGTAAGTTAAGTGCATAGCTTCACCAGACATCCCTTGCGGTATAGCTGAGGATGCATTGTTGCTCAGGGGGAAAATAATTCTCCAAGAGATGGAATCATAGAAACAGGTTGGCATAGCAGCATTCCCGAGTGTTCCTTTCAATTCCTTAGACCAGCACACCAGCACAGAAATTAGATTCCATCCTTTTTTCACATTATGCCCAACCATCTTTGTGTTTCACACTACATTAAATTGGGACATCAACAGAAAAAGTCATAAAATTGCAATGAAAATACATTTATAAAAACACTACCACAGCTTACTGTCAGAAAATTATTAAAATAGGATGTGCAAGGTTCTCAGAAGGACATGACTAACAGGCAGTGGAGGCCTCAAGTTCCAAACCATCCCAAGAAACAGTGTGATCAGTAAAGTTAAATAGGTTAGGACTTTACTCCTTGGAATGTAGAAGATTTGACAGATGTATACAAAATTATGGGGTGTATAGACAGGGTTTACTACCAAGAAGAAAAAAAATCCGCAGATGCTAGAAATCCAAGCAACACACACACAGACTGCTGGATGAACTTAGCAGGCCAGGAAGGGTCTCGGCCAGAAATGTTGACTGTACTCTTTTCCATAGATGCTGCCTGTTCAGCTGTGTTTTCCCACTGAAGATGGGTGGGACTACAATGACAGGTCATGTGCTAAGTCTGAAAGGTGTAAAGTTTAAGGGGACCATGAGAGGGTTGCCAGAGCGGAATGAGCTGCCAGCACAAGTGGTGTAAGTGAGTTCAATTTCAATGTTTAAGAGAAGTTTGGATAGCGGCATGGATGGTAGGGGTATGGAGGGCTATGGTTCCAGTGCAGGTTAATGGGAATAGGCAGTTCAATAGCTTGGCCCACTAGATGGGCCAAGTGGCCTGTTTTTGCACTGTACATTTCTATGACTCTAAGTCCTCAGAGAAGGCTGTGAAGAGCTGGTAGACTATGACTCCAGTCTCTTTGCTGGCTATCAACAACAACCCTATCAAAGAGGCCAATACTACAGGTAGCAGCTTTTGGATGCAGAGACAAAGTTCATGTACAGTCTTCCTGCTTCCAGGCAGATGCAGGCTGATCTTTCTAGTCTCTGCTTCACTGGAGCAGCTTGGATGTTAATGGGACAGCCTAGATGTCCTCACTGAGGAAACAGAAATGTCACTGATGAGGAGATCATTGTTCTCAATGAACAGGATATCCCTTGTGAACAGATAGCTGCTGTCAGTGGAAGTGGGATGCTATTCAAAAGCAGCTCACCCATAAACAGCAGCAAACAGATGATACAGATGAATTGTCCACTATTACAATGTGATTCCAAATGTAATATGTCATCCATTAGAAGTCCTCAAAATCCATCAAGAGGTGTTGTCTTTCTCGAAATGTAGTTACTTAAGTGATCTTTAAAATTTAAAGTCCTTAATTCATCAGAATCAGAGTAATGTTTATTATCATTGATATATGTCATGAAATTTGTTGTTTTGCACAGCAGTACAATGCAATACATAAAAACTTTAAAAGTTGCAATAAGAAATATGAATAATAGCTCTGCTATTCTAAAGGGAGCAAAATAGTGAGGTGGTCTTCATAGGTTCGCGGACAATTCAGAAACCTGATGGTGTTCCTAAAAGGTTGTGTGTAGGTCTTTAGGTTCCTGTACCTACTACTGAACTATGATCATTAGAACATACTATTTCAGCACAGTACAGGGTCGTTGGCCTACATTTTAACCTACCCTAAGATCAATCTAACCCTTTGCTCCCATAAAGCTTTCCATTTTTCTATCATCCGTCTGCCTACCTATAAATATCCTAACATATCTGCCTCTACCACCAAACCATCTTTGAGTGGAAATTATTTATAAACAATTTATGCTATATGGTATAGTTCTATTTTAAAAGTAATTAAAATCTAGCTCACAGTGCATTCCACGTTTTAAGTCCTTTGATATATCAAACATAGTTTGTTCTTACAACAACGTGTGCTATACTCTACGCATTCTCCCACTCCCAATTGAAACTGATTAAGCACAGGCACGTATTATAAGTTAAATGTTGGAAAGAGGAAGAGCATCAGGAGCTCTGCTGCACCAAATGAATGTGGCTTCATCTCCTGGTGTAAAGGAATCAAATTCATTCAAGACTTTCACATAAAACCACACAACTCTTCAGAAAGTGCAAGATCTATTAGAAGCACTTTGCCTCCTTGTCACAGAGTAAACTTGGCATATGCAGCCCTCTTAGTAATGGAAATATTTAAACCAAGAATAAATTAGAATTAATGAACAAAGTGTCTGAAAAACAGCACTCAAAATTGAAATTACGCCTGAGCAGTCTTAAATTCAAGGAGTTGTTACGGTGTTGATCACAGCAAGTCATGTGATGTCAGCATTTTGTACTATATATAGAACATACAATGGGGAGTAGACATCACAGAAAGAGCCAGCAGTTGCCAGTTCAGTCCAAAATCATGAGTTAAGTCATCAGGGATTAGCTGACTTTACAGTAAATGCGAATGGAAAGAAGAACAGCTTCTTGCGCTTGCAGATTTAATTAAAATCAAACTGTAACCAAACCCATAACTGGCATTGGGCAGGAGGCTCATAAAGGGCCACAATGAATCTCTGAAGCAAATCCTTCCAGACATTAATTAGCCTTTTATTCATCACATTGTCCATCCTGAAAAAAAAAACCCCTGAAACTATTAGTTTTGATCATTTGTGATTTATGAGGCACTTTTTAAGTTGACAATCTTTAAATCAAAATTACACAAGAACCATAGAAAATTTCTCAACTGAAATCAGTACCTCCCATTCACAATTCCAGCTAATATATTTATTGTTTTAATTTCTGTTGATTCCAAACCAGAAAAATATTCATAGTTCTATGACATCAGTTTTTTATAAAAATGTTTCCTTTCTTCTTGTTCTCTGTTCATGCTACACCCTTGACAGCTGCTTTTATTGCCCCAGAATTTACCATTATATCAACTATAGCTACTTGAGACCTTTTTTTAACCATTTTTTCTAGAATTGTAAGGCATACAGATGGTGAAGTTGGAGTAGTTAATGTTCTGAGTGTTTAGTCAATATTCCAAGATCACGCTCAACACTCTTATCACAGCACTATCCTGGAAAAGCATCTTCGCCAGCATTATTCTTTTCATTTACCTACAAACTACAAAGATAAAATTATCATTTAGGTGCTATGATGATCAGTTTTCTTCCTGTGTCAATGATGAATTGAATGAAGAGTTTGAGCCTATTTTACCTAAGATGTATGCAATAATGAGGGAAGCATAACCTCTGACCATCTCGACTACCGGCATTTCAATTCCTGACATGCAGAATTCGTATCTAGCCTTCTGCACAGCCTAATCCTTTTGAACAGTTCTTATATAATCATTTTGTAACGCTCTTTGCTCCAAAAAGGATATTAAATCAAATTTGCTGGAAGTCTTATTTTTCCTTATTTGCTGTTTTACGTTTGCATTAGGAATTTCAGCTTAACCATTGTATATCAAGGTCAAATGTCAGAAGTATTACTATTTAAACACATGTATTTATGTTCGAATACAAAATAATTCAAGCTAATTTCAGTACTTTAAAATAAGAGTATAACTCATTGGAAAGATCTTTCAAAGACGCATGCTGGAGATGCCAGAATCTGGAGCAAACAATAACCTATGGGAGTTTATCAGTTCAGGCAGTATTTATTGACGCTAAGGGATAGGTGACATTTCAGGGCTGGTACCCCATATCAGGACAGAGTGTTGAGAGAAGATAGCTGGTATTAGGAGGTGAGACAAGGGCTGGTCAATGGTAGGACCAGGAGGGGAGGCAAACGATGGTCAGATGGAAGCAGTTAGGGGAGGGGAGAGTTTAGAGTTGGAGGCTGGTGGGTAAAAATATAAGGAATTAAGAACAGATGGAGGAGGTGAGATAGGCTGGAAACTAATAAATAGAATCAGCTAAGTAAGGGATAATGGGCAGGCGGACCAAGAAGGGAAAATCTTTCACAAATCACACACAGGAACTTCTGGCAAAATGATTTTATTTTGCACAGCTTTACATTTGCCTGTTAACTCTCCTATAGTGACCTCTGTTGATGATGTGACCCAATGGGAATGTCTTAGTGATCAGGGGACTGTTTTATTTCAGAACTATATTAATATGATCAGCCATGATGAAATAGTGGAGCAGACTCAATGGGCCGAACACTGTAATTCTGCTCCTCTATCTTATGGTCTTATTACTCTATGTTTGCAACCCTTCTGTTCATTCTGTTGATATAGCTGCCATTTTTGACAGCTCAAAACAGCAAAACTTAATTTTTATACACCAGTAATCCTAAGAAAAACTATCAAGGTTGCACTTACCCTATATAAATCAAAGCAGAAAAGTATAATTTTATTAGTTTCAGGGAATCCAGCTGCCCAGCAGGAATGTACGTTATTGTAGACAGTGGCCTCCTATTTAACCCCTGTGCCCGCAACACCTGACCGATTTATTCAGACTTGGAAAGCCCAAACAAAAGGAATATTTCCCAGGATGAGACAGACATCTTGGGCCACTACTGCTATCACTTAGCTCAAGCACTCCACTCCACAATTACTCTTCCCCTGGACAGGGCTTACTGATGGGCCCAGCATAATTCAGAAGGATCCTGCTAGAAATACTCTTTAATTCTTTGGAAATTCATGAGCAACTTGTTTACATCATCAAAATACTTTATTATTCAAAAGATCTGTTACCGTCTTTAAATTTTAATTCTGAATTATTAGAGAGATAGTTTTGTTGTGAAATTTTGTGCAAGTGGTGCAGGCGAGCTTGATTTCAGCGTTTAAGGGATGTTTGGATAGGTACATAGATGGTAGAGGTATGGAGGATTATGGTTCTGGTGCAGGTTGATGGGAGTAGACAGTTTAAATCTTTTCAGCATGGACTAGATGGGCCAAAGGGCTTGATTCTGTGATGTACTTCTCTCTGACTCTATTCCATGGAATTTCCCTACCTCCTCCTCCTGCAATGCGTCAAGGCAGCTCCTCTTACTTTAGTGATGCAAGACCGAAGTATTTAATTAGTGCCTTTGTCATGAGCTCTACATTAATAAGAAGGTCTCCCTTTAGTCCACACCTTTCCTTTGGTCAGCTTTTTAACGACACATGTTTCTAGAAGACTTTTGAGTCCCCTTTTGCTAATTGATCCTTCTTCACTTGCTTACTCCCTCTTAGTTCCATTTTAGTAATATATTAGATGTCCTGTGTCCAGCCTGGTTCTCTGTAATAGTGGGGCTAATATACCTCATTTTCTGTTTCATTTCATTCCTGTTACCATTGGTGAACTGTCCAATTATCTGCCTCTTGTTAAAATGGCTAATCCAGGGTTGGTGTCCTTCTGTCTGCTGGAGATGACAGATACAACATCCAAAATCATAAGTGTCCCTTGTGACTAACTGTCCAATTACAGCTCAAGTACCCTTTTAACGCCACAATAACCCTAACCCAGACAGCCTTTCCAGCACTGACAATTTACTGCAATACAGAGGCACAAACTTTCATGTTTAAATTATCATTGGAGATTTATGGAATAATATAAATTTTAAAACATTTGTGTCTGCTGATCAAACGGGCAGTGATTCATTTTCATCACTTTATTTGCAAAGATGATTATTAGTGGAGTTAATAGGATCAAGCTCCATTCCATAGTGCGACAATATTCTGGACCGCATAATTTATGTGTTACCACAAGATGAAAATTGGTTATTCAGGGCTCAAAGTTGAATGGCTCATGCAGAAAGCAACTATAAAACATGCAGACAGCAAGCACAGAACATAAATTGTAAACTTCTGACAGCCAAATGAGAGGAAGCATTTTTGTCAATTCTTCACTATACCTGATAGTCGGACTGCTGTCGCTGCCTTTGTAAGAGCCTGAGTTACTGCTGCTGCTTCGCGATGAGGCTCCGTAGACATCACGGATGTTGGCTGTGCTTTTATACACTGCTGACACCGGATCTTTCTCCCGAGTAATCGTTGGGCTCACCGACTGCTTGTGTCCACTAGAAGCACTGCTTCTTCCATGTACACCTCGGCTGGCATCGACAGAAGTGAAGTAGTCATTATGGTGCCCCCACGGCATAACAATGGAATATACACTCTCGAAAAGTAATTTCTCCATTGTCAAAAGTACGTGCATTAATAAACCCTGTCTATTTTAATTTGTAAAGTAAAGTAATAATGAATGCATACTCAGTGGCCACTATATTAGGTAACACCCTCACACCTACTCATTAATATAAATTATCAAATCAGCCTATCAACTCAATGCTTAAAAGCATACAGACATGGTCAAGAGGTTCAGACCAAACATAAGAATGGGGAAGAAATCGGATTTAACTGACTTTGACTATGGAATTATTTTTTGGTGCCTGATGGGTGGTTTGGGCATCTCAGAAACTGCTGATTGCCCGGGATTTTCACACACATCGGTCTCTAGCACGGACAGAGAACGGAACAAAAAACCAAAACATCAAGTGAGCAGCAGTTCTGTGCGTGAAAACTCTTCCTTAATATAAGAGGTCAGAGGAGAACGGCCAGACTGGTTCAAGCTGACAAGAAGGAGGCAATAACTCAGTGCCTAATAAGTAGGTGCATGTGCATTTATTTGAAAACCTGCAAGATCTATTTTGTGCAAATATCATGGAAAAGCTTCACAAAACAAGACAATTTTCCAAGGAATCATTTCTGAATAAAGTGGCAAGCAAATGCTTCAAAGGCTAACATATTATATCCAATTGAAAAAAATTATGAAACTTATGAAAGCAATCGAAGAGTCTTTATGTTGACAAGGAGCTAGGTGTTTTTCCCATCGTTTAACTTTTCATATGTTTGCTTGTATTTTCATAAAACCTATGTGTATACTGTTCATGTAATGATTCAGTGAATTTTCCAGTAATTGTAGCATTGCTGATTCTGTATTTTTCTGGAAGTTTATTAGTTTTTCTGTAGCAGGTGGCAGATAACTTGATCCAGTTATTTCATAGGTTATTGACACCACTGGAATGTCTTGTTATCTTTCTAGTCTGACCTAGTGTAAAACAACCATAACTTCCTAGTTCTTTGTTTTGTTCTTTTGTTCTTATACTTAACAAATGTTATGACCAATAAATTTTATGCCTCCTTATTAGACTTCTGAAGAACTTTGGATTGCAACATCACCAAAATTCAACAATAACATCCAAGGACTCCGGTTAGAATTGTTTTAAATGGGAAAACCTTACATCTTAAAGACTTTAGGCTGGATTTAAGATGGCGCTAGTGAATCTCAGCGATTTCTGAATGGTGGCTAATGAAACAAGGAAAACAACTGAATACTTTGTTAACCAAACTTTTCCTGGCAAATGATCATCACAAGCAACAGTCCGTAACTTCCCTTTGGAATGGACTTGAAGGCAATTCGATGTGGCAGAACTGAGGCGAGGCAAGGTGGCGGGTACATTGCCGTGAGCAAGGAAGACCTGAGGTTCAATTGTTCTAAACGCCAAGCCACAGGCTGAGTCATAGTGACTGTGCCCAGGTCCCAGAACTCACCGATTCAACTGACCTCGATGTTTGGACTGAGACCTACACACCATGCTGAATCAGACAGATCGGTTACAGGTTGAATCCAGGTGGTGGGGTCCAGGACCTTGAGCACATCGAGGCGATTGAGCACAAAGTTTGTTTATCGATCTTGGCACTGGACCAGATCGAAAGGTCAGGGTGTTGGGGTCCAAGGCGAGGGATGGGAGGGTTCAGATCACTGTGCCACGATTTGGCTATATGCTGAACTATGGGACTCCATTTGCAGACTTCAGTTCACAATACTATTTGCTTGCACGGTACGTCTAGTTTTCTCTCTGCACATAGGGTGTTCAACGGTCTTGTTTTAAGACCTTAAGACATAAGAGCAGAATGAGGCCATTTGGCGCATCAAATCTGTTCCGCCATTCAATCATGGCTGATCCTTTTTTCCCTCCTCCTCAACCCCATTTCCCAGCCTTCTCCCCATAACCTTTGATGCCCTGCCCAATCAAGAACATATCAATCTCTGCTTTAAATACACCCAACGACCTGGCCTCCACCGCTGCACGTGGCAACAAATTCCACAAATGTTTTATGGATTCTTCTATTGTTTTATGAGTGTTTTTGTGGGCATGATGTGTTTTTTTCTTTCTATACATTGGGTGCTCGACGATCTTTTTTTTATATGGGTTCTTTTGGGTTTAGTTTTTTCATGGCTGCCTGTATGGAGATGAATCTCAGGATTGTATAATGTATACATACTTTGATAATAAATGTACTTTGAACTTCTGAACTTTGTTTAAAGTAATCAGTGTTTAGAAACTATCCTCTGGTTAAAAGGAACTCTTTCAGGTTCTTTCAAGGTAAATCCACTTTCACAGAATATCAGACAGCCTCAGGTACCACTTGGCGAATGAAAGTGAACGCCGTGAATTTAATATAGAGGAGATGCATCAAAATCTCTGAAGAGGAATAGATGCAGCAGTATTTCAGGTGCAAACTTCTCCTTACATTTAGAACAGACCCAATACCTAAATCATTAATCTCTTCCCTTATGATTCTGCAGAACTGTTTATCTATCCATAAGCTTACACCACTGAATTGATAATGATCTTGCACAGTTTTAGTGACATAACGAATGGGAAAGGGACCACATGGGCTATATTTCCATAAAGGTGTTAACACAGCTAACGTTCATTATGCTTCATCTGGGTAAATTATTGATGTAGCAAACACTTTGAGGCAGACACAGAAAGCACATTCAACTGAAAAGGCTGTGCACATTGAGGACCTCTCAAGACAATTCCACTGGCAAGTTCACAAATTGAGGGACAGTTCAGATCCAAGTGCTTGCTTTTAAGAGGCTCGAAAAATTCAATTTTTTCAGAATATATCGCTGTAATTACATCATTTTAACAAAGTCTTGGATAATTTGTTTATCGCCAGTCAGAATACTTGTTCCAGATTTTGTCATTTATACATGGTGTAAAATTATCTTGTTTTTATGTTTTATTTACTGCATAATTAATTCAGAAAATAAACTGATCCTCTATTGAGTTGTTGGAAACCACTGTATTTTTAAATAATACTTGTACTTGTAAGAATTGTACTTTTTAATAAACTCAAATATTTTTCTCACTCATTGACAGAAAGCAGTATAATAGCTGAACCTTTCTTATTTGTCACTGGCTAAATGTTAGTGCATTACCCATGTGATGTAATCATTTTAACTATGTAGCCTATTAACTAATTTGTTTCTATCGAAGGAATTTTCTTTATCTTATCTATATAAGTGATAGATTTTTCAGAAGTGCCACCTTTATTCTTTTGTCTTGCATCCTTTAACATTGTTTCTCAACTTTATTTAGTCTGCTAAGTATTCATATATTTATATTTTCTCTAAACTAAACTGAAATCTTGGAATTTAGAATGCTCGCTATATTTGACTCCCGGAAGTAACCTAAGGATCAGAAAGTAAACAGAGATCCAGCAAAGTAAATCACTTGAATCTTGAATTCACAGAAAATGCTCATAGAAGTACAAGTGAGTGTATGAATATTTCAATGGGTAAGTAAATCAATAAATTAATATCTTTATTACTCTCCATTGGTATTATCAATCTTTTGCCCTTATATTACTCATTGGAAATTATTCCTGGGTAATCCAAAAATTAATGGTGAATTCCTTGGGGAAAAATCTTACCCGAGTGATGGGGTAGAAAGGAAGTTTCACTACAGAGCACTTAGGCTTTTGGAAGTTATTTAATAGATAAGCACAGAATGAGTCAGAACAGACAGGGCATTTGGCACCATTTGCTCCCTAAGCAATATGCCCGTGAAATGCACTACCTATACAGGAAGCAGAAGTGGGTGGATGCTCTGCAAAAAGAAAACAGGCTGGAATCAAATTGTACACAAGCCCCACAAATGACAATCAATTACACTAAATCCAATTTTACTCTCCCCAAATTCCATTTAACACCACCCAGCTTCTGATACTCAACTACGTCTATATAATTCACTGTGGCCAATTAACCTACTTCAAGGTCAAAGTCTCAGTAAATTTATTATCAAAGTATGTATAGGTCGCCATATACTACCTTGAGGTTCATTTTCCTGCAGGCATTTCCAGGAAAATAAAGAAATATAATAGAATTTACTCAAAACTATACATAAAGACTGACACAATGTGCAAATTGTGTGTAAATATGAAGTACGTAATACAGAGAACAGGAGTTGTAGAGCCTTTGAAAGTGAGCCTATAGGTTGTGGAATCAGTTCAGAGTCAAGGTGAGTGAAGTGGTTCAGGGGCTTGATGGCTGTAGAGTAATAACTGTACCTCGACCTGGTCATGTGGGACCTAAAGCTCCTGCACCTCAGGCCCAATGGGAGTAGAGAGAAAGACTATGGCCTGTTTGGTGGGGATCTTCACGATGAATGCTCTTTTCTTATGGTAGAGCTTCTTGTAAATGTGCTCAGTCAGTGTCTGGAGAGGGCTTTTCCTCTGTTGGACTGGGTCCCTATCCGATGCATGCTTAGCCTGCTGCTCTACTCTCTCTACACTCACGGTTTTGTGGCTGGCCACAGCTCAAATGCCATCTACAAATTTGCCTATGACCACTATTGTTGGCAGAATAGTGATATGCCAACGTATTGACGTAATTACAAAGAAGGCAAGCCAGTGGCTATATTTCATTAGGAGTTTGAAGAGATTTAGTATGTCAGCAAAAACTCTCGCATATTTCTACAGATGGAGAGCATTCCAACTGATTCCACGGAGGGGCCACTGCTCAAGACTGGAAAAAGCTGCAGAGGGTTGTAAGCTCAACTAGCTCCATCATGGGCACTAGCCTCTCCACCATTGAGGACATCTTCAAAAGGTGATGATTATCATCAAGGACTCCCACCAACCAGGACACGTCCTCTTCTCCTTACTACCATCAGGGAGAAGGTACAGGAGCCTGAACACACACCTTCAACATTTTAGGACTAGCTCCTTCCCATCTTCCATCAGATTTCCGAATGGACTATAAACCCATGAACACTACTTCACTATTTTTGCTCTGTTTTTGCACTGCTTATTTATTTAAAATATATCTTATTATAATTTACAGTATATTTTATGTACTGGACTATACTGCTGCTGCAAAACAACAAATTTCATGATGCACATCAGTGATATTAAACCTGACTCTGATTCTGATTGAAGTTCCTGGGCATCAACATCTCAAGGAACCTCTCCTGGGCCCACCATATTGATACGATCATGAAGAAGGCACTACTTCATTAGGAGTTCGAGGAGACCTGTCATCAAAATTCTGGTAAGTATCTACAGACGTACCATGAGGAGCTTTCTGTCTGATTGCAGGACAAAGCTGATTCTGATCGTCAGTCTTTGGAAAACCAAGGGAGAGTGTGCAAACTCCACACAGTCAGCATCACAAGTCGCTGAAACTGTGTCGCAGTAGCACTACTGACTGCATCACTGTGCTACTTATCTAAGTTAAACTTTGCAGTATCTTTAGGGGCTTCTAAAAGGAAATTACTACAAATCAACTCACCTCTAAAATAGGCTTAATTTGGCTATCAAAGTTTGGGTAATAGCCATCTAAAGTCCTCATTATATCCACTGGACAGCCATGTCTCCACAAGTTTATAATTAAAATGGATGCTTGACATATGATCGAATTTCTTTCTGATAGTTGGAGGCCTATCTTTTTCTCTATACCAACAGAACTATGATGCTTGGACGCTGAAAAAGGAAAGCATGGCCTACCTGCGAGAAGCCGAGCTCCGCTTGCTCCCCGAACTGGACATAAGACCTTCAGGTGCTGAAATGCTGCCTGTGCTGCTGGACGAACTAAAGTCAGCTTCACTCCCTGCGTGAAGGAACACGAAAAAGGTATTCATTGCCACATTCGCACAAGTACAATCTCCCACTGTCACAAATAACTCCCCCATATTTAGGGAAATTGTAGGTATCAATGTACCTGTGATGCAACAGGTTACCTCTGCACCTCACAGACTCTGTGCGGGCATAATCAAAAATACTGCTTCAGCGCAATTTGTATTGCAATCTGCAGTAAAGACAGAAGTAAATTTGCAGGCACCAAATCAGTCTAAAACTGAAAACGTTTTATCAATTTCAGCAATTAAACTAAAACCAATGATTAAATTATACACATACGCCCTCTTGCAAAGCGCTGCTCATCTGTAGTCAGTGATAAACAAAACCGACTTCTCAGATCATTCAGCAAAAGCTGCTTTAATCTGACAAATTGTGTTTTGTCATCAAGATATCTGCGAGACAATCAATCCTGTTTAGTGGAGAGCCACTCTAATTAAATAAATGGATCAGATTCAAGAATACCCTTTACTGTGAGTAATTGCTTGCACTGGCCCAGCACATGCTCTGCTACGGCACTAACATTGCTGTCAGCCATCCTGCTGGCCCGTTGCTATATAGATTAGACTTGATGAGATTATTTTTCTACAGCATTGTTAAGCAGCTTCCTACTGTTGCCAGCAGCAGAGATCAAGAAAACCACACCTAATCTAAGTCAAGGAAACTGCTTGGTCCAAGTCCAAGCCCCACCCCCAAGAAGCAGCTTTTAAAATTTAATTAGTTAATTCAAATTGCAACACGGACGCTGCTGCAAATGCACAGTCCGTGAGAACCAACCTGCTTAATATTGTTTGCCGAACATGTCTCTGCATGCAAACTATTCACCGGGGATTGGGCTTTATGCTGAAATGGTGCCAATTATGATTTTACCAAGAGGTAGGACATTAGGAAAGCTGGCAGTGTTGAAGAGCAGAGGGAAAAATATTATGTATTACTCTCTCGTTACTGCCTATCTCTTGTGATACAGACTTTAGTTTTCCTGATGGTTTAGTGAGGCATTAGCAAACCAAACACATACACACATGAAAACTTGCATTCCTCTAAGTTTCCATGACATCAGTGCTTCTGAAAAGCTGTTCAGAGCCACAGAACTCCATCTAAAGTGTAGTCACTGAAAAAGGGTAGACAACTTGCATACAGCAAGGGCTCTAAAGTGACCATGCACTGAACAGCAAGCAGTGTACCAATAATCAGATAACCAGTTTTAGAGATAACTTTAGAGTGTGTGGGTGGCAGTATTTGCTCACAGGGTGTGTGTGAAGCGCCTATTGCAGTAGCGCTTGTCGTTAGTGCATGTTGCATGCTGTATGCCGCATAGTGCTCTCTGCTTGCTGCTCTCTGCTTACAGCTATTGCCTCTGGCTAGCCTTCTCAACAGAGGGTGAAACGAGGAGCCGAGTGTGTAAGCCTCCTCCTGCCAGTACAGAGCCTCTCCACCACCAAGACTCCCTCAGTGCCTCCTCGGGGCCACATGTGGAAACTGGGTATCTTATGGTCCCAGGCTAAACTACAGGGGATCTCAGAGCAGCAGTGGGCCCCAGAGACGTAAGCCCACCACTGTGTGGATACTCCCTGACGCCTGTCAACCACTGTCCCAGCTATGGGTAAATAGCCCCACTGCCTTGTGGTAAGTCTGTTGAGACAAGGCTAAGAGGGCACACCCTGACAGAAAAGCAATGTGCAATAGGTGGGCCTTAACAGACCAAAGACCCGGCAGCCTCCTGCAGCCAAGATGAGGGACCAGTTGTCCTGGGGTCACCCTTGCCACCGGGATTTACCTCATTATGGTGAAGATAGTGCTACTGGGGATGATGGCACCCCCTGTGGCACTTTAATATCTTCCTTGCCCAGGTGTCTACCTCTGACCACGGTGAACAATACCTGGACCTTACATATGGTTGAAGTCTGTCAGCAACGGGAGCAGGTACGAATGGACTGGGAGCTCCTAGTCAGAACCCTGCACAGCAGTGGCACAGACTATTTGGTCGCTAGCAGCTGGGACTGAGTGGCAGCTGTTTTCGGCGGGACCCTGTGCGACTCAGCAGCCCTATTTAGGGACCACGCTGCTCACCCCATTTGGGGAAGGGCCTAGAAAAGGTGGCCTAAAAATTGCCCATTCAATCACTCACCTGGATAGGTTACCACGCCCGTCAGACTATCCGATTACTGCGGTTGAAATAAGAAACAATACAACCTAAAACTGGCAACATGGAATGTAAGGACTCTCCTGGACTCGTATGGCATCGCTGACAGACCTCATCGGAGAACAGCCTTGATCGCTGCTGAGCTGAGGCGCTACAACATCGACGTTGCTGCCCTGAGGGAGACCAGGCTCCTGGATGAAGGCTCATTTACCAGAGGAAGGGATGGGTTACACCTTCTTCTGGAAAAGTTTCCCTCCAGGTGGACAACATCCCCACGGAGTAGGATTGGCCATCAAGAACACCTTTCTACCAAGTCTCACAGAAACACCTGTTGGCACTAGTGAAAGACTAATGACCCTCTGTATCCCCCGGCAAAGAAACGTTATGCCATGCTTCTCAGTGCCTACGCACCAACTTTGCCATCTGAGAATGAGGCCAAGGAATGCTTTTATGAGACAGTGGATGAAGCTCTTTGTCGGATCCCTAAAAAATGATAAGATCTTTTTGCTTGGGGACTTCAATGCTACGGTGGGATAGAACAGCAGGATATGGAGCAGAGTGCTAGGTAGGCATGGTATTGGCAAGGTGAATGCAAATGGCATGAGGCTACTTACCCTTTGCTCTGAGCATAACCAACACTATCTTCCAGCAGAAGGTAAAATATAAGAACTCGTGGATGCACCCTCGCTCTAAACACATGATCGACTTCATCACTGTGAGACGTACCGAACATGTTCTCTTAACCTGTGCTATGAGAGGTGTAGAGTGCTGGACTGACCACCATATGATTGTGGCCAAGCTCCATATGAAAGTGCGTTCCCTCTTGCGGCTGCAAAAAACCAATAAAAAGCAGCGAAACTGCAACCGCCTAGGAAACACTGAAGCAAGAAGCAAGTTTCGACGCATCTTAGCTGAGAAACTAAGGGAGTTGGAACCTTGTCTGAGTTCAGAAAACACCATGGAACAACAGTGGACCTATATCAGCTCTGCACTCTATGAGGGAGCAGCCCAATTCACCGGCCATAAGGGCAGGAACCACCAAGACTGGTTTGGCGATAACTCAGATACCATCCACTTTAGACAACCCTTCATCCATCAGCATCAGGCAGCATTGGCAGGCAGCTCGGAGGAAAGTGCAAACGGCAATACGGGCCTTACAAAATAAGTGGTGGACTGAAAAGGCACATGAAATCCAGTCCTTTGCTGATAATAATGACATGCATAATTTTTACAATGCTGTCAAAATCATCTACGGCCCAATAAATTGATGCGTTACTCCCCTGAAAACAGCAGATGGTCTAACACAGCTGAAGAATCAGAATACCATTCTGCTGAGGTGGGCTGAGCATTTTAACACCCTGCTTAATCAGGATTCTGACGCAGACCCCATCATCCTGGACGAACTGCCTGAACTTCCTCCTATCCACGACCTCAGTCTACCACCAACCTTCCAGGAGGTTCTATCAGCTGTCAATTCCCTTAACAAGTCCCCTGGCACTGACAATATCCCTACTGGGTTACTGAAGAATGGAGGGTACATGTGTTTGCGTACCCTCGACCAGCACATCACCAAGGCCTGGACTGATGAGAACATCCCACAGCAACGGAGAAATGCAAACATTGGTGTCATTTATAAGAACAAGCGTGACAAGGCCAGCTGCGGCAATAGTAGGGGCATATCTCTCCTTTCTGTTGCTGGAAAGGTCTTAGCTAAGGTGATGCTTCAGAGGCTCATCAGCAACATCACCGAGTCAATGCTGCCTGAATCACAGTGTGGATTTACCAAGAACAGGAGTATGACACTTGTATACCGGGCGTTTCGTACGCATTTATACCAGGCGCCTCGCACATGCGTGAGGGATCACCGGCGCCTAGTGGGCAGGAACAAGCGCAACCTCCGTCCCCTGTGCAATCACCAATGTCGCCGGCATCCATGCGATCACAGCCGGTGCTACGTAGATCGCAGCGACAGATTCGACCACCTGATAGACTTGACTTGTAAGAAACTTCGCCACATGGGGACTCTTTCAAACAAAGGGGGGGTGAATGTGGTGAACTATGTGCCTGTCTGGACACGCCCCCTGCTGACTGCTCCTGTGGCTCCTCCCACAGGCCCCTGTATAAAGGCGATCTGAGGCCTGACGCTCGGCCTCAGTCTCCAGGACATGGTATGATGGACACTCACTCCTGGTTCCTTCTTCCAGTCAATAAAAGCCGATATCTCGCCTTATGCCTCAGTGTGAGTTATTGATGGTGCATCAGACAGATATTCCTCATCTCGCTCATACCATGCATTCCAATCACCCGCAACAAAACCCAAACTTTGAGAGCTTGTAACTGGAAAGACAATGCGAAGGACACTCTATCTACTAATTTACTCACTGATGCCCCCACAAACGTCAGACGCTGTGTGTACCCACTTCCTACTTTATGGATGTTAGGGATCAGTACATTTTGCATAATTAATCTCAATGACATTATACACTCTTAGCTGAGTCACTGAATCAAAGAACACATGGTTAATTATCCTAATTTCAAAATTCAATCCTCTTGGAAAATATTTTGACCAATTAATACTACAACCCATATATCATTAAATTATTATACTAATTCCAAGCCACAAGTGATAGGAAGAATTAAGTGCTTATGCACATGACATCAGCTCATGATGAAATGAGAAGAAAGCATCACTACTGACCCTGCTGGTAGCAGGATGTAATTTTCAGCCCACCTAGACCGCGTTCAATGAACCAGCATGGAAGTGAAGATTTGGTTTGACCTTTTGAACTGTTTGAACTTGTAAGGCACTCCTTCCCTCTGTTAGCCTGCAGGTCACCCTTGGACAACCCAGATATAAATTCCAAACATTGGTTTGCATACCCTTGTTCCTAGTAATCCATAGGACTACTATCGAAGCAGTTTACATTTAGCTGAAAGAACATTGGCAGTAATTACTGAAGACAAAAGCCTGTTGTTGCTGATCATCAGATGCAAATCTGTGTGACAACTGAGTAGGAGACTGCATCAAGTTTTCAATGGTATAGTGTCAATTGATTTGTTTGAAATTGTGGGGAAATTACAACATCATGCAAATTCAGTGTGCATTAATTCATTTTTTTAAGGATTTTTCGACACAGCTGTTTCTTATTTTGTTGTTGGGATAAGGCTTCAAAATAACTTGACTTTTGTTATGTCATGTTCATCGCTCTTCTTCCATATACAGTCGGCCCTCCGTATCTGCGTATTGAAAATATTCGAAAACAAATTCCAGCAAGTTCCAAAAAGCAAAACTTGAATTTGCCACGCGCCGAGCACTATGCTGGATCCACGCGAATGAAGTGATGTGTAGGGATACCCTGCTGTAGCCTCCCGCCATTGCACAGATCCTCAGTCTCTCTCCAGCATTTGTTGTTTGAGCATTGTTCACCTCGCGTCTCGTTTGATCGCTTCTTGTGTTGTGAGCGAGAGGAAGGAGTTTAAGGCTAGTAAGGGATGGCTGGCTAGCTATGTAAAGCACTACAGCCTCAAGAACTTAAAGATCATGGGTGAATTGGCATCGGCTGATGCCAAGGCAGCATCAGCGTTCCCAGAAGAGCTACGATGGTCGAGTCTGCACTGAACATGTACAGACTTTTTTTCCTTGTCATTAGTCCCTAAACAATACAGTATAACAACTATTTACATTGTATTAGGTATCATAAGTAATCTAGAGATGATTTAAAGTATACGGGAGGATGTGCATAGGTTATATGCAAATACTATGCCATTTTATATAAAGGACTTCAGTATCCGCGGAGGGTCCTGGAACCAATCCCTCACGGATACCGAGGGACGACTGTAATATGTTTTTATCGTCTTTTGTAATAACTGCCCATGCTCTCATAGCTAAATATAAGCTGCTTTGATAGTAGTCCTATCTTCTTTGGTTTACTAGAGACCAGGGCACATAAACCATTGCTTGGAATTTATATTATTATATCTGGCTTGCCTGGGGGTGACCTGCAGGCTAGCAGAGGGAAGGAGTGCCTTACACCTCCTTTGGTATCTCTACCCTGTCATCCCATTATAATTCCATTTAAAGTGAGTAATTTTGCTTTACAGCCTCTATTCTGAGCATTTCTCATCAACAGCACTGAGAAGAAAACCCAACATAAACGTACATAACAGTGCCTTACAAGTGTTCATACCCTAACCCGGGGGTCGGCAACCCGCGGCTCCGGAACCGCATGCGACTCTTTCACCTCTGTGCTGCGGCTCCCTGTGGCTTTGGGAAATAATTGGTCAGTATTTAATTAAAATGTATTTTATGTTAGTTTGTTAGCTTTTGAAATGTAATTCTAAATTTGAAGATTATGGTGATCTTGTACAATTTAAATAAGACGTTGTGGCGACCCATTTCCTGGCACATTGGAACCGGCTCACAATTAGCCAGAGTTCAGGCTAAGGGAGATAGCCTACGGGGATTTGTGAGTACATGTCTTTTGCAGCATCCGCGCCCATGGGGGCCGGGTTGAGGGGGGCTTAAAAGCAAGGCTGTTTAGTTCGAATAAAGTTATTCGACTGCAGTTTACTGACTGCCTGAACACACCGCTGCAACGTGTTTTTATCGCTATTAATATACGTCACCACTGCCAATACCTGACACCCGTCAGTGCGCGATTTCTTTAATTTTTCGATCCAAGGTAGGCCAACTATGGAGAATTCTAAAAAAAGAAAAGTGACTGAAGAAAACAGAACGTTTAATGATACGTGGACAGATTCATTTGCTTTCACTGTTGACGAGACTGGTTTACATACGAGATTGCTTAATATGCAATGAGAAACTAGCAAACAACAAAAAGTCAAATGTCGCAAGGCATTTCCAGAATAAACACGCAGCCTTTGCTCAAAAATATCCGGATGGAGATGAGAGAAAAAAAGCCGTTTCGGAACTGATGCGGAAGGTTGATCTGAGCAAAAATCATTTCAAGAAATGGATGAAGTCTGGGAAAATCAATGACATACGCTAGTTATATTGCCGCTCAGGAAATAGTCAGGCACGGGAAGCAGCTTACAGATGGTGAATATATAAAAGAATCTTTCATTAAGATTTCAGAACATCTATTCACGGACTTTAAAAACAAGAGTGAAATTGTGCAGAAAATCAGGGATATGCCCCTCTCTGCAAAGACTGTCAAAGACAGAACCATAAAAATGGCAGAAGACATCACAAGACAGCAAATTAAAGACATCAATTCAGCTGTGGCCTACTCGATTGCCTGTGACCAGTCTAAAGACAAAGGTGATATTGAACAAATAGCACTGTTCTGCCGGTATGTAAACTCTGCCGGGCCACAAGAAGAACTGATTGAGTTGATACCTCTAAAAGACCAAACACGGGGGGAGGACATCTGTGAGGCTGTCTTGAATTGTTTAAGAGCCAAAGGAATAAAGACCACCCAATTGGTGTCAGTAGCTACTGATGGGGCACCGAATATGATGGGAACGCACAAGGGATTTGTGGCTTTACTGCAGAAGTCGCTGGACAGAAAGCTGCTGACTTTTCACTGCATCTTGCACCAAGAGGCACTGTGCGCTCAAACATTTCCTCCGGAATGCACAGAAGTAATGGATGTTGTCATTCAGATTGTCAATAAAATAATGGCAAAAAGTTTAAATCACCGTCAATTCCGTTTGTTACTGGACGAGCTGGAAAGCGCATATTCTGATCTCCTGCTGCACAACAAAGTCCGGTGGCTGTCCAGAAGGGAGGTGCTGAAACGCTTTGTCGCGTGTCTGGAAGAAGTGAAAACTTTCCTGGGCAGCAAAGGGCTTACCTTTCCTCAGCTGGAACAGCCAGAGTGGCTGGAAAAGCTACACTTCATGATAGACATGACAGCGCACCTGAACACGCTGAACACAGCTCTTCAGGGGAAAGGACATACAGCCCTACACATGTTGGAGGATGTTTTGGCATTCGAGCGCAAGTTGACAGTGCTTGCCAGAGATTTACAGAAAGGCACTTTGTCTCACTTCCCCAATTTGAGAGAGTTCAAACAAGGTCACGACATGATAAATTCAGAATATTTACATTCTGCAATCATCGCAATGCAAACATCGTTTGGGAAACGCTTCTGTGAGTTCAGAGAGGAAAAAAACACATTATCCTTCCCGGTCACTCCCCTAAGCATCGATCCTTCCCTACTGAATACGACTGCATTGGCAGGTGTGAGTAAACCTGATCTTGAGATGAAACTGGCCGCCATAGCCGACAAAGACATATGGGTGTCCAAGTTTAGACGCTTGACAGCAGACCTTAAAGATGTTGCCTGTCGGAAGGCCATTCTTGCTCAGAATCACAAATGGAGTGATATTGAAAACCTCCCAAAACCAGACAAACTTGTTTTCGAAACATGGAATGCTATCCCCGACATTTATGTAAACATTAAAAAGTATGCGCTTGGAGTCCTGTCGATCTTTGGATCCACATATGTATGTGAGCAGGTGTTCTCCAACATGAACTTTATTAAAAACAAACATCGTGCACGCCTCACAGATGACAGTTTGCGATCCTGTGTAAAGATGAAGGTGACGTCATACAGCCCTGATGTGCAGACGCTGTGCGCTGAGGTCCAGGAGCAGAAATCCCATTAACCAAGTATGATAAATATCTTAATTGCCTATTATTTTACGTATATTCATATTTTTTCATTGTTCAGTGAAATAGTCCTTTTATTTTTCAGGTTGACAGCTGGCTGACGTTATTTTTGGTTTGCTGCTGGCGGAAAATTTAAATTCGGCGTTTTTCATAAATACAAGAAGGACTCAAATAGACATTGAGTATTTTACTTAAAAGTAACCTTCAACCCAACGTCTTTTTTTCGGAGTTCAAAATGTTTTTGTTGCATGCAGAAATGTAATTTCGTTTTCTCTGCAGGAGTTCATCAATTTCATAAATGCAACACATTATAGTTTGTTTATACATAGCATAAAGGCAAAAAAAAAACGTTGTATGCAGTGTTATTTCATTTTAAATGTCAAACGGGTTTTGTGGCTCCCAGTGTTTTCTTTTCTGTGGGAAACGGGTCCAAGTGGCTCTTTCAGTGGTAAAGGTTGCTGACCCCTAACCCTTCCTTCACATAAATCAATTTAACTGAGAGTTTTTATTTGTGAATCACATGCTCATTTTTTCACAGTAGAACCTCCCCCCCAAACAACTGTAAAGCCTGAAAATCTAAAAATCCAAAAACTGAAATGTCAGCTGTTAATATTGGAGTATAAAAGTTGCATTATTTGCTGTGTACCAAAACTATGTAGTCTGCTTTGAGTTTGCTATTTGCTATGCATGTATCCAATTTAGTAGGAGAATGAAATCTTAAGTATGTAGAAGATAATGGGGTGTTAATGAGAGGTAGCTAAGAGATGTAGATTAGAACAGGATTAAGTCAATGGGTAGAAACAATAGTGGCAGATGTACTTGTGATATGCAACTGTAGACCGATTGGATATGCTAATACAACTAAACCGGGAGATTGCTATAAAAAATGCTATATCAGCGACTAGCTCAATGACTGTCTCAGCTTTGATTTGCAAATTAAAGTTTAATCCTTCTTGAAGAATCTTCTGCGTCTCCTGGCTGTTTGTGGGGCATGAGAAACCACGACATGAACAAGTATTCATCCCCCTTTGCACAGTACTTAGTTGAATCAGCTATTACAGCCAGTAGTCTTTTTGGGAAAGTCTCTATTAGATTTGCACAATGTGATGGAGCAAGATTTGCCCATTCCTCTTTGCAAAATTGCTCAAGCTGTGCCAGGTTCAATCAGCAGTGATGGAGGACCGCAATCTTGAGGTCATGGCAGATATGTTCGATCAGGTTAAGGTCAGTACCTGAGCCACACACGGACATCAGTTTTTTCCATTTGAAGCCGCTCCTTGTTAGCTCTGGCAGTGTGCTTTGGGTCATTGACCCGCTGAAAGACAAATTTCCTTTCCAGTTTAAGTTCTCTGGCAGAGACCAGCAGGTATTTATCCAGGATCTCTCTAATATAGCAGCATTCATCCTCCCACCAATCCTGACCAAATTTTCAGTTCTTGCTGCTGAAAACCATCCCTATAGCATGATGCTACCTCCACCATATTTTATAGTAGGGATGGTGTTACCTGGCTGTTGTGGAGAATTACACTTTTGCCACATATAACCGGTTAGTGTTGAGACCAAAAAATTCCACTTTAGTTTCATCTGCCCACAGGAGCTTCTTCTACATCTTTACAGTATCTTCCAAGTGATGTTTTCAGTGACTAGGTTTAGAGGGATGCCTGACCTAGGCAGTGTGGCTGTGGTTTCATATTTTTTCCACTTTTTCCATGATGGACCACACTGAGGTCCAAGGTATGTTCAGTGCGTTTGAGATGGTCTTGTACTCTTCCCCAGATTTGTACATCTCCATTGACGTAGTTCCCTGACTTGTCTTGAATGCTCTTTTGCCATTTTGGTTTGGTCTGTTGAAAATCTATCATACTCTTGGACCTTACAGTGAGGGGGTATTTATTCAGGTGATCCTCCAATATTCTACATCAAAATATTGGGTGAGTTGGGACAGTAATATACAGTATATTGCACCTGAGGAGAGTTAGCACAGTAGTTCCAAAGGAGGGGAATACTGTTTCAGCCTCACAATTTTGATTTATAATTTTTAGCAAGTTGTTGACAGGTATTGGAATTTTTCTTTTGATTTGACATGATGCACAATGTTTTGTAGATTAGATAAAAAATCTTACTTCAATATATTTTAAATTTAGAATGAGACAGTAAAATGAAAAATTAGTTGAGTGCTGAACACTTCTTCAATTCACAGTTCATGTAAAATTAGGATTTGAGGAATTCCTATATTTCGAAGAACACTTGCCTGATTTCTAATTTCCCATAATTTCTGAATTTATTAATCAATATGTTTGTTTAAAGGTAGATGGTAACAGACCTTTTTCACCCACTTAGATAAAACTAATATATATCAGAATTTAATAAATGCAGAGGACTGAATTAAATTTATGCACAAAAGTGATTAATATTAAATAAATGTGAAGCTCACTATGTCCAATTGCAGACAAAAATATATGAATTACTTCTCAGAACACTTCAAGAACTAACCTTGAGTTTTCAAGAGAATTTCAACTGAAGAGAATTCTATGAACAACAATTACATCGGGATAAAAAAATAAATTTAAAAGAAGCTTAGCAGTATTGAAAAAGTCTTTCAACCCTTAATATTAAAGAACTAAATATGTCAGATTATTACTGCTACTGTAATTAAAATGTTAGATTTCAGCAATGTAACTGTAAAATTGTACCTAATGTTCCTTAATGCATATTGAATGTATCGTTCTCCTGACATGAATGAGGCCAATTTTTATGCAGCAGTGCATTGTGCTGAATCCAAGCCAAATGCTGAAAGGTGCTGAACTAGAAGAACTTAAGGACATACAAGTGGTGAGAGAAAAAAAAAGGAAGTGTTTGTAGATGGATTTATCTGTGGTCAAGAAATTGTAGTAAAGAAGCCAATACAGATGACCATATCCACACGGTGGTTATGACAACACACAGGAAGTTTAATATGTAAAAAGGGAGAGGTGAGAGCAGTAAACACACGAGTCAAGCTGGCAGGAAAATTTCAGTCTAGAATGAGTCATTGCTGAATATATTCCTGTTGTAGATAATCTCTGTGAGAAATCTGGGCTGAATCATTATTACTCACAAGAACAATTATGATAGTGTTCAGAATCCGAATCAGGTTTAATATCTCTGGCACATGTCATGAAATTTGGTATTTTGCTGCAGCAGTACATTGCAATACATGATAATAAAAAGCTATAAATTACAGTAGGTAAATATAAAAAAAGAAAATTAAATAAGTAATACAAAAAGAGAAAGTAATGAAGTAATGTTCAAGGGTTCATTGTCCATTCAGAAATCTGATGGTGGAGGGAAAGGAGCTGTTTCTGAAATGTTGAATGTGTACCTTCATCCTTCCTAATGGTAGCAATGAGAGGAGGGCATGTCCTGGGTGATGGGAGTCCTTAAGGACCAATGCCATCATTTTGAGCCATCGCCTTTTGAATGTGCCTGGATGCTGGAGAAGTTAGTGCAGAGGGAGGTACAGAGGCCCAGGTTTTAGAGCTTGTTCATTAGTACTGAGGGTATGATGGAGACGAATGCTGAGCTGTAATCAATAAGCACCAGCCTGATATACTATAGGTATTACTATTGTCCAGGTGATCCAAGGCCAAGTGGAGAGACAGCGAGATTGCATCCTCTGTAGATCTATTGTGGCAATAGGCAGATGGCAGCGGGTCCAGCACCTGGCTTAGGCAAGAGTTGATTCTAACCATAACCAAACTCTCAAAGCACTTCATCACAGTAGATGTGGGTGCTTCTGGGCAATAGCCATTGAGGTAGCTCACCCTGCTCCTCCTGGGCACTGGTGTGATTGTCCCCCTTTTGAAGCAGGCGGGAAATTGTGACTCTCAGCAGTGAGAGCTTGAAGATGCACTTGAACGCACCCACCAGTTGGTTGACACAGGTTTCCAGAGCCTGATGCCTTGCAACGGTTCACCCGGTTGACATTCTGACATCAGCCTCTGGGACAGAGATCATCAGGGATTTGCACAGATGTAGCTCTATTCTCCCCTTCTAAAGCGTGCATAAAAGGTGTTGAGTTCATCTGGTATGAAGCATCACAGCCATTTGCGATGTTAGGTTTCGCATTGTAGGAGCTAATGGCCTGCAGAGCCTGCCAGAGCTAACATACTTCCGATTCTGTCTGACCTCAATCAGAATTGACCTTCAACCCTCAAAAGCCTGAATAAATAGGGTTGGGTTATGGAATAAATTTACAAAGTCTGAAACACTTAAGAAAAATTGAAAGGAAATAACCTGCTTTTATGTAGTGACTTTCACCTCCTTTTGAAAATGTCTCAGATAGATGAACTTCTGACGTGCAGCCGTCACTACAATAGAGAAAATGAGCATGCACTTGGCACACAGTAAATCAGTCTGTTCCTGATGAAGGGTTTCAGCCTAAAACATTGTCACTACCTCCTCCCATAGATGCTGTCTGGCCTGCTGAGATCTACCAGCATTTTGTGTTTTTTTAATATAAATCAATCTGTTTTCCTTATTCATACAGAGAGATAAATATCGGCCTGAACTTGGAAAATAACCATTTTCACAGAGACCACAACACTAATCACATAAGGGTCTCGTTCTATCAGTCTAAGAACAGAAAGAATCTCAATGCCATATGAATAAAAAATTTTATATCTTGTGCTTCGCCAGGCAGTGTAAGATTATTGTCCTCCTTTCCACCAAGAATACAGATGTAATTTCCCCTGCACTTGTTACCACATCCACTTGGCACATTCATGAAAATGGACTAGTTGATTTTGTAGACGTGGCCTGTCACATTTGGTAATTTCTGTAGGAAAATCAGTCAAATTTATAAATGACCTGGACGAGGATGAGGATGTAGAAGAGTGGGATAGTAAGTTTTCTGATGACACGAAGGTTGGGGGCATTGTGGATAGTCTGGAGGGTAGTCAGAGGTTACAGCGCAACATCGATAGGATCCAGAACTGGGCTGATAAGTGGCAGATGGAGTTCAACCCAGATAAGTGTGGTGGTTCATTTTGGTAGGTGAAATTTGAAGACAGAATACAGTATTAATGGTCAGACTCTTGACAGTGTGGAGGATCAGCGAGATCTTGGGGTCCATGTCCATAGGACATTCAAAGCTGCTACGCAGGTTGACAGTGTTGTTAAGAAGGTGTACTGTGTGTTCACCTGCATCAACCGTGGGATTGGCTTCATGAACTGTGAGGTAATGTTACAGCTATATAAGTCCTTAGTTAGACCCCACTTGGAGTACTGTGTTCACTTCTGGTCACCTCATTACAGAAAGGATGTGAATGCTATAGAGATACTGAAGAGGAGATTTGCAAGGATGTTGCTTGGATTAAAGAGCATGCCTTATGACAGTAGGTTGAGTAAGCTAAGTCTTTTCTGCCTGGAGCATTGAAAGATGAGTGGTGTCCTGACAGGTGTATAAGATGATGAGAGGCATTGATCATGTGGATAACCAGAGGCTTTTTCCCAGGGTTGAAATGGCTAACATGATGGGGCATAGTTTTAATGTGCCTGGAAGTAGGCACAAGGGGGATGTCAGGGGTAAGTTTTTAACACAGACAGTGGTGTGTACATGGAATGCGCTGCCAGTGAAGGTGGTAGAGGCAGATACAATAGGGTCTTTTAAGAGTCTTAGATCGGTGCATGGAGCTTAGAAAAATAGAGAGCTGTGCAATAGGGAAATTCTTGGCAGTTTCTAGAGTAGGCTACATGGTCAGCACAACATTGTGGGCCGAAGGGCCTGTACTGCATTGTATATTTCTATGTTCTATGTTCATATCATTTCTTAAGATTGCACTGGATGGCATGGCTCTAAAACAGTTTGCTCTTAGAGATGGAGAGGTGGGTTCTCTATCATGCTCTTGTGGGTCTAAATGAAAGCCTTCAAAATAATAACCAACACAAACATATTACGCCAAGTGTCAACTCTTTGAAAAGAATTGCAAGTGTGCTGGTGAAGAATAATCTGAGAGAGGCATTCAACAGGCTTTTAGAGAGGCCCATGTATGTGCAGGAAATGAAAGTAAATAAAAAATTTTTTCTGGCAGAAGGGGCTAACTTAGTTGGGCATTTGATTACTGATTCAGTTTGTTCATCACAACATCATCGGTTAAAGAGCCTGTTCGGTTCTATAATCTCTGTTCTAGATTCTATTTTCCAAAACCCTACATATTCAATGGTAAGCTCCATTGAAACACGTTCCAGTAAGCATAACAGAACTCAAAGTTTATTAAAAAAAATCATAGTACTTCCCACAATCAATCCATGTCAGTTACATAGCCTTGGTGCCTCTCATCTTTGGTGAACTTAACGATTTAATTGGTTGGAACAAGACATACTTCGATTAATTTAGAATCAGAATCAAGTTTAATATCACTGGCACAAGCCCATATCAAAGCTTCCATTGTCTGCCGACCAAAACAATGAGGATGACTGAAGCATCGAAGTGAGTGCAGAGGGTAAGTCTTCTAATCGCTCTCTTATGCTTGCAGAGAGGGGAGAGCCTGCCGCTGTGAAGAGTGTTGCCCAAGTTTTTCCTGCATTTGGATGTGAACTTGGACTATAAAATCTTTCTTACAGTCTTATAGTTTTTAAATTCTGTGTTTTCTCACCCAATCGTCTTGTTTTATTTTGTGCAGGGAGGGGGATTTAGGGGTTGATGTGCCTGATCCATTTTATGTCTTGGGTGATGGGGGTCTTTAATAATGGATGTTGTCTTTCTGAGGCACCACTCCTTGAAGATGTCTTGGATACTACAGAGGCTGGTACCCATGATGGAGCTGACTAATTTTACAACTTTCTGTAGCTTCATGAGTTCCCGTGCAGCAGCCCATCCACCCGCATACCAGGCAGTGATGCAGCCTGGCAGAATGCTCTCCACGGTACATCTGAAGAAGTTTTTGAGTGTCTTAGGTAATAAACCAAATCTCTTCAAACTCCTCATGAAATGTAGCTGCTGTGTTGCCTTCTTTATAACTACATCGCTATGTTGGGTCCAGGTTAGACCCTCAGAGATCTTGACACCCAGGAACCTGACATTGCTCACTCTCTCCACTTCTGATCCCTCTATGAGGATTCCTGAAGCCAATGATCAGCTCTTTGATCTTACTGATGTTGAATGCCAGGTTGTCGCTACACTCAGTTAGCTGGTATATCTTATTCTGTATACTCTCTCTTCTCCGTCTGAGATTTTACCAACAATGGTTGGCAATCAGCAAATTTAAAGATGGCTTTTGAACTATGCCTAGCCACTAAGTTATGAGTATAGAGAGAGAGTTGAGCAGTGGGCTAAGCACACAGCCTGGAGGCACACCAATGTTGATTGTCAACATGGAGGAGATATTAATAACAATCCCCTCAGATTGTGTTCTTCTGGCTAGAAAGTCGAGGATCCAATTGCAGAGGGAGGTACAGAGGCCCAGGTTTTGTAGCTTATCAGTCAGGAATGTGGGAATGATGGTGTTAAATGCTGAGCTGTAGGCAATGAACAGCATCCTAACATAGGTGTTTGTATTCTTTTTATTGAAAAAGTTCGGAAATAATCTTCATGGCTATAAATTTAGACAGTCCATGGTAAAGCTGACAACTCCATATGGAAATGATTTATTATTCATACAAAAGACGCCTGTGCTGAGTCTGGATAATGTTAGGGCAGCTGGATGTGAAATTGGACATCTGTGGTACTTAAAAATAACCCATTTTGATATGAACTTGTTTCCTTTCATATTCTCCAAATACACATCAGAATCAGGTTTAAGATCACATGCATATGTTGTGAAATTTGTTGTCTTTGCAGTACAATGTAACACATAGTAATAGAAAACAATCTAAATTATAGTCAGTAAGTATATTAAATAGTTAAATTAGTGCAAAAATAGAAATGAACAAGTAGTGAAGTAGGCTTCATGGGTTTAACATCCATCCAGAAATCAGATGGCAGTGGGGAAGAAGTTGTTCCTGAATTGTTGAATGTGTTCCTGCCTCCTGATGGTAACAATGAGAACAAGGCATAACCTGGGTGATGGGGATTTTTAATGACGGCCGCTGCCTTTTTGAAGTATCACTCTATGAAGATGTCCTGGATACTACAGAGGACAGTGTCCATGATGGAGCTGACTAAGTTTACAAGTCTCTGCAGCTTACTTCGATCCTGTGTAGTAGCCCCCTCCCTACCCACCACCACACACCCATGCCATACGGTGATGCAGCCAGTTAGAATGCTCCCCAAGGTACATCTGTAGAAATTTGCAAGTGTCTTTGGTTACATACCAAATCTCCTCAAACTCCTATTGCAATACATCCACTGTCTCGCTTTCTTTGTAGCAGTCCTGATATGTTGGGTCCAGGATAGATGCTCAGAGATATTAACAGATTTATGATGCAACTATTGCAAGAAATACTGGGGGTGAATAATTTATCTATTGCACTGTATATCACGTCATGCATTTCCTTGTTACTAAAGCACAGATGCAAATGCAATATATTTTACATAGGTAAATTGATGCAAAATATTTTTCATAATAGACATTATGAACAACTATGGTGCTGAATCTCCGTTTATGAATTATAATGGTGCATGATTCATTTGGCCAAGTGACTCGTATCATTTTAACATTTGTTTTACCGTCTGCTGATTTTAAAATCAGAATGCAAAAAGGTCAAAAAGATAAAAGCCAGCAGTAAAGAGGCAAACTCTTATTTGACCCAATAAATATACGGGGGCAGTTTTCACCAATACTCAGCACGCCAAACCCTGAGGGTAGCTCCTGGCCTTGGCCCTGAATATTTATGAAATGCTGCTTTATTACACAAAAGCAAGCTGCAATTGTTGTGCTTCGCTTCCCTCTATAATAAATCTCCATTATATGTGGGCCCTGCCCCTGCATTATATTCTGAATGTATGTTTGGGAATTGAATGCTATAAATAGCTAGTTAAATACCTTCTTTGTATTCACTAAAATTAGAGGGTGATCACCCTGCTAGAGATCAAAGCCAGGTTTGTCAAAGACTTCAGCTGCACAGTTATAAAACATGATTCTGCGCTGGGTAAGAAGATTACTTTTGGTTACACCCTGGGTGCCCATCAAACTGAAACACTTCACAATAGGTGATAGGTAACAGAGCTCCAGAAAACATTGATCCACTCAGTTTCTCCTCATAAAGTAACCTCTTCTCTCAGAATTCAATCTTTGAACATTTATCTACCCACCGTAAAGAAAATATATCTATCATGATGGAAGGAACTCAAAGCAGCCTGTGGGCACAAAGCCCTTGTAATTGTATGAAAACTTCCACATTCTTCCATTTCAATCCCCATGGCATAAACAGTCAATATGATGTTTGCTTTCCTGACTGCACGCTGGACCAGAATTGTAACTGTAGGCGATCTCTTCACAAGGACCAAATTTCTCCGAATATTAACATTTACTTATCTCCTTTTACCAAAGAAGATAATTTTTCATTTCCTCACATACACATCTTACTAGTTTCATCCTTCTCATCCCTCTGTAGTTTGCTTTCACACCTAAATGCTGCATTTCACGTGCACATGCATTTGTTACAGTCCGCCCCACGTCTCATCACTGAGAACGTATGAAGCTGTAGCTCAGAACCACACAGGCAGATGCTTCAGCCTAGAAATTGGACCTGTTTGCACTCAGTTTTATGCATCAAATGTCAAAAAAAAAACTTGATGCACATCTTCAGGAGAGGGAAACCAGAGGTCCATGAGCCAGTCCTCACTGGAGGTTCAGTGGTGGAGAAGGTTAGCAACTTTAAACTCCTCAGTGTTACCACTTCAGAGGATCTGACCTGGACTCAGCATGTAAATGCAATCGTGACGAAAGCACGGCAATGCCTCTACTTCCTGAGAAGTCTGCAGAGATTCCGCACGTCATCAAAAACTCCGACAAACTTCTACAGATGTGTAGCTGAGAGTGTATTGACAGGCTGCATCACCAGCTGGTAAGGACATACCAATGACTTCGAACGGAAAATCTGACAAAAGGTAGCCGGTTCGGCCCAGTTAATTACAGGTAAAACCCTCCTAAACCATTGAGTGCATCTGTATGAAACTGTCATAGAAACAGTATGATCCTCACCACCCAGGTCACACACTTTCTGTGCTGCTGCCATTAGGCAGAAGCTACAAGAGCCTTAGGACTCATACCACCCTGGTTCAGGAACAGTTACTACCCCTCAACCGTCAGGCTCTTGAAGAAAGGAGGATAACTACACTCACTTGCCCCATCATCGAGATGCTCCCACAAACAATAATCTCACTTTCGCCCCGAAACATCAATAGCACTTCTCCCTATAGATGCTGCCTGGCCTGCTGTGTTCCACCAGCATTTTATGTGTGTTGTTGTTTTTATCTCACTTTAAGGATTCTTTATCTCATGGTCTTGTTATTTATACTTGCATTTGCACAGTTTGTTGTTTTCTGCAATCTGGTTGATCTTTCACTGATCCTGTTATAGTTACTACCCTATAGTAATGCAATGTTCCCACAAACAATGGTCTCACTTTAAGGATTCTTTATCTCATGGTCTTGTTAATTATTGCTATTTATTTATACTTGCATTTGCAGAGCTTGTTGTTTTTGGCACTCTGGTTGACCTTTCATTGGTAAGACCAAAAGACAAAGGAGCAGAAGTTGGCCATTCGGCCCATCGAGTCTGCTCTGCCATTTCATCATGAGCTGATCCAATCTCCCCTTTAGACCCATTCCCCCGCCTCCTCACCATAACCTTTGATGCCCTGACTACTCAGACTTGGCCTCCACTGCCGCCCGTGGCAACAAATTCCATAGATTTACCACCCTCTGGCTAAAAAAATTTATCCTGTATTAGTTACTATTCTATAGATTTGTTGAGTATGCCCACAGGAAAATTAATCTCAGGGTTCTATATGGTGACATACATACATTGAATGAAATTTATTACCTCATTATGGCAAATGTTCATAATCACGTAACATAGACTTGTGATCACTATAAGCAGAATCATAACCAGGTTTATTATCACTGAAGTTATGTCATGAAATGTTGTTTTGTGGCAGCAGTACAGTGGAACACATTTAAAAAACACTTTAAGTTACAATAAGAAATATAGAACAGGGAAGTGGTGCATAAAGTGTGTCTCCATCAATATTTGCAGCACATCTTCGTGGCACCTCGTTTTTTGTTACAGATACTGTAGCTACCACTTTGAAGGTTCTGTTTGAAGGTTCCCATTGATGTTGGCAGTTACAATGTCCGCAGGCAGCAGCTGCATTGAAAAACACGCAACATGCTTCAGAATACTAAAATGGGGAGGGCTGCGCAGGTGACTCTTTATGAAAAAGAAAGATGAATTTCTCCAATTTAGTCATTTGTAATATTGGGAATTTAAGCTAAAGGGAGCACATATTTACCAAACCAAATGCTGGAGGAACTCAGCAGGCCAGCCAGCATCAATTGAAAAGAGTTAATAGTCCACGTTTCATCCTGGTGAGGGTTCTCAGCCTGAAACATCGACTGTTTACTCTTTTCTGTAGACACTACCTGGCCTGCTGAGTTCCTCCAGCATTTTGTGGGAGTTGCTTTGGATTTCCAGCATCTGCAGATTTTCTCATGCTTGACATGTTTATCACATCAGCTTTGAGTGAAATGACATCTCCACAGACAGGTCACTTGGCTCACAGAGCACGTAGAACTACTACCTTTCAGTGTCAGTAATCTGGGTTCAATCCTGAGCTAGGGTGCTGTATGTGGTATTCGTTTGGTTTTCCGTGACCATGTGTGTTTTCTAGCTTCTTCCTACATCCCAAACAAGTGTGAAGTGGTAATTGGCCAAACTAAATTGACCCTAGTGTGTGTGGTAGAAGCTGTGAGGATTTGAGAATGTGGAATTAATATGCGAATAGATGGTTGATGATTGGTGTGGCCAAACGGACTGTTTCCATGGTGTTTCTCAATAATACTATGACTCTTAAGAAGATTCTTAATTCTTAAACTCTGAACTTAACTTTAGCTAGCTTATGAAGGATAAAGTGTCACGAGCCATAAGGAATCAAGCAAACTATCAAGTTGGGAAATGAGCAAAGTTATGGAAACTCAAAGCATTACTTCATAAAAGCATGGCATTTTATTAGTATTGTGACATGACCATGAAAGTCTACTTCAAGTGATTATCAATCTCCCCTAACTTTCAAAGAAAGGGTAACAACGGAGTGCTGCTTCTCTGCAGGATGCACAACTGCAAACATTTTCAATGCAATATAAAGACTATACGCAGCTTAAAACTATGCCCTCTTGTGCCAGGGCTGAAATGGCTAGCACAAGAGGGCACAGGTTCAAGGCGCTTGGAAGTAGGTACAGAGGAGATGTCAGGGATAAGAATTTACTCAGAGAGTGGTGAGAGCGTGGGACGGGCTGCCAGTGATGGTGGTGCAGGAGGTGGATATGATAGGGTCTTGTAAGAGACTACTGGACAGGGACATGGAGCTCAGAAAAATAGAGGGCTATGGGTAACTCTAGGTAATTTCTAAGGTAAGGACATGTTCGGCACAGCTTTGTGGGCCTAAGGGCCGGTATTGTGCTGTAGGTTTTCTACGTTTCTAAATTACAGGAAAGTCAGGAGCTTCTGAACAGATTAAAATAATATTTCAATCTTCTTAAAAGATTATAGTTTGTCAGTTTCTTCCTTAACCTCTTGAGCAAGTACTTCCTTTATTTTGCTGTAAAGTATTTAAACTGGTAGTTAAATATAATAGGTATATACTTTAGTTTCTGGCCTGCCGCCTGTGAAAGGTGATTGGCTGCTCTGCCTGATTGGTGATGTCACTGTTACCAGACGCCACAGATCCTCTGCACAAGATGTTAAACAGCAGCACTTGTCAAACGAGGAGAAATCTGCAGTCCACAGCTCACTGAAGCGTTTTTGGACTTGTTGAGGACAGTGACAAGAACAATTTCTTTACTGTTGATGGATTAAAATACTGTCCTTTGTTTCTCCCCTTGTGCTTTTAAACCCAGCATTTTTCAGTGGTCATTTCAGCAAGAAATAAACAAGCCGAATAATGATTAAACCCAAATGGGTAATCTTTTACTGGACTAAATTCAAATCCAATCAAAACTAACTCTGGAGAATAAGTTTTGACTTATTTATTTCACCATTTATTATTTTCTATGACTATCATAACTGGGCAAGGTCTACCCTGCTATTTTCTTTCCAACCAATTCACAATTCTTTGCCACTATCCAGAGAAAGCCTCGTCAATATTTTAACCATATGATTTGCCATGACAACGGAGAATGAAGGGATAAAAACGAGCCTATCGGAAAAAGGCCAGCTCTTGAGGGAATGCAGCTGATAAACAGCACTGTTCCTGCATGGCAACAGATCACTGTAGTCCTATGCAAGCCAAGATTGATGAGGTAGATTCCATTTGTTCACTTTTAATTTTCATAATCATTACTCCCATTACATTACTGATATTGTTGAGATTTTTGAGTTCTTTTTCTTTTGTAATTCACTAAATTATTATAAGTGGACAGCCAGCCCAGAAATATAGCATACCGAAGATAAAAATATATAGATTTATTTTCCACAATTTGAATTATTTGATGGATTGGCATGGATTACTCCACACATGCAAATCTTCCAATAGGGATTACGATGGGTGTGTTATGTTCTGCAACTGAACATAACAACTTTTCCTAAAACCACAGAAGTTCAACCCTACAAAAACAATCTACTTTCTTCAGCCCACGGTGATGGAAATTATAACTAGGTGAACAGGAGAATTTTCAGGACTGTGAGTTTTTGCCTTTGTTCCCAACCCCTTCACGCGATCACTTTTCATTAATGTCATTCAATTGAATCAAGATACATATTGGCCTCAGCAATTTGCTTGATTTAAACCTTTTGTGTAAATATGTTCAACTATACAATTGACGAACCCTTTAAAGACTGATAAGCTTTTTAATATCTGTTATACTAAATCTAAGACCATAACACATAGGAGCAGAAGTAGACCATTTGGCCCATCAAGTCTGCTTTGCCTTTTAATTGTGGCTGATCCATTTCTCCCCCTCCTCCCCATCTCCTGCCTTCCCCTCGTATCCCTTCATGCCCTAACCAATCAAGAATCTATCAACATCTGCCTTAAATATACATACTGTCTTGGTCTCCACAGCTGCCTATGCAATGAATTCCAGTTTCACCACTCTCTGGCGAAAGAAATCCCTCCTCATCTCTGTTCTAAAATGATGCCCTTCTATTCTGAGGCTGTGCCCTCTGGTCTCTCCTCCCAACAGGAGACATCCTCTCCAGATCCACTCTATCAAGGCTTTTCACCATTCGACAGGTTTCAATGAGGTCACCCCTCGTTCTTCTGAATTCCAGTGAACTCAGGCCCAGAGCCATCAGACTCTCTTCATATGACAGACCATTCAAACCTGGAATTATTTTCATGGAATTCCTTTGAACCCCTCCAGCTTCAGCACATCGTTTCTAAGATAAGGAACCCAAAACAGCTCACAATGCTCCAAGTGAGGCTTCACCAGTGCTTTATAAAGTTTCAACATTACCTCCTTGCTTTTCATATTCTTGTCCTTTGAAATGAATGCTAACATCACATTTGCCTTCCTCACCACAGACACAACCTGCAAATTAACCTTTAGGGAATCCTGCGCAAGGGCCCCCACGTCCCTCTGCACCTCAGTTTTTTTGTATTTTCTCTCCACTTAGAAAATAGTCAACACTTTCATCTCTTCTACTGAAGTGCATGACCATACACTTCCCGACACTGGTTTCCACCTGCCATCTCTTTGCCCGTTCTTCTAATCTAAGTCCTTCTGTAGCCTCTCTACCTCCTCAAAACTACCTGCACCTCTATCTATCTTCATATTGTATTTAAACTTTGCAACAAAGCCATCAATTCCATCACCCAAGTCATACTGTCTTGGCCTCCACAGCCGCCTATGCAATGAATTCCAGTTTCACCACTCTCTGGCAAAAGAAATCCCTCCTCATCTCTGTTCTAAAAGGATGCCCTTCTATTACTTGAGTCACTGCACTGTAAACACTTGAAACCAAGTTTTATAATGCTGTTTACATTGTAAATACATGCTGGTATTTATGCACATTTTATCCATAACTGTACTTTAATCTCAAGTTTATTTTTATATAATTCTTTATTCTTATAATTTTTTGAATATTGCTGTTTTTGTTGCATGTCACTCCAATGCACCACGGCAAATTTTTAATACATGTAAATGTATATGGTAAATAAAATTGATCCTTGATCTTTGGTACAGCGCATCATTAGTTACATTAATATTCACATATAAACTGACTCTGTAAAATATTAATATTTAACAATGATGGCGGATTCCTGTGTCTGGTATGAAAGCTCTGATCCCTTCAAAAGGCAACGTTAATCTCATGCACTCCTGAGGAAACATACGCACCTGGATGCAAAATTGTGCAAACTGAATTGCTGTCAGGATCCCAAGAGAATGCCGGCAGCACAAGTTAATTGCTCAGGCTGTGGAATAGTGGTTGGGAAAATGAAAATAATCTTGACAAGAGAGACCCAAGGTTTAACAGTCAGGCTCTTGCCTCCAGCTGCTGTTCGACTTGACAGCAAAGCTCAACTATATCCTCAGAGGCTTTAGGGTAAACGGACAGAGTGAATGAGTGAATGCTGATGGTGCCAGAGGAACCTGTTTAAAGAGGACTCTGGTCAGTCTGAGGTTGGAGACCTTTCTTTAATGTAAAATGCAGTCAATTAAATTGAAATGAGAAAGGACGGGTTGTTTTCTAGCAAAAAGTGTACTGGGTAAGTGAGAGGCCTTCCAAACTGAAATTTTGAGCATACAGTTGGTATGTTCCAGTCAGGATAAAAGGAAATGCCAACAGGTTTAGGGAACCTTGGTTTTTGAGAGATACTGAGGCCCTGATTAAGGAAAAGGAGGAGGTACGTAGGGCATATATGAAGGAACAAATAAAGTACTTGAGGACTGTAAGAAATGCACGAGGACACTGAAGAAGGAAGTCAGGAGGGCTAAAAGAAGGCATGAAGTTGCCCTAGCAGACATGGTGAAAGAGAATCCTAAGGGATTCTGAGGATATGTTAAGAGCAAAAGTATAGCAAGGGGCACAATTGATCCACTGGAAGATCAGAGTGGTAATCTTATCCAGGAGACAGACACAGAGTCTACAGAAGTGAAACAAAACAGCAGTGAGGTTGTGGACACTATACAGATTAAAAAGAGGAGGTGTTTGCTTTCTTGAGGGAAATTAGGGTGGATAAATTCCCAGGGACTGGCAAAGTGTTCCCTTGGACTCTGTGAAAGGCCAGTGCAAAAATTGCAAGGGCACTAGCACAGACATTTAACATATCCTTAGCCATGGGTGAGGTGCTGGAGGATATCCTATGTTGTTCCATTGTTTATAAAAGGCTCTAACAATAGGCCAGGACATTATAGACTGATGAGCCTGACATCAGTAATGGGAAGGTGTTTTAAGGGACTGGATATACTGTATGAGTATTTCGATTAGGACTGATTAGGTATAGTCAGTGTGTGGTATGTCGTGTCTAACCAAGCTTATTGAATTTTTCAAGAAAGTTACCAGGAAAGTTGATGAAGGTAAGGCAGTGGATGTTGTCTACATAGACTGTGACAGCATGGGAGGTTGGTTAAGAAGGTTCAGTCGCTTCGCATTCATGATGAGGAAGTAAATTCGATTAGATATTGGCTTCGAGGGAGAAGCTACAGAGTGGTAGTAGATGGTTGCCTCTCTGACTGGAGGACTGTGACTAGTGGTGTGCTGCAAAGATCGGTGCTGGGTCTGTTGTTCTCTGGATGATAATGTAATAAACGGGGTCAGCAAATCTGCATTTGACACTGAAGATTGGGGGTGTAGTGGACAGCGAAGGCTAACAAAGCTTATGGCAGGATCTGGACCAGCTGGAAAAATGGCAGATAGAATTTAGTACAGATAAGAGTGAGGTGTTGCACTTTGGGAGGACAAATCAGGGTAGATCTTTCGCAGTAGGGTAGTGAGGAGTGTGGTAGAACAGAGGGATCTGGAAATACAGATCCATAATTCCTGGAAAGTACTGTCACAGGTTGCTAGGGTTGTAAAGAAAGCTCTTAGCACATTGGCCTTCATAAATCAATGTTCTGAGTGCATGAGTTGGGATGTAATGTTGAAATTGTACAAAATGTTAGAAAGGCCTAATTTGGAGTATTGTGTGCAGTTTTGGTCACCTGCCTACAAGAAAGAAGTAAGTAAGTTTGAAAGAGTGCTGAGAAAATTTACAAGGATGTTGCTGACGCTTGAGGACCTGAGATATAGAGAAAGATTGAATAGGTTGGGTCTTTATCTCCTAGAACAGAGAAGATTGAGGGGAGATTTGGTGGACATTTACAAAATAATTACAAAGGGTAAATGCAAGCAGGCTTTTTCCACAGAGATTGGGTAATACTACACCTGGATTAAGGATGAAAGGTGAAAGGTTTAAGTGGAACATGAGGGGGATCTACTTCATTCCAAGGGTGGGGAAAGTTTGGATTGAGCTGCCAGTGCAAAAGGTGAATGCTGAGTTGATTTCAAAATTTAAGATAAATTTGGATAAGTACATGGATGGGAGGGGTATAAAGGTATATGATCTGGGTGCAGATTCATGAAACTAGGCAAATTAATGGTTCGGCACAGACCAGCTGGTCTGAAGGGTCTGTTTCTGTGCTGTACTTTTCTATGTTCATGTCCACACTCCATTTTGACTACAATCCCACCAACTTGTACTCACCACATGGAGGAAGTTAAATCCATATGGTTTTAATAGCATAAAACAAGGAATAATAATTTATACAGCGAGATAAAACTTTATGGGCCTGTCTTCAAATAGAGGCGGCCATAACTAGAACAGTATGCTGCGCAATCACTTCATTCCACACCAGTCTTAGGAACAAACAAGATCTGCAGATGCTGGAAATCTGAGCAACACACACAAAATGCAGGAGGAACTCAGCCAGCAAGGCAGCATCTATAGGAAAAGAGTACAGTAGACGTTTTGGGCTGAAATCCTTCGGCCCGTCTTGGGAGGCCATCTTCAACATGCAATGCCTCAAGAAGGTAGCATTCATCTTGAAGCTCCCTCACTATCCAGGACATGCCCTCTTCTCATTACCACCATCATCAGGGAGGAGGTATAGAAGCCCAAGGATGCACATTCAATGATTTAGGACACCCTCTTCCCCTCCGCCATTGTGTCTCGAAATGTTCCATGAACCCACGAATACCACCTTACTATTTCACTCTCCCTTTTGATTATTAACTTTTTAGTATTCTTTTATTGTAAATTATAGTAATTTTAATGTATTTCAAGGTATTGCTGTCACAAAACAACAAATTTCAGTGTAAATCAGTGATAATTAAACCAGATTCTGAATTTTACCTGTATCTATTGAAAATATTGTCCATAAAACATTTCTACTTATAAAATATAAATTCACAAATAAACTCATCAGACCTTCAAAAATGCTGAAATAATTGCAAAATGGAAATGAAAATTCTGTCAAACCTACTTCAAAGTAAATTTATTATCAAAGTACATGTACGTGACCCTGATATTCATTTGCTTGCAGGCATACTCAGTAAATCCAATAACCATAATGGAGTCAATGGGAGACTGCATCAACAGGATGGACACACAAACAATGTGCAAAAGACAACAAACTGTGCAAATACAAAAGAATAATAATAACAATAAGCAATAAATATCAAGAAAATGAGATGGAGGAGTCCTTGAAAGTGGGAACAGCTCAATGATAGGGTGAGTGAAGTTAAGTCGAGTTGTCCCCACTTGTTTTAAGAGACTGATGGTTGAGGGGTAATAACAGTTCCTGAACCTGGTGGGGTGGGTCCTGAGGCCCCTATATCTTCTTGGTGGCTGCAGCGAGAAGACAGCATGGCATGGATAGTGGGGCTTTTGACGATGGATGCTGCTTTTCTGCGATTGTACTCCGCGCAGATATGCTCAATGGTGGAGAGGGTTTCACCAATGATGGACTGGGCTGTATCCACTACTTTTTGTAGGATTTCCTGTTCAAAGGCATTGGTGTTTCCATACCAGATTGAGATGCAGCTAGTCCATGTACTCTCCACTACACATCTCTACAAGTTTGTCCAAGTTTAACATGTCATGCCAAATCTTCATAAACATCTGACTAAGTAGAGACACTACCATGCTTTCTTCATAATTGCACTTACGCATGGGGTCCAGAACAGATCCCCTGAAACTATAACACCGAGGAATTTGGCTGCACAAACTCAATGATTGGGAATGCCATGAGACTTGTTACCACAGAGGTAAAGTGCGGCCAGGCAGAGACAGAAGGCATCAACTTCCAACTCATGTCAGTGCTGAGCCAATGCAAAATTCACCCGAGCCTGTCCTACGCCGACACCCCACAGGCAGCCTCCTCGCATTGATGCAAGGATGATTCATTGTTGAACTTGCAGCAGACAGGGTTCTCAGCACAGTCAGTGCACGGCTGATGCTTCTTGCTATATAGTGAGTAATGGCTCCTGTTAGTATTTATTCCATTAAAACTCATCCATGGGAATACATCCTGAGCATGATGTGCGATACAAAGTGCAATTTACTTATATAATTATCTTGCCGTGCTTTATAGCGATGAATAAGACATAGAACAGTACAGCACATTACAGGCACTTTGACCTATGGTGTTGTGCCAACTCCTTAACTTACTCAAAGAACCATCTAACCCTTCCCTCCTATATAGCCCACCATTTTCTTTCATCCATGTGCCTAAGAATCTCCTAAATACTCCCATTGTATCTGACTCTACCCTTTTCCCTAGCAGCTTGTCACAATGCACTCACAATCTATATCAAAACTTGTTTCTCACATTCCCCCCCCCCGATACTTTACTCAAAACACCATAAAGTTAAGCCCCGCCATCATATTAGCCATTTCCACCTCTGGAGAAATGTCTCTAGCTGTTCACTTTATCTACACCGTCATAGCATCATGAGAACTTCACTTCTACTCTTTCCTATGTCTAAATGAGTTTAATGTTCCATTCAATTACGGTTCCAGAGTTAATGTGCAGAAAGATACAGATAGTAACAGAGTGTCAGATACCTCCTGTACCTAATAAACTAGTGTGCAGATGTCTATGGCACTGTAGCCCATCCACTTCAAGGTTTGGTCCATTGTAACACATGGTTATTTGAGTTACTGTTGCCTTCCTGTCAGCTTGAACCAGTCTGGTTATTCTCCTCTGACCTCTCTCATTAACAAAGCGTTTTCACCCACAAAGCTGCCGCTCACTAATGTTTTTGTTTTTCGCACCATTCTCTGTAAACTCTGATGAGTGTTGAGCGTGAATATCCAGGAGATCAGCAGTTTCTGAGATACTCAAAGCACCCCATCCAGCACCAATGATCATTCCACAGTCAAAGTCACGTAGATTACATTTCTTCCCTATTAGGTCTAAACAACAACTGAACCTCTGCATGCTTTTATGCACTGAGTTGCTGCCACATGATTGGCTGATTAGACACTTGCATTAACAAGCAGGTGTGTCTCCCTTATCCTTATCATTGGTTGGTCGGATTAATGCTATTAAAATGATGATTTTACCGAAATGTTTATATTTATTTCAAGCTTTACCAATTTTTATTCCTAAATCTTTTTTTGATAACATTGATTCAAAAATTTCCTCATTTATGTGGCAAAATAAAAACCCCAGGTTAAGTAAAAAACAGTTACAGAAATCTAAAAAAGATGGTGGTTTAGCTTTACCAAACCTCAGATTTTACTATTGGGCGAATAATATTCGAAACTTAATATATTGGAAACTAGATTTGGATTCACCATTGTGCCCACAGTGGGTAAATTTAGAATGTAATGATGCACAAGGATATTCTTTATTCTCCGTTCTTGGTTCTTCTCTTCCTGCTGATTTAGTCAAACTCAATAAACAGATATCCAACCCTATTGTCAAACACACATTACGAATTTGGTTTCAATTTCGTAAGTTTTTTTCTCTGAAAAACTTTGTTCTTGATAGCCCTATCTTACTTAACTTCTTTTTTAAACCTTCTTTAACAGATCAAGCCTTTAGCATATGGAAAAGGAAAGGTATAAAATGTTTTCGTGATCTTTTTTCTGAAGGTAGTTTGATGTCTTTTGACCAACTTTCCAACAAATTTAAGTTACCTAAATCTTATTTTTTTAGATATTTACAAATCAGAATTTTTTTATATAAAGTTCTACCATCCTTTCCCAATTCAATTTCGATAGATTTTTCAGACATGATTTTTACCTTGAATCCTTGTCAGAAGGGATTAGTGGCTCTTACTTATAATATGATTATGAAGATACAACCAGAAATGTCAGGCAGAATTAAACAAGAGTGGGAAAAAGAACTTCAATATATCAACAGAAAAATGGGAAAAAATTCTACAAATGGTTAATTCTTCTTCTATATGTGCTAAACATGCTTTAATACAATTTAAGGTCGTACATAGAGCTCATATGTCTGAAGATAAACTTGCTCGATTCTATTCCCATATTAACCCTCAATGTGACAGATGTCATTCAGATGTGGCTTCATTGACCCACATGTTTTGGTCATGTCCCACCTTACATAACTATTGGAAGGACATATTTGCTACCATTTCCTCAGTTTAGAATATTGATTTACAACCACATTTTATCACTGCAATTTTTGGTATACCAAATGAGGATGGTAGTCGACTTTCCCCTTCAATTAGACGAATGATCGCCTTTGCAACCTTAATGGCCAGAAGGTCTATATTACAAAATTGGAAAGAAGTAAATCCTCCTACCACGTTTCAGTGGTTCTCTCAAACTATTTCCTGCTTGAGCTTAGAAAAAATCAGAAGTACTATTTTCGATTCATCAATTAAATTTGAAGAAACTTGGGGACCGTTCATTCGACACTTTCATATGAATTAATTTGGCCTCTTCCAGACCTTTTCTCTTTTTATTCTTGTTCTGGTATGGAGTTCCGGAGTTCTTGACACTATCATGTACACATAAACTGTTATTATTGCCCATGTTAGTTTAGGTTTATTTTTTTTTCAATATACATTTTTTCTTGCACTTTTGTATTTTTTTTCTTTTGGTGATTATTCTTTTTCATGTATAATCAATATAGGTTTGATTGATTATTGTACGATGTTTTTTTTTGCTGATATTTTAATAAGATATTGTTATCTTATTACTAATTTAACTTCAAGCCTAGTGTATTTATAACCTATTTAATATTATGTTATGTTTTTCTTTTTATATGAAATTTAATAAAAAGATTGAAAAAGAAAGAAAGAACAAGCAGGTGTACAAGTGTGCATAAATAAAGTGACCACTGAATGTATGTCACCAAATATTACCCTGTAATATTTCTTGCAGGCACTCTCAATGGAACAAAGAAATACAATAGAATCTATGAAAGGCAACAAACAAAGACTGATAAACAACCAATGTGCAAAAGAAGACAATCTGTGCAAAGACAAAAAAAAATAAAAAATTAATATTGAGAATACGATTTGCAGAGTGCTTAAAAATGAATTCATAGGTTACAGAATCATTTCAGAGTTGAGGTGAGTGAAATTATCCATGCTGGTTCTGGAGTCTGAAGGCTGACGGGTAAGAACTGTTCCTGAACCTAGTGGTGTGGGACCTGAGGCTCCTATACCTTCCTCCCGATGGCAGCAGCAAGAAGAGAATGGTGGGGGTTCGTGATGATGGATGCTGCTTTCTTGTGACTGTGCTCCTTGTAGATGTGCTCAGTGATGGGGAGGGCTTTTCCTCTAATGTGAATGTCATGTTTGGGTATGGAGTATGAAGTCTGTTCTTGGTCACTTCTGCTACACATGTAAAGTAAAGACACCATTCAATGAACTTTGTTGAAACTGAAGCTTGGAACTGGAATGCAAATTGCTGGCACATCACCTTGTGGAGGTTGGAGCGAGGAGCTTCTTGAACCAGGTTTATCAGCTGCTACATAAAACTGACAAGCACTGTCCAACCTGTAATGTTATAGGACCAAACAATTGCAACTGGAGCACTTCACTTACAGAAAATAGAAATTTTGGCATTAAGACAGGAAGGCCACCTTCTCCACGCTTCACTGAAGCAGCATGACCATAAGATATAGGCCACTTGGCCCATTGAGTCTAACCCGCCATTTCATCATGGCTGATCCAATTTCCTCCTTAGCTCCAACCTTCTGCCTTCCACCCGTATCCCTTCATGCATGAATTGCGCATTTTCTTATCTTGTAAGTTGTCACCACAAATCAACACAGATGAGCAGACCCCTGAGAGATCTTATTTGCATACTATAAAAATAGAGTGCTGGCTGATATTCCAGATCCATTATACTTTGGATGTCACGATCTGTACATGCAAATATTTGAAATATGACTATATTAAATTTCCCATTCAAATAAGTCTATGCAAAATGATGGAACTTTGACCCAAAGATGAACCAAAATAACCTAAAAAGAAAATCATCTTTACATACAAAAATACCAAACATACTTCACTAACAATTAGCTTTCAGTAGGAAGTATCTGACAACCTGAGAGACGGGGGTCCATGAATGGATTCCCATATCCGCGATGAACACAAAACATTTCTATCCTTCTCAAAGCAGCTCAGACTTGGTGTAATCTCCAATCATCTGTTCATTTATTGCAATGGCATGCAAATCCAAAATTATTCCTTCATCCCACTACTGTTCAAAACCACTCATACACAGGGGAGTCTGGTTGATGTGACAACCGTTCACTGGTGCCTCTGAAACGGCGGAATAGATAAATTAATTTAGAAATTGGTTTATTATTGTCACATGCACCCAGATACAGTGAGAAACTTGCTTGCCACTCATACAGTGCTTTGAGTTGGTACATGGTAAAACAACAACAAAATGCAGAATAAAATGTTATACTTACAGAGAAAGTGCACAGTTGGTGTAAGGACATAACAAGGTAGATTGTGAGGTCAAAAGCCCCTCTTATCCTATGGAGGGTGGTGGGAATCGACTTATAAAGGCAGGACAGAAGCTGTTTTTGAACCTGCCGGCATGTGCATTCAGCCATCTGTATCTTCTGCCCGATGACATCAGAATCAGTTTTAATATCATTGGCATATGTCGTGAAATTTGTTGTTTTTGTGGGAGCAGTACATTGTAATACATAATAATAATAAAAAGAACATATAAATTACAAAAAGTATATATGGATATATTAAATATAATGAGTCTTCTAAGGAGTTTCTGATGAAAATTCACAAGTAATCAAAACTTGTGGATGATAGAGGTGTGTGGGTCTTTTAAGAGGCTCCTGGATAGGTACATGGAGCTTAGAAAAATAGAGGGTTATGAGTAACCCTAGATAATTTCTAAAGTAAGTACATGTTCGGCACAGCATTGTGGGCTGAAGGGCCTTAATTGTGCTGTAGTTTTTCTATGTTTCTACAATAAGGAGTTCAAAAGGAGAGGAAAAGTAATACTGAGGTGGTGTTCATAGGTGCATTGTCCATTCATAAATTAGATGGTGGACAGGAAGAAGCTGCTCCTGGAATGTTGAATGCATGTCTTCAGGCTCCTGTATCTCCTCCTTGATGGTAGCAGTGAGAAGAGGGCATGTCCTGTGTGATGGGGGGGGGGGGGGGGGGAAGGAGGACTTAATGATGGATACCACCTTTTTGAGGCATCGCCTTTTGAAGGTGTCCTCAATGCTCTGGAAGCTAGTGTCCACAATGGAGCTGGCTGAGTTTACAACTTTCTGCAGCTTATCCCTATCCAGTGCAGTAGCCCAGCTGTGCCGGACAGTGATGCAACAATTAGAATGCCCTCCTACAGCATTCTAGGTATAGGGCGGCCTGTACAGTTTTTCTGTAGGCCTAGAGCCATGACACACTCCTCATACGTTAGCCCTATCATTCCTGTCATCAATCTCATAAACCTCCTCTGGTCCCTCTCCAATGCCAGCATATTCTTCCTTAGACACGGGGCCCAAACCTGCTTCGAGAGCAGTCTGACCAACGCGGCAAACCCTCAGGTTTACGTCCTTGTTCTTATATTCCAGTCCCCTCAAAATGAATGCTAACATTTTATTTGCCTTCCTTACCACCAACTCAACCTGCAAATTAAACTTTAGGGTACCCTACACAAGCACTCTCAAGTCCCTTTACACCTCTGATTTTTGAATTTGTTCCCCATTTAGAAAATAGTCCACGTTTTTATTCCTTTCACCAAAATGAATGACCATACATTTCCCTGCACTATATTCCATCTGCCACTTCCCTGCCTCCTCAACACTACCTGCACCTCCACCTATCTTTGTATCATCCACAAACTTGGTCACAAAGCCACCAATTCTGTCATCTAAATCACTGACATATAATGTGAAAAGAAGCAGTCCAAATACCTCCTGCCTCCTGCCAGTCAGCCAATCTTCCATGATAGCATTTTTCCTGTAATACCATGATCTCTTACCTCGTTAAGCAGCCTTGTCAAAGGCCTTCTGAAAATCCAAGTAAATAACATGGACTGGTTCTCCTTTGTCTATCCTACCTGTTATTTCCTCAAAGCATTCCAACAGATTTGTCAGGTAAGATTTCCTCTTTAGGAATCCATGCTGACTTTGGCCTATTTTATCATGTGCCTCCAAGTACCCGGAAACCTCATTCTCAGTTATGGACTCCAACATCTTCCCAACCACTGAAGCCAGGCTTCCGGAACCATTCTAGTGATTCTTGAAAGATCATTACTAATGCCTCCACAATCTCTTCAGTGACCTCTTTCAGAACCCAGATTCTAACTTCCTACTAATTTCAGCTACTGTACATCACATGACCTCACTTTTCCTATACTACTGTCTTTGACTTCCTTGGTCAACCATAGTTGCCCCATCCTCCCTTTAGAATATTTCTTTTATATCACAATCTGCAAGGTGAAGTCTATCAGATTACGATCACTGCCTCGAAAGGGCTGAAAATGTTGAAAGATTGGAGTGACTGGACTTGTATACACTGGAATACAGAAGGATGAGAGCGGATCTGATTGAAACATATAAGATTATTAAGGGATTGGACATGCTACAGGCAGGAAACATGTTCCCGATGTTGGTGGAGTCCAGAACCAGAGGTCACAGTTTAACAATAAGGGTTAGGCCATTTAGAACGGAGTTGAGGAAAAACTTTTTCACCCAGAGAGTTGTGGATCTATGGAATGCTCTAGAGGCCAATTCCCTGGATGCTTTCAAGAAAGAGTTAGATAGAGCTCTTATAGATAGCGGAGTCAAGGGATATGGGGAGAGGGCAGGAATGGGGTACTGATTGTGGATGATCAGCCATGATCACAGTGAATGGCGGTGCTGGCTTGAAGGGCCGAAAGGCCTACTCCTGCACCTACTGTCTATTGCTTCTTTATCAACTCTGTTTCTTAACACAATACCCAATCCAGAATTGTTGCTTACCTAGTGGGCTCAACCACAAGCTGCTCTAAATAGCCACCTAGTAGGCAATCTACAAATTCCCTCTCTTGGGATCCAGCTGCAACCTGATTTTCCCGATCTACCTGCATACTGAAATCCCCCATGACTTTCATAACAATGCCCTTTTTACCTGCCTTTTCTACCTCCTATTGTAACTTATATCCCACAGCCCGGCTACTCTTTAAAGGCCTGTATAGAAGTCATATCATGGTCTTTTTACCTTTGCAGCTTCTTAACTCTACTCACAAGGATTCTACATTATTCTATGTCACCTCTTTATAAGGATTTGATTTAATTTTTATTAACCAGTAGAGCCACCTCACTCCCTCTGCCTATCTGCCTGTCCTTTGATACAATATGTACCCTTGGATTTTAAGGTCTCAACTTCTTTCAGCCATGACTGAGTGACGCCCACAATGTCATACCTGCCAGTCTCTAGCTGTGCCAAGATCATCTACCTTATTCCATATACCGCATGCATTCAAATATAACAGCGACAGTCTGTATTCATCAGCTTTTCGATTTTGCCCCCGTGTTATACTTCAGCATATCCCACTGACTGCAATTTTGCCCCTATCATCTGCCTGTCCTTCCTCACAGTCTTGCTACACACCGTATCGACTTGTTTATCAACTGCCCCATTCCTCAACCCTATAGCCACTGTATATAAACCGATCAATTCGTTACCACAGAGTGCAGAATAAAGTGCAACAGTGAGTGAGAAAGTGCAGTGCAGATAGACAAGAAGGTGCAAAGTCATTACGAGGTAGGTTGTGAGGTCAGGAATCCATCTTCTTATTCTCGGGGATTGTTCAATCGATCCAGTTGAAATACATAAACCAATTACCACAGGACTGAATCCAAAGCAACATCCAGAGACTCGCTTTTTTTTAAACAAAATTCCTCTATTACAAATATCGGTGCTATACAATATATACAAAACTGTGCTGTCTTTACGACAGTTATTTAGTTTATAATATTTTTGCTTAGTAATTCATTCGATAGTATTTTCTAGTTAGAATTAGAAGTGTTTAAAGTATATTCATTGCATGTAAAATATATCGGCATGCGATGACGTCACATCCGGTTTCGCCGCGTCTTGTGGGAAAATACCGGTTTGGAATTAACGCGAGGGTGGGGGCTCACCACGAGGCAGACCCGAGCAGAGGTTGTTTTGCAGGCATGAGAAATCACAGTGAGAGCAACGCTGTAAGTTAATAGATAATCGATATATTGAACTAAGATGTTAATGCCGATCCTGTTAGAAGTAACGACGGTAGATAATGTTTATGCTTTCGTTAGTTAAAGAGTCGCGGATAGTTTGCATGGAAGTGTATTTAAAGTAGTCAATGGAGCAGGTAAACTCTCCCTGTATACTGCACCTTAGTGTAATGTAGTTATAGTCACCTTTGCAAGTATTTACAATTGAAATGTGATATTAAGGAAGGAACAAATACTGTATCAATCTTGTACTGTTTTATCAACAGTTTTCACCATATGTTAATGTGAAGAGTGAACAGTAAATGGTTAATCTTACTGCGATCTGGTTCTTATTAACTGTGGTTTATCTCGACGTTTAATTCGGCGTTTCGTTACACGCGAAGGAGAACGTTACAAAAACAGTGACTAACACAGTTACTTCACTACATATAGACAATACACATTAAACCAAAATGATGGCATTTACACCCCGCGGAGTCCAATGGTCCCGGAACGCCTCTGAGGTCGCCGTGGACTGTGCATGTTCCTTTTCAGTATTTACCCGAGCACGAACATACCCTCTAAACATTGCCAGGCAGTCTGCCCGGGCAGATCCTTCAACCATCTGTTTCCAAAACCCACGGATGGCTGTTCCACTGTGGGTTCTAAACAGGCTGAGGTTGGCGAAGCCACCAGTCGGCAGTGGGGAGTTCAGGGCGTACCTTGGCTGACATGTGGTACTGTACTGAAGTGGCAGGATTTCAAAGACAGAATTCTGGATTCAGACTCAGTGTGCCAACAGTCTGCCTGGATCTCAGTCTCTCTCTCATCCCCTCACGCAGTATGCAATGGAAGCTGCTGTCTCTGCCTCTCTGCTTTGCTCACCCAGTCGAGAAGTCTGAGACAGAAAACGCAGCAACCAAAACTACTTCTGCATTGCTGAGGGAATGCCAGATGTCTTTCTCCACACACAAACATGCCCTCCAAGCACAACAAATTTTGTACCTGCAGGAGTTAGACCGCACAGCAGTACAGTGAAGCAGCAGCGCTAAGCTGGATACCACTGTAAGGACATCCTAAGACACCCAGAATGCCAGACCTCTCTTTCAGCACAATGAAGAACTAATTACTAACCAATTTCTAGATCCAGTCTCCTTTCTTACCACAATCCCCCTCAGTTCACTGCCATTTTAGAAATGTTAAATTTGCTGCAAACAAGCAATTTCATGACATATGTCAGTGATTTCAAACCTGTAATATCACCACCAGCTGATCCATCCCTCTGCATAAAATTATCAATCTCCTTTTATGTCCACCTATTATCCAAATCATGACTCTACACTTTAAGTCAACCACAGCCTTCAATCCTAACTCCCACAGCCCTTACTAAATAATGTCAGGTTTCATAATTTCCCCATTATAAAGCTATCTTGCAACATCTCATGTTTAATATTCTGATAGCATCTTCCTCATTTCTCCCAGAACTGGTTTCAAGTCAAGTCAAGTTTAAGGTCATTTACCTTCGTATATAATGCATATAACCATATAATATATATAGAAATGAGACCAGGGTGAACCAGGGTCTAAAACACTGCAGTATACATACATAATACACGCATAGCACACAGTAACTTATGAAAGTAATGATGGCATCCACAGATGGATTACACATTTATAAACAAATCAAAGTGCATAAATTAAACATTTTCTTAAGGTACTGAACAGATTAACCTGTGACACTGAAAACGATGCGGCAGGAAATTCAGAAGCCCAATGGCCTGAGGGAAGAAAGTTTCCCATCCTCACTGTTCTTGTTTTGATGCATCAGCGTCTCCCGCCTGATGGTAGAAAGTCAAAGAGGACGCTGCAGGGAGACCCCTATGATCCTCTCAGCTGTTCTCACAGTCCTCTCTCTGTAGGGAGTCCTGGTGCAATACTCGACTGCTCCCAGACCAGATGGAGATGCAACTTGACTGAATGTTCTCAATGGTAATCCTGAAAAATGCAGTTATGAAGGAGGAAGGGGAGCCTTGCTTGCCTTAACCTTTTTAGGAAGTGGAGGCGCTGCTGTGCCTTCTTATTCAGGGAGATGATATTAAGGGACTAGGTGAGATCACCCGTGATGTGAACTCCCTGGAACTTGGTGCACTTTACCCTCTCCATAGAGGAGCCACGTATTGAGAGGGGGATCTTTCATCTCAAGTCCACACTGACTTCCTTGGTCTTCTTCACGTTCAGGCTTAGGCTGCTCTTCTCACACCAGTCCACCAGCTGCTCCTCTGTACTCCATCTCATCATCGTTCTTGTTGAGCTTGTCCTTCAAGGTGCAAAGTCCGGACGGACCTGCCCGAGCAGACTTGGTGCACGCTGTAGCTGCTATGTACTGAAGAGGCACTGTAACACTGGCGTCAGGAGGAAATGATTAGGTTGCTGGATGGAGGGTGGTGCCTTTGTCTTTGGTGATAAGGCACTTGCAGATAACTATAAGGAGTAATACCATTCACCTGATGCTTGAATGGCTCTGGGAAAATCGGGAGTGCTGTGTGTAGTTTTGGTCACCTACTACAGGAAAGAAATCAATAAGACTGAAAGAGTGCAGAGAAAATTTACAAGCATGTTGCCAGGGCTTGAGGACCTGAGTTATAGGGCAAGGTTGAATAGGTTAGGACTTTATTCCCTCCATAGGACAGTGAGGGGAGATTTGATGTAAGTATACAAAATTATAAGGGGTATAGATAGGGCAAATGCAAGCAGGCTTTTTCCACTGAGGTTTGGTGAGACAAGAATTAGAGGCCATGGATTAAGGGTGAAAGTTTAATTGTTTAAGGGGAAAATGGGGGGAACCTCTTCACTCAGAAGCTGATGAGTGTGTGGAACGAGCTACCAGTGGAAGTGATGGATACAGGTTCGATTTCAGCATTTAAGAGAACTTTGGATAAGTACATGGATGGGAGGGTTATGGAGGGGTATGGTCCGGGTGCAGGTCAATGGGACTAGGCAGATTAATTGTTTGGTACAAACTAGACGCAGCACCTATAGACGGAAATAAATAATTTCAGATTTTGCAATTTTCCCATTATATTTTGCAACATCATCCGTCTAATATTCTGTTAACATCTTTCTTATTTCTCCCACATCTGGCTATTACCCTCTTCCTTTCCTGTCCTGATGAAGGGTCTCAGCTCAAAACATCAGCTGTTTATTTCCCTCCATAGATGCTGCCTGGCCTGAGTTCCTCCAGCATTTTGCTTGTGTTACTCTGGATTTCCAGCATCAGCGGAATCTCGTGTCTTTTTAATGCCCACAACTGTTTGCAACATATTATTAAATTCTCAGATCATTGTATTCTTTTCACTTGGTTATTATTTTGCTCTCTTTCTGCAGACCAAATGCTACAGCATGATGTACTCTTTCGGAATGACTTGAGTTCACAGACATTTTTCAAATGCTGTGATACCACCACCACTGGTGTTTTTTTTTCATATTGGTTGTTGTCCATTCTTTAGGATGCAATCTTTCATTGATTCTATTGTAGTTAGACGATAAGATATAATAATAAAATTAGGCCATTTAGCCCATCGAGACTGTTCCACATGGCTGATATATTTTACTTCTCAGTCCTAATCTCCTGCTATCTCTCCATATCCCTTCATGCCCTGACTGATCAAGAACCTATCAATCTTTGCCTTAAATATACCCAATGACTTGGCCTCCATAGCCGCCTGTGGCAAAGAATTCCACAGATTCACCACTCTCTGGCTAAAGAAATTCCTCCTCATCTCTGTTCTAAAAGGGCATCCCTGTAATTTGAGGCTGTGTCCTCTGGTCTTAAACTCCCCTACCATAGGAAGAATCCTCTCCACGTCCACTCTATCAAGGCCTTTCAACAGTGGATAGGTTTCAATGAAATCACCCCCCCCATTCTTCTGAATTCCAGTGAGTAAAGGCCCAGAGCCATCGAACACTCCTCATACAAGGCTTTCAATCCCAGAATCATTTTCATGAACTTCCTTTGAACGGCATTTACTATGATTGCCCACAGAGAAAATGAATCTCAGGGTTGTATTTGGTGACGTATATGTACTTAGATAATAAATTTACTTTGAACTGTGCACTGTGTTGTCATGTGACATGACCAGGATTGCAAGTGCTCCTTAAAAGAAATAATTACTTATACAGGACATTTTCCCAGTTTAAGTAAATATAATCACAATTATTATAATTTATAATGATCATAATTTAATGAGTTATGAAACTGTCCATTACAATGTTATCACACTCATTTAAAATTATCTAACTCAAAGTCTAGATTTATAATGCTACTCATGCAATTGTACAAAGCTCCCATAACAGCTCTAAATCTGGAGAAAAGCACCAAATTCACAGAGTACTTTTACAATCCCATCCATCAGATTATATGTGCCATTATTTTACAAATAAACTTCAAGTCCTGTTCCTTACCTGGCTGCACCAGGCATGACTTTTGCTCCCTCTTATGTCTGATGTGCTGACCGTTCCACTCTGTTACAGTTCCAGAGGCAATTTTCCTTCCTCTCTCTTCTTCATTCACCGTAGGAATGGTTAACAGAATACTGGTCAGCTTTGAAGGGGATTTCACTGGGGACACCGACTGGCTGCTGGGACATCCAGTATCATCTGCTCAAAAGATCAACAAAGAACATGATCACATTGAAGAGTCTAACAAGCAGAAAATGAAGGGTAGAAAGGAGAGGTTTTTTTATAGACACTAAAACTCTGATTTAAACAGCACTTTTGACCAGAAATAAATGACATTGGAATTAAGTTGGGTCAAATCACTTACGTTGTGTTTCTCATTGCACTGTAAGATCAATCTTCTTTTTAAAGAGGCACAGAAGATAATGATCGTAAAAGCAGTATGCATACTATGGATTTTCAGTTTTAGCCTTGGTGAGAGGGTAACGACTGGAAGGATTGTGGGACTGGCACAGTGGTGGCTACTCCATTGAGTCATCCCATTGAAGGTCAGACTGGAATGTCAGAGGACCAGTGACTGGGTAAAGGGTATAGTCTAGCAAATAAGATCATAAGGCATAAAAGTAGAATTAGGCCATTTGGCCTGTTGAATCTGCTCTGCCATTCGGTCTTGGCTGATCCTTTTTCTTCCCCCCTCCTCAGCCTCAATGCCTAGCGTTCTCCATAAGTCAGAGAACAAACTCTTCTCAGATTTCCAGCCGGGTACAGGTATCGATTACAACCAACATTTCAATGACAAGCTCTGCCATCTTCGTCAAGCATTTATTTTGGTTTGTGTGTTTCAGATACCACCAATGCCATTGGCACCCAGCCTCCACCAGCAGGACCCACTCAATGGCTGCTGTCGCCCAAGGCCAAATTCTTACATCTCTTAATCAGGATGTTAATCTGTCCAATTGACAGCCTTTGTTATTCAAATGAAGTTCAGCTATCAGGCTCCTGTGAAACCCCATATACCTTTCATTCTTTGATAACTGACACCATTACTCTCTCAGTTGCTTTTATTTTACTGTGCAATGACTTTCAAAAGTATCCGGGCAATCCTGAGAATTTACACCCAGGAATCTCTGCTTTACTTTTCAAAAGGCCATCAGCCACTCAAAAGAAAACCAGGCAAATTCACAGCAGGATACTGGTAGGTAACAACAAATGTTCAAAGTTACTGAACACTGGGGAAAAAATATATTGTGATAGGTTCTCTAAAAATGTAAAGTTCTTAGGCTGGAGTCTCTGTCACAAGAGGAGAACTAGTAAGCATTCGGCACGGACTAGAAGGGCCAAGATGGCCTGTTTCCGTGCTGTAATTGTTATATGGTTATAACTATATTAGAAATACTAGGCACAGAGACAATGAAATGTTCAACTTCTATTATTATTATCTATTTGGAACACTAATTTTAGAAACATAGAAACAGAAAACCTCCAGCAAATTACAGGCACTTCGGCCCACAAAGTTGTGCCGAGCATGTCCCTACCTTAGAAATTACTAGGCTTACCTATAGCCCTATATTTTTCTAAGCTCCATGTACCTGTCTAAAAGTCTCTTAAAAGACCCTATCGTATCCGCCTCCACCACCGTTACCGGCAGCCCATTCCACACACTCACCACTCTGTGTCATTGTCTCTGTGCCTAGTATTTCTAATATAGTTATAACCATATAACAATTACAGCACGGAAACAGGCCATCTTGGCCCTTCTAGTCCGTGCCGAATGCTTACTAGTTCTCTTGTGACAGAGACTCCAGCTTAAGTAAAAATCTTACCCCTGACATCTCCTCTGTATCTACTCCCCAGCACCTTAAACCTGTGCCCTCTTGTGGCAACCATTTCAACCTTGCAGAAAAAAGCCTCTGACTATCCACACCATCAATTTTGAGTTACAACATTTACTTTTTCATAATTCAATAGCACCTGAAATATATGAAAGCAGTTTTTGAAATACTCCCTTTGGAACTCATTTGAGCGCAAATGCAGTATTTGGACGGAATGGCTGTAAGTAATGCAGCAGCTTTGATACTGTCATCGATTTGAGGTTTGTTCTGTTTTCCCCAGTGTAAACTGCTGTATATAGGGTTGAGAAACCATGTGAATGAATGTTTAGCTGAATCTCATTGAGCAAATACGTCCATGTTTTTTCACTGATGGAATGCATGTTCTAACTGCTTTGCTCTTTGTGGTGTGCTATAAATGGAAGTTCACCATTTTGTGCTCACTCCAATCTACGGCATATTCGTAAAGCACTACAGCACATTACAGGCCCTTCAGCCCACAATGTTGTGCCAATCCTCAAACCCTGCCTCCCATATAACCCCCCACCTTAAATTCCTCCATACACCTGTCTAGTAGTCTCTTAAACTTCACTAGTGTATATGTCTCCACCACTGACTCAGGCAGTGCATTCCATGCATCAACCACTCTCCGAGTGAAAAATCTTCCTCTAATATCCCCCTTGAACTTCCCTCCCCTTAACTTAAAGCCATGTCCCCTTGTACTGAGCAGTGGTGCCCTGGGGAAGAGGCGCTGGCTGTCCACTCTGTCTATTCCTCTTAATATCTTGTACAGCTCTATCATGTCTCCTCTCATCTTCTCTCCAAAGAGTAAAGCCCTAGCTCCCTTAATCTCTGATCATAATGCACACTCTCTAAACCAGGCAGCATCCTGGTAAATCTCCTCTGTACCCTTTCCAATGCTTTCACATCCTTCTTATCGTGAGGCGACCAGAACTGGACACAGTACTCCAAGTGTGGCCTAACCAGAGTTTTATAGAGCTGCATCATTACATCGCGTCTCTTAAACTCTATCCCTCGACATCTGAAAACTAACACCCCATAAGCTTTCTTAACTACCCTATCTACCTGTGAGGCAATTTTCAGGGATCCGTGGACATGTACCCCCAGATCCCTCTGCACCTCCACACTACTAAGTATCCTGCCATTTACTTTGTACTCTGTCTTGGAGTTTGTCCTTCCAAAGTGTACCACCTCACACTTCTCCGGGTTGAACTCCATCTGCCACTTCTCAGCCCACTTCTGCATCCTATCAATGTCTCTCTGCAATCTTTGACAATCCTCTACACTATCTACAATACCACCAGTCTTTGTGTCATCTGCAAACTTGCCAATCCACCCTTCTACTCCCACATCCAAGTCGTTAATAAAAATCACAAAAAGTAGAGGTCCCAGAACAGATCCTTGTGGGACACCACTAGTCACAATCCTCCAATCTGAATGTACTCCCTCCACCACAACACTCTGCCTTCTGCAGGCAAACCAATTCTGAATCCTCCTGGCCAAACTTCCCTGGATCCCATGCCTTCTGACTTTCTGAATAAGCCTACCGTGTGGAACCTTGTCAAATGCCTTACTAAAATCCATGTAGATCACATCCACTGCGCTACCCTCATTTATATGCCTGGTCACCTCCTCAAAGAACTCTATCAGGCTTGTTAGGCATGATCTGCCCTTCACAAAGCCATGCTGACTGTCTCTGATCAGACCATGATTCTCTAAATGCCCATAGATCCTATCTCTAAGAAACTTTTCCAACAGCTTTCCCACCACACATGTAAGGCTCACTGGTTTATAATTACCCAGACTATCCCTACTACTTTTTTTGAACAAAGGGACAACATTCGCCTCCCTCCGATCCTCCGGTACCATTCCCATGGACAACGAGGATATAAAGATCCTAGGCAGAGGCTCAGCAATCTCTTCCCTCGCCTCGTGGAGCAGCCTGGTGAATATTCCGTCAGGCCCCGGGGACTTATCCGTCCTAATATATTTTAACAACTCCAACACCTCCTCTCCCTTAATATAAACATGCTCCAGAACATCAATCTCACTCATATTGTCCTCACCATCATCAAGTTCCCTCTCAGTGGTGAATACCAAAGAGAAGTATTCATTGAGGACCTCGCTCACTTCCACAGCCTCCAGGCACATCTTCCCACTTTTATCTCTAATCGGTCCTACCTTCACTCCTGTCATCCTTTTGTTCTTCACTTAATTGAGGAATGCCTTGTGGTTTTCCTTTACCCTACTCACCAAGGCCTTCTCATGACCCCTTCTTGCTCTTCTCAGCCCCTTCTTAAGCTCCTTTTTTGCTACCCTATATTCCTCAATAGACCAATCTGATCCTTGCTTCCTAAACCTCATGTATGCTGCCTTCTTCCACCTGACTAGATTTTCCACTTCACTTGTCACCCATGGTTTCTTCACCCTACCATTCTTAATCTTCCTCACTGGGACAAATTTATCCCTAACATCCTGCAAGAGATCCCTAAACATCGACCACATGTCCATAGTACATTTCCCTGCAAAAACGTCATCCCAATTCACACCTGCAAGTTCTAGCCTTATAGCCTCATAATTTGTCCTTCCCCAATTAAAAATTTTCCTGTCCTCTCTATGATTCTATCCTTTTCCATGATAATGCTAAAGGTCAGGGAGCGGTGATCACTGTCCCCCAGATGCTCACCCACTGACAGATCTGTGACCTGACCCGGTTCATTACCTAATACTAGATCTAGTATGGCATTCCCCCTAGTCTGCCTGTCAACGTACTGTGTAAGGAATCCATCCTGGACACACTTAACAAACTCTGCCCCATCTAAACCCTTGGAACTAATCAAGTGCCAATCAATATTAGTGAAGTTAAAGTCACCCATGATAACAACCCTGTTATTTTTGCACCTTTCCAAAATCTGCCTCCCAATCTGCTCCTCAGTATCTCTGCTGCTACCGGGGGCCTATAGAATATCCCCAGTAGAGTAACTGCTCCCTTCCTGTTCCTGACTTCCACCCATACTGACTCAAAAGAGGATGCTGCTACATTACCGACTCTTTCTGCAGCTGTAATAGTATCCCTGACCAGTAATGCCACACCTCCTCCCCTCCCCCCCATTCCTTTTAAAGCACTGAAATCCAGGAATATTGAGAATCCATTCCTGCCCTGGTGCCAGCCAAGTCTCCTTAATGGCTACTACATCATAACTCCATGTATGTATCCAAGCTCTCAGTTCATCACCTTTGTTCCTGATGCTTCTTGCATTGAAGTACATACACTTTAGCCCTGCTACCTTACTACCTTTATACCCTTTATTCTGCTGCTCTTTCCTCAAAGCCTCTCTACATGTTAGATCTGGCTTTACTCCATGCACTTCTTTCACTGCTCTATTGCTCTGGGTCCCATCCCCCTTGCAAATTAGTTTAAACCCTCCTGAACCATGCTAGCAAACCTACCAGCAAGGATATTGCTCCCCCTCGAGTTCAGGTGCAACCCATCCAATCTGTACAGGTCCCACCTTCCCCAGAAAAGATCCCAATGGTCCAAAAATCTAAAACCCTGCCCCCTGCACCAACTCCTCAGCCACGCATTCAACTGCCATCTCCTCCAATTCTTACCATCACTATCACGTAGTACTGGCAGCAATCCTGAGAATGCCACCCTTGAGGTCCTGTTCTTCAGCCTTCTGCCTAGTTTCTGAAACTCACACTTCAGGACCTCATCCGTCTTCCTGCCTGTGTCATTGGTCCCAACATGTATCACGACTTCTGGTTGCTTTCCCTCTCGTACCAGGATGTCATGCACCCGGTCGGAGACATCCCGGATCCTGGCACCCAGGAGGCAACAAACCTTGTCACATCCACAAAATCTCCTGTCTGCTCCCCTGACTATAGAGTCTCCAATGACGACTGTTATTCTGCCTAGTCCCGTCCACCCAAACCTGAACCATAGCCCTCCATGCACCTCTAACCTATGTAGTCATCCAAATTTCTCTTAAATGTTGAAATCAAACCAGTATTTGCCACTTCCATTGGTAACTCATTCCACACATACACACAACTCCCTCTGAATGAAGTTACTCTTAAATATTTCACCTCTCACTCTTAACCTATGATCTCTTGGACTGGTCTCACTCAACTGTAGTGGAAAAAGCCTGCTTGCATTAACCTTTTCTATACCCCCATAATTTTGTATATCTCATTCAAATCTCCACTCACTCTTCAACAATTCAGGGATTAAAGTCCTAACGTATTCGACCTTTCCCTATAACTCAGGGGCTCAAAACCCGGCAAGATCCTTGTAAATTTTCTCTGTACTCTTTCAATCTTATTAACAGCTTTCCTATACGTAGGTGACCAGATCTGCACTGAATACTCCAAATTAGACTTCACCTACACCTTACAAACTTTACGTTTGTACTCAAGCATTTTGTGTTCACTCCAAGTCTACGGCATATTCACTAATTACCCTTGACAAAACTCCACAGGACTTCTGACATATATCTTGGGTTCATGGTTGGCAACTGTTTTTTTAAAGTATCAGGCTACTATAGGAAACTAAAGATCAAAAGATCAAAGCAGATGTAGAGCTGGATTTCTCAAGTCACAGATGGCATGAAGATTGCAACAGGAAAAAATAAGGCCCAAAGGAGATGACTAGGACATCAACCAATAATGAATGAAAAGACCTCATACACTTTATGACTCATTCAAAACAGCAAACCGCCTACAGTGTCTACAGCAGGGGTTTCCAACCTGGAGTCTTCGACTCCTCAATTAAAGGTGGTGGTCCATGTCACAAAAGAGGTTGGGACCCCCCCCCCCCCCCCCCCAGACTACAGGGCTCTTTGTTCAAAAAGGAAACAAGTAGGTTTCTCTTTCAACTGAGAGTTTGTGAAAGAAAGATATAGCGGTACATTAGTTAAATACACCAAAGAGATCTCACATCTATTAATGACCTAAACTTGAATATCCAGCACATACTTGCAGAGTCTTCAGATGATATGAAATTTGATAATGTAATAAACAATGAAAATAGTAACAAAACTTGAGGAACAGCTGATCAGGCTAGCAACATAAACGTTTTCTGATTGATGAAGTGTGGATTTGTACATTTTGGTTGGAAGAATTTGGATTAAGAATCTGAACCAGGCAGTACAATTTTAAAGAGGGTTGGAACAGAAAGATTGATGTAGTTTTCAAGTACTTAAAGGGGAGAGCGCAGGAAAAACTGGTGTTTAACATGCATAGAGCCATAAAATTTATAAACGCAGCACAAAAGGAAGGAAGTTATGCCTGACCTTCATATATACTGGATAAATCTCAGCTGAAGTATTGTGGACCACAAGGCTGTCATGTCCTTGGAAAGTATGTAGAAGACATTTATTAGAATGATATCACAGCTGAAGTTGCTAATTTCATGGACTGAATTGAAAAGCTGGAACTCTCCTTGTCAGCGGAAACTTATTGGACATGGTGGCAATCGTGAGATGCTAAGGTGACTCGATTTCCAAAACTACAACCGCCAGTAACGTGAAAAGGCGGACTTAAAGTAAATGAACCAAATGCGAAATGAGGGATGTCGATCCACATTTCAGGTGAAATGGATTCACTTTTCAGAAGCATGGATGAAGTAGATTTAGAAGCCAAAACTGAATAAGCATAAATCTGAATAAGCATAATGAGAATTTTTCACTGAGTGCTGGGTCAGTTTTACAGAGACATGGGAACCCGATGCAGACTTAGATCATTAGACATGGAAGTAGAATTAGCCCTTTCGGCCCACTGAGTGCACTACCATTCGATCATGGCTGATTTCTAGTCCCTCACAACCCTGTTCTTCTTGCTTCTCCCCATAACATTTGACACCTTACTATTCATGACCACAAGACACAGGCACAGAATTAAGCCAGTCAGCTTATTCAGTCTATCCTGCCACTCCATCATGGCTGATTTGTTATCCCACACAGCCCCATTCTCCTGCCATCTCCCCAAAACCTTTGACATCTTTATTAATCAAGAACTTACTAATCTCGGCTTTAAATATATGCAATGACTTCACCGCATGAGTCAATGAATTGCACACGTTCACCAATCATAATATGACTGAATTCATACTGTAATTTGAGAGCAAGAAGCATAACTCACACGTATCAGTATCGCAATGGAATAAAGGGAAGTACAGAGACACGAGAGAGGAGCTTGCCCAGGTGGACTGCAGGATGATACTGGCAGGGATGACAGCAGTGCAGAGGTGGCTGAAGTTTCTGCGAATAGTTCACAAGGTGCAGGGTAGATATGCCCCACAGAAGTAGTAGTTCTCAAATGGCGACCGTGGCTGACAAGGGAAGTTAAGGACTGCATAAAAGCCCAGGAAGGGGCATATAAGGTAGCAAAAGTGAATGGGAAGTTGAATGATTGGGAAGCTTTTAAAATCCAACAAAAGGCAACTAAAAAAAACTATAAGAAGGGAAAAGATAAAACATGAGGGCAAACCAGCCAATTATATAAAGCATGATACCAAAAGTTTCTTCCAGTTATATAAAGAGTAAAAGGGAGGTGAGTTGATATTGGAACTACTGGAAAATGATGCTGGTGAGGTAGTAATGGTGGACAAAGAAATGGCAGATGAACTTAATTAGTACTTTGAATCGCCTTTACTGTGGAAGACACTAGCAGTGTGCCAGAGGTCCGTGAGTGTCAGGGAGTAGGAGTGAGTCCCATTGCTATTACAAAGGAGAATGCACTAGGCAAACTCAAAGGTTTTAAGGTGGAGAAGTCACCTGGACCAGGTGTACTACATCCCAGAGTTCTGGGAGAGATTGCTGGAGAGATAATGGATGATCATGATTTTTCATCAATCACTTGATTCTGGCATGGTTCCAGAAGACTGGAAAATTGCAAATGTCACTCCACTTTTTAAAAGTGAGGAAGGCAAAAGAAAGGAAATTATAGGCTAGTTAGCCTAGCTTCAGTGGCTTAGAAAGTGTTGGAGTCTACTATTAAGCATGAGGTTTTGAGGTACTTGGAGACTAATGATAAAATAAGTCAAAGCCATTATGATTTCTATGAAGGGAAATATTGTCTGACAAATCTGTTAAGAGTTAATTTAGGAATTAATAAGCAGGCTGGACAAAGGAGAGGCAGTGGAGGTCATTTAGTTGGATTTTCAGAAAGCATTTAATAAGGTACCACTCATGAGGCTGCTTAACAAGATAAAATCCTATGGCTTTATAGGAAATATACTGGCATGGATAGAGGAATGGCTTACAGGTAGGAGGCAGCAAATGGGAAAAAGGGGGCCTTTTCTAGTTGGCTGCCAGTGATTCGTGATGTTCCTCTGGGATCAGTATTGAGACCTCTGGTTTTTACATTGTTTCTCAATGATTTAGATAGTGGAATTGATGGCTTTGTGGCAAAGCTTGCAGATGATACACAAATAGGTGGTGCTGAGGAAGCAATATGATTGGAGCAGGAGTTAGACAAACAGGAAGAATGGGCAAACAGTAGCAGATGGAATACAGTGTTGGGAAATGTATGATAATGCATTTTGATTAAAGGAGCAATAGCATGGACCATTATTTAAACATCAAACATCAGAGATGCAGAGGGACTTAAGAGTCCTTGTGCAAGACTCCCAGGTGGTCGATTTACAGGTTGAGTGTATGGTAAAGAAGGCAAATGCAATGTTGGCATTTATTTTAAGGGGAATAGAATATACAAGCAAGGAGATAATAAAGGACACTAGTCAAGCCACATTTGCAGTACTGTCAACAGTTTTGGGCTCCAGATCTCAGAAAAGGATGTTAAATTATCGGACAGAGTCCAGAGGAAGGTCACCAGGATGAGCCTGGGAACAAAGGGATTAACATAGGAGGAGCATTTGGCAGCTTTGTGCCGGTACTCACTGGAAATTAGAAGAATGAAGGGGATCTCATTGAAACCTAGCAAACTTTGAAAGGACTAGATAAGGTGGATGTGGAGAGGATGCTTCCTATGGTGGGGATATCCGGAAGTAGAGGGGTGACATTTTTGAAAGAGGTAAGGAAGAATTTTATTAGCCAGACGTTGATAGCTTTCTAGTTTCGGGGATCAAAGGATATAGTGAGAAGGCAGGTGCATGGGGTTGAGTGAGATCTGGGATCAGCTATGATAGAATGGCGGAGCAGACTCGAAGGGCTAAATGGCTTAATTATGTTCCTAAGTCTTATGGTCTTCATGCTAAATAAATTCCTCCTGATCTTTCTTCTAAAGCTGGTGTTCCCAACCTGGTGACCACGGACCCCTTGCTCCATGGTATTGGTTCATGACATAAAAAATTTAGGTGTGTCCCTGTTGTAAAGGGATGTTGTTTTATTCTGAGGCTGTACCCCATGGCTCTAAACTCTCCCATTATTGCAAACATCTGGTCCACTTCCACTCTATCTAGTCATTCCATGAGGTCCTCATTTATAGAGGTTCAGAGCAATCAAATTCTCCTCAAATGCTCCTCCCTTTCACTCCTGGGGTCAGTTTTGTGAATCTCCTCTGGACATGATGGTCCAAGCAGTTCCATTCCATCCCAAATAATTCTGTAAGTTTACTTTCCTTAATGCTCCTTATTATTATACAGTACCTAGAGAACAATGCCATCACCAAATTGGCTAAAGAAAATATAATTAAAATTGCATTTTCCAGGAATAACTCACCAATGTTACAGATGTTACAAATTTCTAAATGCTTCTTTAAAACATTGTTATGTCATCATCATCATTACGTGCTATGTCAAATGACGTGGGCATTCATGGTCTTTGATCGCGATTGTTCTTGGCAAATTTTTCCACATAAGTAGTTTGCCGTTGCCTTCTTCTGGGAAGGGCCCTTACAAGACAGGTGACCCCAGTCATTATCAATACTCTTCAGAGACTGTTTGCTTGGTGTCAGTGGTTGCATCACCAGGACTTGTGATATGCTTCAGCTGCTCAGATGACCAACCACCACCTGCTCCCATGGCTTCACGAGACCCTGACTGAGAAGGGAGGCCTGCAGGATAGTGGAGTGAAGGAGCACTTTACACTCCTTTGACAGAGATGTATCTCCACTCTGCCACTCAAATTATTATGTAATGATAATTCCCTCCTCTTGTCACTTAAGCAATGCAGTTGCTTTCTTGAATATCTCTGCAGAGCAGAAATATAATAAAGAGAAAAATGTCAAAGAAGCCAATGCTTTTATTTTTATAAAGTGGTGTAGCCGCTGGAGCTATTCACATATGAACACTGATGTCAACTCAGTTATTTCAGTGCAACCATGTTGTATTTTCGCATAATGGGAGAAGAGAGGCTATCTATGGGAAGTGAGGTGTTTGATTATGCTGACAGCTTTACTGAGGCAGAGAGATGTGTAGACAGAGTCCGTAGAAGGAGACGCTAGTTCCTGTGATGTACAGAACTGTGTCCACAATTATTTGTATTTTCTTGCAGTTATAAACAGAACAGTTGCTCTATCAGTCATGATACATCCAGATAAGGTGCTTTCTATGGCGCATCAATTAAAAACTGGGTCAGTGTTGATGGGGATACGCCAAATTTTCTCAGCCTCCAGAGGAAGAAAAAGCATCGATGATGTTTCTTGACTACAGTACCAAGGCTACACCAGGACAGGCTATTGGTGATGTTCACACCTAGGAACTTTAGTATCTCAACCCTCTCAATTTCAGCACCTCTGCTGTAGACTAGATGATGGGTGAAGTCAATGATAAGCCCTTGTGATTTTGAGGGATTGTTGCCATGATACATTATTAAGCGCTCTCTCTCTCTCTCTCTCCCTCCCTCCCTCCCTCCCCTTCTGTACTCTGACTCATTGTTACTTGATCTATGGCCCACTACGGTGGTGTCATCTGCAAACTTGTAGATGGAGTTAGAGCAAAATCATCACGAGAGTAGAGAAAGAATGAGGCTAAAGACGCAAACGTGAGCTCTAATGTTGAGAACAATAGAATGTTTCAATAATAAACATGAGGAAGTCTGCAGATGTTGGAAATCCAAAGCATCACACACAAAATGCTGGAGGAACTCAGCAGGTCAGGAAGCATCTTGGAAAAATGTAAACAGTCGACGTTTTGAGCTGAAACCATTCTTCAGAAATGAAAAGGAAGGGGGAAATCACCAGATTAAAAAGGTAGGAGGAGGGGAACGAGGATAGCAAGAAGGTGGTAGGTGAGGTCAGGTGGTTGGGAAAGGTAAAGTGTTGGAGAAGAAGGAATCTGATAGGAGGGGAGAGTGGACCATGGGAGATAGGAAATATTTACATTTATTTCTTTAGTGAGAAGACTAATCTCCAAATGGCAGAAGTTAAATTTTGAGCTGTAGGAGTCTGAAAGGCTTGTAGCTAGTGTAAAATCAAGAAAGAAACACCAGGAGATTGGCACCAATGGGAACAATACAGCAATGGGTCATGGTAGTATGGAAAAATTCCATTAATTTTAGAAATGATTTATTATAAAGGTACCAGTCCACTAATTTCTCAACTACACTAAAATCTTAAATATGAAACTCATTTACATAATCATAAACTATATCCTAATTTAAAAATACCAGGACCTACACATTCATAAAATTGTTAATAAGCTAACAAGTTAATGGTGCACTGAACATTAGTCTTATATTTAACTATGTCAAATGAGCTAACACCCCCAGATCAATAGGATCAGACTATCTCCATCATTTATTGAATGTGAAAATGTCAAGAATTGTTTCTGTATGCATGTGTGTATGCATGCACAGGACAGTGAGGCATAATTCAGAATGAGAAATGGGTGACGGTGGTGCAGAATGGGCTGGCTGTGGCAGGCAAGGGCATGATAAATTAAGAAAAGCAGGGGCAGGCCATTTGTTCCCTCCTGCTCGTTCAGCAATTCACTTACTTCATGGTTGATCTTTGATCTTAGTACATTAAGCCTATATGCCTTAATTCTTTCAATTTACAAAAAACCTTTGATCTCTGTCTTGAATATTCTTGGTGACTGACTTACAGACCGAGCAGATGCCTTTTGCATACAGAATTCCAAATAATTTCTTCCTATCTCACCTTGAACAGCCAATTTCTTAACTTAAAACTGTGATTCATGGTTCTAGAGATATTATCCTTGCATCTATTCATCCAAACAACATAAGAACTTTTGAGTGTTCTAATAAGAACAGCTCTTATTCTTCTATAGCTCAGTAGAGGACTAATCTGCTTCATCACTCTTCATAGGAAGACCACTTTCATGGATGCCGCATTCCCACTCTCCAAAGCTACTCCAAAAGCTTGGTCACTGCTACACCATTCTCAGGCTTTCTTGTGAAGCCTGGGATTTACTGGGTGCATCTGTGCAGGCTTTCAGTTTCCATTTCCCTTTCTGGCTGCAAATGGGGTACTGGCACCACAGCCGGCCAGCAGCATAGCGGCACCCGCACCGGACTTTGAGGCCAGTGGTCCCAGGTTCGAATCCAGACAGCCTCTTTCTTGCATGTTGAGCTAGCAACTTGGCCTCATAAGAAACAGACAAAATGCGAAAGAAATGAAAAGGTTGCTGCCTGATGTGCTACAAGGTGTGGAAAGCAACCACAGATAAGACTTGGGCCTTAGACCCTGTGCAGAGTTTTATGGACACCCCAAAAACATTAATGGTTAAAAAACAATTTTAACACTTGGGAGTGTAACCTGAGTAATACGGAATGTTCCTGGCTTCAACACTATTGTAAATGCCTTAAAGTTGGCAGCAGCGTAAACACAATATAGAAATAGTTTCCAGCCACTGAATCTTTTAATCAACTGCCTGATTTTCAACCAGTTCTGATTTAGCTGGTATAGTTTTCCACCTTCTCTAATCAGACTTTTGCTCACTGGATCTTGTCGTCTTGCAATCAGAAATTTAGTAAACAAAGCAGGAAGGATATGCAAGTGTGTTATTGCTGTACCACCTTCCTTGTTAGGAATGCAAGCTCATCTAAGATTTCACACACTGTAATTTTCATGAGAACAGTTTGAGATGTTTCTCACACAGTAGTTGAAAGGTATATGTGGGGGTGGGATACAATCTGTGGCTAAGTGTCTTCTAATCTCTAATTAATAATTGTCATAAAAAACGGAAAGAGAACCTTCAGCCCATCTAGTCCATGCCGAAAACTGCCTACTCCCATCGACCTGCACCGGGAACATAGCTCTCCATATCCCTACTATCCATGTAACTATCCAAACTTCTCTAAGTGTTGAATTTGAGCTCACATGCACCACTTATGCTGGTAACTTATTCCACACTCTCATGACCTCTGAGTGAAGTTTCCCCTCATGTTCCACTTAAACATTTCACCTTTCACCCTAAACCCATGACCTCTAGTTGTTGTCCCACCCAATGTCAGTGGAAAAAGCCTGCTTACACTTACTGCATCTATACCCCTCATAATTTTGTATACCTCTATCAAATCTCCTCTCAATCATCTACTTTCTAAAGAATACAGTCCTAACCTATTCAATCTTTCCTTATAATTCAGGTCCTCCAGACCTGGCAAGATCTTTGTAAATTTTCTTTATATTCTTGTTTACATCTTTCCTGCGTGTAGGTGGCCAAAACTGCATACAATACTCCAAATTAGACCTCACTAATGTCTCATACAACTTCAACATAACATCCCAACTCCTGTATTCAATACTTTGCTTTATGAAGGCCAATGTGCCAAAAGCTCCCTTTAAGACTTCTTATCTACCGGTGACGCCACTACTTTCACTGAATTATGGCCCTGTATTCCCAGATCCCTTTGTTCTTCAGTGCCCTACCATTCACCGTCTAAGACTTACCCTAGTGGGTTCTACCGATGTGCAACACCTCGCACTTATCAGCATTAAATCTGCCTTTTCTTAAAGCCCATTTTTCCATCTGATACACACCTCTCTGCAAGCCGTGACAGTCTTCCTCACTGTCCACTACACCCCCATTATTACCACCCAAATCATTGACATAGCTGACAAACGACAACGGACCCAGCACCGATGCCTGTGGTTACACCACTAGTCACAGGCCTCCAGTCAGAGAGGCAACCCTCGACTACCACTCGCTGACTTCTCCCACAAAACTAATGTCTTACCAATTTTATTACCTCACCGTGAATGCTGAGCAACTGAAACTTCTTGTCCAAACTCCCATGCGGGACCTTGTCAAATGCCATGTAGACAATATCCCATTGCCTTGCCTTCATCCACTTTCCTCATATCTCCTTGAAAAACTATATAAGATTGGTCAGACATGACGTACTATGCACAAAGCCATGCTGACTATCCTTAATCAGTACATATCTATCCAAATGTTTATATATCTGGTCGCTTACAATACATTCCAATAACTTTCCCACGACTAATATTAGAATCACTGGCCTATAATTTCCTGGTTTACATTTAGAGCCTTTCTTAAACAGTGGAACAACACTATTTATCCTGCAATCCTCTGGTGCCTCTCCTGTTGCTAAGGATGATTTAAATATCTCTGCTAGGGTCCCGGCAATTTCTCCATTTGCCTCCCATAGGGTCTGAGGATCTGTCTCGATTTGTCTCAGGACAGCAAACACCTCTTCTGTAACCTGTACAGCTCCATGAAGTTGATCCCACTTTGCCTCACTCCCACAAACTCTGTGTCTGTCTCATAGAAACACAGAAAACCTACAGCACAATACAGGCCCTTTGGCTCACAAAGTTGTGCCGAACACGTCCCTACCTTAGAAATTACTAGGCTTACTGATAACCCTCGATTTTATTAAGCTCCTTGTACCTGCCTAAAAGTCTCTTAAAAGACCCTATCACATCCGCCTCCACCACCATTGCCGGCAGCCCATTACACACACTCACCACTCTCTGAGTCAAAAACTTACTCCTGACATCTGCTCTGTACCTACTCTCCAGCACCTTAAACCAGTGTCCTCTTCTGGCAACCACTTCAGCTCTGGGAAAAAGCCTCTGACTATCCACACATCAATGCCTCTAATCATCTTGTACACCTCTATCAGGTCACCTCCCATCCTCCGTCGCTCCAAGGAGAAAAGGCCGAGTTCACTCAACCTATTTTCATAAGGCATGCTCCCCAATCCAGGCAACATCTTTGTAAATCTCCTCTGCACCCTTTCTATGGCTTCCACATCCTTCCTGTAGTGAGGCGACCAGAACTGAGCACAGTACTCCAAGTGGGGTCTGACCAGGGTCCGATATAGCTGCAACATTACCTCTCAGCTCCTTATTCAATTCCAGGACTGATGAAGGCCAATACACCGTACGCCTTCTTAACCACAGAGTCAACCTGTGCAGATGCTTTGAGCATCCTATGGACTTGGACCCCAAGATCCCTCTGTTCCTCCACACTGCCAAGAGTCTTACCATTACAGTAGTATTATATTCTGCCATCATATTTGACCTACCAAATTGAACCACTTCACTCTTATCTGGGTTGAACTCCATCTGCCACTTCTTAGCCCAGTTTTGCATCCTATCAATGTTCTGCTGTAACCTCTGACAGCCCTCCACACTATCCACAACACCTCCAACCTTTGTGTCATCAGCAAACTTACTAACCCATCCTTCCACTTCCTCATCCAGGTCATTTATAAAAATCACGAAGAGTAAGGGTCCCAGAACAGATCCCTGAGGAACTCCACTGGTGACCGACCTCCATGCAGAATATGACCCATCTACAACCAGTCTTTGCCTTCTGTGGGCAAGCCAGTTCTCGATCCACAAAGCAATTCCCCTTGGATCCCATCCCTCCTTACTTTGTCAATAAGCCTTGCATAGTGTACCTTATCAAATGCCTTGCTGAAATCCATATACACTACATCTATTGCTCTTCCATCATCAATGCGTTTAGTCACATCCTCAAAGCACGACCTGCCCTTTAAAAAGCCATGCTGACTACACTTAATCATATTATACCTCTCCAAATATTCATAAATCCTGCCTCTCAGGATCTTCTTTATCAACTTACCAACCACTGAAGTAAGACTCACTGGTCTATAATTTCCTGGGCTATCTCTACTCCCTTTCTTGAATAAGGGAGCAACATCCACAACCCCCCCAATCCTCCAGAACCTCTCCTGTCCCCATTGATGATGCAAAGATCATCACCAGAGGCTCAGCAATCTCCTCCCTCGCCTCCCACAGTAGCCTGGGGTACATTTTGTCCAGTCCCGGCGACTTATCCAACTTGATGCTTTCCAAAAGTTCCAGCATATCCTCTTTCTTAATATCTACATGCTCAAGCTTTTCAGTCTGCTGCAAGTCATCACTACAATCACTAAGATCCTTTTCCAAAGTGAATACTGAAGTAAAGTATTCATTCAGTACCTCTGCTGTTTCCTCTGGTTCCATACACACTTCCCCACTGTCACACTTGATAGTTCCTATTCTCTCAGGTCTTATCCTCTTGCTCTTCACATACTTGGAGAATGCCTTGGGGTCTTCCTTAATTCTGCCCACCAAGGGCTTCTCATGGCTCCTTCTGGCTCTCCTAATTTCCTTCTTAAGCTCTTTCCTAGTAGCCTTATAATCTTCTAGATCTCTAACATTACCTAGCTCTCTGAACCTTCTGTAATCTTTTCTTTTCTTCTTGACTAGATTTATTACAGCTTTTGTACACCACAGTTCCTGTACCCTACCATAACTTCCCTGTCTAATTGGAACGTACCTACAAAGAGCTCTACACAAATATCCCCCAAATATTTGCCACATTTCTTCCATACTTTTCCCTGAAAACATCTGTATCCAATTTAAGCCTCCAATTTCCTGCCTGATAGCCTCATAATTCCCCTTACTCCAATTAAACGCTTTTCTAACTTGTCTGTTCCTAACTCTCTCCAAAGCTATCGTAAAGGAGATAGAATTACGATTATTATCTCCAAAATGCTCTCTCACTGAGAGATCTGACACCTGATCAGGTTCATTTCCCAGTACGAAATCAAGTACAGCCTCTCCTCTTGTAGGCTTATCTACATATTGTGTCAAGAAACCTTCCTGAACACACTTAACAAACTTCCCCCCATCTAAACCCCTCACTCTAGGGAGATGCCAATCAATATTTGAGAAATTAAAATCTCCCATCATGAGAATTCTGTTATTATTACACCTTTCTAGGATCTGTTTCCCTATCTGCTCCTTGATATCCCTGTTACTATTAGTTGGCATATAAAAAACACCCAGTAAGATCCTTTCCCTTCTCCAGCTCTGTATCACTTTTGCCAATCACCTTTCCAGCTCTTAGCTTCATCCCACCCCCTCCGGTGTTCTATCATTTTGCATTTCCCCCTCCCCCACTACTTCCAAATCTCTTAGTATCTTTCCTTTCAGTTAGTCCTGACGAAGGGTCTCGGCCCGAAACATCAACAGTGCTTCTCCCTATAGATGCTGTCTGGCCTGCTGTGTTCCACCAGCATTTTGTGTGTGTTGTTGTTTGAATTTCTAGCACCTGCAGATTTCTTCATGTTTGCTCAGTAAAGTTATTGATCCCTTCCCTGGTCCTAACCTCCACCCACAGAGACTCCATAGATAATCCCTCTGTGGCTTCCACCTTTTTTGCAGCTGTGACACTATCTCTTGATCAACAGTGCCATGCCTCCACCTCTTTTGCCTCCCTCCCTGTCCTTTCTGAAACATCTAAAGCCTAGCACTTGAAGTAACCATTCCTGTCCCTGAGCCATCCAAGTCTCTGTAATGGCCACCACATCATATCTCCTGAGTAAATACAGATGCAAAAAAAATATTTAAGATGTCCCCCATCTGTTCTAGCTTCACACATGGATTACATTCTGATCATCCAGAGAATTAATTTTGTCCCTTGCTCTTTTTTAACATATCTGGAGATTCCCTTAGGATTCTCCTTCACGTTGTCTGTAGAGTGACTTCATGCCTTCTATTAGGCCTCCTGCTTTCTTTCTTAAAAAATTCTTTCTGTCATTGTCTTTGTCTTAGGTTTGGGTTACAGGGCCCTCATATAACTCTCTTGAACAGGGAATAGTATTTTCTTCAGGATAGTGGTAGGAGGAGGAAACAATTGAGGAGAACACACATGTATCTAACTTTATTTAGACACTCAAGTGTCAGAACCCTGCATAAAAGCATTCTGTAGTAAGTACGACGCACATGTATGCAACAGTCTTATTTGGCCAAATGGACACTTTACATATCTTGTCATCAGCCTTATCTGGTTGGTTCATTGTCTCTATATCTGTTAAGAAGTTTTAATCATATGTCAATAGTCTACTTTTAATAAGTATTATTTAATAGAATAGAACTTTATTGTCATTGCTCAAGACAATGAGATAGTGGAATCCCGATTATCGACAAGAATAATGGAACAGCTCAGTAAATTATGTAGCCGTCAGTTCAACATGAATATTCTAAATGCCACTTCTTGATTCGAAACAATGAAACAATGAGGCTATTTATAAAAAGACACACCTATGGTAATCAGCTATTCGCTTGCTAACCTCTGATAATAAGTAAGTGACAGGGACTTCTGAGATGCAATTAACTCCAATGTTGTGCTGATCATTTTGGGATCTACACCTTTCCCAACCAGGTTGCACAGAAAATCCTGCAACGTAACACATTTACCAATTTGACCAATATATCACCAAAAATAAAGCTTTACTCAACATTTCTAAAATATTAAATAGATTTTGTTAAGACTGTGCATTATTAAGCTTTTTGTATTCTAATATCCAAGGCTATCACTTAATAATTCTTAACCATATTACACAGTGAATGGCATACAACTCAGCCAACATAGCCTTAATTAATTGTGCAATACAGTAATGAAAAAATAAGAATTAATTTAAAAAATCTTGCATGGTAAAACCAAAACTAAGCAAGTTTCAGTTCAAACGAAACAGACACAAGACCACTTCCTCGAGCACCTTCACTCCGTCTGCCACAAAAAGCTGGATTTCCCAGTGGCCACCCATTTCAAATCTACTTCCCATTCACATTCTGACATGCCAGTCCATGATAAGGCCACGCTCAGGTTGGAGGAGCAACACCTGATATTCCATTTGGGTAGCCTCCAAACCAATGGGATGAACATCGATTTCTCAAACTTCCTGTAATTAGCCACCCTCCTCTCCTTCATCTTCCCCATTCTTCTCTCCTCTCACCTTATCTCCTTACCTGTCCATCACGCCCTCTGGTGCTCCAGCCCTTTCTCCCAAGTCCTTCTCCCCTCTCCTACCGAATACCCCCCTCCTCCAGCCCTTTATTTCTTCAACCAATCAACTTCTCAGCTCTTCACCCATCACCTGCCATCTTGTACTTCTTCCTCCCCTGCCCCCACCTTCTTATTCTGACCCCTCCCCTTCCTTTCCAGTCCTGATGAAGGGCCTCAGCCCAAAACGTCGGCTATTTATTCCTATCCATAGATGCTGCCTGACCTGCTGAGCTCCTCCAGCACGTTGTGTGTATTCCTCTAAACATAATAGACAAGTTTAGAACAATGCATTCAAAATGCAAGTGTAGCATAAATATTTCAACTTCTAAGACCACGTGAGTAACTCCCCGCACCTGCTCGCTTTAATTTGAACTTCTTCTGTGATACTATGTTACATTACTTCAGACATATTAGTCTATCCAGGCACAATAGACACAGTGTTGCTTTCTTTTCCCTGGGCCAGGCAAATACTATAGTCTCCGATTGAAATAATTATCCTGAGGAAAAGGATCTGTTCTTACACCCGAATAGACCACTAAAATACAAGGACACACCGTAAAATGATGTTGTTGGATCTAAATCTGCACATCTCTGAAACAATGGGGGCCGAGAGCTTTATATTACGGGAGACTTGCCCCTTTCTTCCATTTTGAAAGCCAGACCAATTAAAACCTGGGATGACAATGCATAGAAACAAAAGTTGGTCAAATGATTTCAGAATTACAATCTCCATTGGCCTGCATTTGTGGATTCCGAACACCGTCGTTCGGGGGTGCGTAGCGGTGGGGTCCGCCACTGGTTTGGGCTATAAAGCTGGAATAGCAGCCAATAATATTTTGCCTCTGAATTCCTCCCTCTTTCGAAGTGGTCCCATCGTTATATCTGATCCCACATTATCTTGACCTTGACTGTGATCATCCGGACTGCAGTGACCGCAGTATAATCACAAAACGTTACGCGAAGAGTCTTTCACTAAGCCAAACCTTCTCTCCCCCTCAAACATCAAACGCCGATCATTTACAAACAACAAGTTGGCAATATAAACCTTGCACAGAAAATTTACAAGCTTTAGCCGTCTGAGGTACCTGAACAGAAACTGATGCTACTGACGGTGGTTGCGGATCTCCGTGACTGGCTGGAGCTCAGATCGTAATCGCGGCTGTCTTCCTCGGACAAGGGGGATTCAGACGAAGGCGATCCTTTCTGGATGTGGGAGTAAGGGCGGAGAACCAGCCTGGGGATACGACTGCGTGGACTTCGCTTCTCTTGCACCTTCTGATTCTACCAGAAATAAAGCGTGCACTTTTATTGATCTCGATCCTGTCGCTAACCAAATTAAACACTCCCCGACAACAAAAAAAAAATTAAGACTAGTTAAACGGAGAAAGATACCTGTTCCATTCCGGAGATGCTTGCATCTATCTAGATGCCAACTAGGTCTGTCTAGAGCGGTGTCTGCAGCCGCCAGTTTCACGCTTCGACATTGCGGGAACAGTAAAGCGCAATTCTGCGCACAGCCCAAAGGGCGACACCACCACTAGTTTCACTATCGTACTGAATACAAATGCATTTCGCTCCCGGTGATTGCATCTCCCAAACCCGGAGGAAAAGCCGCTAATTTCATGACCTCAGTCATTGCGCAAGCCAGTACGCAGCGCGGTTGCTCCCAAACAAGTCATCAGGCCCAAAAACTGACATTTATAGACTCATGATGTTCTTAGCAACGCGTTGTATTTAACGTTACACTTCCAAAAAAAAACGCAATAATCTACCCAAATAACCTGCAACGTCCGATCGCCTTTTCAGATGTCATTTATCTTTTAGTTTGCATTTAAACTGGTCACGTCAGCACCACTTTTCCTCCCTGAAATTAGGCGGAATGTTAAAGCGACATTACCTTGTGATATTCATTTAACGGTCCCATCCCGCCTCTTCCTCCTGGAACCTGTCATTTGGGATGAAAAGAGATACATCAGGCGCATGCGTGTTGCTACAGCGGGGACAGCACACGTGGCAGGGAGCAGGCAGGGCTGAACATCTAACGGAACTCAAGACAGGTTCGGTTCACCTGCCCGACTTGGTCGCCCAGCTCCCTAGCTCACAGCCACGGCCGTGGTGTGAAGCTGATGCCGGTCTGGACTCGCCCACTTTCACACAGACTCGGATCCAACCCCTTTGCAAACATGACTTAACTCAAGGTGGCATATCTTTTTAGTTTAACTTAAAACTAAAAGAAGATTCATTTTCAAAACGCCTGACCTTGGCCGTTAGAATAAAATTTCTGGAAGCATAGAATTGGCAGGATGGTGCCTGGTTTGCAGAACAAGTCATACGAAGCAAGGTTGGCAGAGCTGGGACTTTTCTCTTTGGAGCGTAGAAGGATGAGAGGGGATTTGATAGAGGTCTACAAGATTATGAGAGGCATAGATGGGGTGGATAGTCAGTACCTGTTTCCCAGGGCACCAATAGCAAACACCAGAGGGCATATGTACAAAATTAAGGGAGGGAAGCTTAGGGGAGACATCAGGGATACAACACTAGGTATTTGGATGTGCTATTGAGATGAGCCAGCGAGTTCCCAGTCAGCTTGAAACCAGTAACATGGGAATGTAAATCCTTCTCCACACCCCTGCTCCGCCACTCTGCACCTGTATGGATCTGTGCACATCATCTAATTCAAGCTTTGCCTTTTAATCTCCCTAGCTGGATGTAGAGCATCTCCTGTGCTCAATACTTCAATTTACGAAGGCCAATGTGTCAAAAGATCTCTTCACAACCTGATCTACCTGTGATGCCGCTTACAAGAAATTAGGGATCAGTATTCCCAGATCTCTCTGTTCTGCCCCACTCCTCAGCACCCAACCCTCACCACTGAAATGCAACACCTCACACTTGTCTGCGTTAAATTCCATCTGCCATTTATAAGCTTTTTTTTTAACCATTTAGTGCAGATCCCGCTGAAAGCTTTGATAGTCTTCCTCTCTGTCCGCTACCAGATCCCCAGTCTTGGTGTCATCCACAAACTTGCTGATCCAGCATACTGTATTACCAACCAGATAGTTGATATAGATGACAAACCCGAATGGACCCAGCGATGATCCCTGTGGCACACCACTAGTCACAGGCCTCCAGTCACTACCACTATCTGGCTTTATTGATTCTATTTGTGGATTTATTGAGTATGCCCGCAAGAAGATGTACCAGGTTTGTATATCGTGACATACATGTACTTCGATAATAAATTTACTTTGAACTTTTGCTTCTCCAGCAAAGTCAATGTCTAATCCAATTTACTACCTCATCCAGAATACCAAGAGACTGAACCCTCTTGACTAACTTCCCATGTGAGACCTTGTCAACGGCCTTAGTAAAGTCCACGTTGACAACATCCATACCCTTGTCTTCTTTGAAAAACTCTGTAAAATTGGTTAGACACCACTAATGTCTCTGTTTACTATTCCTAATCTGTTCTTCCATTGAAATACATACATATCCACTCTCTTAGAATACCATCCTTCGATTTTATCCTTATGTTAATCCAACCTGTGACAGATGTCATTCTGAAGTTGCTTCATTGACCCACGTGTTTTGGTCTTGCCCCTGCTTGCAATATTATTGGAAAGATATTTTTGGTATTATTTCAAAAGTTCTGAATATTAAATTGCAACCACATCCTATTACTGCAATTTTTGGTTTACCAGTGGTGGATAATAGTTGTTTATCCCCCTCAGCCCGGCGGATGATTCCATTTGTTACGTTAATGGCTAGAAGATCTATCCTATTGAATTGGAAAGAAATTAATCCTCCAACCATATTTCAGTGGTTTTCTCAAACTATTTCTTATTTGAGTTTACAAAAAATTAGAAGTGTTGTTTTTGACCCTTCAATTAAATCTGAAGAAACTTGGAGACCATTTATTCAACATTTTCATATGAGCTAAATTAACTTTTCCTAAACCTTACTTTTATTATCCGTAATTATTTGGATGGAGGTATGGAGTTATTGACGCTGCTGTGTATATTTGACATAATGCAATGGCCCATGTTGGTTAGATTTTTTTTTGGAGGGTTTTTTTTCTTATTTACTCCTTTTTTCGTAATCACTGAGTTTAGGAGGTTATTATATATGGATTATCATCTATTTGTACTTATACTTTAACCTATTAATTATGTATTCTCAATCTCTTTGTATCTATATTTTTCTTGTGTTTGTTTAAAATTAATAAAAATATATTAAAAAAAAAGAATACCTTCCAGTAATTTACCCACTACTGATGTCAGGCTCAGCAGCCTATAATTTCCTTATTTGTTATTAGATCTGTTCATAAATAACAGAACAACGCTGGCTATCTTTCAATCCTCTGGCATCTCACCCATGGCTAAAGACATTTTAAATATCTTTGCTAGAGGCCATCCAATTTTTGCACTTCCCTACAAAATCCGAAGGAACACCTTGTCAGCCCAGAACCACAGAACCCTACAGCACAGTACAGGCCCTTCAGCCCTCCATGTTGTGCTGACCCATATAATCCTTAAAAAAAAGTACTAAACCCACACTCCCCATAACCCTCTATTTTTCTTTCATCCATGTGCCTGTCCAAGAGGCTCTTAAATACCCCTAATGTTTTAGCCTCCACCACCATCCCTGGCAAGTCATTCCAGGCACTCACAACCCTCTATGTAAAAAACTTATCCCTGATGTCTCCCCGAAACTTCCCTCCCTTAATTTTGTACATATGCCCTCTGGTGTTTGCTATTGGTGCCCTGGGAAACAGGTACTGACTATCCACCCTATCTATGCCTCTCATAATCTTGTAGACCTCTAACAAGTCCCCTCTCGTTCTTCTATGCTCCAAAGAGAAAAGTCCCAGCTCTGCTAACCTTGCTTCATATGACTTGTTCTCCAAACCGGGCAACATCCTGGTAAATCTCCTCTGCACCCTCTCCGTAGCTTCCACATCCTTCCTATAATGAGGTGACCAGAATTGAACACAATACTCTAAGTGCAGTCTCACCAGAGATTTGTAGAGTGTCAACATGACCTCTCTACTCTTGAACTCAATCCCCCTGTTAATGAAGCCCAGCATCCCAAAGTCCTTCTTAACTACCCTATCAACCTGTGCAGCGACCTTGAGGGATGTATGGATTTATGGATGCATGGAAATCCCTCTGGGGATTTATCCACAGGAATTTGCCTCAAGACAGCAAACGCTTCCTCCTCTGTAATCTGTCTATGGTCCATGACCTCACTGCTGCCTTGCCTCACTTCCATAGACTCTGTGTCCATCTCTTGAGTAAATAAAGATGCAAAAAATCAATTTAAGATCTCCCCCATCTCTTATGGCCCCATGCATAATTTGATCTTCAAAAGGACCAATTTTGTCCCTTGCTATCTTTTTGGTCTTGATATGTCATTAGAGGTCCTCAGGATTCTCCTTTACCTTCTCTGCTAATGTAACCTCATGTCTTCTTTCAGCCCTTCTGATTTCTTTCTTGCATCTTTTATACTCCATAAGCTCCTTACTTATTCCTTCTTGCCTATACCTGCTACGCACCTCCTTTTTAATCAAAGCTTAAATATCTTTCAAAACCAAAGTTCCCTAAACCCGTTGTCCTTGCCTTTTATTCTGAAAATTTGATAATAAAGTTATTTTGAACTTTGAATCTCCATTAATTGTTCTGATTCCAAATGTTTTCTTCTACATCTTGCCTATTTTAATGTCTGTCAAATACAGTACCTCTTAAATGTAGTAATTGTATCTGATTCCACCATCTCCTCTGGCAAACATCAACCACTTTCTGTGTAAAGAAAACCTGTTGTTCTGGGAACCAGATTGCCAGGACAGATAGTGGAGTGGTTGTGGAGAAAAAGGTTGTTAAATTTACATGCAAAATCAAAAATCAAAAGTTTGATCACGATAGGACTAATATTCTGAGATGCGTACTGTACATTTCAATGCTAGAAGTATTGTAGGAAAGGCGGATGAGCTTCGGGCATGGATCAGCATGTGGAATTATGACATTGTAGCCATTAGTGAGACTAGTTTGCAGGAGGAGCAGGACTGGTAGCTCAATGTTACTGTGTTCCATTGTTTTAGATGTGATAGAGCTGGAGGGATTAAAGAGGGAGGGGTGGCATTGCTAGTCAGGGAAATGTCACAGCAGTGCTCAGGATGGACTGGAGATCTTATCCAGTAAGGATTTATGGATAGAAAGGTATGACCACATTAATAGGATTATATTATAGACCACCATGGGATTTAGAGGGGCAAATTTATAGGAGATCGCAGATTGTTGTAAGAAACATAAGATTTTAATAGTATGAGATTTTAACTTTTGACATATTGACTGGGGCCCCTGTATTGTAAAAGGACTGGTTGAGAAAGAGTTTGTTAACTGTGTTTGGGAAAGTTTCCTTAATCAGTACATAGAAGTCCCAGCTAGAGAGAGTGTGAAACTAGATCTCCTATTAGGGACTGAGGACAGTGACAGACGTTTGTGTAAGAGAACACTTTGCATCTAATGATCATAATGCCATTAGTTTCAAGGTAATTTTGGAAAAGGATAGGTCTGGTCCTCGAGTTGAGATGCTGAATTGGAGAAAGGCCATTTTAAATTGTCTCGGAAAGGGTCTGGCAAGTGTGGATTTAGACAGTTTTCTTTTTGGCAAAGGTGTAGTTGGTAAGTGGGAGGCTTTCAGAAGTAAAACATTGCAAATAAAGAGTTTATTAAAAGGGAAGGATAACAGGTTTATGGAATCTTAGTTTCCAAGAGATATTGAGATCCTGGTTAAGAAGAAGAAGGAGGTGTATGGTAACTATAAGCAGGCAGGAACCAGGTGACATTGTGATAACTGTACCAGTTATCTGGTTAATGAGCGAATGGGAGCAGTTGGAGGGTGTGCGAACAGGCAAAAGAGCATTGAAGCTTCAGAATGCAGAGTATTAGAACAAGGCCAGCAGGTTGCAGTGGACACTTCCTCCATTTCCAGGGAGAGAAAAAAAAATCAATGGAAAAATAATCAAATTTAGCTAAAATTACAGATGGGTGATTGATTCAGATTGAAAACTGAAAACTCAAGTTACCTAAAGAATCAAGGATCATGTTCTGGAAATCTATGTTCATGTTTCAGGAGGTAAGCAGTGCTATCAAGCCATTATTTATCACCCAAGTTTGATCGTCCTTGGTGAATCATCTTAATAAACCATTGAAGTTGTTGTAGTAAAAGTATTTCCATATTGTTGGTGAGAAAGAGTTTAAGTAGCCAGTGTAAATCCATGGGTCGATGACACAAAGCTGGGTGGCAGTGTGAAATGTCAGGAGGATGTTATGAGAATGCAGGGCGACTTGGACAGGTTGGGTGAGTGGGCAAATGTATGGCAGATGCAGTTTAATGTGGATAAATGTGAAGTTATCCACTTTGGTGGCAAGAACAGGAAGGCAGATTACTATCTAAATGGAGTCAAGTTAGGAAAAGGGGAAGTACAACAAGATCTAGGTGATCTTGTACATCAGTCAATGAAAGCAAGCATGCAGGTACAGCAGGCAGTGAAGAAATCTAATGGCATGCTGGCCTTTATAACAAGAGGAATTGAGTATAGGAGTAAAGAGGTCCTTCTGCAGCTGTACAGGGCCCTGGTGAGACCCCACCTGGAGTATTGTGTACAGGTTTGGTCTCCAAATTTGAGGAAGGACATTCTTGCTATTGAGGGAGTGGAGCATAGTTTCACAAGGTTAATTCCCGGAATGGCGGGACTGTCATATGTTAAAAGATTGGAGCGACTGGGTTTGTATACACTGGAATTTAGAAGGATGAGAGGGGATCTGATTGAAACATATAAGATTATTAAGGGATTGGACACACTGGAGGCAGGAAGCATGTTCCCGCTGATGGGTGAGTCCAGAACTAGGGGTCACAGTTTAAGAATAAGGGGTAGGCCATTTAGAACACAGATGCGGAAAAACTTTTTCACCCAGAGAGTGGTGGATATGTGGAATGCTCTGCCCCAGAAGGCAGTGGAACCCAAGTCTCTGGATGTATTCAAGAGAGAGTTAGATAGAACTCTTATAGATAGTGGGGTCAGGGGATATGGGGAGAGGGCAGGAACGGGGTACTGATTGTGTATGATCAGCCATGATCACAGTGAATGGCAGTGCTGGCTAGAAGGGCTGAATGGCCTACTCCTGCACCTACTGTCTATTGTCTATTGTCATGGGATTGCAGGGGAATTCTGCATGGATAGCATCTGAAGTTAGGATTGAAACCTAGTTATAGGGACTGTGAAAGGGCAATGTAACTACTCTATCACATTGTGATACCTTGTTGTATGACCTGTAAGCAAGTGAGGATGGATCAAGTATGGCATTGAGTGGGATCCAGGGTCAGCCATGATGGAATGGCAGAGCAGACTCAGTGGGTTCAATGGCCGAATTCTGCTCCTATGTCTTACGGTCTTATGGTTTAAATAGTTTCACAGTCAAAGCCAGCCATGGCAATATCAATGCTAATTTCTTGCAGTTCAGTTTTGAGTGCAGAATTCAGTAGAGTTTGTGGTAACTTGAGTAAATGTGATTATGATTAAACCATAATTTAAAGGGACATCTGGGACAGGTTATCCACACAAAGGATGATGCGTCTGGAAGGAGCCTCCAGAAATAGTGGTTGAGGCAGGCACATCAGCAACATTTAAAAGCCATCTAGGTAGGTACATGAATAGGAGAGGTATAGAAGGCCTCTTTCAAAGAGCCAAGTGTGAGCAAATGGAGCTAGCTTTCTGGGTATCACTGTACTGAACTCTACTGAATTCTGCACTCAAAACTGTACTGCAAGAAATGAGCACTGATACTGCCATGACTGGCTTTGACTGTGAAACTATTTGCCTGATCCTTACTTGCTTCCAGGTCATACAACAAGGTATCACAAGTTATGATAGAGTCACCTTTTCACAGTTCCTACAACCTGGATTCAACCTGGCGTGAACCATTTGGGCCAGTACAGCAGCATTTAAGAAACACTTGGATAGGTACATGGCTGGATAAGGGTTGAATGCTAGATATTGGAACTAACTATGTGGGCAGAGTGGATGGCATTGGTCTGAAGAGCCTGTATTTGTGCTTCTTTGCTCTATGACCTTATGACTACTGACTATTGGATGACCCTGATAGAGTGGACATTGAGAGCTTCTTTCCAATAGTGGAGGAATTTAGAACCAGTGGTCAGAGCCTCAGAACACAAGGACGTCCATTCAGATCAGAAGTGAGGAGAAATTTCTTTCACCAGAGAGCAGCGAGATGTCTGTGGAGAACAAGTCAAATAAGTCATGAAGGTATACTCAAAGTAGAGGTTGATTGCTTCTTGATTAATAAAGATGTGAAAAGATATGGGCAGAAGACAGAAGAATGGGGTTGAGAGGGATAGCAAATCAGCCATGATTGAATGGAGGAGCAGACTTGATGGGCTGAATGGTCTAATTCTGCTCCATACCTTATGGTCTTTCTGAGTTTATACCTAGCAACAATGAAGGAACAACAATATTATTTTCCTGCTTGAAGGAAGTTGCAACTTGGAGGAGAACCTCCAGGTGGTGGTACGGAGTACACTTCAGCACGTACCATAGTATAAACTGGTTGAAAATAGTTGTGAAAAAGCACAAAAGTGAAGATTCTAAATGGAAGGATATTATCAGCATGTATTTGAAAATAGATCTGGCCACGAAAGAACAGAAACAAACACTATCTGGTAATATAGAGGCAATGGGGGCAAATTCAGAACATAGAACATTACAGCACAATACAGGCTCTTCAGCAAATGATGTTGTGCTGCAACTTATTCTAAGATCAATGTAACTTTCCCTTCTACATATCCCTCTATTTTTCTGTCTTCCATGTGCCTATCTAGAAGTTTCTTAAATGGCCCTAATACATCAGCCTCTACCGCCACCCAGGGATGGTGTTCCATCCACCCACCATTCTCTGTGTAATGAACTTACTATGGCATCCCCCCTATACTTTCCTCCGATCACCTTAAAAGTATGCCTCCTTGAGTTAGACATTTCCACCTTGGAAAAAAAAGTCTCTGGCTATCCACTCCAACTCTGCCTCTTATCATCCTGTACACCTCCATCAAATCCGACTCATCCTCCTTCACTCCAAAGAGAAAAGCCCCAGCCCGCTCACCCTATATTTATAAGAAGTTCAGATAGTTCACCTACAAACAAGACATAGTATACTTACATGAGCTAAAAAGAAAGGGCACCCAAAGACAGAAGTCCTTTGATGACCAAATAAACTGCAAGTAAAAGGAGGTTTTTAATACATTACAGGTTCACAGGATGATGAAGAATTGTGTGGAATAGAATAAAAAATAATTGGGGGACTGGATTGGAATCAGTATCAAAGAATTTAACATAAAGTATTTCCAGTAAGCCTTTGATAGTCTGACATGCTTAGGATTTAGGTAATGCCTGACAAGTAGATATTCCAACACAGTTAATTAACTTCTTTTTAATGGTACACAGCAGAATAACAAATTTTCCAGTAAACCTGCTACATCTGAAGGAAGCAAAGGAAAAAGGCTTCCGTAAGTTTGAAGGGTACTCAAGAAAAAGAATCAGGCGAGTTAAAAAGGAAGCACAGGAACAAAGAGCCCACTGAGAGAGCACTGCTGACATTGTTAGAAACTGCTCTGGGAGAATGAACACTCAAGAAGTTGGTTAATGGTGGTTATTGGAAGGGATGTGTGTGGCTGAGAGGAAAGAAAGGGGTTTGTTTTGTTGCTTGTTACACTCTGTTATTCTGTTGAACATTGTGGGCATGCCCTGTTGACACCGGAGTGTTTGATGACAGTTGTGGGCTGCCTCCAGTACATTCATAGGTTGTGCTAGTTATTAACACAAAGAGTGCATTTCACTGTATGTTTCGATTACTAAATAAATCAGAATTTGAATCTGAGTAGATGTGACAAATAAATCTGAATCTGTGTAGGTGGGCAGAACAGCAAACATTAGCCAGTGAGCTAGAAACTGAATGATTGGAATTTTATATGGCAGGTTATTGCAGCTTAATATGGAGTAACTATATTTCATTAGGAGTTTGATGTTTGGTATGTCACCAAAGACACTCGCAAATTTCTACAGATGTATCGTGGAGAGCTTTCTAACTGGATGCATTACCATCTGCTAGTGTGGTGGGGGGGGCGGGGGCACTGCACAGGGTCAAAATAAGCTGCAAAAAGTTGTCAACTCACTCAGCTCCATCATGGACTCCCCAGCATCCAGGACGTCTTTAAGGAGCGATGCCTCAAAAAGGTAGTAGCCATCATCAAGGACCCCCATCACCCAAGACGTGCTCTTTTCTCATTGCTATCATCAGGTAGGAGGTACAAGAGCCTGAAGGTGCATACTCAGCGATTCAGGACCAGCTTCTTCCTGCCTGACATCAGACTGCTTAATAGATATTGAATCTATGAGCACCACCTCACTGCCTTTTAAGCACGACTTATTTAAAGACTGTGCAGCCCAGGTAACAGAGGTGCTGACTGATATATTCAATATCTCTCTGGAACTGTCCACTGTCCCCTCGGTTTTCAAGTTGGAAGCCATCATTCCAGTGCCGAAGAAGGTGACAGTAACCTGCCTAAATGACCATCAACCAGTGACATTAACATCAACCCTCTCAGCATGTCCTTGTAAGCGGAACAAGTGCTACACCTGCCCTTACACCTCCTCCTTCACCACCACTCAGGGCCCCAGACCGTCCTTCCAGGTGAGGCGACACTTCAGCTGTGAGTCAGCTGGTGCGATATACTGTGTCTGGTGCTCCCGGTGTGGCCTTCTATATTTTGGTGAGACCAGATGCGGACTGGGAGACCATTTCACTGAACACTTACGCCCTGTCCACCAGAGAGAGCAGGATCTCCCAGTGGCCACACATTTTAGTTCCGTGTCCCATTCCCATTCTGATATGTCAATCCATGGCCTTCTCTACAGTCAAGATGAAGCCACACTCAGGTTGGAGGCACAACACCTTATATACCGGCTGGGTAGCCTCCAACCTGATGGTATGCACATTGACTTCTCTAACTTCCATTAATGCCCCTCCTCCCCTTCTTACCCCATCCCTTATTTATTTGTTTGTTTGTTTGTTTATTTATTATTTTTTTTCCTTTTTTTCTCTCTCTTTTCTATGTGTCCCTCACAATAACTCCTTGCCTGTTCTCCATCTCTCTCTGGTGCTCCCCTTCCCCTTTCTTTCTCCCTAGGCCACCCTTTCCCTTCTCCAGCTGTGCATCCCTTTTGCCAATCAAATTTCCAGCTCTTAGCTTCATCCCCCTCCTGTCTTCTTCTGTCGGTTCAGATCTCCCCCTCCCACTTTCAAATCTCTTACTATCTCTTAGTCCTGACGAAAGGTCTCGGCCCGAAATGTTGACTGTACTTCTTCCTATAGATGCTGCCTGGCCTGCTGCGTTCCATCAGCATTTTGTGTGTGTTTCTCAACCATTATAATGAGTAGCTGGACACGGAGCACATTAAAGCCTTACTTCCAGCTTCATTAGCCCCTTTCCACTTTGCCTATCACACAAATCAATCCAGTGATAATGCATTAGCCTCTGCCTTCCACTCTGTCCCATCCCACCTGGAAGTTGGAGCCTCATGTACCAGACTGCTGTTTTAGTTCAGAATTCAAGTAGATTGGGACTCTACTCATTGGAGTTCCGAAGATAATGAGAGGTGATCTTATTGAAACATATAAGATTGTGAAGGGGCTTGATTGGGTGGATGCGGGGAGAATGTTCCCAATGATGGGTGAAACTAGGACTAGGGGGCATAATAAAATAAGGGGATGCCGTTCCAGGACTGAGATGAGGAGAAATTTCTTCACTCAGAGGGTAGTGGGGCTGTGGAATTTACTGCCCCAGAGAGCTGTGGAAGCTACTACACTCAATAAATTCAAAACGGAGATAGACATTTTCCTGGATAAAAATAGCATTAGGGGATACAGTGAGCGAGCAGGTAAGTGGACATGAGGCTAGATTTAGATCAGCCATGTGATCTCCTGGGCCAGTTTTCGATAGCCTGGATGGGTCGGAGAGGAATTTTCCAGATTTTTTCTCCTCAATTGGCAAATCGTTTTTTTTTCCCCGGGTGATCACATGGGTTTGGGCAGGATGAATAATAAAATAAAATGGGTGGCATGGTGCCCTGTTGGTTGGCACTGTTGCCTTGTGGGATTCGGTAAAAACTAGAGTTAAAATTGGATCAGCCATGATCTTGTTGAATGGTGAAGCAGGCTTGAGGGGCCTATTGGCCTACACCTGCTCCTATCTCTTATGTTCAACACCATCATACCCCAGAAACTATAAGAGCATAAGACCATAAGGTATAGGAGTAGAAGTAGGCCATTCAGCCCATTGAGTCTGACTGCCATTCAATCATGGCTGATCCAATTCTTCCAGTCACCTCCACTCCCCTGCCTTCTCCCCATACCCTTTGATGCCCTGGCTAATCAAGAACCTATCTACCTCTACCTTAAATGCACCCAATGATTTGGCCTCCACAGCTGCTTGTGGCAACGAATTCCACAGATTTACCACACTTTGACTAAAGTAATTTCCCTGCATCTCTGTTCTAAATGGACATCCTTCAATCCTGAAGTTGTGCCCTCTTGTCCTCGACTCCCCTGAAACTGATGGGGAAACCGTCTGTGCTGGGCCTCAACACCTCCCTCTACAGCTGAATCCTGAACTTCTTAACAGAAAGGCCACAGTCAGTCCATGAGATAGCAACGTCTCTAGTCCAATTACTCTCAGCACTGGCACTACCCGGGGCTGTGTGCTCAGTCCGCTGCTGTTCACACTGCTTATGCACGACTGTGTCACAGGATCCAGCTCAAACCGGGTTATCGGGTTTGTGGATGACACAAACAACGGAGTACAGAGAGGAAGTGGGGCCACTGGTGAACTGGAGTGAAAACAACAACCTAAGTCTGAACGTGGAGAAGACCAAGGAAATCATTGTGGACTTCAGGATAGTGCAGAAGAATCATCCCCCTCTGCGAATACATGGCTCCTCTATGGAGAGAGTTAAGTGCATCAAGTTCCTGGGAGGTCACATCATGGATGACCTCACCTCCCTGGATAACAACGCAGTGAACCATCTCCACTTCCTGAGGAGATTGAGAAGAGTGAGGCTCTGTCACCATCTTAACTGCATTTTATAGGAGTATCATTGAGAGTACCCCGACAGGAAGCATCTCCATCAGGTATGGGAGCAGCTGAGCATTGGACCCTACAAAGGACTGTGAGAAAAAAATGAGAGAACCATAGCGTCTCCCTGCCACCTTCAAGGGCATTTATCAGGAGCGCTGCATATGCAGGACCCTTTGTATTAGTAAGGATCCCACCCATCTATCCTTTTTGACTTTCTACCATCAGGCAGGAGACTACAATGCATCAAAACAAGAACGGTTAGGATGGGAAACAGTTTCTTCCCCCAGGCCATTAGGCTATTGAATTCAAGTGAAACTGGTTAATCTGTTCTGTACCTTACAATATTTATATACTTTAGTTTGTTTATTTATGTTTAATCCATCTATAGATTCCATCATTACTTTCATAAGTTATTATGTGTGATGTGTGTATTATGTATACTACAGTATTTTACACTGATTCAGAGAACTGCCTTTACGGTATACATCTACAGTATATGGTTAAATGACAATAGACTTGACTTGAATTTAACTTTTATATTTATACGTACTGTAACCTCACAGCTTTTATTATGTATTGCAATGTACTGCTGAAGCAAAACAACAAATTTCATGACATATGCCGATACTATGTCATTATAATTTGCCTGTTGCCACAATAGGTCTGCAGCAGGTGCATTCCCAACGACTTTTCACACAGCCTTAGATCACCTAGATAATACAAACACCTATGTCAAGATGCTGTTCATTGACTCTAGCTCTGCGTTTAACACCATCATTCCCACAATCCTGATCAATAAATTACAGAACTGGGGCCTCTGTACCTCTCTCTTCAATTGGATCCTTGACTTCCTAACTGGAAGACGACAATCCGTGTGGATTGGTGATAATATCTGCACCTCATTGCTGGTGCACCTCAGGGATGTATGCTTAGACCACTGCTCTACTCTCTCTATATCCATGACTGTGTGGCTATTATAGCTCAACTATCATCTATAAATTTGCTGAAGATACAACAATTGTTGACAGAATCTCAGATGGAAATGAGAGGGTGTGCAGAAGTGAGATATATCAGCGAGTTGAGTGGAGGGAATGAGCAATTTCAAGTTCCTGGGCGTCAAGATCTCTGAGAATCCAACCTGAGTGGCCACCATTCAGAGCCCCAGACAGTCCTTCCAGGTGAGGCGACACTTCACCTGTGAGTCGGCTGGTGTGGTATTCTGCGTCCGGTGCTCCCGGTGTGGCCTTTTATATATTGATGAGACCCGACGCAGACTGGGAGACCGTTTCGCTGAACACCTACGCTCTGTCCACCAGAAAAAGCAGGATCTCTCAGTGGCCACACATTTTAATTCCATGTCCCATTCCCATTCCGATATGTCTATCCTTGGCCTCCTCTATTGTCAAAATGAATCCAAACTCAGGTTGGAGGAACAGCACCTTATATACCGGCTGGGCAGCCTCCAACCTGATGGCATGAACATTGACTTCTCTAACTTCTGTTAATGCCCCTCCTCCCCTTCTTACCCCATCCCTGACATATTTAGTTGTTTGCCTGTTCTCCATCTCCCTCTGGTGCTTCTTCCCCGCCCCTTTCTTTCTCCTGAGGCTTCCCGTCCCATGATCCTTTCCCTTCTCCAGCTCTGTATCACTTTCACCAATCACCTTTCCAGCTCTTAGCTTCATCCCACCCCCTCCGGTCTTCTCCTATCATTTCGCATTTCCCCCTCCCCCCACTACTTTCAAATCTTTTACTATCTTTCTTTTCGGTTAGTCCTGACGAAGGGTCTCGGCCCGAAACGTCGACAGTGCTTCTTCCTATAGATGCTGCCTGGCCTGTTGTGTTCCACCAGCATTTTGTATCTGTTGTTTGAATTTCCAGCATCTGCAGATTTCCTCATGTTTAGTGATTAGAAGAGACCAGATATCTTATGAGAGCCAAAGTGCTAAATAAGTGGGCCTCACCTAGCTTCCCTCTTCTTTAAATTTTCTTTCACAGGATGTAAACATCACAGTCAAGGCCACATTTTATTGAACTGCCTCTGTAATTAAAACCTTTTGGACAATTCTAGAGGGCAGTTAAACGTCAGACCAGGTAAGAAGAGATTTTTGAATACAAAGGACATTATTGAAGCAGACAGATTTTATAACACGCTGGTCACTTCATGGTCAACATTGCCAACAGGACATATTTATTTCAGATTATTTAATTAACTAATCCAATTTTCCAAGCTATCAACGTGGAATTTGAACGTTTATTTATCCAGGCTTTTAGAAAGTTATTTAACATGGTCCATAGTACTTAATGATGAACTTACTACATTCATCTAAGTAAAATCAGAATCAGAATTAGGTGTATTATCACTGACATATGTAGTGAAATGTGTTGTTGTGCAGCAGCAATATATAAAAAATGACTGTATGCTGCAATGAAATATATAGAGGAGAAGTGCATAAAGAGTCTCCATCAATATTTGCTGCACATCTCTGTGGCACCTCATTTTTTGTTACGGATACTGTAGCTACCACTTTGAAGGTTCTGTTTGAAGGCTCTGACCCATTGATCTCCACAGTAATAAAGTGGCAGTTACATTGCCTGCAGGCAGCTGCTGCATTGAAAAACACACATCGTGCTTTAAAATACTAAAATGGGGAGGAACTGCTCTGGTGAAACTTTTTAAAAAGAAAGGTAAGTTCCTTCAATGTAGTAATTTGTAATAGGCACTACAATTGGGAATTTAGGCTAAAAGGAGCACTTGTCCATGATCCTCTCCCTTCTCCAGCTGTGCATCCCTTTTGCCAATCAACTTTCCAGCTCTTAGCTTCATCCCTCTCCCTCCTGTCTTCTCCTATCATTTTGGATTTCCCCCTCTCCCTTCCACTTTCAAATCTCTTACTATCCCTTTTTTCCATTACTCCTGACAAAGGGTCTTGGCCCGAAACGTCAACTGTACTTCTTCCTATAGATGCTGCCTGGCCAGCTGCGTTCCACCAGCATTTTGTGTGTGTTGCTTGAATTTCCAGCATCTGCAGATTTCCTCGTGTTTACATGTTTATCACATCAGCTTTAGGTGAAATCAAATTTGTCAACATCTCAACAGACAGATCACTTGGCACACAGGGCCTGTAGAAGCACTACCTTTCTTTGCCAGTGATCTGGGTTCAGTCCTGATCTAGGGTGCTGCCTATGTGGTGCTCGCACGTTTTCATGAGACCGTGTGGGTTTTCTGGCTTCCTCCTATGTCCCAAACAAGTGTGAAGTGGTAGGTTAATTGGCCAAACTAAATTGACCCTAGAGTGTGTGAGTGGTAGATGCTGGAGGATTTGAGAATGTGGAATTAACGTGGGAACAGTTGAAGACTGCATGGCCCAAAAAGTCAGTTTCCATGGTGTCTCTTAATAATATTATGACTAAGAACATTCAATTTTCAGTTTTTCTCAGACTGTATAAAAACGTATAATGATCTCGGTAACACATAATGCTGGAGGAACTCAGCAAGCTGGGCAGCATCAATGGAAATGAATAAACAGTTGACCTTTTGAGCCAGGAGGCTTCTTTAGGACTGGAAAGGAAGGGGAAAAGTGCCAGAATATAAAAGTGGGGAAGGGGAGGGAGGATAGCTAAATGGTGACAGGTGAAGTCAGGTGAGTGGGAAAGGTCAAGGGCTGGAGAAGAAGGAATCTGATATTAGGAAAGTGGACCAGAGGAGAAAGGGAAGGTGAAAGGAACCCTAGATGAGGTGAAAGGCAGGTGAGAAGAGGTAAGGGGCCAGAGTGGAGAACAGAAAAAGAGGGGAGGGGGAGGCAATATTTTTTTCCAGAAGGAGGAATTGCTATTCCCGATATCAGGTTGGATGTCTACCTACAGACGGAATACAAGGTGTTGCTCCTCCACCCTAAAGGTGATCTCTTCTTGGCACAAGGCCATGGAATGACGTGAGAAAATGGGAATGGCAATTAAAATGATTGACCACCGGGAAGTTCCACTTTTGGCAGACAGAGTCGAGATGCTTGACGAAGTCATCCCCTAATTTGCTCAACAATGTAGAGGAGGCTACACTGCAGCACCAGACACGATAGACGACTCCAGCAGCTTCACAGGTGAAGTGTTACCTAACCTGGAAGGACTGTTTGGGGCCCTAAATGGGGTTGAGGCAGGAAGTGAATAGGCAGGTGATCTTGGTATTTGAGTTACTGCTCTTTTTGTTATGTACAAATATTCTATTTATATTTATTTTTATATTCTATTTATAGAAATACCTTGCATATTATTGAAGTTTACACCTAAGACATAGGAGCAGAATAAGGCCATTCAGCCCATTGAGGCTGCTCCACCATTCCATCATGGCTGGTTTGTCATCCCTCTCAACCCCATGCTCTTGTCTTCTTTCCATAACCATTGATGTATTTACTAATGAAGAACTTATCATCCTCTGCTTTAACACGGCACCATGCTTGGAAATTAACTAACCGGAAAGTAGATGACAACAACATTTAGGAGTCTATTCATACTTTTGAATTGGATTGCAATTAATGACCAAAGGAATAAATAGTGTAATATTGCAGTTTGGAAATAAAATCAGTAGGAACCATATGAGCTAAATGGTGCAATTTTAGTGAGCTCCAGGAACAAAACATACATTGGTATTCACGTACAGGAAAGCTTGAAAGAGAGCAGACAAGCAAGGAAGTTATTGCAAACTTGTATTAATCAGTGGCTGTTACCCATCCAGAACACAGTATCTGATTCTGGGCACTCTGCTTTTGGGAGGATGCCATACACATGAAAAGAGTGCAAAGATCTGTTATAATTGTATCAAAAATTAATTTACGTAAAGAGGTCAGAGAAACTTGTGGGCACCATTGTGGTTACCAGTTAGCGTGAGACAATTACAGCCCTAGTTACCCCGGGTTCACCTCCCACCGTTGTCTGTAAGAAATTGGTACATTCTCCCAGTGATCAAGTGGGTTTCCTCCAGATGCTCCAGTTTCCTCCCACATCCCAAAGATGTAGGTTAATTGGTCACTTGGGTGCAATTGGGCAGTTCGGGCTCATCAGACCAAGAGGGCCTGTTACCATGCTGTATCCCCAAACAACAAATAAAGATAAAGTAAACTGAGTTGTGTTTCTGAGAGCAAAATCATTAAGAGTTTTGACAGTGCAAATTGATAGGTGTTGTTTCCATTGGAAAGAGGGACAGCAAATACAAACCAAAGATTTAAGATATTTGTCAAAACATTTACAGGAGTGACAGGTTTTTCATTAATGTAGCAACCATCACTGTATTTCCTGAAAAAGTGTTAGAAGCAAATTATTTTCTGTGTTTTTTGCTCATTTTTTTGTTGCTGTTTTGTGTGAATTGTTCTTTTATTGCATGTGGGGGGGGGGGGTTGATGTTTCTCTTTGACAGGTTCCATGGTTTTCTTTGTTTTGCGACTGTCTGTGGGAAGACAAATCTCAAGGTTGTGTACTGCATACATACTTTGATAATAAGTGTACTTGACTTATTGTCTAATATTGAAACAAACCTTTATTACACTAAGACTTTATTTCTGTTTTAAAGATTTTTTTCATGCAATAGAGAGCCATTCTAAATTGATGTACACCATAACTTTTGTTTTTTTAACTGTCTCCTGTTTCCTAACTGTGTGGCAGGAATGCAGAGTTTTTATCTCATTCAATAGTTAAGGATTTGTTTATCCCTAGCTTGATAATAATGATACATTGAGAGATATGCCAGGTCATGAGGTTTACATTTGCAGTGGTTTATATTTCTGCTGCTGATGGTCCACAGCCAATTGCAGATGTCTATTTTTAAGCTGTTCCCTTGAACTCGAGATCCTGTGATTTAGAACTCCGCAAATCCGTGGAGCACACTTGCAACGTATTCACATAATGTTATGTAAAGATTCATAGTATAAAGTCACATCTGTATACTCTTTGTTAATAATAACTGTTCATGAGTTGATATGCTTGGTAAACTTGGTCTATCCCCTTGGTTCGGTCCCTTCTCACCTATATCCACAACAATTCACATGCTCTTGATCTCCTCAATAACTTTCAGCTCCCTGGCCCTGACCTCCTCATTTTCATCACTAATGTGCAGACCCAATACACATCTATCTCCCATCAAGAAGGCCTTACAGCTCTCCGCTCCTTTCTCAATAAAGGAACCAACCAGTTCCCCGCCACCACCACCCTCTTCCATCTGGCAGAACTGGTCCTTGGCATCAACAATTTGTCCTTCGGCTTCTCCCACTTTCTCTAGACCTAAAGGGTAGCCACGGGCACCTGGCATAGGTCTCAATTATGCCAGCCCTTTTTTTGGCTGTGTAGAGAAGTCCATGTTCCAAGCCTTTCATGGTAATGACTGTCAACTCTTTCTCCGTGACACTGATGACTGCATTGGTGCTTCTTCATCACCCATGCTAAAATCATCAATTTAATCAACTTTGCCTCCAACTTCCACCATGCCCTTAAATTCAAATAGTCCATTTCAAACACCTCTCTCTCCTTTCTTGATCTCTTTGTCTCCATTTCTGAAGAGAAACTGTCTACCGATATCTTTTATGAACCTACCAATTGCCGCAGCTATCTGGTCTACACCTCTTCCCACCCTGTCTCCTGTAAAAATGCTGTTCCCTTTTCTCAGTTTCTTCATCTCTGCCGCATTCAGGATGAAGCTTTCCATTCCAGGACATCAGAGATGTCCTCTTTCTTCAAAGAACAGGGTTTCCCTTCCTCCACCATTGATATTGCCCTCACCTGCATTTCCTGGAAATCTGCGCTCATCCACTTTCCCATTGCCTTAACAAGGATAGAGTTCCTCTTGTCCTCACCTACCACCCCATGACTTCCAATTCAATATATCATTCTCTGCAACTTCCACCATCTTCAACGGAATCCTTCCACTAAATGCATCTTTAACTTTCCTCCTGTCTCCACTTTCTGCAGGTATCGATCCCTCCATGATTCCCTTGTGCATTCATCTCTTCCCACTAATCTCTTTCCTGGCACATACTCCTGCAAGCAACAAAAGTTCTACACCTGCCCATTTACCTCCTCCCTTACCCCCAAACAGTCCTTCCAGCTGGGGCAATTTTGGACTATTCTACTGAATTTCCAGTAAGGCCCGATGTGGCCTTTCTACATTGGTGAAACCTGACACAAGTCTGGGGATCGCTTTGTTACGGACCTACGATCCCACCACCAAGAGCGGAATATCCCAGTGGCCAACCACTTTAATTCCTATCCCCATTCCCGTGCCAACATGTCAGGCCATGGGCTCTTCTTTACCACAATGAGGCCATTCTCAGGGTGGAGGAGCAACACCTCATATTCCATCTGCATAGTCTACAACCTGATGGCATTAACTTCAGTCTCTACTTTTGGTAAGAAATCCCCCCACCCTTCCCTCTTCTTCTATTCCCTCTCTGGCCTTTTACCTGTTCTACTTACCTTCCTATCACCTCCCCTGGTGCCCCTCCTCCTTTATTTTAGACAATAGACAATAGGTGCAGAAGTAGACCATTCGGCCCCTCGAGTCTGCACTGCCATTCTGAGATCACGGCTGATCATTCACTATCAATACCCAGTCCCTGCCTTGTCCCCATATCCCTTGATTCCCCTATCCATCAGATATCTATCTAGCTCCTTCTTGAAAGCATCCAGAGAATTGGCCTCCACGTCTTCCGAGGCAGTGCATTCCACACCTCCACAACTCTCTGGGAGAAGAAGCTCTTTCCTCAACTCTGTTTTAAATAACTGACCTCTTATTCTCAATCCATGCCCTCTGGTACTGGACTCTCCCAACATCTGGAACATATTTCCTGCCTCAATCCTATCAAATCCTTTAATTATCTTAAACGTTTCAATCAGATCCCCTCTCAATCTCCTCAATTCCAGCGTGTACAAGCCCAATCTCTCCAATCTCTCTGCGTAAGACAGCCCTGCCATCCCAGGAATCAACCTAGTGAATCTACGCTGCACTTCCTCAATTGCCAGAATGTGCTTCCTTAAACCTGGAGACCAAAACTGTACACAATATTCCAGGTGTGGTCTCACCAGGGCCCTGTACAAATGCAAAAGGACATCCTTGCTCTTGTACTCAATTCCCCTTGTAATAAAGGCCAACATTCCATTTGCCCTCTTCACTGTCTGTTGCACTTGCTTATTCACCTTCATTGACTGATGAACTAGGACTCCTAGGTCTCTTTGCATTTCTCCCTTACCTAACTCTACACCGTTCAGACAATACTCTGCCCTCTTGTTCCTGCTTCCAAAGTGGATAACTTCACATTTATTCACATTGAATGAAATCTGCCAAGTATCTGTCACTCACCCAGCCTATCCAAGTCTCCCTGTATTCTCCTAACGTCCTCTTCGCATGTCACACTGCACCCAGTTTAGTATCGTCAGCAAATTTGCTGATATAGTTTTCAATGCCCTCATCTAAATCGTTGACATAAATCGTAAAGAGCTGTGGTCCCAATACAGAGCCCTGTGGTACCCCACTAGTCACCTCCAGCCAGTCCGAGAAACACCCATTCACTGCTACCCTTTGCTTTCTATCTGCCAACCAGTTTTCTATCCATGTTGAAACCCTGCCCCCAATGCCATGAGCTCTGATTTTACTCACCAATCTCCTATGTGGCACCTTATGGAATGCCTTCTGAAAATCTAGGTACACAACATCCACTGGCTTACCCTCGTCTAACATCCTTGTTACACCCTCAAAAAACTCCAACAGATTAGTCAAGCATGATTTGCCCTTGGTAAATCCATGCTGGCTCGGCCTAATCCTATTACTGCCATCAAGATGTGCCACTATTTCGTCCTTAATAATGGACTCAAGCATCTTCCCCACGACTGACGTTAGGCTAACAGGGCGATAGTTCTCCGTTTTCTCCTTCCCTCCCTTCTTGAAAAGTGGGATAACATTAGCCACTCTCCAATCTTCAGGAACTGATCCTGAATCTAAGGAACATTGGAAAGTGATTATCAATGCATCCGCAATTTCCTGAGCCACCTCTTTTAGAACCCTCGGATGTAGACCATCTGGACCCGGGGATTTATTAGCCTTCAGTCCTACCAGTCTACTCATCACAGTTTCTTTCCTAATGTCAATCTGTCTCAATTCCTCTGATATCTTATGACCCTGGCCCATCCATACATCTGGGAGATTGCTTATGTCCTCCCTGGTGAAGACAGATCTAAAGTACGCATTAAATTCTGTTGCCATTTCCCTGTTTCCCATAACAATTTCTCCCAATTCATTCTTCAAGGGGCCAACATTGTTCTTAACTATCTTCTTTCACATAGCTAAAAAAGCTTTTGCTATCCCCTTTTATATTCCTGGCTAGACTGAGCTCATACCTGATTTTTTCTCTCCGTATTGCTTTTTTAGTTAAGATCTGCTGTTCCTTAAAACTTTCCCAATCATCTGTATTCACACTCATCTTAGCCCTGTCATACTTCTTTTTCTTTAATGCTATACAATCTCTGACTTCCTTTGTCAACCACTGTGGCCCCTTCCCCCTCTTTGAATCCTTTCTTCTCATTGGAATGAACTGCTTTTGCATCTTTTGTATTATCCCCAAGAATATCTGCCACTGCTGATCCACTGTCTTTCCTGCCGGGGCATCTGCCCATTTAACTTTGGCCAGCTCTTCCCTCATGGCTCCGTAGTCTCCTTTATTTAATTGCAACACTGACACCTCTGATCTGCCCTTATCCCTCTCAAATTGTAGATAAAAACTTATCATGTTATGATCATTACTTCCTAATGGCTCCTTTACTTCAAGATCACTTATCAATTCCTGTTCATTACACATCACCAAGTCCAAAATAGCCTCGTTCCTGGTTGGCTCAAGCACAAGCTGTTCCAAAAATACATCCCTTAGACACTCCACAAACTCCCTATCCTGGGGTCCGGCACCTACCTGATTCTCCCAGTTCACCTGCATGTTGAAATCTCCCATAACGACTGCATTACCTTTAGCACATGCCAATGTTAACTCCCTAATCAACTTGTACCCAATATCCACGCTACTGTTTGGGGGCCTGTACACAACACCCATTAGGGTCTTTTTACCCTTACTGTTCCTCAGCTCAATCCACACAGACTCTACTTCCCCTGTTCCCAAGTCACCTCTTGCTAAGGACTGAATCTCATTCCTCACCAACAGGGCCACCCCACCTCCTCTTCCCATATTTCTGTCTCTACGATAGCACGTATACCCTGGTACACTCTATTCCCAGGCCTGATCCCCTTGCTGCCATGTCTCCGTTATCCCAACAATATCATAGTTCCCCATTTTCATCTGAGCTTCAAGCTCATCTGTCTTATTTCTGACACTACGCGCATTCAAGTATAGAATTCTTAGCCCATTCCTCCTCTCTTTGCTTAAAACACTGTCTATTGTACCTAACCCAGCTCCTTGAACTTCCATCGGGCTAATTGCACCTTGAATTTTGATGACCTTCTTAAGATCACCCAAACCTTCTACACATTTAATCCCATGCTCCTTCTGACCAACCCTCTGGATCTGGATCCCTGCCCCCTGCACATCTAGTTTAAACCCCCCCCCCGAGCAGCACTGGCAAACATTCCTGCAAAAATGTTAGTACCCCTCCGGTTCAGATGTAGACCGTCCCTTCGAAACAGATGCCAATGTCCCTGGAACAAAGACCAATTATCCAAAAACCTGAACTCTTCCTTCCTGCACCATGCTCTCAGCCTCGTATTAATGTGCATAATCATTCTATTCTTCGCCTCACTCGCACTTGGCACAGGTAGCAATCCTGAGATTGTCACCCTGGAAGTCCTGCCTTTCAGCTTCTCTCCTAGCTCCCTGAACTCTCTAAGCAGGACCCCCTCACTCACCTTACCTACATCGTTGGTCCCTACATGGACCACTACATCTGGGTTCATGCCCTCGTTCTCAAGAATAGCCTGCACCTGATCTGAGATGTCCTGGACCCTGGCACCAGGGAGGCAACATACCATCCGAGACTCCCGATCTGCCCCACAAAATCTCCTATCTGCCCCCCTGACTATAGAATCCCCTAAAACTATCGCTCTCTTCTCTTCCCTCCTCCCCTTTCTAGTTGAGGGTTCAACCTCTGTGCCAGAGGCAGGACCACTACAACTCATTCCTGGTAGGTCATCCGCATCAACAGTATCCAGTACGGTATACTTATTGTTAATGGGAATGGCCGCAGGGGTGCTCTGCTCTCTCTGCCTGCTCCGGCTGCCTCTCTGGACCATCACCCATCTGCCTACTTCTTGGTTTTTTGGTGTGACTACCTCCTGATAACTCCTATCTATCTCTGCCTCTCGAATGATCCATAGTTCATCCAGCTCCCGCTCCAACTCCCTAACTCGGGCTGATAGGAGCTGCAGGTGTGGTCATCAGGGACAACTGTGTTGACCCTGACTTCCCACATACTGCATACGGAGCACACCACTGCTCCGACTGTCTCCCCCATATCTGAACTGGATTAATAGAATAAGTCTAAAAAGCACCTAGTGACCTTACCTTCTTCCCCTCAGCGAGCAATCACACAAGCTTACCGAAGTTCCCTTACGCCGAAGCCCACTTAGCCAAAGCCCAGGACTCTGCTTCCACGGACTCCGCTGCCCGCTCTGAAAAGAAGTCCTGCCCTTTAAAGTGCACGTTTTCTCCCATGATCCACTATCCTTTCCCATCAGACTCCTCCTTCTCCAGCCCTTTACCTTTCCCACACACCGGGCTTCACTTACCATTTTCTAGCTTGTCCTCTTTCCCTTCCCCACCCTTTTATTCTGGCATCTTCCCTCTTCCTTTCCATTTTGTGTGTGTTGCTGTGATATACGTCAGTCATCAGTAGCTTTATTATTCTTATGTTTGGGGCAGTAGCAAGTAATCATTTATTCACACTGTTTGAGCTCCTTTTCAGACTGAGCAACTTAACTCATGAATAAAATTTGATCAAAAATATCATACAATTTAATAAGAACATTGCCAAATTCTTTTTATCTATTAATCAGCATTTTATTGCATTAGTAGGGAAATTATGGAGCTGTTATACTACCAGAATTGAGTAATAGGTATGAAAGTTTTAAGAGATATAACTATAATATTTTCTGATAGAAATTCTGTAATATCATCATCTAAGAAAGAATATTGTCAAATATTGAAATAAACCTTTATTACACTAACAGGATTTCATTTATCTTCTCATTTAAGGATTTTTTAGGCAGTAAATTTGATATACATCATCATTTTCTATTGGAAGATTTCTGGAAGGAGATATGAGCCAAATAAGATCAATCAGTTTCCCAGTTGGAATTTTAGTCTTACAGAATGTAATAAAGGGGGAGTACAAAAAAGTCATTAGTAGCAATACGCTGGTGTTAACATCTATCATGTTATCTGTGCATACAGCACTGCATGGATTTTAAAACAAGTAATTATGTATGATGTCAATTTGTCATAACACAAATCCCTGCAGAAAGGTTACTATTCCTTTCCACTTTTCAACAGCAAAGCCTACTGAATATATTAATAACTCTATTGTGTATTTGTTATGGCAAGTGATCATTTCGTATTGCATTATTAAATCTCAGAACAGTCATTGAATTGTGTGTTCAAAGGCCAACATTCAAAATGTTTTAATGTAAGCTTTCATTTAACATCAGAAATATTGAAAACTATATAATTTATGGCTGTTGAAATATTCTTCACCTGCTGTAATTCTTATTGTTCTATATGAATAGTGAACGATTCATCTAAACCACAGTCAGTCTTCCTCTTCCAATTCTTTTGAACTATGTTTCCTCCAGAGAATACTCTTGCTTTTAAAATTGCATGGGTGTGATTTTAAACCTACTCAACCAGCAGGAATAGACCAGACAGTTCATGTGTCACTGGCTTATTAGAAGCCTGCTGCCTTTAATCTTAACCTTCGTGTCTGAATAGGTGGTAAAGGCTGACACCCAAAGCAACCGGATCCTTTGTTTGTTATAATATTCTTGGGCTTTGATCATCATTTTAATTTTTGGCCATTCTCTCACCAGTGGTTTCTACCACAACAGAAAATTACTAAGTGAGAAAGACACTAGATAAAAAGACATTGACCCAAAATGCTAATTCTGTTTCTCTCTTTCTAGCACTACTACTTACATTTGGTAAACACGAAAATATCTGCCGATGCTGGAAATCCAGAGTAACACACACAAAATGCTGGAGGAACTCAGCAGGTCAGGTAGCATCTATAGAAAGGAATAAAGAGTCTGCGCTTTGGGGCATTTGTATTATTAGCTGAAACCCTTGGCTGAAATACTGATTGTTTATTCATTTCCACAGATGCTGCCTGACCTGCTGAGCTCTTCCAGCATTTTGTGCATGTTACTTACATTTGAGCTCTCCTTCATCTACAGAATTTTGCTTCAGTAACAGAGACCTTATGAGGATGGGTGAAAGATTTGACTGGGACCACAGTGCACAGACTTAATTCTATCCCCAGTTTATTGAGATAGATTCTATCCTTGTTTTTATGCTTTCATTAAGATATTCTTTCCGCATGGATTTTGGAACCTGCCTATTTAAACAAAAGAACCCTATAATTACACACGAAGTAATGGGTACTGAGTAGTAGCTCCATATTGAAAGGGTATGATTATAGCATGACAGTTTCAGAAAGGACTATGTATGATACATGTGGTTACAGAAATTTATCATGGTAAGAGTTGTCACGAGACCTAAGAGATGAAACACAGCATTGTAATTACAAAAAATAGAACTGTGAATAAGAGGGTGATATTTATAGTGCCAGCAGCACTAAGCAGAAATGTAAGGAGCTGATCTTAAAGAAAGCTCAAAGAAGAGGATTACAACTTAGAAAAAATGCAAGGCTTGAGAGGAAATATTTTATAGCATGTGGTATTTCTGCCAGCCTAACTGTGTACAAGTCACTGCTAAAACCATATGACCAATACACCAGAAGATACAGGAGCAAAATTAGGCTTTTTGTCCCATTGGGTTTACCCTGCTGATCCATTTCCATCTCAATCCCATTCTCCTGCCTTCTTCTTGTAACTGGTCATGCCCTGACTAATCAAGACCTTGTCAACCTCCATCTTAAGTACAAAGTCTAATGACCTGGTCTCCACAGCTAGCTGTGGCAATAAATTTCACAGATTCACCACACTGTGGCTAAAGAAATTCCTCCTAATCTCTGTTCTAAATGGACATCCCTCTATTCTGAGGCTGTGACTTCTGGTCCTAGACTACCCCAGTATAGGAAGCATTCTTTCCACATCCATTCTATCTAGGCCTTTCAACATTTGATTGATTTCAGTAAGAACCCTCTTCATTCTTCTAAATTCCAGCGAGTACAGGCCCAGGCTCATGAGATAACCCTTTCATATCGGGAATCATTCTCATGAATGTTCTGTGAATCCTCCCCAGTGTCGGGTATTGTACATATCAAATTGGCAGAGCGGCGAGTCCTAGAGTGAGGAACTTCAGGTTCCTGGGAACCACCATCTCTCAGGATCTGAAGTGGGACCAGAACATCAGCTCCATCCTGAAGAAGGCCCAGCAGCAGATGTACTTCCTGCGGCTCTTGAGGAAATTTGGTCTGCCTCAGGAATTGCTGCTGCAGTTCTATACTGCAGTCATTGAGTCTGTCCTGTGCGCCTCCATCACTGTGTGGTTTGGAGCCGCCACCAAGCAGGATAGAACCAGACTACAGCGCACAGTGAGGACTGCCGAGCGCATCATTGGAGCCTCCCTGCCCTCTATTGTGGACCTGTACTCTTCCAGGTTGAAGAAGAGGGCAGGGAACATCATAAAGGACTCCTTCCATCCTGCGCACGGACTGTTTGAACTGCTTCCGTCTGGTAGGCACTTCAGATCCCTCCAGACTAAGACTAATAGGCACTGGAGAAGTTTTTTCCCTACTGCGGTCACTTTGCTGAACAGTTAACTGCCGGTTAACTGTCGGCTAACTATTACTTGGATTGCACTACTTGTATGCATAATCTATATTTTCATTTATATTTATCATTATTATTGTTATAGAGAGACAACATCTGCCGGAAGTAAATTCCTTGTATGTGTACAGGTAATTGGCGATTAAAGTCTGATTCTGATTCTGATTTAAGCGCTGGGCCAGACTGAAATGGTTTGGGTGTTGGAGTCGGAGGCGAGTGGTAGGCGTGCCCTATGGTGTTTGCTCATCTCTGTGCTGGACTGAGGCTGTGGCTGGTAGCTAATGGATATCTGGATCAGTTGCAGTGATGCCTAATGTTACGAACTTCCGTTCTGAATGCTGTTCGCTTGCTTTTATTGTTCATATGATTTTTTTTTCTCTCTCTGCACACTGTGTGTTTGAAGGTCTTCTGTTGTTATTAATGGATTCCATTTGGGGTCTTTGTTTCATGGCAGCCCGGAATGAGATGAATCTGAAGGCTGTATAAAGTATATATACTTTGATAAAATGTACTTTGAACTTTGTCTACACATCCCAAAACAGAGAAGTTACAAGTGAAAACAAGTCAAGAACTAATAATTTCCGACTTGAGAAACTTTTTCCCTGTGCCATACATAACTGAAAGTGCTCAAACATTGTGTAATGCTATAGGTAGTTTGAGGAATACAATAGCAGAGAAATTTGATCACATGGTGCATTATATTTCAGCATTATAGCTTTGAAAATACACTTTGACAGGAGTGGAACATGATAACAGCCATTACTGGAGGTTATGTGCTACGCTGGGAATCAGAGCAGGTTCTTAGACTGAATGAGAGCTTCATGGTGGAATGGAACATAAAATGCTATGGGGAGAAAGTATGCAGTGAAGGGAAAGGATTGGTTTAAGGATAATCTAAAGAACAAAAAGACAAAATAGGAAAACTATAGAGTGGTTGGCTTAACACTAGTAGTCAGGAAAACACTAGTTTAAAAGGAAGTGATAACAAGACACTTAGAAAATATCAGCTGGATTAGAAAATCACATCGTGTTTGACACACCTACTGGATTTATTTTACAGAGAGCAAGTAGAAATAGTTTACTTGCTTGTTCAAGAGGTCTTTGATAAAGTCCCACAGAAGATGTTAGCATACAATATTAAAGAAAAGAGGACTTGGGAACAAAATACTGGCAAAGATTGAAACTAATTAAAATAGAGTAAATGCAAATTGGTAATCTTTGAGGTGGAACATAGTAACTACGTCAATAAATAAAACAGCTAGTTTCTAGCTTTTCAGAATATACAGTAATAATTCAGGCAAGGAAACAAAATGCAATATTTATAGATTTGCTGAACACTCAAAGCTGGAAGGCATGTGAGTTGTGAGAACACAAAGAAGCTTTGAGGTAATTTTTACAAATGGGACGTATAGACAAAAAGATGGTAAATACACCAGAATGTGTTGAACGCTAAGCTTTTCATCTTGGTAAGAAAGAATCTCAGTAAAGCAGAATATCACTTAAACAGCGATTGGTTAGGAAATGTTAATGTCTGAAGGATCTGAGAGCTTTTATGCAGCAGTCACTCAAAGCCAACACATAGGTTCAGCAAGTTGTTGAAAAATAAATGGTACGTTGGCCTCTGTACAAGAGTACAGAAACAAGGATGTCTTAGCTCACTTGTATAGGGGATGATGAGACCATGACAGGAGCACTATGTGCAGTTTTGGCCTCCTTTCCCCAAAAAAAGAATATACTTCCCACAGATGGTGTTTAACAAAAGTTCACCTGGGATGCTGGGACCGTTGTTTGAAGAAATATGGTCAACTAAGCTTGAATTCATCAGTGTTTAGGAGATTAAGACAAGATCTTATTGCGACATATTACATTCTGAAAGGATCAGATAAACTGGAACTGGGGAAGATAATTCCTGGGCTGGAGGGCTTACAACAATTTTGACCTTAAATATTCATTCCAACTGTTTTTGAACATAATGGTGTGGGACTTAAAGCTCTTGTATCTCCTTCCCAATGCCAGCAGCAAAAGAGAGCATGGCCTGGATGGTGAGGATGATGGATGCAGCTTTCTTGTGGTAGAACTCCTTGTAGGTGTGCTCAATGGTGGGGAGGGCTTTGCCTGTGATGAACTGTATCCATCACTTTCTGTGGACTTTTCTGTTCTTGTGCATCTTTCCTATAAAAATGTATCACTTCATACTTCTCCACATTAATTAAGCACTTCCCTGCTTAATTCAACAAGCTGCATTGATCTGACAACAGTTTATCAATGTTTCTGATGTTTAAACATTAGTAATTATCATTTCAGAACAGAATATTGATTAATTTCCTTCGAGAGTTGCTGCCTGACTTCCAGCATTGCGAGTGTGTGTGTGTGTGCATGTGTGCGCGCGCGTGTGACACAAATCATTAAGTGCATAACTGAAGAGATTTGTCAGCTTCAGCGTAAAGTCAGTGTGGGTGCCTTTTCTCAAGCCATTATGTAACAGACTGATTCTACAAAGAAGCCTCCTTGAAATTACTATCGTTTAACAAACGACACTGAATATCTCATTGCTATTTGGGAATTCTGCAATGTACAAATTATAGGTCCCATTCCCCCGAGTTGGAATAATAGCTGTGCTTTAGCAGTGTTTAATTGGCTGTAAAGGAATTTAGGACTTCCTAGAGTTGTGAAATGTGCTTATTAGCTGATCATTGTCTATGAACTGAATAGAAGATAAACTGGGTGGGCTGCGAGATTCCATTCTCAACTTCCAGCTATATACATATATACTTGGAGAGAGAGCGGGCAGGGGAGAGGGAAAGAGGGAAGAGGAGAGGGACAGAGGGAAGAGGAGAGGGACAGAGGGAGGAGGGAGAGAAGGATGGGGAGAGGGGGAGGGGAAGAGGGGGAGAGGGGGAGAGGGGGAGAGGAAAAAACAGCACAAAATGCTGGAGGACCACTATGTGAAGGATCTTTGCTCCATCTGCCAAAAGCAGAATTTCCCATTGACTAACCATTTTAATTCCCATCCCCATTCCAACATGTAGGTCTATGGACTCCTCTTGCCACGATGTGGCCATTCTCAGGGTGCAGAAGAAACAACTTATATTCTGTTTAGGTAGTCTCCAACGTGATGGCCTGAACATCGATTTATTCTTCTGATAAGAATCTTTTCCCTCCCTCTTCCCTCTTTTTTTGACTCCCAACTCTGGCCTGTTACCTCTTCATCTGCCTATCACCACCCCCGGCACACCTTCTACTTCCCTTTCTCCCATGGTCCACTCTCCTCTCCTGACAGATTCCTTCTGTTCCAGCCCCTTACTTTTCCCACCCACCTAGCTATCCCCTCAACTTTTTATTCTGGCATCTTCTCTCTTCCTTTCAAAGGTTCAATTTACTGTCAGAGAAATGTATACAATATACATCCTGAAATGCTTTTTCTTCGCAAAACATCCATGAAAACAGAGAAGTGCCCCAAAGAATAAACGACAGTTAAATGTGAGAACCCCCAAAGTCCCCCCTCCAGCTCCCCCCTCCTGAACGTAAGTGATGGCAAGCAACAACCCTCTTCCCCCACCGGCAAAAAAAACCACACCCGCTACCAAGCACAAGCGTGAGCTAAGCGATAGCAAAGACACAGACCTTGCAGTTACCCCAAAGACTATCGTAATTCATCCGGCATTCAGCAACCCACAGGTTCTCTCCCTTCCTAATAATGGAGAGGGAGATGCCCCCCATGTTTACAGTGAGCGGGAGACATAACAACAACCCCCTGATTTACAAAGTTAAAAAGTCTGTTTCAACGCTTTTCACCAGCTCTGTGCCCGAAGATCGCAAAGATGTCCTGAAGAAGGGTCTCTGCCCAAAATGTCAAATGTTTATTCATTTCCGCAGATGCTGCCTGACTGGATGAGTTCCTCCAGCATTTTGTGTGTGTTGCTCTGGATCTCCAGCAAGATTTATATCATTTTTGTGTTTACTAAAACTTTAATGCAAATATTCCTTACATCCAGCTCGAGCATGTCAGGTATCATATTACAATGCCAATTAAAACAGTTTTCTGGTTGCATGCCCTAATCTCGTTGGCTTCAATTTGGCATACTCTTCCTCAAGCAAGAAAACTTAACACTTCATAGAATCATGGACACTTCAAGGAGAGCGTGGTATAGGTGTGGAACAAGGGACCCACTGGGAAATGTTGAATGCGGGTTCAATTGTCACATTTAAGAGAGCTTTGGATAGGTACACAGCTGAGAGTGGTACGGAGGGATACGGTCTGAATGCAGGTAGATGGACAGGGCAGAAAACCAGTCCAACACGGACTAAGTGGGCTGAAATCTGTAGTGCTCTATGACTCTATGATTGTAATGAATAACAGAACTGGATCAAATGGCTAACTGAATTGCTTCTTCATCAACCTGCTTTGTAGCTATGGTAGCGTAGCGGTTAGTGCGATGCTGTAACAGCTTGGGACGTCAGAGTTAGGGGTTCAATTCCAGTGTCCTCTGTAAGGAATTTGTACATCCTCCCTGTGGAATGTGTACGTTTTCTCCCAGTGTTCTGGTTTCCTCCCACAATCCAGTTAGTAGGTTAATTGTTCATTGTAAATTGTCCCATGATTAGGCAAGATTTAAATTGGAGATTGTTGGGCAGTGCAGCTCCAAGGGCTGGAAGGGCTTGTTCTGCACTGTATCCCTAAATAAATAAAATAAAATTAAACTGAAACTTTCTCTGTTTTGGTGGCATGATTTGGTCTCTAAATCCTCCTCTATAACTCATGCATATTTTACAACTTGTTAGTGTTTTTAAAGTCACTTTTGAAAATCTCTTCACATTTGTTTCTGCTCAATCTCTCTTAACTCTTCTACATTTCTATAATTAATTTTCTGTTGAACACCTAAAGATTTTTTCTACAGATAAGCAATACTGCTTTAAAAAATGCAACTTATTTACAATACACTAACATTTAATTTTCATAAATGTGCAAACTAAACTTGTCGAGCATTTTTAGGTTGGTGATAATTGAAGACACTGTGATATCATTGTAAATGCAACACATTTCAGTTGGAAAACCTGCCTTTAGTAGAAAGTGGGAAAATTAGAAACAGGAGGATTGAAAGGTAAGGACTGGTACAATTTTATTACAATTTTATCTCAATTTGTTTGTCCTTGCAAAGGTTTTTATTAGTTCACTGTGGCCTTTGAAGACTCTTTAAATCTTTTCCCCTCGGGCCTAAGAAGAGCTTTGCACTCCCCTTCTGAAGCGGTACTAAATACAAAACACTAGGATTTGGTAAAACCAAAGCACTAAAAATATTCCTTCTGGTAAACTAATTTCACCCCTCTCCCTTCCTCTCTTCCTCACTCTAACCAATTACCTCTTCTCACCTGCATATTACTTTCCCCTGGGTCCCTTCCTCCTTCCTTTTCTCCATTGGTCCACTCTCCTCACCTATCAGATTCCTCTTCTCCAGCCCTTGACTTTTTCTATCCACCTGGATTCATCTATCACCATTCAGCTAGCCTCCTTCCACTCCTCCAACCTTTTTATTCTGGCATCTTGTCTCTTCCTTTCCAGTCCTGAAACATTGACTATTTATTCTTTTCCATAGATACTGCCTGATCTGCTGAGTTTCACCAGCAGTTTGTGTTTTTAGCTTTGAGGTTCCATCATATGTAGATTTTCTCATGTTAGTAAAAGTAAGAAGCACCCTTTCATGCTTACACTACATTGCCCATGTACATTGTTCAAAAGAGCTATTGAAAATTCAAGAAATAAAAACTCAAGTCAAAATTCCCTTGATCCAACAGTCAATAAAAAAAATAACATCTCAGAATTTCTTTCAACATTATCAGGATCTTCCATTATGAAATCATCTGAGATAATTACAAACCTTCCACAGCATTCATCACCAGAATCAGAGTCAGGTTTAATATCACCGGCTTATGTCCTGAAATTTGTTAACTTTACAGCAGCAGTACAATGAAACACATGAAAAATAAACATGAAAAAGAACGGAGTTATATTATGTGTATATATGTTTATTATATGTGTATATAGTTAAATTAAAATAAGTAGTGAAAAATAACAGAAATAATAAGGTAGTGAGGGAGTGTTCATGGGTTCAATGTCCATTTAGGAATCGGATGGCAGAGTGGAATAAGCTGTTCCTGAATCGCTGAGTGTGTGCCTTCAGGCTTCTGTACCTCCTTCCCAATGGTAACAATGAGAAGAGGGCATGTCCTGGATGGGGAGGGGATCTTAAATGATGGGTGTAGCTTCGCTGAAGATGTTTTGGATACTATGGAGGCTAGTACCCATGATGGAGCTGGCTAATTTTACAAATTTCTGCAACTTACTTTGATCTTGTGAAATAGCAACCCACCCCCATTCCAGACGGTGATGCAGCCAGTCAGAATGCTCTCCACTGTACAAGTTCTTCAGTGTTTTAGTTGACAAACCAATCTTCTCACACTCCTAACAAAATATAGCCGCTGTCTTGCCTTCTTTATAGCCTCATCAATATGTTGTGACTTGGTTAGGTCCTCAGAAATATTCACACCCAGAAACTTGAAACTGCTCATTCTCTCCACTTCTAATCCCTCTATGAAGATTAGTTTGTGTTCCCACATCTTACCCTTCCAGCTCTTTGGTCTTGCTGATGTTGAGTGCAAGGTTGTTGCTGCGACGTCACTCAACTAATTGGTATATCTTGCTCTTGCACACCCTTTCATCACCATCTGAAATTCTGCCGACAATGATTGTATCATCATCATGTGCCATGTCTGACATGACCATGATTGTTCTTGGCAAATTTTTCTACATAAGATGTTTGCCATTGCCTTCTTCTGGGCTGTGCCTTTACAAAGTGGGTGACTTCAGCCATTATCAATACTCTTCAGTGAATGTCTGCCTGGCATTAGTGGTTGTGATGTGCACCAGGCTGCATGTGATCCTGATCAGGGGGTGGGGGTGGGCTAAGCAGGTGCTATATCAAGGGTGAACTGCAGGATACTAGAGGGAAGGAGTGCCTTACACCTTCTTTGGTAGGGATGTATCTCCATCTCAGCACCCAGCAGCATTATTCATTTGTAATACTTGTATCTCCCAACCAGTTGTAAACTTTAAAAAATGTCCAAAAATATGAAATACTGAATGAAGGATAATTAATTTTTGCTGTTTTACAGTATTCAATGCCGTCTGTTTTCAATGACATTGCAATCAACATTTACAGCAATATTGGGATTTAACATGGAAACCCAATGATGTTGTTACCAATTCAGCAACCTGCCACGGGAATCATGGTACTACTGTGAAACATGCAGACTATTATATTTTACCACAGAAGTCAGTAAGCCTTTAATGATGTGCTACAGCATCAGTTCTGCCCATCAAACACTTTGGATTTCCAAAAGCCAACTTCTTGTTGGATTCCAATTTCCTCGGCTTTAGCTAGAGGGTTGTGAATCTGTGGAACTCATTGCCACCGATGGCTGCTGAGGCCGAGTCATTGGGTATATTTGAAGTGGAGGTTGATTGGTTCTTGATTAGTGAGGGCGACAAAGGTTACAGGGAGAAGGCAGGAAAATGGGGTTGAGAGGGAAAATAAATCAGGCATGATTGAATAGCAGAGCAGACTTGATGGGCTGAATGGCCTATTTCTGCTCCTCTGACTTATTATCTTATGGGCTAAATATTTGGGGGCATGGTTACTTAAATTTTAACCTTTGATTTAATTCTGTGTGAGTGTTCCAATCTGTAAAATTCTCCTTTTTCTTTCCTGGTTTGTGAGAATTCCTCAATGTGATTAGTTGTTAAGCCGGTATGATATCATGACAGTTGTGTTCATCTGGAATTTCTGAATTTTGGCCTGTCAGGGATTGAAAGCAATTAACCAGAAAAAAGGTCATGCAATAAATCCTTGCTGGCTGTTTTCTTCAAGGTCATTGGTGAGACTATAAAATCCAAGCCGTTGAACAGTGAGATCCAATAAGACACAGATAATATTTATTTCCTATTAACTGCAACAGCAAGGCATCCTCTCAAAAAAGAATCAACGTTGCCACCTGCCTGTCAGTGTTCGATCTGTTTCTGTTATTCCTCATTCGGAATTTGTTTCTCAAGTCTCATCCGTATTCGAAATATTCCCTCCCAGTTTCCTTACCTAAAATTCCAGCGGCTTTCCTGGTTTCTATTTATAGAAAGGTAGTTGGGAAAGCTTTTTTTGGGGGGGGGGGGTAGGGCTATCTTATCATTCACGGCTTGGAGAACTGTTCTGTTATCCGCAGTCTGAATTATAGGTGACCAAGAGACAAATTGGTAGACTTAGAACAATAAGATTCAAATGCAAGTTTCCAACAGTATAGATACATTTATCTAGCCATTTGAAAATGACTTTTATAGAACTTAGAACATTACAGCCCAGTACAGGTGCTTCAGTCCATGATATTTTGACAACTTTTTAACCTACTCCAAGATCAATCTAACCTTTCCCACCCACATAGCCTTCCATTTTCAATCATCCATGTGCCCTTCTCTGCCCTAATGTACCTGGCGGGGTATTGGAAGGACTCACCACTCCCTGTGTAAAGAATTTACCCATATCATTCCCTCCTATACTTTCTGCCAAACATCCTATAATTATACCCCTTGTATTATCCATGGGAAAAATATGCCTCTGGCTGTCCACTCTATCAATTCCTCTTATCATCTTATATAGCACTGGCAACTTACCTCTCATCCTTCTTCACTTCAAAGAGGAAAGTCCTAGTTCACTCAACGTATCCTCATAAGACATGCCCTCTAGTCCAGACAGCATCCTGGTATATCTCTGCACCCTCTCTAAAGCATCTACATCTTTCCTATAATGAGGTGACCAGAACTGAGCTCAATATTCCAAGTGTGGTCTAACCAGGGCTTTATCTTCATATTTTCACAGTGCACAGGAATTACACTATTTTTGAATATATATTTTGAGTAGCAATTTTCTTTCATGAAATCGAGATCATAATTTCTGTTTGTACAACCCTACACCCAAGCATTTTGGACTTCGTAGCTATGAAATACGAATCCAAACCCAACCCAAAAATGATGACATTAATGCTCTCCAGTTCTCTGTAAGGATCTGATACTCATCAAGGCAGGCTGAATCCAGCCAGAGTATACAGACCATGGCACAATAATAGCATACATCTGAAAAAGGAAAACTCAGAAGCCAGAGATTGGAAGGAATGAGAAATGGAAAATCTGACTCTGCCTTTTTGAGGTTAAGATTTTGGCACATTGCTGGATGAGGCAGCCTTACTTTGTAAAATCCATTTTGTGCATGATTTAGATGTGCCCAGTGCTGGCACTGATTGTCAGAAATGTGAATGGTGGCGTTCTATAACATTTGTAGAAAGCAATAAAAAGTACTTACAATTAAAAATTAGCTTTTAATGATTTAACTCATGGAAGAGTATTCTCAAGTTCTCTATGGCACTGATAGTAACCAATCACATTGGGAAATGTTTATATTGCCAATATTTCTGCGTTATCTTCACTGAGGTCCAATCCAAACAATTGTACCTGTTGACAGGGGAAACTCCATTTTTGTTTGGCTAAATGTGAGCACAAACCATCAGACACTTCCTCATAAATTGCCCTGGATCAAACAACCTACTACTTCTCACTCAATGCCTGCAGAGATCTTTCCTCATATCTACGTGGGATTCTGAGTCAATGGCATTCAGTCGTTAATTTCACAGATGGTAGCTTCATCACAGTGGGTTCTTGGCCAAGGACAGAAACTAGAAGTCTAAATCTCTGGTTTCCCCTCTTACAAAGCAAGACTATTTTTGCAACTTCACAGAATCCCAAACAAAGATAGACAACTTCTAGCTCCCTCCCAAGATTCACAATCAGGGCAGCTCTGGTAGACCCAAAATTCCAGCTAATTTTCGGCCACAGAACAGATTTGTTGCCATTGTCACAGCAGCACCATTTCATCTGATTCTGCTATTCCTATTTATACTCGTTTTAGATTCACCTTAATATGTCATATTATTATTATTCTTTTTTGCCACCATCATCTCTTTGCATTTTATGTCCGCTGTTATCCGTAGGGTCTCCACTTCATTCTTTCCTTTTCCCAAACACAATTCCAATTTTCTCTGCATCTTAAAGCTCTTTTATCTCTTTCATTCTGACGGTAAGTCAGTGATCTGGAGGGCTGGGCTGAAGTGGATCGGATAGGCCTGCTATCTGAATTAACCATTCATGGTAGCATAGCCGTTAGTGTAAAGGTATGACATTGCCAGCAGCTCGGGTTCAGTCATGCTGTTGTTTGTATGTTTATCCTGTGGCTGCATGGGTTTCCTCTGGGTGCTCTGGTTTCCTGCCATATTCCAAAGACATAGGGGTTAGTAGGTTAACTGGCCACTTGAGTTTAACTTGGTGGCATGTTACCTTGCTTTTTCTCTAAACAAATAAAATCAGTGATCCCCGCCTGTGCATAGGCTGGAGGTGGAGGGCCTAGTGAGCTGAAACTCTGGGCCAGGACATACCCAGTGAATGAGGCCAATACCTTGGAAACAAATCACAGTAAGGTCTCAGTGGTGAGTTACCCCAGGCAAGCATTTTGCTGAGGCTAGACCCCAGAATATTCCAGATAGCTATTGACAATACGCAAAACCACATACTTTGGTGAATCTGGGAGTAGGTAAACACTAGTATTTCTCTTCCAAATCACAGCCAGATTCAGTCAGCTCATTATTCCTGTTCCTGTCCTTTCTGATCATGCCTGACCTGCTCAGTATTTACAGAATTTGGTGTTTAAATTTCCAATATCCATAGTTACTAACCGGGATTGGAATAAGCAGCCTCAGGCTTTCTCCATTTCCATAAATCTGTTCAGTTTCCAGCTTAGACTTGTCATGATAGAATCCACAGCAGAGTGATATGTATTCTAATCTCGGCTGTAAACATTATTAGAAAGGATATGCCTTTGCTTTACTGTGTCATTTATATAACTGGCACACAGTCCTAGTTATACTCTGAATTTTATGTGCAGAAAGGGGCTCACTCTTAAGGCCACTAACCGAGGCATTCTATAAACCGAATAATTCATAAATGCGGAAATCAAGCAATTCCGCACTAAAACTGCAACAGTTATCAGTGGATCAAAATGTTGGGATAATCCTGAAATTTTGAATCCAGCAACTGATCCAGATCAATAGCAAAAACTTGAATATTTTAATTTTGTTCCTGAGTTGTATTCCACCATCAATTGAAAACCGCCCTTCAGCAGACCAGTTTAGATTTTCTAACAAGTCAGTATGTCTTTGCAACACAATACTGCAATTCTGCAGTCTGATAAAATTGTTTGAGACTTTTTAAAAATAAGGAGTAAAGTTTAGGGTCGATGGGAATAAATAACATAAACGTTAGAAATCTAAAATCAAAATGGAAAATTCTGGGAACACCCAGCAGATCAGTCAGCATCTGAGAGAGGAGAAGCAGAATTCATTTTTCAGAGTCGCGCAACACCTTTATAACTTGGGGCGGAGTTTGGACGCCGTCCTGTGAGGAATTTGTAAGCTCCCCCGTGGACACGCGGGTTTCCTCTGGGTGCTCCGGTAACCAAAGACGTACTGGTTAGTAGGTTAATTGGTCACTGTCTTCGGCTGGGGTTAAATAAGCAGGTTGCTGTGGGGTTCGGCTCATTGGGTAGAAGGGCTTATTCCACTCTGTATGTCTAAATAAATAAATAATTCGAAAACCCGTTCAACTAACTTCCTTTCCCGGTGTATTCCCAACTAATTCTTTTTCTCGGACTCCCAGTTCTGACAAGCGTTCTGCAAGCTGAAATGTCAACTGTCTTTCTCACAGATGCAGCCTGACCTGATGAAAGTTTCGAGAATATTCTATTTTTATTTTCTTTGAGTTCATGGCTGTGTGATTCTACCACAAGCTTTTCCACTTTCACATCGGACACACCGGGCTTAATTTCGGAATATATGACCCTGGCAATTGCTTCCTATGCGTCGAAAACCCAACATACTTAATGGAACACAACAGTTCTTCAAAGATTGTATAGTCAAACCTACAAATTAACTTGCCACGCAAATGACATATTTTTCCTACTCTGTCCATTCATATTTACATAAATTTCAGGGAAGATAAAATATAATCTAATGCAATGGCGTACTTCTCTGACGCTGGAGAATAACATGGGCAGGGAGAATCATTTTCCAACTGAAATGCTCAACCTCGGGAATATTTAGAGAAAAAAATATGACACTTACTAGAACGTACTGAGTGCAAAGATCTTCGGAGTGGAGGCAGACCATTTTGCAGGTCGTAACCCGAGAGCATGAATCTCAGTGTAGTTATCAACGAGCAAACCAGGCTCGTTCAGGTTTAAGCATCAGTGTTCTGTTTTGAAGGACAGGTCCACTTCACTCACACACACGCGCGGCTGAAGGGATTTGATAACACGGGGAGGATGGCAACTTCCGCGCAACACTAAAATAAAAACACTGAAAATAAAGCCCAGAGACAAGTCAAGGTGCTGACGTTCTGATATATTCACCCACCTTGCTAAAAAAAAACAAAGGTTGTTTACCGGTTTTTATGTCATCAATTTCTTACCAGGGAAGTCAACAGACGGGAGCGAGATGGGGTGATCACAAACCACTTGCCTTTTAGATGAAGAAATCCGTCGTTTTATCCGAAAGGTGGTGAATTCCTGATCCCGGGTGAGAGATCGCCGGGACAGCGAAACAGAATCCGGCACGGTCTCTATTCAAATTCCCCCCCCCCCCCCCAAAGTGGGCAAATTGGCTAGAGGAGAACTGGCAGCGAAGCGGAGGGTGCGGGGAGGGTTGGTGAGGCGGGAGGTCAGAGAGGAGTCAAGTTGAGGGAGCTCGGTGCCGGCTGTCCGACAGCCTCGGGTGTCAGGCGGCAGTGAGCGAGCGAACCACGGCCGCTTCCCCCTCACGGCAAAACCTCCAGCCTCCTGCTGAGCGGAATCAGCTGCGAGCAACCGCGGGGCTTTGCGCACGTCAGGAGCGGAGCAGGGGAAGGCTGAGAGGCGGGCTGTCAAGATGGTTTAATCCAAAATAGCATCTCTTCCTCAGGCGCTGCTGCTGCCCAAACAACCTGTCACTCGGATTACTTCGGCGAATTACTTTGCAATGTATGTGGATTATATAATCAATTTTCTTTCCCAAATCCAATAAAACTACCATTAGTTAGATCTCACCATCCAAGTTTTGAAATCACGTGCACCGTTTTTGTTGATGGCCATACTTTTTGACGCCTGGTGGGTTGGCAAGAAGGTGCGAGAGCCCAAATCCAGAAAGTGGGAAACTGACCAGAAAATACTACAAACGCCCATCTGTGGAGAAAGGTGAGTGAGAGTGAGAGTGAGAGAGTGAGAGAGAGTGTGAGAGTGTGAGAGTGTGAGTGTGAGAGAGTGAGAGAGAGAGAGAGAGAGAGAGAGAGAGTGAGAGAGAGAGAGAGAGAGAGAGAGAGAGAGAGAGAGAGAGAGAGAGAGAGAGAGAGAGAGAGAGAGAGAGAGAGAGAGAGAGAGAGAGAGAGAGAGAGGGCGTAGATTAAATACAGCGTTCCTTTTCCGTTGTCAGATTCACTATGGACCTTAGCTAGTTCCCGGAACTTCTTACCTCTCCTCTTCATCGTTGCTCTAAGGCAAACTTAATATAGTCGTCTATCGAAATCAGAAAGGCAACTTGACAAAAGGCAGTCCAGTAGTTCATCTGCTAATGTTTTAACATGTGGTTAGGATGGAGAACATGAATTGAACGCAAGTGCCTCAGAACATCTGCACCTTACCCATATCTGAGGAATAATTCTCGAACATCGGTCCTACAACATCAGTTCAACCACATCTACTTGAAAATGTCAGAACTGCCTAGGTATATTCTATTCACACAAAAGGACAAATTCATTCTGGCTAATTACCACTCAATCAATTTGTTCTGGATTATCGGCAAAGCCACGGAAGCTGTTTTCAAACTGAACTTATTTCCCCAATGACTTGCTTTCCAGTGTCTTGTTTGGATTTTGTCAGGACATTGGATCCAAGCCTCCTCACTGCCCCAATCCAAACATGGAATTAAGAGCGGAATTCTAGATTTGAGATTAGAACCACTGCCCGTGACATCAAGGCAACAAGGCAGCATCAAGGAGCCCCGATGTGCCGTGACTGTAACTGAAGTCAGTGGGCATCAACAGGGAAGCAATCTAAAAGTTTGTGTACCTCTCACCAAGTTGCCGATCTGAATCCAAAAAGGTAAATTTATATAAAATTACCTTGGAACAAGGATGGGAGAGGAGAAATAAAACTCTAGACACAGGCTGAGGTCCATCATAGATCTAACAACCCAGAAGAGATTAATTTATTCCAATAGTAATTCTCACTCCCTTGTCTACCACAAAGAAAGACAATGGCAGTAGACAGATGGAAATATATATCTGCAGGTCCCACTCCAAACCACAAGACATCCTGACTGGGAAATTTACTGCTCGTCCTTCAATGTTGATATTTAATAGTCTAGAGCTTCCTCTTCAGCTCATCGTAGGACAACCTTCACCAGACTTTTTATTTTCACAGAGTGATTCAATAAGGCACTTGATCTTCACCTTCTTACAGAATATTAGGGGTGGACAACGAAAGTTGGTCTTGTCAGTGCCACCTTTATCCTAGAATTTTAAAAACCCCGAAGGTCAGGGAAGATGGACAATTAAATGAAATTAAGACAAAGAACCGGAAAGGAAAATAGAATTAATAGCTAGAGAAAAGAATCAAGAAAGATGGGCAAGTTAAAATGTAAGGAATTAAAACCCTCTGTGAACAATTGCTTTCTTACAGGAGTTTGTTTATTTTCTATAATTGAAGGCAGTGTCCCATAGGAAGGGAATAAAGAGCATTGTGACTTACCGTTGATTTTACTTTTATGTCAGCGACAGTGTTCCATCACTGACTCTTCTGCTCCCAGCCCCTGTCCTACCACACAGAGCAAGGAAAACGTTCCCATTGTTCTTTCCTTTCATCCCACCAGCCTCCACATTGGTTCAGGCTGACAGGAAGGTGACGTTAACTCAAGTAACCACGTGTTACAACAATGGTGTGCAGAAGAGCATCTCTGAACCCACGCACAGTGAACCTTGAAGTGGATGGGCTCCAGCAGAAGGCGGCCACAAAGATATACTCAGTGGCAACTTCATGAGGTATCAGAATCAGGTTTATTATCACCGGCATATATATCATGAAATTTGTTAACTTAGCAGCAATTCAATACAATACATAATATAGAAGAAAAAAGAATAAATATATAACTAAATCAATTACAGTATATGTATATTGAATAGATTAAAATCGTGCAAAACACAGAAATAATGTATAGTTAAAAAGTGAAGTAGTGTTCAACAGTTCAATGTCCATTTAGGAATCAGATGGCAGAGGGGAAGAAGCTGTTCCTGAATCACTGAGTGTGTGCTTTCAGTCTTCCGTATCTCCTACCTGATGGTAACAGTGAGAAAAGGGCATGCCCTGGTGCTGGATGTCCTTAATAATGGATGCTGCCTTTCTGAGACACTGCTCCTTGAAGATGTCCTGGGTAATTTGTAGGCTAGCGGGCTGACTAAATTTACAACCCTCTGCAGCTTCTTTTGGTCCTGTGCAGTAGCCCCTCCATACCAGACAGTGATGCAGCCTGTCAGAATGTTCTTCATTGTACATCTATAGAAGTTTTTGAGTGTATTTGCTGACATTCCAAATCTCTTCGAACTCCTAATGAAGTATGGTCACTGTCTTGCCTTCTTTATAACTTCATAGATATGCTGGGAACAGGTTAGGTCCTTAGAGATCATGACACCCAGGAACTTGAAACTGCTCACTCTCTCCACTTCTGATCCCTTGATGAAGATTGATATGTGTTCTGGTATTGGTAGTGGTCTTACCCTTCCTGAAGTCCACAATCAGTTCTTTTGTCTTACTGACGTTGAGTGCCAGGTAGTTGCTGCAACACCACTCCACTGGTTGGCATATCTCACTCCTGTACGCCCTCTCATCACCATCTGCGATTCTACCAACGATGGCTGTATCATCAGCAAATTTAAAGATGGTATTTGAGCTATGCCTAGCCGCACAGTTGTGGGTATAGAGAGAGTAGAGCAGTGGGCTAAGCACACACCCTGAGTTGCACCGGTGTTGCTAGTCAGCAAGGAGGAGATATTATCACCAATCTGCACAGATTGTGTTCTTCCGGTTAGGAAGTCGAGGATCCAGTTGCAGAGGAAGGTACGGAGGCCTAGGTTCTGTAACTTCTCAATCAGGATTGTGGGAATGATGATGCTCGATGCTGAGCTACTGTCGATGAACAGCATCCTGACGTAGGTGTATGTGTTGTCCAGGTGGTCTAAAGCTGCGTGAACAGCCATTGACATTGCATCTGCCATTGACCTATTATGGCGATATGCAAATTACAATGGGTCCAGGTCTTTGCTGAGGCTGGAGTTCACTCTAGTCATGACCAAACTCTCAAAGCATTGCATCACTGTATATGTGAGTGCTACTGGACAATAGTCATTAAGACAGCTCACATTATTCTTCTTACGCACTGGTATAATTGTTGCCTTTTTGAAGCAAGTGGGAACTTCCACCCATATCAGTGAGTGATTGAAAATGTCCTTGAATACTCCCACCATTTGGTTGGCACAGGTTTTCAGAGCCTTACCAGGTACTCCATGGGGACCTTCTGCCTTGCGAGAGTCACCCTCTTTAAAGCCTCTGAGATAGAGATCACAGGGTCATCAGGCCACTAAGTGTAAGTACTTTGGTTATAAATTTACATTGAATATTGTATGTTCCTCCATCTATGCACATTAAAGTCCTCAGATGTCAATATTGAATACAACAATTTCAGAAAGTTACTCTCTGCTAGAACTGACTAGTCCTGGTGAAAAGTTAACAATTAACCCTATCTGTTCTTTCCACAAATACTGTTTGACCTACTGAAGACATACAGCATTCTGTTTTTATTTCAGATTTCTACAATTTGTGTGTTTTGTCTTAATGGTATTTTTATTTTTCACAGTGATTGCATTTTTCTCTTTCCCTCTTTTGTTTTCATTCATCTTCTTTTGACCTATTAGTAGAAGCTGAGTTTTACAATCTATTATCTGCAATTTACAAGCCTTCACCAACCCTGGCACACCCATCATGTTTGACATTGAGGTCTATCCTATCAAAGGCATTCTCTTTCTTTTCTCCATACCCCTTACTTCTCTACAATTTTAAGCCGGCAGCTTTATACCTTTTCTCAGTTTGGTGAAAAGTCATCGACTGGAAATATTTACTGTCAATTTAAAATGATACCTGAGCTACAATTTCAAGCATTTTTTCTTTTATTATTAATGTAATATGTCCAGCCTCTAAAGTCCTCATTTTAAATCCCATGCTGTTTGCTGTTCATTATCAATGCACTTCGTAAATTACATGAAGTGATTATTGTTCAAAAACAAAGAAAAGCCATTGATTACAAGAGAATAGAAATTGTGGTTTGGGCACTGGCAGGTGAAGTGGAATGGTAAGTACACACAAAACTGCAAAAAAGTTACTGAATTTCTCTCCAATATAATAAAAGTAAGAAGAATCATGATTATGGTAGGAGATGGATCGAGACTTTGTGAAGATATCTCGGTGGGAATAGAAAGCTGTAAGGATAAAGGAATAACATTAGGTATATGTTATAGACCCCCTAATGCTGATAGTGATTTTAATAAACAACTATCAGAATATTAGAAAAGAAAGTTCTGAGGGTGATGTTATAATTATGGATGACTTTAATTTCCCAAATATTGAGCAGGAGAACCCAGTGTCTATTGGATTACAGGAAAGTGAATTTATTGAATTATTGAACGATTGTTTTTTGACTCAGAGTGTACATACACCAACAAAAGTGGAACCCTGTCTAGATTTGATATTCTGGAACAATCAGGATAAAATTTTGAGTATGGAAGTTGTTCAGCCTTTAGGAACAAGTGATCACAACATAGTTAGTCTTGAAGTTTTTTTTAGGGAGAGCATATCAGTAAAAACAAAAGCCATTAAATTGAATTTCAGAATAGCAAAGTTTGTGCAGATGCAACAAAGAATTCAGAAGGTAAGCTGCTTGACGTTGAGTCAGTTGGGGAACAATGGGGTCAATTCATGCTGTGCAGGAAATATTCATAACCAAGTTTGGAAGAAGCAATAAAAATTATATATCAACTATATGGATGAATAAAGATATACATAGAAATTATTGAATGACAGTCAAATAAAGAATGCAGAAAAAAAGTAGTAATGATGTTAATCGTAGGGCATTTGAAAATATGAGAGCTATAGTCAAGGGGGAAATTCGGATTGCCAAAAGGCAGATCGAGAAGAATATTGCAGATGATGCCAAGACTGACCCCAAGAGAGTTTTTCAATATTTTAGTAGTAAAAGAAAAGTCAAGGAGGAAGTTAAGCACATTAGAAATAATATTGGGATGATAAATTATGCAGGGAAGGACATAACAGAACACTTAACTGTTATTTTGCTAAGGGATTCACTGGCAAAGATGTTAGCAATATGTCAGTAAGTGCAGAGAAAAATAAGGTTGCTTTAAGTGACTTCAAGATCTCAGAAAGTGAGGTTCTGCTTCGGCTGAAAAGGCTGAAAGTTAATAAATTTCCAGGACCAGACAACATATCGGTGGAGACTGGTTGAAGGGAGATTTCAGACTAACATCAGGAAGCATCTCTTTACACGAGTTGCGGACACATGGAACAAACTATTTAGTTGTGTAGTTGAGGGTCGTACCTTAGAGACGTTCGAATCTAAACTTGATAGTTATTTCAACACACCATGTGAATAGGAATTTGGCAAGCAAGTTTTGTTGGGCCAAATGGCTTGTTCTTGTCAAAAAAGTTCTAATGTTTTAATTTTTTTAATATCACTGACATATGTTGTAAAATCTGTTTAGTGACAGCAGAGTATTGCAGTACATAATAATAAATAAACCTATAAATTTCAATAAGAAATATGTATAAAAATAAATTAAATAGTCGTGCAAAAAGAAAGCAAAAGATAGAGATGTCAGTACCTCCAGCTGAACTCTGTCTTTTTGTGTGATTCCCCCGGCTGTCAATCTGTGATTTTGTATTGCCATGTGCTCCTGTCCCCGCTCCTGCTCTACTCCGGCCCCTGTATTACTGAGTACTCCATCTCTCATCTGCTTCTCATTATTATGCTGCCACCTGTGTCTCATCGTGCTCCACCTATCATCTGCCTCTGTTTATTGCTCAGTGTATTTCACTCCTGTGTTTTCACTTGTTTGTTGCTAGATTATGCCAGTGAATTTTGCTAAGCCATTTCAGCATCTGTATCTGTACTTTGTCTGTCTGAATATCGACTCTGCCTGTTTCCTGATTCTGGTTTTGGAAATCTCTGGATGTTTTGATCTCTGCCTGAATTTTGATGTCAACTTGGTTTGCACCTTGGAATTTGTTACTCAGTTAATATCAGTGTGCACAGTACTGGATCTGCAAGTGGATCCCTTCTCCAGTGTCCTGATGAGTTTTCAGGTTTTCAAAGCTTGCAGAGAGATTTAGGCCACTTAGAAGAGTGGGCTGAAAGATGGCCGATGGAGTTTAATGCTGATAAGTGTGAGGTGCTACATTTTGGTAGGACTAATCAAAATAGGACATACATGATAAATGGTAGGGCATTGAAGAATGCAGTAGAACAGAGTGATCTAGGAATAATGGTGTACAGTTCCCTGAAGGTGGAATCTCATGTGGATAGGGTTTTGAAGAAAGCTTTTGGTATGCTGGCCTTTATAAATCAGAGCATTGGGTATAGGAGTTGGGATGTAATGTTAAAATTGTACAAGGCATTGGTGAGGCCAAATTTGGAGTATTGTGTACAGTTCTGGTCACTATAATAGAGAGAGTACAGAGGAGATTTACTAGAATGTTACCTGGGTTTCGGCACCTAAGTTACAGAGAAAGGTTGAACAAGTTAGGTCTTTATTCTTTGGAGTGTAGAAGGTTGAGAGGGGACTTGATAGAGGTATTTAAAATTATGAGGGGGATAGATAGAGTTGACGTGGATAGGCTTTTTCCACTGAGAGTAGGGGAGATTCAAACAAGAGGACATGAGTTGAGAGTTGGGGGCAAAAGTTTAAGGGTAACACGAGGGGGAATTTCTTTACTCAGAGTGGTAGTTGTGTGGAATGAACTTCCAGTAGAAGAGGTAGAGGCAGGTTTGATATTGTAATTTAAAGTAAAATTGAATAGGTATATGGTCAGGAAAGGAATGGAGGGTTATGGGCTGAGTGCAGGTCAGTGGGCTAGGTGAGAGTAAGTGTTCGGCACGGACTAGAAGAGCCAAGATGGCCCGTTTCCATGCTGTAATTGTTATATGGCTATACGGAAAAAATGGGGAGGTAGTGTATAGGGGTTCATTGTCCATTCAGAAATCTGATAGCAGAGGGGAAGAAGCTATTCCTGAACTGTCGAGTGTGTGGCTTCAGATTCCTGTACCACCTCCTTGATGGTAACAATGAAAAGGTGGCATGTTCTGAGTGATGGGGGTCCTTAATGATGGATGCTGCCTTTTTGACGGTGTCTCTGATGCTGGGAAGGCTGGTACTCATGCTGAAATTGGCTGAGCTTACTGCTGACTGCAGCTTTTTCCAATCCGGTGCAGAGGCTCCTCCATACCAGATGGTGATGCAATCAGTTAGAATGCTCTCCACGGGACATCTGTAGAAATTCATGAGAATAAATCTCTTCAAACTCCTAATGAAATATAGCCACTGTCATGCTTACTTTGAAATTACATTGATATTTTGGGTCCAGGATAGATCCTCAGATGTTAACACCCAATAACTTGTAACTGCTCACTGTTTCCACTTCTGATCCCTTGATGAAGGTTAGTGTTTTCCCTCATCTTCCCATTCCTGAAGTCCACAAACAAGTCCTTGGCCTTACAGACATTGAGAGCAAGGCTGGTGTTGTGACACCACTCAACCAGATTCTTTAAGAGTCTCATCTTCTAATTTAATAATAGAAATAACTTATTTATTGAGCACTTTTCATACAAGTGATGTAGTTCAAAGTGCTTTACAATGGGATAATGTGTAAACAAAAATAAAAGACACAAAGATGTTAGTTAAATGCAAGGTTAAATAGGTTTTGAGAGCCCAACAGGCTCCAGGACAGCCTCTTCCACCAGGCCATTAGACTCATTAACTCAGGCTGATTTGTTAAATGGACTGCTCTATTTATTATAAATTACTGTGGTTCTACATCTAGTTGGAGATGTAATATAAAGATTTTTATTCCTCATACGTGAAGGATGTAAGAAATAAAGTCAATTCAAATTAAGTGTCAACTGAGTCTGCATGCCTTATAGATTTAGGTATTAAATTCCACAGTTTTGGAGTGTAGTTAATAAAAGCTGATTTTCCAATTTTCTTTTGAGGAAGATTATTTAAGTTTGGGTCACTGGTAGAAGAGGACCTGAGAGTTCAAGCAGGATCATAAAACAATAGTGATTCTGTATGTACGCCTGTCCCAGACCATTAAGAGCTTTAAAAACAGGTAGAGAATCTTAATATCAATTCTAAAAGATACGAGAAGCCAGTGCAGGGTAATTAGGATGGGAGAGATATGTTTGTTCAATCTAGTTTTTGGGAGAACTCTACACCAGCGTGTCTGAAAGAGTTATAATTTGTCAATAGGTTGCATTGGAAGGCCAGTGAAAAGTGCATTACAGTAACCTAATCAATATAAAGGAGTGAATTAGTTTTTAGGAACATAGAAAACCTATAGCACAATACAGGCCCTTCAGCCCACAAAGCTGTGCCGACCAGGTCCTTACCTTAGAAATTACCTAGGGTTACCTGTAGCCCTCTATTTTCCTGAGCTCCACGAGTCCAGGAATCTTTTAAAAGACCCTATTGTATCCGCCGCCACCACCGTCGCTGGCAGCCCATTCCACACTGTACAAAAAAAATTACCCCTGACATCTCCTCTGTGCCTGCTTCCAAGCAACTGAAAACCGTGCCCTCTCGTGCTAGCCATTTCAGCCCTGGGAAAAAAACCTCTGACCATCCACACGATCAACGTCTCTCGTCATCTTATACACCTCTGTCAGGTCACCTCTCATCCTCTGTCACTCCAAGAAACAAAGGCCGAGGTCACTCAACTTATTCTCATAAGGCATGCTCCCCAATCCAGGCAACATTCTTGTAAATCTTCTTTGCATCCTTTCTATGGTTTCCATATCCTTCCTATAGTGTGGCGACCAGAACTGAGCTCAGTTCTCCAAGTGGGGTCTGACACGGGTCATAAATAGCTGCAACATTACCTCTCGGCTCCTAAACTCAATCCCAAGACTGATGAAGGCCAATGCACCGTATGCTTTCTTATCCAGAGTCAACCTGCACAGAAGCTTTGAGTGTCCTATGGACGGACCTCAAGATCCCTCTGATCCTCCATATTGCCAAGAGTCTTACCATTAATACTATATTTTGCCATCATATTTGATCTACCAAAATGAACCACCTCACACTTAATTGGGTTAAACTCCATCTGCCACTTCTCAGCCCAGTTTTGCATCCTATCAATGTCCCACTGTAACCTTCACACTGTCCACAACACCACCAAACTTTGTGTCATCAACAAATTTACCAATCCATAATTATGTAGCAGAAACAGATGTACCTTTGCAATATTTCTTTCATGCCTGAAATACTGCTCTGGTCACTTTCTTTATGTGGAATTTAAAATCCAAATCCGAATCAAGGAGAATATCCTGGATTCTTAATTCTGATCTTACAATAGGAGTTAAGTTCTCAGGGTTATCAAGAAGTTTATCTCTTATACAAGTGCAATGCTTGAAGAGCATAAGTAATGTGCAGATCTGTAACAGCAAGGGAAACTGTCTCTGAATACCTTGAAGACAAGAAAGTTCTTCCATACTTGACCATACTCTGAACCAGCTCTGTTACTGCACTGCAGCTCCCCAATTCTCACCAACCGTACTGTCTACATTTATGATCATACTCTTTCAACCTGCCTCACATTTGAGTACTCTCAATTTTGAACTATTCTGTTATTTGTCTCAGTTATCCTTGTTCTCTAATACTTCAGCTGGGTCTGCATCTCCAACTAAACCAGGTTACATTGTCTGCAAAGCATACGTTGTCCTTCCCACATAGACTCTAGGCTTCAAAGTTCAAAGTAAGTTTATTGTCAAAGTACACTTATGCCACCATATACAACCCTGAGGTTCATTTTCCTGTGGGCTTACTCAATGAATCCGTAATAGAATAACAACCATAATAAAGTCAATGAAAGACTTCACCAACTTGGTCATTCAACCAGGGTGCAAAAGACAATAAACTGTGCAAATACAAAAGGAAAGAAATAATAATAAATAAATAATAAATATCAAGAACATGAGATGAAGAGTCCTTGAAAGTGAGTCCATAGGTTGTTGTAACATTTCAAAGATGGGTAAGTGAAGTTGAGTGAAGTTATCCCCTCTGATTCAAGACCCTAATGGTTGAGGGGTAATAACTGTTGCTGAACCTGGTGGTGTGGGTCCTGAGGCTCCTGTACCTTATTCCTGATGGCAGCAGCAAGAAGAGAGCTTGACCTGAGTGGTGGGTGACCCTGATGGCTGATTCTACTTTCCTGTGACAACACTTTCGATAGATGTGGAGTTGTGGAACAAAGCTTTCAACAGGTAGCCCTTGCTCCGTAACTGCTTCCTTTGTCCCACAAAATGTAAGGCCTTCTCACCTACTCTGTTTTCCAGCCAGGTAGTAAGCATTTCATTGTACTGTTAGTATGCTCCATTGTGAAGCCTGGAAATGATGTGTAGTCTGAAAGATCAGAAACCTGGTTTCACTACATAGTTACAACTCCCCATCTCTTACATTGTCCTGTACAATCTCTTCATTATCCCCAAAGTCTTGAGGTCCATTGCTGGATATGGTATTCCACAGGGTAGAATTTTTTTTATTTCTAAAACTATGAATTTGATATATGTGAGGTGGTCTAAGTATATGCTATAATAAAGTCAAATTTGAGTCTATTGTAATATGCGCAAGTACATGTATGCACGTGTAATGAAAAATTGTTGGTAATATCATGGAAAAATGGCATCTTTTAAGCAGCATTCACTCAAAGACATACATCAGTTCCTAATTAATAACTTAATTAAAAATGTAACCCTCTGGCTCAGCCAGCACGTGTTCATCCAGGGGAAAACTACTCCTGGCCCCACCAAACTGAGAAATCTCGTTTGTGTGGATGCTGTGTGATGTGTTGCCCGGTTACAAATCCCCACCGCAAAATGTCAGACAGTACACCACATGCGATTAAATGATTTAAATTTATAAATCTTAATCTGCATAAAAGGTTAGTAAAGAAAATAAAAGTAGGACCCATTTTAAGGAAAAAAAAGTCTATTGCGCATCATTGGAGCTCACTAATAAGGCTATTCATCAATCATCGACCTTCTCTGAGCGTCACCAACCTTCAAGCGTAGCCAGCCCTCAGCCCCTCACTCCTCAGTCCACTCCATCCAGTGGTCTTCTGACTCTCTCCCTCTGCGTCCTCTCTCTGCATCGCTCCCCGACGAAACATCACAAAAAACCCAGCTCCCTGACACACAAAATAGAACAACATTTCTCCCATTGAACAGCCCCTGCATTCCAAGGTCCTGTTATCTCTAGTCATAACCCAAACATTGTTGCTACAGAGAAACTATTACCTTAACAGTGGAACATTACATAGAAGCCATTATATTTGCCTTAGCAGTGAAACCTTATAGCGTGTTACGATAATTAATTAACATAATTAATTGATAAATCATAAATAAATTAAGACAGAAATACTGTTTCATTTGGCTGTATTTATTTATGGTTGAATAATAATTAAACTTGAAATATATTTTTTACAAAAACACAAAATGCAAGAAAAATATTTTAATGCAAGGTGGTTAAAGTGGTCAGACTGTTGCAAAACTGTACAATAGTAATTAGTGTTTTTCTGATTAGTTCAAGAACTGAGTGGTTGAAGGGAAGTAGCTATTCTTGAGCATTGCTGTGTGGGACTTCAGGTTTCTGTACCTCCTGCCTGATAGTAGCTGTGAAATAATGACAAGGCTCGGAGACCATGGAGCTTTGATTATAAATGTTACCTTCTTGGGGAAGAGCCTCCTGTGAATACTTTCAATGATAGTATTTACATTGATGATATTTACAGGATGAAACTAAGTATTTGATCAACTCAAGGGATCTATTGTGCAAAGTGATATAACGATTTAGCATTGAGTTCTTCTGAGATTCACTTGCATTGAAATGAAAAGTACAAAATGTGTGTGCTATGAAATCATGCATTTAATGCATGCAGCAGAGGAAACAATTTCTACCCGCGCCTTTAGTTATATAGCCATGGAATTTATATAGATTATTTTAAGAACTTTTCATCTTATGAAGTAGTGTAACTAAAACTCTATCACCTCATGTACAATGTCTGCCCATTACACTATCTGCAATTTTAACATGTACTCTTGTACTTGTTAGCATAGGTGAAAAGTGTCTTATTAATTTTATAAAGTACCCTCACTTTGATTGGTGAGTGTAAATAATAGCACTCTCCAAGACAATTTACACTGCAGTGCCCAATTGTAACTGGCATTAAGTAACAAAGCTATGTAAAAGTTTATTTAAAATGTTGAGTTATGCTTAATTCCCAAATTCTGTGGCCTGAGATATTAATGTAAAATGACTGAATCAGCTTTCTATGGGTTTAAATATTTCTTTTGGGAGTAGAATCAACAGAATAGTTGAAGAGAATATTATTTATGACAGGAATAATACTGATCTTTCTATAAACAATCTTTGAAAAGCATCCTGAAAACATTGATCTTTGAATAGTGGAAAAAAGTACCAAGTTACTAAATAAATATTCTGAGATAAAATAAAACACAACTAAATAAATGTTATTACATTTACAATTAATAAGAGAGACATTTAAAAAATCTCAACAGAGGTGTGAAATTTGAAGTTCAAAAAATTATTATCAATGTACATATATTTTACCATATACACCTTGAGATTTGATTTTCTAGCAGCTTTTCACAGAAAAAAATTCAATAGAATTTAATGAATTTTATGAAAAGTTACACACGAACAGACTAAAGCTGACAAACAAAGTGTAAAAGGAAACTAATTGAGCAATTAAAAACAATGCCGAGTACATAAGTTGTAAAGAGTTCATGGAAGTGAGTCTGTAGGTTGTTAATCGAGTTCAGAGGAATGGTGAATGAAGCTATCCACACTGGTTCAGGAGCCTAATGGTTAATAATGGATAATTAATAACTGTTCCTGAACCTGGTGGTGTAAGACCCAAGGCTTCTGTTTCTCCTGCTCGAATTTGGTAGTGAGAAGAGGATATGGTCTGGATTGTGGTGGTCTTTAATGATGGATGTGGCAGTGCTGCATGTAAATATACTTGGTGTGGAGAGCTGGTATTGTAGAGCCTTACTTTCATGTTACTGTACAGATTACTAGAGCTGCCTGCAGTTCAGCAGAAGCATTTCAAATAGGGCATCCCTGTTTCACAGGAAGGCGAAGAATATTTCCTTGAGAGAAAGGGGTTTCCAGTGAAGAGTATGCAGGCTGTGTGTAGAATTGAATGGGCGTTCACTCAAGAGAACTTAACTCTAATGTGCTTCCGATGAAGCAGGGGTGCCTGTGACTTCGATCTTCATGTTGGAATGCTTCAAATGGGGAATGGCCAGCAGAAGACCCATGGGACATATCTGGCCCACTGCATCCTTCCATTGTTGCCCACCTGTGTGTTAAGCAAACTTAGACTTCAGAGGATAACTTCCAATGTTAGCAGAGGCAAAGATGAATAAAAAGATGGCTGAGGTCTAAAATGTGCAGCTGATCTAATACAGTCATTTTCCTTCCCAAATTCCAAAACCAATTTAAGCAACTCTTACAGTCTGATCTGCAAATCCCTACTTATTTTTTGACTTGAAGCAACTTGGTATCAATCAGGAAATGGCGGTGGCACGCAGTGTAACAGTTAGCACCGTAGCTGTGCAACGCCAGCGATCAACAGTCGCGGTTCAAATCCCGCTGTCTATAAGGAGTTTGTGCATCCTTACATCCTGTCGTAACTGCATAGGTTTCCTCCAGGTGCTTCATTTCCATTTCACATTCAAAAGGAAATATGGATAGGGTTAATGTGTTGTGGCAAGCTGTGTTTGCGCTAGAAGTGGGCGGCACCTGAGGATTGACAACGCAAGCTGCAGACTGTGTGGGTAGTTCATGCAAATAACACATCTCACTGTTTGTTTCGATGTTTTAAGACTATAAGGCCATGAGATATAGGAGCAAGATTAGGCCATCATGGCTGATCCATTTTCCCTCTCAGCCCCAATCTCCTCATATCCCTTCATGCCCTGACCAATCAACAATCTCATGACCTCCGCCTTAAATATACGTAAAGATTTGGCCTTCACAGCTGCCTGTGGCAACGAATTCCAGATTCAGCGCTCTTTAGCTAGGGAAATTCCTCCTGTTCTCCATTCTAAAAGGATGCCTTTCTATTCTGAGCCTGTGTTCTCTGTTTCTAGACTCTCCCACCACAGGAAACATCTTCTCCACATTCTCTCTATCAAGATGTTTTAACATTTCATAGCTTTCAATGAGATCACCCTTTATTCTTCTGAATTCCAGTGAATACAGGCCCAAAGCCATCAAAAGCTCTTCATATGACAAGCCGTACAATCCCAGAATAATTTTTGTGAATCTCGTTTAACCTTCTCCAGTGTCTGCACATCCTTTCTAACAAAAGGGTTCTGATGTACAATGCAACAAATAAAGCTAATCTTTCTTTTTTAAAACCTTGATGTAGCTTAAAAAGATGAGAACAAAGTATGTTGTTAAGAACTAATTGAAGTTCATTGCTTGTGAACTTTAGTTTTTTTAATTTCATGCATTGATCTTAATCACAAGTGAATGAGTTTCTTTACCATCTTATACCATTCATTCTGCACTTACGTTCTGAGCTGAATGCATGGGTATAGGAATAGAAGAGATAAACAGAGGTCATAAACTCAATAACAGAGGAGAGGTTGTGTGATCGGTTGAGTTGAAAACCGTGAGCAAACTGCGGACCAAGAGAAGCCGACAAGTGCAAATTACACAATGGAGGCAGCCCCCCTTGTTGTGAGCAGAATATAAACAGTGGCCTCCAAGACCAGAATCTGGAGGTGACATGAGTTTCCAGGATCTTGGGGAGGGAATAAAGGAGACCGGAAGTGGGATGGTAATAAGTGATGGTGAATTGACGAAGGGTTTTGTTCATGATGGTGGCTTTGAAAGGAGGAAGAAAAAATGAGGCAATTAACAATACTGATCAGAGATATAGTAATTGTGTGATTACACATTGGTTGGACAGTGATTGAACTGTAACTAAATCTCAGGAGATTGAGAGAGGGCAGGAGCAATGTGTCAAAGTGAGATGAGTCACTATCGATGAAATCATACCAAAAGACCATCTCCCATGATGAAGAGGGAATCTAAATTTATACCGCAATAAAAGAAATGAGACACTGAAGTATAAAATCAATAGAAATAATTACTAAATGTGGGACTTGCTGAGCATTCCATTGTCTCCAGAGTGAATAATAATGACAGTGAATCCTGTCATGTCAGTGGCTGATGGAATTATTTTAATGTTCATGATTTGCTCAAGGCGAATTTAAATAAAAAAACATATTTGAAAACCACTGACCTAAATTTTCCATTCACAGTTTAATGCCTTTTAACTATACTGTGTTCTGATAATTACACATTAAATTCATTAAAATAATTACATGATGTTAAGTTACAATGATACATGAATGCATTTTCCAGTAAGTTATGGAAAACAATGTTCTTAATATATATCTATATACTCAATTTAAAATAACATTCAATAATGTATTGATCCTAAATATTAAGGCTAAATGAAATAACCCAACTTTGGAAACATTGACTCACTGTAAAAAAATGTCTCCTTTCCCTCTCCTGGATCAGAATTATTCCATTAATAGTTGTGTCAGAGGAGGAATACTGCTAGGGAGAGGTGGGTTGGATAGTGAAATACCTTAGAGCTTCCCAACATAATAGGGTCACAGAGTCATAGAACACTGCAGCAGAGAATCAGGACCTCCGGCCCATCTAGCCTATGCCCAACTATTAATCTACTTATGTTGTGATGGAAAATAACTGGTTCTTTGAGTCTCCACAGTAGAGGCCTGGACACACACAGTTTTAATAATAAGGAATTTATTTACTAGGGGAAGTCGGGTCAACACAAGCAACTACAATACACAGGAAGCGGTGTGGGGACAGGGTACGGTTACACAAACAAAGAACAAGGGAAAAGCACTACAACAGCTATCCCCCTTGACCTTGGATAGCTGCGGCTCCCTTACCAGGACAAATGATAGACCTTCCCAAACATAAATCAATGCACTTACCTTCAATGAGGTGGTCTGTAAGAGAGGGTGCACCAAGGCCAAGTCTCACCTTTTATAGCATGGGGCTGGGCGAGATAATCCAATTAAGGTGACCAATAAATTTGGTCTGTATTCAATTCCATCTGGCATCACACAGCCCATTTTTCCAGCTGGTCGGGATTCTGCTACAGGCTTCCTCACTAATCCAGTTCACCACATCATCATCAGATTATTGATATAGATGAACAACAATGGACTCAGCATCGATCCCTGCAGTACTCCTCTAGTCACAGGTCTCTAGTCAACCATCTACTACCACTGTCTGGCTTCTCCCACGAAGCCAATGTCTAAACCAATTTACAACCTCATCTTCAATGCCAATTGACTGAACCTTCTCGACCAACCTCCCATGCGGGACCTTGTCAAAGCCTTGCTACGGTCCATGTAGACATCATCCACTGTCTGCCATCATCCGCTTTCCTGGTAACTTCCTAGAAAAACTATAAGATTGGTTGAACATGACCTACCACACACAAAGACATATTGTCTATCCCTAATTAGTCCCTGTCTATCCAAATAATTATATATCCAGTCCCTTAGAATATCTTCCAATAACTTACAAACTACCAATGTTAGACTCACCAGACTAAAATTTCCTGGCTTATTCTTATAAACTTTCTTAAAGATTGGAACAACATTAGGAATCCTCCAGTCCTCTGGCACCTCTCCCTATTGGGTCCAAGGGAAGCCCTTGTCAAGCCCTGGGGTGTTGTTCACACTAATTTGCATTAAGACAGCAAACTCCTCCTCCTGTGTAATCTGTGACTTTTCTGCTGCTTGGCTTCACTTCAATAGTCTCTGTGTCCATCTCCTGAGTAAATACAAATGCAGAAAAATCCATTGAAAATCTCCCCCATCTCTTTCATAGAGGACCACTCTGATCTTTCAGAGGACTAATTTTGTCCCTTGCTATCCTTCTGCTCTTAATGTATCAGTAGAAGCACGTAGGATTCTCCGTCATCTTGTCTGCTGGAGCAACATCAGATCTTATTTTAGCCATCCTGATTTCTTTCTTTTCATGTTTGGTACACTCATCATTTTTTGTTCCTTCCTGCTACATGTCTCTTTCTTTTTCTGAAACAGGGCCTCAATATCTCTCAAAAACCAAAGTTCCCTCAACCTGTTATACTTGTTTTTTTTATTCTGACCAGAATATACAAATGCTGTAGTCTCAAAATTTCACTTTTAAAGGCCTCCCACTTACCAAGTACTTCTTCGCCGGAAAACAACCTGCACCAGATCACACTGGCCAGATCTTTTCTGATAGCATCTAACTCTAATTATCTATAAATTTGATGCCGTCTCAGTGGCTTTATCCCTAGCATGAGCAAGAAATGTTCCTGCTCATTATCACCTATTTCTCTTATTCATCTGTTGGTTAGCATTTCCGCCATTTGAAATAAAAACATTTGGGTAAACTTTGAAGGTTGCAAGACTCAGGGTGGCAATTCAATACAGGAATGGCCCTTGAGTAACCTTACCTTTTGGCCTCTCTCTTCGTCTCTCATCTCCTGCTTTGCAATGTGATCAGGAATTAAATACTGAGACTACCTTTCTACCAAAATAGCCACATGACAATTTGCAGAATCCTTCCTTCACAGTTATTCCTTATCTCGCCCTGTGGCACATTGGGTGGTATTTTTTGCTGTTTCTGTAACACTTGACTGTTTTTCACAAGGTCATATTGCTAGCTCATTGCTCAACCCAGCAGGGATGGAAAGCGTGGAAGTGGCCGGGTGGATTTTAGCTTGGGACCATTTGCCTCAAAGTCTGGTGCTGATGCCACTACACCACGGGCTGGCAATTCCTTCACAGTGGGTTTCAAAAAAAAAATTAGTCAAAAGGAGATAAACTAACTTACCGTTTCCTAACATGACAAGTTAGCTCTGGTGTAAGAGTTTACATTTCTTGTTCCGTTCATCGGCTGGTCACTTGGGTACACTCAGGACTTTGTGGATAGTTGCATCTTTAACCAACCATCCATTCTGCTGGAATTTAGTTTGCGTTTTTGAATGAGCACAACTTAGTAATTCAGTGCTGTCTGAGAGAAGCACGTAGAGAATAACTTGGTCAGGATGACTCCATCCCCCTGAAAAAGGCAGGTCTGATTATCCTTCCCTTTAAATGAATAGGAGGGAGAATAGAATTGTATCTATAATAGGATATCACATCTTATGAGAATGCCCACAGGAATGCGGGATAATGTATGAGGAGCACTTGATGGCTCTGTGACTGTGCTTGCTGGAGTATAGAAGAATGAGGGGAGATCTCATTGAAACCTATTGAACATTGAAAAACCTAGATAGAGTGGACATGTTTTCTATAGTGGTGGAGTCTAGGACCAGAGGGCACAACCTCAGAATACGAGGACATCCCTTTAGAACAGAGATGAGGAGGAAATTCTTTAGCCCAATATAATGAAGCTGTGGAATTCATTTCTACAGACGGCTGTGGACCAAGTCATTGAGTATATTTAACTTGGAGGTTGATGGGTTTTTGGTTAGTCATTGGATCAAAGGTTGCGGAGAGAAGGCTGGAGAGTAGAATTGAAAGGGGTGATAAATCAACCATGCTGGAATGGCGGAGTAGACCTGAAAGGCCGAAAAGCCTTTTTCTGCTCCCGTTTCTTATGGTCTTATGATATCAAACTTTATCTTACTGTTTTCCTATTTACACTCTGCCTACCTTGTCACAACATCCAAACATTGTGGCCCAAAATCAGGCACTGAAATGTTGGGTTGAATTTTCATGTTTCTGTGTTTGCCTTGATAAGGAATGGTTTAAAAATTATCTATATATTTCATTGACATTACCTTAAGATTTCGTAGTCATTAGCTAAATCTAATTCAGCTTCATAAATCTGATGTAATTTAATCGCATAATTTTTTCTGAACACCATGCTTGATTAACAAGTTGAACAATGATGGTTTTTATTGGGACTTTCAGCTGCTATTGGCAAACAAGCAATTTTATCTCAATCCAGCATGATAAGAAACAAAAACTGTAGCTGTGCAGGTCATAAGAAAATTGTTGAACAAATAATTATGTCAAGAGGACAAACTAGTTGCAAGCCTCTTTCAGATTCATGTCACATAAATTTGTTTGACTAAAATGCTGGTGGGCTTTTGTTCTTGTCCTAAGTAATAAAAATGTTTTTCTTGATTTTTCCTTCACCTATCCTCTTGTCTTAGGTTGGGCGGGCTTTCTGAGTGTCCTGTAGTACACAGAATGCATCGAAATAAACTACTTTTACATTAGTAAACTGAGATGGTAATCATACAGACAAGTAGACCTGAATCATGTCTTGATCCAAGCTGTGCTGTGCACCTTTCTTTTAGATCAACATAGTGGATGCTGCCAGGCTGGCTGGGTGTCTCCAGCATTTTCTGCTTTTGTTTTGAATCTTTCTAGCAGTTATCACCATATGGCAGTCAGAATGACTTCTGACCATGTGGCTTATCAGCTGCCACTTCAGCTAAAAACAGTTACTTCAGCGTGACAACCAAAACTCTAACTTCCCTCGTGTTAGGGTCAGTGCATTTTCACAGATAACCTTTATTGAATCTCAGAGGATAATTTGATTTTATGTAGCTTAATGTTTATATGAATTTCCCTGAATGGAATGCACGTGACATATGATTAAAAACTTAGGAAAATAACTAAGTGTACTAAGTTACACCATCTGTTCTCCTTTGATCTAGTTCTGAGATAATGAAAACTTTCTGGAAGAGGGGGAAGGTGACATTAGAAAGTACTGGCCTTTCTTCATTGCTTCCTAAAATAGTCATAAATAAAGAAGTAATTTAATTGAAACAGGAAAAGGCAACCCCAATCGTCCTTAAGTCAATTATGGATATTTGCAGAAAATTGTGGAAAATCCTGATAAGGGACACCAATTATTCCCAAACCTATGTAGGATTTATACACTTCACATATAGGATTTCAGTCCTGATGGAAGTTCAAAGTTCAAAGTGAATTTCATTATCAAAGTGCATATATGTAAACATATACCACACTGAGATTCATTTTCCTGTGGGTATACTCAGCAAATCTATAGATTAGAAACATGGAAAACCTACAGTATAATACAGGCCCTTTGGCCCACAAAGTTGTGCCGAACATGTCCCTACCACAGAAATTACTAGGCTTACATATAACCTATTTTTCAAAGCTCCATGTACCCATCCAAAAGTCTCTTAAAAGACCCCATCTCCACCACTGTCGCCGGCAGCCCATTCCACACACTTACCACTCTCTGAGTAAAAAAATTATCCCGAGTTCACTCAACCTATTCTCAAAAGGCATGCTTCCCAATCCAGGCAACATCCTTCTAAATCTCCTCTGCACCCTTTCTATGGCTTCCACATCCTTCCTGTAGTGAGGTGACTAGAACTGAGCACAGTCCTCCAACTGGGGTCTGACCAGGGTCCTATATAGCTGCAACATTACCTCTTGGCTCCTAAATTCAATTCCACGATTGATGAAGGCCAATACACCATATGCCTGCTTAACCACAGAGTCAACTTGCACAGCAGCTTTGAGTGTCCTATGAACTCAGACCCCAAGATCCCTCTGATCCTCGACACTGCCAAAAGTCTTACCATTCTGCCATCATATTTGACCTACCAAAATGAACACTTATTTGGGTTGAACTCCATCTACCACTTCTCAGCCCAGTTTTGCATCCTATCAATGTCCCCTTGTAACCTCTGACAGCTCTCCACACTATCCACAACACCTCCAACCTTTATGTCATCAGCAAAATTACTAACCCATCCCTCCACTTCCTCATCCAGGTCATTTATAAAAATCACAAAGAGTAAGGGTCCCAGAGCAGATCCCTGAGGCACACCACTGGTGTCCAACCTCCATTCAGAATATGACCCGTCTACAACCAGTTTTTGTCTTCTGTGGGAAGCCAGTTCTCGATCCACAAAGCAATGTCCCCTTGGATCCCATTCCTCCTTACTTTCTCAATAAGCCTCTAAACGATTAGTAAATCTAACCGATCAATGAAAGATCAACCAAAGTGCAGAAGACAGCAAACAAGGGTTTTGGGTTAAAACATCGATTGTTTATTCTCTTACACAGGGTAGGTCTTACACAATGAATGGAAAAGCAGTCTGGATTGCGGTAGAACAAAGGGATCTGGGAATACAGATTCATAATTCATTCAAAGTAGTGTCACAGGGTGATAGGGTTGTAAAGAAAGCTTTTGGCACATTTTCTTTCATAAATCACTGGATTGAGTACAGGAGATGGGATGTGATGTTGAAGTTGTATAAGACATTGGTAAGGCCTAGTCTGGACTCTTATGTTCAGCTTTCGTTTCCTACCTACAGGAAAGATGTAAGTACACTTGAAAGAGTGCAGAGAAATTTTACAAGGATGTTGCCGGGATTGGGGGACCTGAATTATGTGAAAGGTTGAATAGACAGGAACATTATTCCCTGGAGTTTCGAAGAATGAGGAGAGATTTGATAGAGGTATACAAAGTTATGAGAGGTTTAGATAGGGTAAATGCAAGCAGGGTTTTCCCTCTGAGATTGAGTGAGACTGCAACAAGAAGTCACAGGTCAATGGTGAAAGGTGAAAAGTTTAAGCGGAACATGAGGGGATCTTCTTCATCTGGAGGGTTGTGAGAGTGTGAATGAGCTGCCAGTGCAAGTGGTGCATGGGGGCTCAATTTTAACGCTCAAGAGAAGTTTGGATACATACATGGATGATAGGGGTATGGAGGGCTATGGTCCCAGTGCAGGTAAATGGGAGTAGGGAGTTAAAATATTTTCAGCATGGACTAGATGGGTGGAATGGCCTGTTTCTGTCTGTATTCCTCCTTGACTCTATGACTCTTCTATAGATGAGACCTGAATTGCTGAGATTTTCCAGCATTTTGCGTGTTCTGCTCAAGATTTCCAGCATCTGTAGATTCCCTTGTGTTTAGGATTTATGTCATCCTTGATGACAGTGAGCAAAGACATTGTTTTTTGGGCCTCATTGTCCTGCTTTCCCAGAGGTTAACTTCAAATAGGTTATCATCTGGTTACTGATCTTCCTTTCAACTGAATGTTTCTGATCACAGATGTGTTACTCTAAGCCCCTGCTGGACTTGATCTTTATTTATTTTATTCAAAGATCTGGCACAGTAACAAGTCCTTCTGGCCCATCAAGCCTGCACTTTCCAATTACACCCATGTGATTGATTAATCTACTAACTTGCATGTCCTCAGGATGTGGGAGGTAAAACCCGGAGGAAGCCCATGTGGTCATGGGGATAACATTCAAATTTCTTACACTTGCAGTGTGAATTTAAACAGGGTAACTGGCGCTTTAATATCATTACGCTAACCACTATGCTACTGTTATTGGTACTATATCTTACCAGGGGCTTGGTCAATGCTCTCAGCTGGACTAAAAAACTAGCTGAAACTAAGGTGCTGTGGCTTAAAGAGGAATATAGGGAATTCAGGAAAGTAATGTTCTCTCTAAACTGAAATTGTAAAACTAGCTTAAACACTTCTGTGTAATTCAGTGTATAAATGTGCTGAAGCTCAATAAGGCACTGGTGAAGCCTCACTTAGAGTACTGAGAGCAATTTTGAGCCCCTTATTTAAGAAAGGTCGTGCTGACATTGGAGAGGGTTCAGAGGAGGTTCACAAAAATGACTCCGGGAATGAAAGGGTTATCATATGAGCAGCGATTGAAGGCTCTGGGCTTGTACAAGTTGGAATTTAGAAGAACAAGGAGGGGGATCCTATTGAAACCTATCAAATGTTTAAAGTCCCAGATAGAGTGGATGTGGAGAGGATATTTCCTTTGCTGGGGGAGTCTAGGACTAGAGGGTTAGCCTCAAAATAGAGGAACATCCATTTAGAAGAGAGATGAGGGGGAATTGCTTTAGCCACAGAGGGATGAGTCTGTGAAACCTGTTAGCACAAGTGGTTATGGAGGCTGGGTCACTGGGTGCATTTAAGGTGGAAGTTGATAGGTTCTTGATTAGTCAGGGCATGAAAGCTTATGGGGAGAAGACATGAGATTGGGGTTGAGAGGGAAATGGATCAGCCATGATGAAATGGTGGAGCAGACTTGATGGGCTGAATGGTTTAGGGTTCTTAAGGTCTTAAATTCTGCAATGTTTTCACTAGTATAATGATTATATCCAAAGAGGTAATGGCTTGTTTCCAAGCAGGCCACTTAAACGAGGTACTTGTTGAGTTCTAAAGATGTTGTAGCAAACTAAACTTTTCTGTGTCAAAATTTTATTGTTGCAGAAGAGGAACATTATATAATTTTCCAGTCCAATATTGACATATACATGTACAGATTAGAGGTTTGTTTAACTATAAAATTAAAGCCTATCTGACTCGATCCCTAATACTTTGGTATACCTAACTAGACCAATACCTGGTACATATACCAAAATCTTGACAGGCTTTGGCTATACTGCCAGGAATTGATTTACATTAAAGATCATATTCATGCTTAAAGTGACTCACGGTCTCCATGTTTTTAAAATCTCTATATACACTTAATGAGCAACAGTCATAGATTTTCTGGGTTTTCCTGTTCTTTAATTAGGTTTTGGTTTTGAGTGAACTTTTTGGATTAATTTGTTCCAGTCCTGAATACAATGGAAGTTTTACTTTGGGATTACACGTTGATTTATTTTTTTCGTTCTTGAATTCTGTATTGGTTGCAATTTGGACACAACTTTATGATCGAGTGGTTAACCACTCACTATTGATTCATTTCTAGCAGATCTACAAAGAGAGCTTCATATTTTATCACTCATTTGAAGTACAAACTGCTACTGAGGATTCTAACTTCCATTTGTGCAAACCAGAGATGTTGGAGTCCCAGGAACATAAAAACTTTGTTTTCATAAAGTGATCTTCCTTCTGTTTAGTGTTGTAGTGATATTTTTGACTCAACTGTGTCTGTTCAAATCAGAAAGCCAAATCTAGTCGACCAAGACACAAGTTTTCACAATCTTCTCTTCTCAAGAGTTCTGCAGACATATACTTCATGGTCATATATTTCAGCAAGAAATAATGGCTTCATGAAGCTCTGAACATTTCTGTAACTTCCTCTTCTTAAGAACTTTCTAATCCCTCTTAGCTCCTCCATTTGAAGGAATGAGGAAACGTGTAATACCAAAACATTTAATAAATCTTTCAGGCTGAGCAGGTTGAAACTTTGCCCCTCAGTTTTTTGTATTTTCTCTCCATTTAGTAAATAGTTAACCCTTTCATTTCTTCCACCAAAGTGAATGACCATACTCTTCCCCCACATTGTATTCCATCTGCCATTTCTTTGACCATTCTCCTAATCTGTCTAAGCCCTTGTGCAGCCGGTCTCCTTTCTCAAAAATACCTGACCCTCCACCTATCTTCATATTGTCTGCTAACTTTGAAACAAAACAATTCCGTCTTCCAAATCTTTGACATATAACATAAAAAGAATCAGTTCCAACACATACCTCTGTGGAACACCACTAGTCTCCAGCAGCCAACCAGAAAAGGTTTCCTTTATTCCCACTTTTTGCCTCCTGCCAATCAGCCACTGCTTTATCCATGTTAGAATCTTTCCTGTAATACCATGGGCTCATAACTTGTTTAGCGTCCTCAAGTGTGGCACCTTGTCAAAGGCCTTCTGAAAATCCAAGCACACAATATCAACCGATTTTAGTGGCTTTCTGTTGGTTTCTAAAATCTTCCCAATCCCCTACCTTCCCACGAATTTTTGCTATATTACATGCCCTCTCTTTTGCTTTTATACTGCCTTTGACTTCCTTTTAGACGTTTTCCTCATCCTCCTTTTAGAATACTTTTTCTTTGGGCTATATCTATCCTATGCCTTCTGAACTGCTCCCAGACACTCCAGCCTTTGCTGTTCTGCAATCATCCCCGCCAGTGTTCCCTTGCAATCAGATGGCTTCATGTATCACTGATGCCCAAAGTCATGTGTTTCACTCCAGTTCACCATGAGTGATTATAGATCAGTACCAATAAACTGGCATTCCCCTTTTATCTCCTTGAAAAGCTTCAGTATGCTGTCACCATAATTGGAAAAGAGATTTTTATGATTGATTCCCAAATGTTGTATGTGTCAAGAAATAATTCAGGGTCATTGCCCAAGCAAGGCTAGTAATGAAAGTTCATGCTTCCACTTTCCTTTTCACTATTTCCATGTGAACAATTTGGTCTAGCCAATACTTGGTACTCAAAATAGTAGGCATTATTTCTCTATGCAGTCCCTGCTCACATGTGCAACTTGTGATGATTGTGATCATGTTTCAGTTCCTAGTGCATGTATTACTCAAGTTCTAAGCTTTAAGATTATCTTCATTGGTGCTGGGGGTAGACCACAAGGGTTGCAACTTTCCCTGCACCTACTTTGCATGCCAACAACTCACTAACCCTAACCCATAAGTCTTTGAAAGGTGTAGTCACGGGCAGAACACTCAAACTTCTTACCGACAGCAGCTAGAATCAAACCCCTTGCTCATGATACTCATTGCATTAAAATAGACACATCTCAAACTGTACGGCTGAGAGCTTCTTTGTTCTATTATCTGCCTAATATTTCTCATAAACTTCCCATAAGCTGTCACTACTTGTGCGCAAACCACCCCATCCTCTGCCACTTCACTTTGGTTCACAACCCCCTGCAAATCTAGTTTAAACCCTCCACAATAGCATTAGCAACCCTCCCAGCCAGGATATTGGCTCTCCTCCAGTTCAGGTGCAACCCGTCCCAGTTGTATTGGTTGCCCCTTCCCCAGAAGAGTTTCCAATAATCCAAAAACTTGAAACCCTGCCCCCTACACCTTCTCCTCAGCCACTCGTTCATCTGTGCTATCTTCCTGTTCTGACTTTCACTAGCTTGTGTGTCACCAGAAGTAATTGCGAGATTGCCACCTTGGAGGTCCTGCTCTTCAGCCTCCTTCCTAACTCCCTAAACTTACTAGGCAGAACCTCTACCCCTCCCCTGCCTATGTCATTGGTACCAACATGTACCACGACCTCTGGCTGCTCACCCTCCCCTTCAATTGTATTCTGCAACCTCTCAGAGACATCCTGGAGCCTAGCACCCAGGAGACAACACACTATCCTGGTTTCTCTTTTGCTGCTGCAGAATCTCCTATCTGTACCCCACTTTCCGAAATTGTTTATACCTTCTCCGAGGATCGTCACTTCGCCACTGTGGAGAGGCTTGTGAGTTCCTGAGGTCCCAAGAGTGATGCGGTTGGAGTTTATCCAGCTGGAGCTTAGCTTCCAGCAGGTTCACCCAGGATGGGAAGGTCAGGGGGGGAGGTTCCAGACAAATAGTGATCCAATCAAGACCTCGACTGTGACAGTGAAGGTGAAGGAGGCCTGCAGCAGTGAAGGTTCCCCCTCATCTGGCATTCGATGATCTGACCCCAATCTGTCAAGGACCCGTGCATCAGCCTCCACACATTAAGTGGAGATGTGCACACGTGTTCTCCATTAGGTGAACCCTGCCTGACATCCTGGATTAAGTCCAGTGGTGATCTGCAGGTGGCAAAAGGGGCAGTGTTAAACTAATTCAAAGAAAGACGCAGGAGTCCAAAATGTGAGTCTTTCTTCACGTTTACTTTAAGTGAGGTGTGCACTTATCACGTGGTACTGTTGTGATGTATGCAATTCATATATTTTTACATATGACAATAATGAATTATATAAACAACAAAGAACGCTTAATCACACAACATATATACATGATGATTTGGATATTAATGAAATACGCAACAGGCTGGTTTTGTGAAATCTGGACTGGTCTATACAATTATCTGAGGACTCACTAATAGACAGACCATAGAAGAGTATCATACTTGACTCAAGTGATTGCATTACTATAATTGTTTATGTGCCCCTCTCAACATTGAGTCTCTCTGTGACTCATTTGACAGCTTGGATGTAGTTCCTGGAAAGTCCTCATTTATATTCTACTGTACACTTGCAGTCTTAGGATTGTCATGCGGTGGCTGCGAGGGAAATTTCACAATGGTGTTTGTGCTTGAAAATTCTGCACTTATGGAGCAGTAGAAAAATTGCTCAATCTTGTAGCACTTATAAAATGTTTTGGAGTCATGGAGCACTAAAGTACAGAAACAGACCCTTCAGTCCATGTAGTCCATACGAACCCAGTTTTCTGCCTAATTCATGTAACCTTTCGTTTACGAATCTATCTTAGCTTCTCTCAAATGTAACAATTCAATCTACATCTATCACTTTCACTGGCAGTTCCACACTTGCAGCACACTCTGAGTGAAGAAGATTCACTTACCTATTTCACCTTTCATCCTAAGCCTGTGATCTCTAGTGAAAAAGTCTGCTTGCATTTAGTTTGAGGGACATACAACAAGGAAACAGATTGTCCAAACTATCAAATCCACATAGACTACTGGCCACCCATTTACACTGATCTCATCTTATTCTTCCCCACACATTTCCATCTATTTTTTACCTCTCCTCCCCCAGCTCAAGGGACATCTGGCAGCGGTAAGTTAACCCACCAAGCCCCGGAAGTTTGGTTTTGATGAAGTGGTACCTTATGTTGCTAAAAGTAGTTTATAATCTGATACAAAGATAAAGTATCTATCTAGTAAAGATTGACTGAATTTCTAGATTCCACCTCCTGTTTTCACAATTGCTACACAATGTCCTCACATCTTTATTAAAATAAGAAAGAGAGTAATGGTGTGTTTCCATTGCCCTGCATCCATTTTATGGCATACCGTGGCATCTACACTGGAACGATGCATCACATGCTGACATCAACTCACATGTTTCATTGAAATGAATAAATTGAGCTTTACAGTCTTCTGTTTTCTCTAATGTTCAGATGCACCTTGGAGCTTCCAGCTATCTTGCAATTTTTTTCAAAGTGAAGAAATAGTTTGATCAGCCACGCGGTATGGAAGGAATCACAAACAATATTACATCATCCAAAGGAATGGCTTTATTCTGCTAATTGTGCAGGCTTTGACAAATTTGTCTTTACTTTTTACTTCATTGGTGGAGCCAATTGGCATCAACTTCCAAAAACCACAGTGCACTGATTCAGGGTGTGCGTTTTACCCAGACTTCATGTTGTACCTGAACCTTTCCTCCAAACTTTTCCATGCTAGCATACACTCAATGGCCACTTAATTAGGTACACCTCTGCATTTGTTTGTTAATGTAATTATCTAATCAGCCAATCATGTGACAGCATTTCAAGAGAAAGCTTGCTGACATGGTCAGGAGGTTCAGTTGTTGTTCAGCATCAAGAATGGGGAAAGAAATGTGATCTAAGTGACTTTGCTCATAGAATGATGGTTGGTGCCAGATAAGCTGGTTTGAGTATATCAGGAAGTCCCAATTTCCTGGGATTTTTGTGCATAAGTCACTAGTGATTACAGAGAATGGTGTTGAAAGCAAAAAAAAAAAGAAAAAGAAATCCAGTGAGCGGTAATTCTGTGAGTGGAAATTCCTTGTTAGTGAGAGATCAGAGGAGAATGGCTGGACTGTTTCAAGCAGACAAGAACGTGATGGTATCTCAGACAACAGTGGAGTGCAGAGAGCATTTCTGAATACATATCGAACCTTGAAGTGCATGAGCTCCAGATGACCAGAAACATACCTAAAAGAGTGGCCACTGACTGTACGTTCTTTTACATTCAAGACAATCAACAGATTCTATTGGTTATAGAAGCAGTGATCAACTTCTTGAAAGATGTTATCAATACTGACATGGAAAAACTTGGACAAATACTTGATTTCATGCAGTAGCCTTACATATGTGTAGAGACGTTTGTGTGGATGTTGATGGTCAGATACTGTTTAATTTCTTGAACAATATTCAGTTGAATGTAGGCACGAGAAGGCATCTAATTTTGTGGATGTCTTTGATTCCAGTAACTCTGGCTCAAGTGTTCTGAGGCTAGTGATAGACATTGCAGTGTGACTTCATCTTCTCTGTTAGGGAGAAGCAGCCATAGTTTAAGTATAATGTTTAATTCATTGTAGCCATCAAAGGGATCAGGAGCCAGTCTTCCATCAATCATTTCAAAATGTAAACCACAAGCAATAATTAGTTTTGAAATTTAAGTCGTGAACAAATACCACTGTCTGAAGGTTTCCAGCCACTGGCTCGCAACAGAAGGTCACTCAGGAGAGTACCATGAGATATTCTCACATGCATTTGCCATTTGTAAAACAATGAGGCAATGTTAATTAGACTATGTCAGACCAGGCATTAGGCATCTTTGGCTAAGTTATTTTACAGCACCGAGACTGAGAAATTATTTTATTATATATAATATAATTTAATGGGAGCATTTGTCTACACCCAAAGTACTGAAGTAAACAATGTTGATGTAATTGCCGAATTACACTCAAATAACTGTTATAGTTTTTGCTTTAATCCATGTTGAATTGTGAGATTCTCCAGATATTCTCCAAGACAGATCCTTTGGAATGCCTGAATGCCTTGCTGAAAAAATTACCTTCCACTTGACATCTCCAGTCTACATGTTACTCATTCAACGTAAGAAGAGTCTCCACTCATCCATACTGTGACATCTGCCCGAGGCTCAATTATTTTCTCAGGCACATCATTTTGTTATAACCAGTCCTTTCCATCTCAACTTGAATCAGTGGAGGAATGGTGGACAAGGCATTACATTGCGGAGGCCAGATTTGCAATGAGAAGGACCTTCAGAATCACAAACTAGAAATGGTTACAGGTGCTGTCAAACACACAAATGCCATAATTGATGAGGCTTTCTCATCATCAGCTTTTTGCTCCTCACCACCTCTCTGCTGTCAGACTCAATGCTTCCTTGCTGTTTTTGTCATAATGCTTCAATGGCTAAATTATATAATCAGTACTCCTTTCTACCTGACTGGACCTGTAATCAGCAATACAACCATTTTGACCTGATTTCTCATGCTCACAAGTATTTCACAACTGTGTCAAGAGCTGGATATGGACCTGGATGTGGAGTTGGGTCCAGAAGGTTGGAGCAGCCCATTGGACCTTTTCAGATCAAAACCTGGCTGGGCTGCAAGGACAGTGAATCCAAGCTCCATGGATCTATCCCTAGGGTCAGATTTAGACTGTGACCACCTGTTATGATCTGGAGCTGTAGGGCATTTGGCTCTGAACTGGAGGTGCAATTTATCCTTCTGGCTTAGGAAGAATGATGGTGCTTAATGGTGACTCCTTTGCTTGATCTTCAGAAACAGCTCTATTTCCACCTTTAATGTCTTTATTTTCCCCTTTCAGGGTTCTTTTGAAGAAGCTGACCTGGAGTTACAAGCAGGCTTTGGTTCTTTGCGGGAATGGGACCCATTCATGGCAGGCCGCTATTCGACATGCCAAGGATTTGGCCTGAGAATCTTGATCATGTTTGGAAGCCTAAGATCTTGGGGGAAGATGGGCGGATTGAGGGTCGGTTTCATGGCAGAAGATTTGTGTGTCATTGAGGAGGCCAGAAAATCTTTCGTTGTGGGCCCGACCCGAGGTCTTTGCGATCTTTGGACACAGAGCTCGAAAAAGGTGACGAAACGGACTTAATGTCATAAACCAGTGGGTTGTTGTTATGTTTCCTGCTCGCTGCGAAAATGGGAGACACTTCCCTCTCCCTTGCCAGGGAGAGAGAGAACCTGTGGGTTGTCGAATTACGGATGAACCGTGAAGCCTTTGGGGTAACTTTGGTCTGTGTCTTTGCTATTGCTTAGCACGCGCTTGGACTCGGCGATGGTACCAATGCACGTCTTTTTTTGCTGGTGGGGGGGAGGGTGGATTGTCACTCGCTGCCGCTTAAGCACAGGAGAGGGGAGCTGGCGTGGGGACTTTGGGGTTCTCATGTTTAACTGTCGTTTATTGTCTGAGGGGACCTCTTCCGTTTTCGTGGATGTTTGGGAGGAAAAAGCATTTCAGGATGTATATTGTATACATTTCTCTGACATTAAATTTGAGCTTTGAACCTGCATTAGGCTTAATACAAATATGCATATTGTATGCTATCCTGCAAGTGTGGCTGCCCCTGGACATATTGTTATTCCTGTTGAACAATATACCAATGAGGGAACTTTGAAACACCTACACTGAAAGCATTCTTCCCTTTGAGCGCGAGTTGTCCCATTGCTTTCTTTGCTCATAATGTTGGCCTGCATTTCGATTTTGCCACGATGATGGGTTGCTGTACTTGCTATGTGTTGTGCTGCACTGTTCACTCTACTTGTCACAATATCTGTAAAACCTCAATAAGTTAGGTTTTCCTTTTGATCCCAATGAGCTGTCGTGGCTCAAAATGTTGCCGTTTCATTCTCCTCTCTAGATGCTGCCTGACTTCCTGAGTTCCTCCAGCACTTTGTGTGTTTGTTTCTCATTTTGGGGCTTTCTGTCAACGAATGGTATCTGACTGAACTTGACTTATTACCATCAAGTCTACTGCCATATAATTTAAAATTGAATTTGAATTGACTTTATTTCTTACATCTTTCAGATACATGAGGAGTAAAAATCTTTACGTTATGTCTCCATCTAAATGTGCAATGCGCAATCATAGTAATTTATAATTATTTATAATAAATAGAACAGTCAATGTAATATTACTCTAGTCAACGTGAGTTCATCAGTCTGATGGCCTGGTGGAAGAAGCTGTCCCGTAGCCTGTTGGTCCTGGCTTTTATGCTGCGGTACCGCTTCCCAGATGGTAGCAGCTGGAATAGATTGTGGTTGGGATGGTTTGGTTCCCCTATGATCCTTCGGGCCCTTTTCACACACCTGTCCTGGTAAATGCCCTGAATCATGGGAATTTTATTCACCTATTAATACACTTGTTGTAAATTCTCATCTATTCAAAAGTCTTTCTGTTTGAGGCTCAGAAGTGATAAAATCTCAGTTCCTTATTGTCTGAACAAACTCCTAAACTACAATGTGTTTTTTTTCTCATTGTCATTTCAAATTGGCACTAAAGTTAGCTTTGTTGTTTGTTTTTTGCTTTGGATCAACAGACTGTTGACATGTTTAGGCAATTGAGGTACTTTTAGGCAATTGAGGTACTTGGTTGAATTAAGCTGAATAAACTGCAGATGAATGGTCATTGTTGAAGCAATGTTAACAGATGGATGGGAGAGGTCTGGAGGGTTATGGACTGGGTGCAGGTCAATGGGACTAGTGGAATAAAGTTTTGGCACAGACTAGAAGGGCTGAATGGCCTGTTTTCTGTGCTGTAGTGTTCCATGGTTCTATTGAGTTGGATTGACTAATACACTCACAGCGTATCTCTGATGGTCTTGGACTACACTGCCGCAGTTTGACTATGTATTACTGCACTGTTAGTTGCTTGTGGTAGAACAAGTTTGTCCAGATTTTTTAGATGATGTAACACGACAAGTTTATATGCAAGTTTCAGTTTTAAGTGAATGTGTTCAAAAATCACACCTCTATCATGGTAGGTTAGGATCAGCAAAGTGACAATCCCGTTATCTTCCTTCCCCCTGCTTCTTGCAAAATCACCACTTCATTCCAGATTTCGTAACTTCTCGGAAGGCTCTGGTGTGCTGACTGCTTTGCGACATATAATGTGGCATGCTGATTTTTAGTTGACCCCGTTTGCTATCTGTCTTTTTGTCCTTCATCATCTTGCAGAATGCAGAAGGTCAGTGCAATGAGTTGCAGGAATGCAGATGTCAGTAATCATTAATATATTACTACTGCCAGCCACTATCAATACTCCTCAGAGTTTGTCTGCTTGGCGCCGCATAACCACTGACTTAAGATATGCGACAGTTGCTCATACGACCATCCACCATCTGCTCCCGTGGCTTCACATGACCCTGATTGTGGGTGGGATAGGGGAGGGGGGCTGAGAGTGACCTGCAAGCTAGTGGAGGGAAGGAGCACCTTACACCTCCTTTGGTAGAGACGTATCTCCACCCTGCCATTGAAGTCTTGTCAATCTCCATTCCAATTTAGCAGTCCCATCCTTTTAGACATAACATGCAACTTACCTAGCTGTATGAAATTCCTAAGGGCAAAAGCATGGAGCATATTGCAATGAAACATGGCAAATCAATTCACATGTTTGCTTCACAATGCAACACAGGGCTCCAAAGTACCAAAGATGCAGCAATAAAAAGATCGAATTTCCAAAACTTTCACTGGCCTCTGATAAGTACTGTACCAGGCATAAGCTCTGATTGTACACTCAAGTGGCCACTTTATTAGGTACACCTAAACAGATGCTCTTTAATGCAAATATCCATTCAGCCAATCACTTAGCAGCAACTCAATGCATAAAAGCATATGGACATGGTCCAGAAGTTCATCTGTTGTTCAGACGAAACATCAGAATGGGGATCAAAGTGATTTCAAAATGACCTTGACCATGGAATGATTGTTCGAGACAGAATGACAGAGCGGGTGGTTTGAATATCTCAGAAACTGCTGATCTCCTGGAATTTTTATGCGCAACAGTCTCTAAAGTTTATGTTGTGAAAAACAAAAAGTAAAGTCATCCAGTGTGCAGGTTTTCTGTGTGTGTAAAGGCCTTGTTAATGAGTGAGGCCAGAGGAGAATGGCTAGATTGGTTCACTCCGACAGGAGAACAACAGTAATTCAAATAACTACGTGTTACAACAGTGGTGTGCAGAAGAGCATCTCTGAATGTGCAGCACGTCAAACCTTGAAGTGGATGGGCTGCAGTAACAATTGATCACACCCGGTTCCCACTCCTGTACCTAATACAGTGGCCACTGAGTATATATGCATGTCATAGTAATGTAAACTGGAATATACTTAGCAATTACTACAGGCGATGTTCCCGACAGTCAGTGCTACTGATTTGTAGTGTTATTTGTAAAAACAAATAGATTCATGATGTACAAGCCTTTAAAGAATATAAAACCTGCAGGCCTTTGTATAAAAGCAGAATAGATGCTAACATCACAAATTTGATCCCGAATGATGTTGACAAAATTATGAAAATATAATTTGATTTATGCAGTGCCTGTGGGAAAGATGAGATGCTTTAGGGTTCAAAGTAAAATCTATCTGACTGGAGTCAAGCAGCTGAGTATTTGCTGCATGCCGCTGGCTATGAATGTAATGAGGTAATGAGAAGGAGGCAGAAGAGTAAATTTGAAATGTGAATACTGTGGAGAGTTTGTTTGTTCCTTTAATGAATAATGAAAAATACAGCAAAGGGCAGGGGTATTTAGAAATATGCACAGCAGTTCTTTCTTGTTTTGTGTCCAATGAGAAAGAAAGTGATAGTGGATGTAGTTCTGGGTTTGAAACACAACTCTATAGAAAGTGCTTGTGAAAACGGATTAGAGCATCAACAACACACAAAATTCTCGAGGAACTCAGCAGGTCAGGGCTTGAGGGCCCGAGTTACAGGAAAAGGTTGAATAGCTATATTCACTCGAGTGTAGGAGAATGAGGGGAGATTTTATAGAGCTATACCAAATTATGAGGGAGTATAAATAGCAGGTTTTTTTTCACTAGAAGTTGGGTAAGACTAGAACTACAGGTCATGCATTAAGGGTGAAATGTTCAAGGGGAACAGGAGGGGAAACTTCACTCAGAGGCTGGTGAGAGTGTGGAATGAGCCATCAGTAAAAAAGATGGAAGTGGGCTCGTTTGCAACAGTGAAGAGAAGCTTGGATGGGAGGGACATGGAGAGCTATGGTCCAGGGTACATTTGTAGAATCTCTTGTATGTATCAGTATCAGAATCAGGGTTAATATCAGTGGCATAATAAAATACATTATTGCAGTAGATTGCAATACCTAATAGAAACAGTGAATTACAACACATTATGGATAGTGCGTATGTGCATTTTTCCCTCAATTTCAGGTCCTCTACCAGAGGTCTGGGAGCTTGAGGGTTCGGTGCAATATCCTTGCTGTTCCTAGTAGTGCACTCTTCTGGACCAAGATCTCAGATGTTTTTCTTGGAGCCACTCTTCCAGTCCAGGTGTCACAGTTCCAAGTATTCCTATCACTACCGGGATATCTCTGGCTTTAACCTTCCACATACTTTCTATCCTTTCTATCTGCTCTTCCAAGCCCTGGTATTACTCTAGCTTCTCATATTCTTTCTTCCTGATGTTACTGTCCTTCAGGATTGCCACACCTATTACTATTGCTTTCTTCTGTTCCTTGTCCAGTGTTACTATGTTTGGTTGGTTGGTCAGTCTGTATTTGGAAGTCCCACAGGATTTTAAGTCTATCACTCTCCACCTCCTTCTCGGGTGTTTCCCATTTGGACTTCGGAGTGTCCAATCCATACTTAGCACAGATGCTCCTGTACACAATTCCTGCAATTTGGCTATGCCGTTCAGTGTATGCTGTCTCTGCCTGCATCTTGAACCCTGCCTCAATGTGCTGGATGGTTTCTGTGGTTCCTTGCACAGCCTGCATCTTGGGTTCTATCTGGTGTGATAGACTCCCTGCTTCTATTGCTCTTCAGCTCAGTGCCTGTGCTTGTGCAACCATGAGCAGTGCCTCTGTGTTGTCCATTAACCCTGCCATTTCCAGCCATTGACAGGGCTTTCTTATGTCAGCCTCGTCTGATATCTAGTGATCGTACATCCCATGCAATGGCTTGTTCTGCCATGGCCTCTGGTCCACTGGCTCTGCTTCACCCACTTCCATTTCCATGTCCCCTGCCTGCTGTCTGTGATCATATTTTGAATTGGAAGACATAAGTATGTGTGTGTCTATATGAATATATATATATATAAATTAAATATGTAGTGAAAAAAAGCAGTGAGATAGTGTTCATGGGTTCAATGTCTATTCAAGGATTGGATGGCAGAAGGGAAGAAGCTGTTCCTGAATCACTGAGTGCGTGCCTTCAGCCTCCTGTACCTCCTCCCTGATTAGAACCTATCAGGTTTAGGGGAACCAGATGGAGAAATTCAAATGGAAGAGGGGTAACTTCATTCAGTTGATGGGAAATAAAAATTATCATCTAATCTAGTCAGATGAGTGTTGAGAGGCTTTCAGGTAAGAGATTGAATGGGTATAAACTGGAGACCTTACTTTTGAGCTTAAGAAATGGGGAATGTGCATGGGGAGGGGTTTGAAGGAAGTCTGCGCAAAGCTGGAGCTCCTCGGATGAACAAATTAAATGAATGAAGCAAATTAAACAACACATGCAACACAGGCTTATGAAAAATGACATCCAGTATTTAAAGGAATAGGTGGGATCTAATTGAAACCCATCAAATGTTAAAAGGCCTCAATAGGGAGGATGTGGAGAGAATGCTTCCTATAGCAGGGGAGTCTAGACCAGAGGCACAGTCTCAGAATAGAGGGATGTCCTCTTAGAACAGAGATGAGGAGGAATTTCTTTAGCCAGAGTGTGGTGAACCTATGGAATACATTGCCTCAGGTGGCAATGGAGGCCAGGTCAGTGGGTATATTTAAGGTGGAGGATGAGAGGTTTTTGATTAGTTGGGGAATGAAAGGTAATGGGGAGGAGGCAGAAGATTGGCGTTGAGAGGGAAAATGGATCAGCCATGATGAAATTGGCGAATCAGTCTCAGTCGGCCAAATAGCCGAATTCTACTCCTATCTCTTGTGCTCTTATATAAATGAATACTCAAAGGAAAGATGCTACAGATTAAACATCCCACTTGTTAAAGTGTAGATACAGATGAGATACTTAGTGATTAACTTTGGTTAGAGGATGCACTGCAATCTTTCAGTACTTCCAGTCTGGATAGTTCTGATACATTACATCCTGGTGGTTGAGGGAAGGATTCTAAATGGTAGAATCTTTTAGAGTTCCACGGCTACAGATATAGGAGTATAAAACCATTAGGCATAGGAGCAAAATTAGGCTACTCAGCCCATCAGGTCTGCTCCACCAATCCATTGTAACTGATTTAATATCCCTCTCAACCCCATTTGCTGCCTTCACCCTGTAACATTTGATTCCCTGACTAATCAGTGACTTGGACTCCACAGCCACCTGTGGCAGCAAATTCCACAGACTCACCACCCACTGGCTAAAGAAATTCCTCCTCATCTCTGTTCTAAAGGGGTGTCCTTCTAATCCGAGTCTGTGCCCTCTGATCCCAGACTCCCCCACTACAGGACACATCCTCTCTATCCAGACCTTGCAATATAGTATGGAAAAAATTTGTATTGTAAATACCTTTTCTGACAAAAAATAGAGACAGAGAGAATAAATACAAAGGGAGATGCAGTCCAGTGATTGAAAAATTCTCCCAAAATAATCTGGAATAAAAATAAATTACCATGTGAAAGAACTAAGTAGTAAATGATAGGTTTTGAAGGGATAATGTATCCGAGTAAGGACAATCATTCATTTAGATATGAGGAGATAGCTCAGGAAAAAGAAAGAAAGAAAGATCCTTATAAAAAAATTACATTGTGTAAAGTTTCTTTTGACAGGCTTTGGTCCACACTTTCTTCTGAAATATTGCAATAACTTACAGTCAGCTGCAAGCTGGCCCCGAAAGGCAACGGGGCTGGATGGCATCCCAGGGTGCGTCCTCAAAGTGTGTGTGGAACAGCTGGCTGGTGTGTTCACAGACATATTTAATCTCTCCCTCTCCTAGTGTGTAGTGCTCTCCTGTTTCAAATCATCCATCGTTGTCCCTGTACCTAAGAAAACCAGGGTAGCATGCCTGAATGATTGACACCCTGTCGCACTCACCTCAGTTATAAGCAAATGCTTTGAGAGGTTGGTTAAAGACTACATCTGGAGCATGCTACCACCCACACTGGACCCCCTGCAGTTTGCCTACAGACAGACTCTGTCCACTGATGACACCATAGCCACAGCACTACACACCATCCTCACTCATCTGGAGCAGAGGGATGCATATATTAGAATGCTGTTCCTGGACTACAGCTCAGCATTTAACACCATAATTCCCTGCAGACTTGACAGGAAGCTCAGGGACCTCGTCCTGCACCCTGCCTTGTGCAGCTGACTTCTTATTGGATCGCCGACAGGTGGTAAGGATGGGCTCCCTCACCTCTGCCCCTCAGACCCTCAACACAGTGGACCCCCAAAGTTGTGTCCTGAGTCCCTTTCTCAACTCCCTTTACACCCACAACTGTACTGCCACACACAGCTCCAATCTGCTGATAAATCTGATTGGCCTTATTTCTCGCAGTAGTGAGACAGCCTACAGAGCAAAGGTTGACACCCTGACACAGTGGTGCCAAGATAATGTCCCAAAAACAGAAGAGCTGACTGGGGATTGCAGGAGGAACGGAGACAGGCTCGGCCCAATCAACATTAATAGGACTGCTGTTGAGAGGTGAGTAGTTTCAGTTTCTTTGGTATATACATCACTGAAGATCTCACCTAGATTGTACATACTGGCTGTGTGGCAAAAACCACAACAGCGACTCTTCCACTTCAGTCAACTGAAGAAGTTTGGCATGAGCCCTCAGCTCCTCAAGACCTTCTACAGGGGCACCTTTGAGAACATCCTGACTGGCTGTATCACCACCTGGTACGGGAACTGCTCTGACCTTGACCGCTGGGCACTGCAGAGAGTGGTACGGACAGTCCAGTGCATCTGTTGATGTGAACTTCCCTCTATTGAGGTCATTTACAACAGCAGGCGCGTAGAGAAGATCACTGGGGACACCAGCCACCCCAACCATAAACTGTTTCAGCTGCTTCCATCTGGCAAATGGTACTGCAGTATTAAATCCAAGACCAGCAGCTTCTTTCTGCAAGTCATTAGACTTATAAATTCACATGTCTGTACATAGTGACTGAGTCATAACACAAAGATTTTTACTCCCTCACGTTGTGGGATGGATGTAAGATTTAAATAAATTCAAATTCAAATCCTTAAAGTAGCACAAACCAACATTATGAATACCGTTTCCTTCTACAAATATTGAAAAATAAACAAACATCCAAAATAACCACACAGTCTCCCTGTGCACTGTTTTAGCAGAAAGACATTCAGATAAGAGATAAGATTTGTTTCGCCACATGTACATCAGATCACCGAGACAGAGGATGAAGTGTGTTATTTGTGTCAATGAGTAACAAAGTCCGAGAATGTCCTGAGGACAGCCCCCAGGTGTCGTCATGCTTCCAGCGCTAACATAGCATGGCCGACGCTAATACTAACCGGTACATCTCTGGAGTATGGCAGGGGAATGGAGCACAGAGGAAACGCACGCGGTCATGGGGAGTGCGTGCAAACTCCTTATTGACAGTTGCAGGAAGTGAGTCCTGATCTTTGCTTTTCCCAGTTAGGTCCTTCCCAGTGAGTCCCGATGAAGAGTTTCAACCCAAAACATCAGCAATTTCCCCTTCCTTCTCCATCTCCTACGGATGCTGCTGCATTTCTCCAGCAGATTGTTCCAGTGTTGGATTGAATTGACTTTATTTCTTACATCCTTCACATACACGAGGAGTAAAAATCTTTACATTACGCCTCTGTCTAAATGTGCAATGTGCAATCATAGTAATTTATAATAAAAAGAACAGTCAATGTACTATAGAGTACACTCAAATCAACGTGAGTTCATCAGTCTGATGGTCTGGTGGAAGAAGCTATCCTGCAGCCCGTTGGTCCTGGCTTTTATGCTGCGGTACCACTTCCCAGATGGTAGCAGCTGGAATAGATTGTAGTTTGGGTGACTTGGGTCCCCAGTGATCCTATGGGCCCTTTTTACAACCTGTCCTTGTAAATGTCCTGAATCATAGGAAGTTCACAATTACGGATGCACTGGGCTGTCCACATTACTCTCTGCAGAGTCCTGCGATTAAGGGAGCTACAGTTCCCATACCAGGCACTGATACAGCCAGTCAGGATGCTCTCAATTGTGCCTCCGTAGAAAGTTCTTAGGATCTGGGGGCCCACACCAAACTTCCTCAACTGTCTGAGGTGAAAGAGGTGCTGTTTTGCCCTTTTCACCACACAGCTGGTGTGTACAGACCACGTGAGGTCCTCAGTGAAGTGGATGCCGAGGAACTTGAAACTGTTTCAAGTCAAGTCACTTTTATTGTCATTTTGACCATAACTGCTGGTACAGTACATAATAAAAATGAGACAATGTTTTTAAGGACCATGGTGTTACATGACACAGTACAAAAACTATACTGAACTACGTAAAAAAAACCCCACAAAGAAAGCTAAACTAGACTGCAGACCTACACAGGACTGCATAAAGTGCACAAAAACAGTGCAGGCATTACAATAAATAATAAACAGGACAGTAGGGCAAGGTGTCAATCCAGGCTTCGGGTATTGAGGAGTCTGATAGCTTGGGGGAAGAAACTGTTGCATTGTCTGGTCGTGAGAGCCCGAATGCTTTGGTGCCTTTTCCCAGATGGCAGGAGGGAGAAGAGATTGTATGAGGGGTGCGTGGTGTCCTTCATAATGCTGTTTCCTTTACGGATGCAGCATGTAGTGTAAATGTCCGTGATGGCGAGAAGTGAGACCCCGATGATCTTCTCAGCTGACCTCACTATCTGCTGCAGGGTCTTGTGATCCGAGACAGTGCAATTTCTGAACCAGACAGTGATGCAGCTGCTCAGGATGCTCTCAATACAACCCCTGTAGAATGTGATGAGGATTGGGGGTGGGAGATGGATTTTCCTCAGCCTTCGCAGAAAGTAGAGATGCTGCTGGGTTTCTTTGCTATAGAGCTGGTATTGAGGGACCAGGTGAGATTCTCCGTCAGGTGAACACCAAGAAATTTGGTGCTCTTTACGATCTCTACCGAGGAGCCGTCGATGTTCAGTGGGGGGTGGTTGCTCAGTCCTCTCCTGAAGTCAACAACCATATCTTTTGTTTTGTGTATTCAGAGGTTATTCAGAGACAGGTTGTTGGCTCTGCACCAGTCCGTTAGCCACTGCACCTCCTCTCTGTATGCTGACTCGTCGTTCTTGCTGATGAGACCCACCACGGTCGTGTCATCGGCGAACTTGATGATATGGTTTGAACTGTGTGTCGCAGCACAGTCTGGGGTTGAGTTTACCCTCTCAACCCCAGATCCATTGATGTCAATAGGGGCTAGCCTGTCTCCATTCCTCCTGTAATCCACAACCAGCTCCTTTGTTTTTGCAACATTGAGGTTGCTTTCTTGACATCACTGTGTCACAGAGATGACTTCTTCCCTGTAGGCCACCTCGTTATTGTTTGAGTTAAGGTCAATCAATGTAGTGTCATCGCCAAATTTAATTAGCAGATTGGAGCTTTGGGTAGCAATACAGTCATGGGTACAGAGGGAGTAAAGGAGGGGACTCAGTACGCAGCCCTGAGGGGCTCCTGTATTGAGAGTCAGAGGGTTGGAGGTCAGGTATCCCACTCTTACAACCTGTTGGCGATCTGACAGGAAGTCCAGGATCCAGCTGCACAAGGCAGGGTCAAGGCCGAGGTCTCTGGGCCTCTTGTTGAGCCTGGATGGAATTATGGTGTTGAATGCTGAACTGTAGTCCAAGAACAGCATTCTCACATAAGCCTCATTTTTCTCCAGATGTCAGGACAGTATGTAGAGCAGTTGCTATCGAGTCATCTGTCATGTCTTGCGTCCATGTGCCCAAGGCTTAGGAAATCTTCCTTTTGTATCTGGTGGTTGGTATTGTCTTCTCTCATGTCTTACTTTGGTCTGATATGGACCTTATCCTCACTGTGTTCCAACGTTAAATTGACGAGTGATAAAGTAGTTTGTGTTGAGCCGTATCATTTTTTAGAGCACAGTAACCGGCCCTTCTGACCCAACGAGCCCATATCACACAATTAAACTCATGTGACCAATTAACCTAGTAACCCTTGGAAACTGGAGGACCCAGAGGAAACCCACACAACGACGTTGAGAATGTTGAAGCTCCTTAGCAGCAACGGTAGGAATTGAACCTGGGTCGCTGATACTGTAAAGCGTTGTGCTAACCGCCATCCCATTGTGCTGCCACAGAGGTTATAATGTAACCATTCCTTTTCCATCTGTTCGACTGTACTACTTCCAAGCAGAAGTGTGATAGATAATGCCTAGGTAATGAAATCCACATCATATTTCTACTGATTCTGCAGGTTCATTACTTTCCAAGGGCATCTCCCAACAGATCTCAGCATCATCGCGTTGCCGGGTGAAACATTGTTTTTAATTGTGCTGCCTGGAAATTATGGTTTCAGTAGGATGGCATGACACATTACCCCTGATTGAAGTTGGCATGTCATGTTTTGTCCTTGCATTAACATCTTGGTGTAGATATGTGTGGTGGGTGTTCCTTCCACTGAACTGATCCTATTTGGCATCCAGTACATGCAGTCAGTTGCCAAGTGGTTCTTGTGATGCCTCTGGTGTGGTGGTGTACTGGGTAGTGCTTGTCCGTCTGCCTTTCACCATCCACTGCTGGCTAGCAGTCTTGTGAGAAGGAGAGCTGGATGTGTAAGTCTCTCCCTGCCAGTACATAGCCTCTCCAAAAGCAAGGCTCACGTAGTGCCTGCTCGCTGGCTGCACATGGAAACTGAACTCCTTTCAGAGTCAGGGCGAACTACAGAGGATGCGGAGGAAGTCTGACCTCTGCACATGTAGTATGAAGGCCATCCGGAGTGTGGACACGCTCTGGTCCACACACCGGACCAGAACCCTAGCTACAGGTAAACAGCCCCACTCCCTTGTGGACAGCCTCAGGAGAGACAAAAGTTACGGGAGTAAACATAGCCAGCAAATCCAGAGTGGAGCCCCTAAGGTGGCCTGGATGTCATTAGACATACTTGGCTCCTGCAGCCAAGCTGGTGCCAAACATATTGCTTATTAAATTTTCTTTTGGACTACACTGGTGAGGCCAAGAGGGGAATCTTGACAACTGGGGATCTCAGGATCTCCATACTTTCCACCCAGGCTTGTGATGATGATATGGATTCCCATTGTCCTTCGAGACAGATGGATGCCAACCACATGCAATCAACTATAGTCTGAACCTGACCCTGTCTCCATTCTTGTACAATCAATCTCAACCATCCATAGTTAACTTTATCTTGATTCAGCACTGCAGAACATAAAACATAGAATAGTACAGCACATCACAGGCCCTTTGGCCCACAATGTTGTGCCGACCTTCAAACCCTGCCTCCCATATAACCCCCCACCTTAAATTCCTCCATATACCTGTCTAGTAGTTTTTTAAACCTCACTAGTGTATCAGCCTCCACCACTGACTCAGGCAGTGCATTCCACGCACCAACCACTCTCTGAGTGAAAAAGCCTTCCTTTATATCCCCCTTGAACTTCCCTCCCCTTACCTTAAAGCCATGTCCTCTTGTACTAAGCAGTAGTGCCCTGGGGAAGAGGTGCTGGCTGTCCACTCTGTCTATTCCTCTTAATATCTTGTATACCTCTATCATGTCTCCTCTCATCTCCTTCTCTCCAAAGAGTAAAGCCCTAGCTCCCTTAATCTCTGATCATAATGCATACTCTCTAAACCAGGCAGCATCCTGGTAAATCTCCTCTGTACCCTTTCCAATGCTTCCACATCCTTCCTAAATGAGGTGACCAGAACTGGACACAGTACTCCAAGTTTGGCCTAACTAGAGTTTTATAGATCTGCATCATTATATCACGTCTCTTAAACTCTATCCCTTGACTTATGAAAGCTAACACCCCATAAACTGTCTTAACTACCCTATCTACCTGTGAGGCAACTTTCAGGGATCTGCGGATATGTACCCCCAGATCCCTCTGCTCCTCCACACTACCAAGTATCCTGCCATTTACTTTGTACTCTGCCTTGGAGTTTGTCCTTCCAAAGTGTACCACCTCACACTTCTCCGGGTTGAACTCCATCTGCCACTTCTCAGCCCACTTCTGCATCCTATCAATGTCTCTCTGCAATCTTCGACAATGCTCTACACTATCCACAACTCCACCAAACTTTGTGTCGCCTGCAAACTTGCCAACCCACCCTTCTACCCCTACATCCAGGTCGTTAATAAAAATCACAAAAAGTAGAGGTCCCAGAACAGATCCTTGTGGGACACCACTAGTCACAACCCTCCAATCTGAATGTACTCCCTCCACCATGACCCTCTGCCTTCTGCAGGCAAGCCAATTCTGAATCCTCCTGGCCAAACTTCCCTGGATCCCATGCCTTCTGACTTTTTGAATAAGCCTACCGTGTGGAACCTTGTCAAAAGCCTTACTAAAATCCATGTAGATCACATCCACTGCACTACCCTCATCTATATGCCTGGTCACCTCCTCAAAGAACTCTATCAGGCTTGTTAGGCATGATCTGCCCTTCACAAAGCCATGCTGACTGTCCCTGATCAGACTATGATTCTCTAAATGCCTACAGATCCTATCTCTAAGAATCTTCTCCAACAGCTTTCCCACCACAGATGTAAGGCTCACTGGTCTATAATTACCTGGACTATCCCTACTACCTTTCTTGAACAAGGGGACAACATTCGCCTCCCTCCAATCCTCCGGTACCATTCCCGTGGACAACGAGGACAAAGATCCTAGCCAAAGGTTCAGCCATCTCTTCCCTCGCCTTGTGGAGCAGCCTGGGGAATATTACATCAGGCCCTGGCGACTTATCTGTCTTAATGTATTTTAACAACTCCAACACCTCCTCTCCCTTAATATCAACATGCTCCAGAACATCAACTTCACTCATATTGTCCTCACCGTCATCAAGTTCCCTCTCAGTGGTGAATACCAAAGAGAAGTATTCATTGAGGACCTCGCTCACTTCTACAGCCTCCAGGCACATCTTCCCACTTTTATCTCTAATCGGTCCTACCTTCACTCCTGTCATCCTTTTGTTCTTCACATAATTGAAGAATGCCTTGTGGTTTTCCTTTACCCTACTTGCCACGGCCTTCTCATGCCCCCTTCTTCCTCTTCTCAGCCCTTCCTTAAGCTCCTTTCTTGCTACCCTATATTCCTCAATAGACCCATCTGATCCTTGCTTCCTAAACCTCATGTATGCTGTCTTCTTCCACTTGACTAGATTTTCCACTTCACTTATCACCCATGGTTCCTTCACCCTACCATTCTTTATCTTCCTCACTGGGACAAATTTATCCCTTACATCCTGCAAGAGATCCTTAAACATCAATCACATGTCCATAGTACATTTCCCTGCAAAAACATCATCCCAATTCACACCTGCAAGTTCTAGCCTTATAGCCTCATAATTTGCCCTTCCCCAATTAATAATTTTCCTATCCTCTCTGATTCTATCCTTTTCCATGATAATGCTAAAAGTCAGGGAGCGGTGATCACTGTCCCCCAGATGCTCACCCACTGACAGATCTGTGATCTGACCCAGTTCGTTACCTAATACTAGATCTAGTATGGCATTCCCCCTAGTCAGCCTGTCAACATACTGTGGCAGGAATCTATCCTGGATACACTTAACAAACTCTGCCCCATCTAAACCCTTGGAACTAATCAAGTGCCAATCAACATTAGGGAAGTTAAAGTCACCCATGATAACAATCCTGTTATTTTTGCACCTTTCCAAAATCTGCCTCCAAATCTGCTCCTCGGTATCTCTGCTGCTACCAGGGGGCCTATAGAATACCCCCAGTAGAGTAACTGCTCCCTTCCTGTTCCTGACTTCCACCCATACCGACTCAAAAGAGGATCCTGCTACATTACCCACCCTTTCTGCAGCTGTAATAGTATCCCTGACCAGTAATGCCACCCCTCCTCCCCTTTCTTCCCCCCCCCCCCCATTCCTTTTAAAGCACTGAAATCCAGGAATATTGAGAATCCATTCCTGCCCTGGTGCCAGCCAAATCTCCGTAATGGCTACTACATCATAACTCCATGTATGTATCCAAGCTCTCAGTTCATCACCTTTGTTCCTGATGCTTCTTGCATTGAAGTACACACACTTCAGCCCTTCTACCTTAATACCTTAATACCCTTTATTCTGCTGCTCTTTCCTCAAAGCTTCTCTATATGTTAGATCCAGCTTTACTCCATGCACTTCTTTCACTGCTCTATCGCTCCCGGTCCCATCCCCCTTGCAAATTAGTTTAAACCCTCCTGAACCAGCAAACCTAGCAAACTTAGCAAACCTACCAGCAAGGATATTGCTCCCCCTCGAGTTCAGGTGCAACCCATCCAATCTGTACAAGTCCCACCTTCCCCAGAAGAGATCCCAATGGTCCAAAAATCTAAAACCCTGCCCCCTGCACCAACTCCTCAGCCATGCATTCAACTGCCTTCTCCTCCAATTCTTACCATCACTATCACGTAGCACTGGCAGCAATCCTGAGAACGCCACCCTTGGGGCCCTGTTCTTCAGCCTTCAGCCTAGTTCCTGAAACTCACACTTCAGGACCTCATCCGTCTTCCTGCCTATGTCATTGGTCCCAACATGTATCACGACTTCTGGTTGCTTTCCCTCTCGTACCAGGATGTCATGCACCCGGTCGGAGACATCCCGGACCCTGTCACCCTGGAGGCAACAAACCATGCGGGTTTCCTTGTCACGTCCACAAAATCTCCTGTCTGCTCCCCTGACTATAGAGTCTCCAATGACGACAGCTCTCCTCTTCTCCGTCCCATCCTTCTGCACCACAGGGTCAGACTCAGTGCCCAAGGCCCTGCCACCGTGGCTCACACCTGGTTGGTCGTCCTCACCAACAGCATCCAGGACGGTAAACTTATTATTCAGGGTAATGGCTACAGGGGTGCTCTGCACTACCTGTCTACTCTCCTTTGCTTTCCCCTCTCAGACTGTCACCCAACGACCTGTTTCCGGCAGCCTAGGTGTGACTACCTCCCTGTAGCTCTCATCTATGACTGCCTCATTCTCCCTTATGAGTCGAAGGTCATCCAGCTGCTGCTCCAGATCCCTCACACCGTCTTCCAGATCGCCCAGCCGCAAGCACTTCTGGCAGGTGTGACTCTGCGGGAGAGGGGAGTTCCCCCAAGACTATCACATCTCACAGGAGAGGCACATCACTGTCTCAGGAGGCATTGCAAAGACTAACTGGGAACAAGCTCGTCCTCCACCTCTTCACGTCAAAGCCTCAATTCTCCACTCCTTCACTGGCCACTCCGCTTGAGGTAACCCTCTTTCTTTGTTTGAGCTTTTCAAACTGCTTGGTCACCTGACCTCGATTGCCCAGTCAGCTGCTTTCTGCTGAGTCTGAGCTATTCAGACCTTGATTGACTTGATTGCACAGTCCAACCGCCAAAACTGCCAGAATCTCTCGAGTCAAAGCCTCAAATCTGCACTCCTTCATTGGCCCGCTCACTCACTGGCCGCTTTCCAGTAACAGTCCCTCCCAGACCAACAAATCTGTGCCGCACAATTATACCCATGTGACCAATTAAGCTACTAACCTGGTACATCTTAGGAACGTGTGAGGAAACGGTTAGCTCCTTACAGACAGCAGTCAAATTGAACCCCGATCACTGGTGCTGTAATCCATCATGCTATCTGCTATATTACTGTGGCGTGCCTATATCTTTGAAACTGTTTTGACAACTACTTTGTAGGAATGATCTTCCAGTCCCCATTGTGAACACTCTTCCACACACACAGGGAATTTCTTTACCAGCTATTAATAATTGCTGTAACACCTCATCAATTTTGACAGTACTTTCCTTTCTCTGCCAATTATTCCCTCTGCTTTACCATCTGTACTTTTATTTTGTTGGCTACACAACATTTGTAGCCTGGTCTTGGTCAGCTCTACAGTTTTGCATATCACGTATCCCTCTACTGAGTTAAGTTGGCATTGTTTGGTAATTAGTCTCTGAAACTAGTACCCCAGCTAACAAAAAACAATCTAATCTCTTACTAATCAGTCTTTCAAATCTGTAAAACTGTAGGGAGCTCTTTGGGCCTGTGCAGGGCACCAGAGTGTATTGGGCTCTGAGGTTTTTAAAGTACCTGAATTGGTTAATTGTTGTTTAACGAGTGTCTTTATAGCTTAAAGATCCTTGTGTTTCTCAAGCAACCTGCTCTTTGTAATGCGGTCCCTGGTGTTCCCCGTTTAAGCTTGTTAAAAGTATTTCGATAGACTCGGGGATTCCAAGTTACTTGCATTATTTAAGTGGACACCTGATTAGGGCTAATTGCAGGGTCCCAGTTTAAGAATGTTACTTCTCACAGTGTTGCTCAGCTGACACTGTTATTACTGGTGTAATTATGAGTAACACAGGCGTTACTATGAGTAAACTCTTGTTGCTGTGCCTACAACAGAGTCTGTCTTTCCTTCGCACTTAGTTTCTGATATTGCCAGTGCACATTGTGACAAAAACTCTTATTATTTCTTACCAATTTTGGCTTTGTTAACAACAAATTTTTCCTGGTCATGTTTTCATTTAAACTAATGGTTCTGGTAACTGTTCCAGGTTGCTATGTACTTGTAATGAATCTAATGCATTCTGCAGGGTCACAACTGAGGGCACTTTGATACGGCACAATTCCATCCCCTCCCAAATAGCAAGGACCTATGCCATTTGTACCTCCATCTAGTTATCTGCAATGACCGGTTCTACATAGAGTTGTAGAGTCCAAGAGAAGTACAGCAGTACATGCCAAAACCATTTAAACTCCCTACTCTCATCGATCTGCATCAGGAGCATAGCCCTCCATATCTCTACCATCCACATAGCTATCCAAACTTCTCTTAAACATTGAAATCGAGCTCGCATGCACCACTTGTGATGGCAGCTCATTCCACACTTTCACAACCCTCTGAGTGAACCCTCTTTCATGTTCCTCTTAAGCTTTTCACCTTTCACCCTTAACACATGACCTCTGATGCAGTCCCACCCAACCTCAGTGGAAAAAGCCTGCTTGCATTAACCCTACCTATACCCCCCCCCCATAATTTTGTTTCCCTCTATCAAATTTCCTCTCTATCTTCTACGTTCTAAATAATAAAGTTCTAACCTGTTCAGTCTTTAACTATTTAAAGATTTAAATCCTTAGATTTCGATTTAATTTGGCCCTCCAGACCCAGCAACATCCATGTAAATTTTCCTTGAACTCTTTCTGCCTTATTTACATGTTTCCTTCAGGTAGGTGACCAAAAACTGCATACCATTGGCCTCACCAATGTCTTCTACAACTTAAACATAACATTTCATCTCCTGTACTCAATACTTTGATTTATGAAGGCCTATGTGTCAAAATCATTTTTTAATGACCCTATCTACCTGTGACACTACTTTCAATGAATTATAGATCTGTATTCTCAGCTCTCTTTGTTCTACCATACTCCTCAGTGCCCTTCCATTCACTGTGTAAGAATTACCCTTGATGGTCCTATCAAAGTGCAAAACATTTACAACTCAGCATATTGTAGTACAAAGTCTTCCATCCATTGCTTAAACATGCTACTGCCTAGAAATGATGCCTTTATTTTTCCATCATACTCTAAACTTAATGGAATCACATACATTGTCATCTCACTTTATACATTCCTGTGTTATCCCATTTGGGCGAGATTACAAAACACACAGACAAAATACTGAAGGAACTCAGCAGGTCATAAACTTCTACGGAAAGGAATTAAGAGCCTTTTGGGTCAAGACTGT